>NW_027556098.1:210313585-211513585 GCF_003287225.1 Phascolarctos cinereus | reverse complement strand
ACTTGTTTTGTTGTATTACATTTTATATGCCATTTGAGTCAATCACCTCTTTATCAGGAAGAGGGTAACATGTTTCATCATGAGTCCTCTGGAATTGCAGGTGATCATTCTGTAAGTCAGTTTACTAAGATTTTCATAGTTGTTTGTGTTTACAATATTGTTGTTATTGTATAAATTATTTTCCTGAGATAATGTTTGTAAAAGACTCTTAGCACAATCTCTGGCACATAGTGAGCACTATATAAATGCTTATTTCCTTCCTTTCTCTCTTGGCCCTGCTCATTTCACTCTGCATCAATTCATATGTCTTCCCATATTTCTCTGAATCTCCTTCATCATTCCTTACAGAACAAGACTACCATGAAAGGAATTTCACATGGAAAGAATGGTGAGCAAAGGCACAACACATATCTGGGGAATAATGAATAAGCTGAAGGACAGAGAGTGGAAGATCTGAAATAGGAAGTAGAGGGAAAGACTTTGGAAAGAGAGGCTTAAGCTAGATTGAGGAAGCCCTTGAATTACTTATTAAGGCAACTGAAGTTTATCCTGTAGCAGTGAGGAACTAGTGAATGAAGGCTTTTCGAACAGGAGAATGATATGATTAAAGTAGAATTTTAGAAAAAAGTAACCTGGCTATAGGGTATAGATAGATTAGAGAGAGAAAAATGCAGGAGCCTGGTAATCTTTGGAGGGGAGAGGAGGAAGAGGAAGAAGGAGGGATAGAATTTGGAACTCAAAACAAAAAAAAGTTGAAAAAAATTTTAACATGTAATTGAGGGAAAATATGCATATATAAAAATGAAAATGAAAAATTAATACTGTCATGCTTAATGGCGGCTACTTGGTTTAAATAAAGGTCTGATCTCTCACCCCCCAAAAAAATTGCTTTCACAAAAAAGGGTTCATTGGGAAGGATAACTGTGATGTAAAGACAAAGGCATCAATAAAACATTTTTAAAAAAGAAATAATAAAAACATAAAGCGATAAGGCATTGAATTTGAAATATGAAACATGAAACAAAGCAATTTGTGCAAAACCCTTGTCCTAGTGAGATTTTTTAAAAGTGTATCTGACTTTGAATGAAGTAGTCAAATTTTTAAGCTTATCAGGGCACTTGAGGCTGCTGTTATGGAAGATGACTAATGTCATGATTGTCATGCTTATGAACATGTCAGCTTTGCCCCAGAAATCTAAGGAGGTGGTGACAATAGCCCATAAAAGTGACCTGTTTTTATAAGGTGGTTGATCTCTGTGCAAGGCTGCATGCTAAGCCTTAGGAGGCAAAGAAAGAAACAGTACCTGCTGTCAATGAGCTCACAGTCTGATGGAGGAGACAACACACAGACAACTATGTACAAACTATATACAAGATCGGTTGGAAACAAACAACGCAGGGAAGGCTCAAGAATTAAGGGGAATCTAAAATATCAGTATATGATCAAATGTATATTTTTATAGGATACTTTTCAAGTGGTAGAGCTCAGATACCAAGTACTCTGGTGAGGAGCTGAGGACTCACAGGGCCTCTGCATTTTGCATTGCATATAATACAGAACAATTAGCAAGCAGGCTCTGGGAACTGGTGGTGGAGCTTAAGAAAGGGATTTATAATCCATATATCTTCATGTAATTATCTAGCCCAAATGGCCATATTTGAATTTTGTGGGGAGCTGAAGAATTTAATTTACGCTCTGTAGGATTCTCCTATTTCCCCCAAATGAACTAAATTCAACTTTACTTAATTATTCACAACTCCCAGGGGGCTATATTTTTTCAGCTGGTCCCTCATACTCAGCTATAGGGCCTGAGGAAAGGATGGGTGCAAAGTTAGCTAAAGCTCTCAGTGAGATGGGTCTTGGCATTTGTTTCTCTGTTTTGATATTGGGGCTAAGCCAGGTCTCGGGGGATCAAAAAGATTCCCTATCTAAGGGCACTGGGCTGCAAAATATGCTTCTTCCCCTTCTTGCCAACTGAAACCCAGGGGGACAGACAGCTGTTGTACAGCAACTGGCTATAAACCTAATCATCAGAATTTCTCAGAAAGAAGTTTTAAGTTCCTGGCTGATTTTATTCAATGTTCAAACAATAAAAGAATTTTTAATATATATACACATTTTGGAGTCATTAAAACTTCCTGCCCATTGATTTCCATTTTTACTCTTAAAGATACATTGGATCCAATTACCTGCCAGAGCACTTGTTCTTGAAAAAACTAGATTATGTGTTCTGTCCACACAAAGTAAGGTGAACAGATGAGTCAATTAGCCTGGTAATTAAAGCTAGGACAATTGCTGCTGAGGAAAAAGGTTCTGTTTGTTTTTTAGTTGAAGTTCCCCAGGTTGGTCACTGACTTTGATCACATACCCATAACTTTGCACATGAAGAAACAAAGTTTCAGGTTATTTTTTAGAGTTGGCATCACAACGTCAGGTTTCCAAAAGGGTCCACTTTTAGTTTCTGTGATATAAAATCCCAGATCACATCCCTTGAGGGAAGAGATATATTGCTCCCATCCATAGGCCCTGTAAATCTTTTCTCAGGTGTAACTCCACTAGAGATAGGTGGGGAGGATTATTCGCATCCACTTAGCGAAAACTGCCAAGAAGCTAGAAGAAAGTGAAATAATGGACAAAAGATATGTAGGTGGAAGGAAAACTAAAGTTTCCTTTAGTTAGGTTAGGAAATGAAAGGAGTTAGATGAAGGGGAACTGTAAGGGCAGAGGATAAGAGGAAGGTTAAGAGAGTAGCTTTCCCCCCAAAAAAAACAGCATTGGAGATGGAGATACAATATACATGGAAACATAGAGTGCTGCAAGTTTTATCATTGGATACATTTTTCATTCTCAATATTATAATAAATTTCTTAAAATCACAGATTCCAGAGTTGAAAGGGACCACAAAGGTGAATTAGTTCCACCCTTAAACAAAATATAAATCTTGTCTACAATATTGCTGACAAATGTTACTGTTTGAACAGGTCCATTAATGGGGGGAATCATCTACCTCCTGAGGTAACATACTCCATTTTTGGATAATGCCAGTTTTAAGGAAGTTTCTTCCCTTATATTGAATTGAAATCTGCCTTTCTGTAAATTGTATCCACTGTTCCTAGTCCTGCTCTAGCAGGCCCAAAAGAACACAGCTAGTAAGTATCTGAGGCCGGATTTGAACTCAGGAAAATGAGTCTTCCCGACTCTAGGCCTGGCACTCTTATCTACTGTGCCACTTACATGCTAAATTACAATAACTAGCTCCTGTTAAGTTGAGGATTAATAGCAAGGCTCCTCAGGTTTATCAGGTATGTGTAATTGCCTCCTCTTCAGCTTTGAGGAGTTTATGTTAGGAAAAACAATAGAGGTACTGTCACAATTACTCTGATTCCCTAGTTATGAAAATTCCTAACATTTAGGCAGAGTTTAGCTCTCTGCCTTAATTTACACTCCTATTTATCTCTAGTAAACCCTTCCATCTTTGTGGCTGAGGCAAAATCCAGGTTACCATTAACATTTTGGTAAAGTATCTGTTGGTTTGGTAGAGTTTCTGTTGATAAATACTGGAAGAAGTTGGAGAAAGAGAAGACTTTTCTTGGAACTTCCCTCAGCTCTTGAAAAGGTGTGTTCAACATATGGAATCAGTGCCAATCTTCTGCTCTGAGGTGCTTTTAGAATTTATGACCCTCTTTGATGTCACCCTTCGGCACCACAGCTCAGGCCTACTTTCCTTTTCCTCTTTTGCTGGTTGCTCCTGGGTTTCTGATTTTTTCCAGCTCATGTTTGGTTATCCCCACTCCTTTTTCTTTTCTGCTAATCTCTTGAAATCTCTCTATATACATATGGTGATCAAAGGGACAACATATATTTGGGAAAGAGAAAATAGATTAGAGCAATGATTAAAGATGTCAAGAATTCTGTGCTGCAACCACATAGTTTACCATTGGAGGGAGAAATGGAAAGACGATGCTATGGTCAGCCATGTCCCTCCCCTCTGACTCCTCATAGGAGTCAGAAAATAGGTAAAGACAGGTAAATTAGGACAGCTTATTGTCTCCTAGAAAACACTGGAGAAAATCTGAAGTGTCAGTCTCACCAATAGGTACCTGCCCTTCTGGGTCAGATCAACACCAGAAGTCTCTGAGGTGTCCCAAGCTCTGTGCTGCAGTGTATCTGCCACTCCAAAGACTCCTAAACTTGAGCCTGGCCAGAAGGGATTATGACTTTCACTTCAATTTAAGACATGCCCCCCCCCCCAGTTTGTGATGGCAACTTTCTTATCCTTTTTTGCTTTCCTTCTCTCTTTTTTTTTTCTAGCTTTCACAAGTCCCTTCAGCCCTAAGAGCAAACCAAAACTCTGGAGTCAAAGAAGGGGATACTGGGAAATCCTACAGGCTTCCACTTCTAGCATCATGATCTCCTTGGCAGTGTTGGAAGAGGCGGGGCTGAGGCACCTACACTGGTAAAGCTAGTATGGGGGAGGAGTTTGGGGAAAGGAGGAGAATTCAGGGGATTGGGATGGGGGCAGAGTCAGTGAGAGAGTGGGCAAATACCCAGGGAGAGGGGGAAAGTCAGTTGCTGTTGTGATACAGATGAAAAGCTACCTTCGGGAAAACTTCCTGTCCTCTTTATCACTTACCAAGAATGGGAAACTAACCCAGAAGTTGAAGATATGAAGCATGGAAAGGGAGTTTGAACAGAAAAAAAAGGGGCAGCCTGGGCCAAAACGGACACAGCTAATTCTGAGGCTAAGTCCATGTTGAGTTAAACATTTCAGTGTCTTTTTGGGCCTTCGGAGACCATTCCTTTAATTTTAGAATTTTTTCAAGAATACAAATTGAACTCACTCTCCTGTGATTTGCAGACTACACTTTTATATTCTTTGACAGGAAGGGGAAAGAATTGTGAGATTTGCCTTTCTCCAGTCCTGTGGCACTTTTCCAATTTTCCACTAACTTTGGATAGAGCATCGATCCTGGAGTCAGGAGAACCTGAGTCCAAATCCAACTTCAGACATTTGACACTTACTACCTATGTGACCTTGAGCAAGTCACTTAACCCTGATTGCCTTGACCCCTCCCCCCCAAAAAAAGTCATTGACTGAGGCTCAGCAGCTATAGATGCCAGTTCTTTCAGCACTTCAGGGTGGAATTCTTCCAAATCTGGTGACCCGGAGTCATTGAGGGCAGCAAGACATTGTTGTATCATCTTCTCACCCATCTTAGGCTTCCACTCTCTCTCTGCTTGCCATCCTTCCCAGCTTAAAGATCAATCTCTTTAGAAGAGAAATGAGATGCAAAACATCAGCTGAGTAGTTCAGCCTTCTCATGTCCACCCCTTCTCATCTTCCTGTCGACACTGAAGTGTTGTTTCATCCCTCTTCTGAACCTCCTCTTGTAATCATAATAAGCCTCCTTTCATTTTCCTCATTATTCACTGTCAGCTCATCTAGGCTTAATGCTCCTGACCCTCTTCTCATAAGACTGTGCTAATTGTTTGTGTTCATCCTCCCTTGTGTTGGATTTCTTCCTTTATATGCACCTTTTACTGGTCTGAGTAGGTCAATGACCTCCTCACAAAGCCTCACTGGTCTCTTTAGTCAGCTTTCTCTTTACCATCTCTTTACAATCATTTCCACTTATGTCTTCAGAATGTCGTTCTTTAGTTTCCCATATCTCTTGAACTGCCTCCCCTGAAGAATATTAGGCCCTTAGATCCCACTTATTCTTTCTTTGAACCCTTTGAAATCTGCTTGCCTCAAATTGAGAATGCCCACCAGATTTTGCCAGGCTTTGCATCTGTCCTTCATAAACTGTATGATGCCCCCAGGGTTCTAGCCATTTCTTTTTCCAGCATCTGGTTCTGTTTTATTGACGAGGATGAGGTTAAGAATAGCAATTCATCATCAGTTCTCCTTTTGAGTCAATCGATCAACAAGCATTGATTAAGCACTTGATTTGCGTCATACAAGGTGGGATAGAAAGACAAGACATGAGATAGTCTCTACTCTCAAAGAACGTGAAGGATGAAAGTATCATTGGATCAAGTCACTGATGCATCAGCTGCTTTGTCTTTGGCAGAGATCTTTAACAGTTGAAGTCTCCCATCATTACAATATCATATTTCTATGCTAGGTTTGTAATGTTTCCCAAATTCCTCATCTAATTCCTCCTTCTGTCTAGGTGCTCTATAGCAAATCCACCTGGCAATATCACTTTTATTTCTCCTTTCATTGACCTTCCACTAAATAGTGTATATTATATTTATTTCCTTAGGATCCTGAATTTCCCTATATGAATGTATCTTATATTTGATAAAGTTTCTTAACTATTCTGAGAATATGAAAATTATAGTTACAGTTCAAAGTGAAGAACTATCAAAATCTAGGGAACAAACACGGCTTTGAATCATATTTCAGCCATGTGCTCAGACAACCCAGTTTAGCTTTAACATCACTTTAAGTCAACAAGCTCTAATTAAGTGCCAAATTATGCATAATTTAAAATGCCAGTAAAAAGCTGCTGATCCAATAAAGTTCCTTCTGGCTCAGAATCAAAAGTCAAGGGGAGGCTGGGGACAGGGTTTGTGCTTTGGTCAAGAGTTAGATGTGATTATAACTGATGTCCCTCCCAGCAATGGGATTCTATGATGCTCTGAAACCATCAATAGACATTTGTAAAGGATTAATGCAGGTGTTTGCCTCAGCTTACAATGGGCTAAGCATAGACTATCCCTAGGATCACAAACTATGAACTGGGGAGCATTGATTCCTTTGATGGAAAGAAAGAGAGAGAGAGAGAGAGAGAGAGAGAGAGAGAGAGAGAGAGAGAGAGAGAGAGAGAGAGAGAGAGAGAGAGAGAGAGAGAGAGGAAAGAAAGAAAGAAAGAAAGAAAGAAAGAAAGAAAGAAAAAAGAAAGAAAGAAAGAAAGAAAGAAAGAAAGAAAGAAAGAAAAAGAAAGAAAGGAAGGAAGGAAGGAAAGAAAGAAAGAAAAAGAAAGAAAGAAAGAAAGAAAGAAAGAGAAAGAAAAGAAAGAGAAAAAGGAAGGAAGGAAGGAAGGAAAGGAAGGAAGAGAAAAAGGAAGGAAGGAAGGAAGGAAATGAAGAAAGGAAGGAAAGAAAGAAAGGAGAATGGGAGGAAGGGAATGAAAGGAAAGAAGGGAAAGAAGAAGGAAGGAAGGACATACAGGAGGAATGGAAATGGAAGAGAAGGGAAAGAAAATGGATATTAGAGCTACTCTTTTATCCATAAACTTATGCAGTACAAAGAAGTGTTTCCCAGGCTCAACTGAGCTTCAATAGATCACATGAATCTCTTCATTCCCAGCTATAGCTTGTATTACTCATCTGACCAACATTTACAGGATTCTTTCATTCTTTATATATGTTTATATCATGACTCCATTTTGGGAAAGACTGCCCCAGCAAGCTCTCAAACGCATTACCCTGTATCAATCAATGTAAACACAATTCTACCAGCACCAAAGAAGATAACAAGATCTGAAAGGTCATAATGCTACCAGACATGTCATGAATAATCGCTGTAAATGCAACCCAGTGATTGTCAGTCTATGACAATTAAGGACCTAGGGGAAAACTAGCTGTTTGAATTTTTATATGTACCATAGTATGCTCTAAAGTGGCTTTAACTTTTGATTTTGGCTGCCAGGATCACTTTGGACCAGTATATGTCTTATTAAAGTTAGAAGAAACATGGCACAGAATGGAGAAAATACAAAAAAAAAAAAGAGAAAGAAAAGAAAGATCTGATTTTTATTTCTGACTATTCCAATAGTCTTATGCTTTAACTCTGTTTCTACTATGTAGCTCTCAACTTTCACCACAATACGCAAAGTACAACTCATAAAATTTGTATATGCAGGCATATCATGCATTAAAATTTATGGTCAATCAATCATCAAACATTTAAAAATACCTACTATAATCCAGACTAGGAGCTTTGTGCTAGGAGCTGGAGATACATATGTAAAAATGAGACAGTTCCTGCCCTCAAAGAGCTTACATTGTTAGATAAACATTTGTAGAGCTTTTAATTATAAAATTATGTGACTGATTTTTTTTCTTAAAAGAAAACACACCAAAATTGTATCACCAAATAAATTTTTCCTTTCACAGTAGTGTTTCTGAGAGGCCAGATATTTTCTCCAACAAAGCTTTCACTGCTCAAAACATTTTGCGAATCCATTTTTGATCATTGCTCTCAAGGCCTCAACAGTGGTAAATCTTTGGTTTTTGAATATTTAATTTTTGGAAAAAGCCTAAGCCCAACCAAAGACATTTGGTGTTTAAATCTAGTGAAAAAGGTACCAGGCAAAGGACAGTCAAAATGTCAAAAGCAAACCCTGTTTTCATAATTCCAGTGCTTATCAATGACCCCTGAAACAATGGCCACATCAATGGACTTCCAAAATGGCTACTTTGAAAGGAATAATACTCTTTTAGATGAGTTTCTTATATATTTGCTCTAAGTTTTTTTTTTGTAGTGTTCCATGGTGTAATGGAAGTAATGCTAGATTTCAAATTTGAATCTCAGCTCTGCTACTTACTGAATGTGTGACTTTGGGAAAATCAATTGGCTTGTCAGGGTCTTAGGTTCCTTCTCTGTAAAATCAGAAGGTTAAAAGATAGCTTTTAAATTCTGATCTTACCCTGAATGGCCCAATCAACCGTATGTGATCAAGAAAAATTTTCCAGTTTGGAGGCTACCTGGTCCCGCTCTTAGCTGCCTGTTTCCCTTATCCCTTAAAAGGTTCCAATGGCAAAAATGAAATGAAACTGAAAATACCTGAGTTTATTGTTCTTCTTCCTCCTTGGGTTTTACTCTGATGAGGGGGTTGGTTAACACAGGTGAATGTAACTATTAAGTAAATCACATTTGGTGATTATCCTTGGATCTCATTTTCTTGATCCCTGTAAGCCTCAATAATCAAGAGTTGGATGCATTCTTATGGGGATTTATTAGGGTTGGATGTTTTCCCACATTTTTTCACAGTAGTGTGTACCCCATTTAATGGATTTTGTTGCTG
Organism: Phascolarctos cinereus; assembly: GCF_003287225.1. Lineage (NCBI taxonomy): Eukaryota > Metazoa > Chordata > Mammalia > Diprotodontia > Phascolarctidae > Phascolarctos > Phascolarctos cinereus. The sequence goes on along the minus strand of NW_027556098.1, from coordinate 211,504,547 downwards.
TTGCAAATAAATTAGAAAATTCCAGAGAAGGTACGCTAAATCAAATAAATTAACTTGCCATTGTCAAGTTTATTAATTCTACCACAAAGGTTTTTTACAAAAATGATAGGATTCATTGACAACTGATTAGCAATGCTTTGAAAGGCAAATTTCCCGAACTCTTCTCATCCCATCTCCAGTCAATAGAGCGGGTTCAATTGTCTTTCACATTTTAACAGAAATATGCTATGCTTAATGTTTTCTTAACATTTTCTTACTCACAAACCATTCCTTTTTTATGCTACCCAGGTAAGAACTTGGAAGTGAATATTAAACTACTATAACCACATTTTGGTGCTGATACTGCATTTTCCTGCTTTATGGTCTATGCTGAGCTGTTTGATTGAACAACAGTCTGCTGTTTAATCAAGGACCATGTGTTATTCTCTATAAGTGTACTGCATTATAAAAGGGAATATAAAATTAATTTCAGGATATATATGTTTAATTATGCAGCCTTGTGTTATGTATCTGAATCAAATTGTGCATTGCCTCTTCATGGCACAAAAATTCTCAAATTAATTTAAGCAATGAAGCTTTAGTTCCCTTTAAGGGAATGGGGTGGGGGGGGTGCAGCTTTACCCAAATCGAAATTCAGACCTTTCCACTCAGGTATTTTGTATTTCTCCTATTCAGTGTCTCTTGTAAGAAAAAAAATTATTGAAAAAATAGGATTTCAAGTGATCTAGCTTTGCTGTTTTTAGAGCCAGACAGCCCCCACTGGACATTTGAACATGTTGGTAGTTGGCCTCTGGTCCTCTGCTTGGGAACTGTGAGCCTTGCAAGCTTTTAGAAACCTAAACATTGCTCTAGTTATTGAAAATGGTGCCAAATTCATGGTATAATGGTTACATCTCTGGACCTGGAGTCAGGAAAACCTGGGTTCAAATCCTGCTTAGCTATATGACCCAGGGACTTTTAAGCAACTCAAAATTTCTGGGATTCAGTTCCTTATCTTTCAATGAAGATGTTGGCCTAGATGCTCTGCAAGTTCCTTTAAATCTACTATCCTGTGGTCAAATGTATTTCCCCAGGTGGCCCCAAAAGTAGATACAGATTTGATTCAAAAGGACCCGTTCAGTATGACATTAAACTCAAAAGTCCTTCCCCAAGTCCAAGAAACCTGTGAGGTAGGAAGACTGGTATCAAGACTCCCTGAGGATGTTTACAAGGGGAAATTCCTTAGAAGTTGCTCAGGCTCCTCTAAGGATATCTAGCAAGATATTTAGAAATCGATGACTAAGAAAATCTTTCCCTGAAGGTTTTGGGTTTTTTTGTAAGTCTTGATACATCTTCATCTGGGATGGTTTCATAATTTGACAAATATTTTTATTTAGCACCCTGAGTACAAGGCACTGGGGGTACAAGGATGACAGTAAAGAAACAGCCTTTCTGCTCTCAAGGACCTTAGAGTCTAGCAGTAATGACCTCTCGTGTGTGTAAATAAGTATGGATGCAAGGCAGAACAGGAGAAGGTCAAAGAGGAGAGGCAGACAAAGCATGAAAAAAAGAAATCTGAGGAGGAAGAGATCATTGTCAGCTCCGGTAGCTGGGTGTAGGGTGAGGGGAGGAGTCCAGGGATGGCTTGCTGAAAGAAGGGGCATCTGTACCTTCAAGGAGGGGAAGGATTTCAATAGATGCATGTGTCCATAGTACATTCCAAACACTGGAAATGTTCCTGTATGAATGTGCAGAGTTGGAAAGAAGCATGCAGGGAAAGATTGGGAATTATCTAGATGGCTTAGGCTGTTTATAATGGACAGCCTATGGATGATTTGGGTATGGCTCTGCCCAAAGGCAGAGTAATGGGCTAGAAGACCTCTCCAATACTTTCCTGTACCTCAGATTGTAATGATATCAAGCACCTGTCAGACATTTATTAAGCACTTAACTATGTATTTAGGGAAGCGGATAGAGCACCAGGCCTGGAGTCAGGACGAAGTAAGTTCAATTTTGCCCTCAGACACATACTAGCTCTGTGACCCTGGGCAAGTCTTTTAATCTCTGTTTGCCTCAGTGTTCTCATCTACAAAATGGGGATAATAATAGCACCTACCTGCCAGGGTTGTTATGAGGATGCAAGGAGATAATTTTAAAGTGCTTAGCATGGTGCTTGTCACATAGTAAGTACTCTATAAATGTTAGCTGTTATTATATTGCCAACACTGTACTAGGCACTGGGGACTTAACAATAATCCTACTCAGCAAGAAGAGGAAAGTGAAGGGGGAACGAAGAGCATCAAAACGTTTTCAGGTCCAACATCTCCCCTGAGACAAAGAAGATGATGATGAATGGATGGATCTAGTCCATATGGTTCCCACACAGAGGAAAGTAATCTCTGTGTTATGGAAGCTATTTCTGCAAACTAGACAGATCTGAGCCTTGCCCAGCTCTATCCGACAGGGTAGGCCCTAAATCTTCTAGGAATTACCAGGCTTAAATCAAATTTAGATATTAAAGGCTTCATTTTACATAACCTACGTTTAAAGCTTCTATTGAGTCTTCAAATTGATTTGCTGCAATGTATGGGCTTTTGGTAAGAGTCCAACTACTTAACGAGTCTGTAGTTTTAATGACAAAAGTTTATATTAACTTAAATAAAATGCCAACATTGAAAGCTTTCAATCTACTTTTCAGTGTTCCCCATGTCTTCTGTATACTCTGGTAAGATGAACTGAGTGGCTATAAAAATTGACATTCGTAGTATAAATTATTTCACATCCCAATGCCTCAATTAATTTTTAAGGCTCTATATTCTGTGTCTACTAAAGCACTCAAGCCTCTTCAGAATTCTAGAGGGTACTTGTACATTTGAGGTGTCTGTTTTTGGGGGAATGTAGGTTCTGTCCACTTACAATTATTGCTTTAAAAATCAGTGTTAAACTTGGGGTTATGTAGGTAACTACCATCTATCTGTCCTTCTATCATCTATATACTATCTATCTAGCTATCATCTATATGCTATCCATCTATTAAATCTATCAAATCTAATTTATCTATCTGTGTATCCAACATACTCTTGACAGAATAGGATGGTGTACATAGAATAAACAGAACTGCTATGCAGCCAGAAGAGCCAGAGGGGAATTAAACGTTACCACAAGTCACCACTATATGGTGATGAATCATCCAGGAGACATTCTGGCAGAGGAATCCTGGATTTGTCATTAGAGGACCTGACTTCAAATCCTAGATCTGTCCCTTTCTACCTGTGATGGGATTGGCCTTAGATGGCCTCCAAGGACCCCCCCCCCAGGTCTAGAACTCTGGTCTAGGTGCCCCTCTGAAGATGACCAACCTCATTCATCTCCTACAGTCACGGTAAGGGAATTTCATAGATTGTCCCTCAGGACAGGCATCCAGACTCAGAAAATAATAATAAGCAGGAAGAAGAGATAAAGAAGAAAAGAAAAGAACAAGCAACAATAGGAGATGGTACAAAGGCTACTCTACTACTAAAGGCAACTGATGGCACAGTGGATCCTGTGCGTTCCTGGTATCGAGAAGACCCAAGTTCTGATTCTGCCTCCGCAAGTCGTTCGACCTCTGTTTGCCTCAGTTTCCTCAATTATAAGATGGGAATAATAATAGCACCTACCTCCTAGCGTTGTTGCGAGGATGAAATGAGATGACATTTGTAAAAAGCACTTAGCAGAGTGCCGGGCACATGGTAGGTGCTATATAAATGCTTATGCTCTTCCCTTCCTCTGCTCTGGAATTATTTATTCTCCATCAGAATGGAATCAGAATGAGATAACCTGGGTATGAATTCTTGCTTTTTAAAAAAATTTTGACCAATCAATCCACAGAATATTTAGCAAGGGCCTACTGTGTGCCAGGCACTGTACTAGGTTCTGGGGAGATATACGTACAAAAAAGGAGACAATTCCTACTTGCAATGAGCTTACGTACTGATGGAGGAGATGACAGTTACAAATACAAATATAAAGGGCATAAATACAAAGTTAACAATACAAATATATACCAAGTAGTTAAATACAAGGTAGTTTGGGAGAGAGGGAGCTAGTAGTGGGGGGATCAGGCAAAGCTTCATGCTATGAGACCTTGGAAAAGTAACTTAACCTTTCTAGACCCCTGTTTCATGGTCTCTAATGGGTGGATATCTTCTTAGACCACTGGGGATTTGTTGAAGAAACTACAGCTAGGTCCCAATTAGTGCTAATAATGAGTCTACTGAAGTGAATGTTCACTACTTGATTATGTAAAATGTGGTAATTGACATCAGGCCAATGGAAATGAGTAATGCAGTTTCAAATAATGCAACCACTTCCAGGGGATTCATTAATTGTACTAATTGGGGCCTAGCTGTAATTTATTTAAAATGCTATAGAAATGGAAGCTATTACAAGTTGGGGAAGGCACAACATTAAAACCACCCTAAAGAGCTAATTCCCTTCATCCCACCCTGAAGCTTTTGTTTTAAGTTTTTAAAATATTCATCATGAATGAATTATAGGTGTGTTAGGAACATATATGTCCAATCTCATCTCCCATAATGCCAGAGCCCAAGGAGTACTTGTTTATTGGGGAAAACTCCCAGGACTTTATTTTTCCCGGGTGGCTATGTGCCTGGACACAGGGAGAAAATGTCAAGAGATGTGGACTCTGATTGGGAACAAGGGATTTCTGAAAAGGTGGAGAATTGTGTGGAGGGAGTCCTCATGGTAGCATGTTGTACAAAGATGGAGGAAGGGAAAGAGGCCAGGGAGGGAAGCAGCTGCCTGTGAAGCCAGCAGAGAATCAACTAATGAAGATGAGTAATAGAGATGATCCCCCTACTGTGACTAGAATGGCTGATTGCCAGCAGCCTGAGGATGAGATCAGAAACACTGCATGGCTGAATCTTCCCCACTCTGTCCAGCTGTGAAAGAGATCATTTCTTTATCCATAGCATGACTTTTTATGTGCATCATGTTCCCAGAATTTCCCCCACTGTTTCTCCTAAAGCCCTTGATTCTAAGTGCAGAGAGTGCTTACTCTATCTCTCTTCCTTTTCTCATTGTTTTGTTCTTAGTTAAATATCTAGTTTAATTTTGTTCTGATTTGTTCCTTAATGCATGCTCTTGGTCTGGTTGGGCTACTAGCTTGGTGCAAATGCAAATGGAATTCAGATGATTTTAGAGGTGCCCAGTTGATCTGGGTGGGCGCTTGAGCTGAATGAAGTACACTTATTTCTTATCCACCCCTACAATGAACCCTGTAGTCTACAGAGACTCCAGAGGGTAGTGAAAAGTGGTCTGCATAGGCAAAAACATTTGGGGGAGGGAGAGGGAAAATTTGGCGTGGAAGATCGTTGCCCCAACATGTAACTTTGTTTTGTTGATGGAGAGTGGTTGAGCTTATTCTAAAAAAGAACTGGGGGATATTTTAATGATTCTGCCTCATTCTTTTTAAAGAAATGCTTGGAGTGGAGAGCTAAGAGTCAATTGGGTCACTATTAAGTGATACAAAAATGCTACACAGAGGCGTACCAAATAAGACTAGATATGTGGCGTGTCAGGCTAGAAGGAGGAAGCTACGGGCTTGGTCAGAAGAGAGATCCACAAGAACAGAGGGGTTAGGGCCATCTAGCTTGAATTGAGGTCAGCTGTCAAAGCTAAGAGTCTGGGTTTATAGCAGACATAAAACATTAGTGTGTTGCTGTCAAATAAAACATCCTCAGACACCTAACTAGAGGGACTGCCTAACTCACATTTTCTGAACCTTTAATCCTGCCCTTTTGGATGGGGGTGGAGTGGGGCACCAAAGTTACATTAAACTCAACAGGGACTTCCATATTTGGTCCCTCATATCTTATTTTGAAGAAGGTTTTATCTCTAAAAATCTCTCTGAGACTCCTTGAAGTTCTAAGCCAGATTCTTTAGTGCTTTCTCATGTGCTAGGGTTACATACCACAGCTGAATACATAGGAAGTTGTGGATTGGAATTCTGTACCCTCAGTGATCCCGTGATGGAATTAAATCTGGAAATCTGCTTAGTATCTGGAAGCTATGAGCTGCAGAAGTTAGAAGTCCAGAGAATAAATGAATCAATTGACAAGCGTTTATTCATCGTTTACTATGTAACAGTACTGTTCTAGGCACTGGGGATACAAAGGCTAAACAGTCCCTGTCCACAGGAAGCTTATGGAATATGTACATACATACGTAAATACAAAGTAATGAGGGCATTAGCAGCTAGGAGGATTAGGAAGAGGCTAATAGGGAATTCATCACCTATGTGGCATGTGGCTTTGGGTGCTTTCAGGACCCTAGCTTTGGACTGGTGTTGGAATTACTCATATTAATTTTGTCCCATAAGAAAAAAAGCTACTCATACTTCCTTTGCTCTGGCACAACAAAGTCTCTTCTGTCTTTTCTTTCTGAGAACACAGTGAGTTATGGAGTAGTGAAAGTCATTTTAGAAACACTAGCCCAGAAGAGGGTGTGAGCTCTCCCTCTTTAGGCAACCTTAAAGCAGGAGAATAGTTGGTGACTTTAGCAAGGTTCTTGATAGCAGCTGCTGCCTTCAATCTCCACAGATCAATTGCCTCATTTTCCTGACTGTGGACAGAACTAGATTCAGAGCTACTTGTGATATAGTTTCTCAGATGGCAATGGCTTAATTTTGGGCAATGTAATCTTGGAAATCCCAGCTCTGAAACTGATTCTTACTAGAATTAACTGAAACAATTCCAAACCATCAGTCCAGAGAGATAAAAATTGGGATGTTGCTTGTACTTCTGGGTACAAATATTAAGGAGGAACATTTGAGATATGTGTCTATGGGAACAATTTTTATAGTGCCATATTTATATTCAAATATTAAGATTGATCATAAAACACAATAATCCAGATATGGAAAATTCTAGATAGTTCAAATATATTTCTTAGGCCTCTCCTTTTTTTTTCCATATTTTTGTGAAAGAAGATCAGAACAAAAGGGGAAAACCTCAAGAAAGAAAAAAAAAAAAGAAAACGGTATGCTTTGATCTGCATTCAGACTCCATAGTTCTTTCTCTGGATGTGGATAGCATTTTCCATCATGAGTCTTTTGGAACTGTCTTAGATCCTTGCATTACTGAGAAGAGCTAAGTCTATCAAAGTTAGTCATTGCACAATGTGGCTATTACAGTGTTCTCCTGGTTCTGCTCACTTCACTCAGCATCAGTTCATGCAAGTCTTTCCAGGTTTTTCTAAAATCAGCCTGCTCACCATTTCTTATGGAGCAATAATATTCCATTACATTCATATACCACAACTTGTTCAGCCATTTCCCAGTTGATGGGCATCCCCTGAATTTCCAATTCTTCACCACCACAAAAAGAGCTGCTATAAATATTTTTTTGTACATGAGGATCCTTTTCCCTTTTTATGATATGTTTGGGATACAGACTAGGCTTTTCCTTCTCCATAGGATAGAGATAGGGAGGCAGAGGAAGCAATGAAGAAAATTGCTATTGAACTTAATTTTTACTAAGACGAAGTTGGTTGAAGTGGAGTCATTGAGAATCTTGAGAGAACATGATTTCGTCATCTTAGAATCTATGATAAACAAGTATAGAAATCTGGGGACAGTTAGACATGTCCCTAAAGCTTTAGGAAAATAGTTTTCAAAAAGCTCAGAAAAATGAGAGGTGTGATCCCATGGCTAGAGAGATTCAGGATGAGATGACTCAAGAGGGATGGAGGTGCCTTCTGATAGAGATGCAGAACTGTGGGTATAGAATGTTGTTGTGTCGTCAGAGCTGCTGGTGTCCGCTGGTCTTGCTTAAGAGTTTTTCTTTGTTACAAGAGATGGCCCACTAGGTAGTAATTGATATTGTTCCGCTAGGAAATGACTGTGTTATAAAAACAGAAGAGATCTGTCAAAAAAAAATTTTTTTGTGAAGACAAACAGAAGACTTAGGACAAGGATGGGGAACCTGTGGCCTTCAGGTCCTTGAGTGTGGCCTTTTGATGGAGTCCAAGTTTTACAGAACAAATTCTTTTATTAAGGGGATTTGTTCTGTGAAGTTTGGATTCAAAGAGCCACACTTGAGGACCTAGAGGGCCACATGTGGCCTCAAGGACATAGGTTTCCCACCCCTGACTTAGAAAACAGAGAATACTATGAGGAAAAACTGCATTGAGAACTGAAATTCTGACAACACAAATGCAAAAGATCCCAATAAGGAACAAAAGAGAGGCGTTTAAAGAAAGCATTATAGCTAACCCAAAAACTAGACAAGGAGGCCAGATTATAGAAAGGATGTATGTAAAATATGTAAGGGGGGGGGCTAAAACACTTTGGGAGGGGGTGGGAAGGAGTCATAGGATCACAGACTTGGGACTGGAAGAGATTTTAGGTTTCATTTTAAGTCTAGGCATTCTCAATATTTTGTGTGTGATATGGGCCCCTTGGACAACCTGGTGAAGGTTTTTTAAAAGCATACAATTGAATGCATATAATTATAAAGAAAGCCAAAGGTTAGTGAAAATAAAGATGTCATTTTTTTTCTCGTCCAAGTTTATGGATCCTTTGGGAGTTCACGGACCCCAGAGTAAGAACCTCTGATCTGGTAGAATGCCTGATATTGTAGATGAGGAAATTGAGGACCAGCAATGGTAAATGATTTGCCTGGGGTCACACAGCTAGTAAACAGGACAGCACTTCAGGAGACTATCCAATAGCAATTGTGGTCAAATTAAGAGGGAGAGATCCAGGCCTCATCCCCTTGGAAGTTGAAGGGGAACGTGGGCCTGGGAGAGGTGCAGTGCCCTTAGGGTGGACATTTCACCATATAGTGGCATGGAGCAGCAGAAGACTGCAACCAGTCAGGGAGAGGGATTAGAATCACTTCAGGGAGGAAGCAGTGCTTCCTTCCACCCCCACTCCTCTTCCAAGGAAAAGCTCCATTTGCAATAGCTCCCTGATTGTTAATCTCAGAGATCAGTCTTTAGATGGTGGATTTGGTTTAATAAATCTACAGAGGCCTCAGCTCTTTACAGAGTAGCTCTAGGCTTGGAATCCCTTTCCCACTCCTAGTCCCTTTCTAGGACCCATAGTTGAACCTTCTCTAGTCCATAGCCAATGGAAGGCCATTCTCTGAGCACTCTCCATTCTTCCCCATTCTCTACTCGCAGATCCTTTAACATCATCTTGCACTGTCTTCTCCTTTATTCCAGTCTTGGATAAAAAAGTGGCCCTTCTCTCTCCAGGTCAACTCCTCTACTACTGGGAACTAAGATCCCCTCCCATATTCTCCAGCAGCTTGCCCCTGTAATTCTTCTCTCCCCTCATTATTTCATTTCATTTCATTTTAAATTAACAAGCATTTATTTTCTCTCCTTCCTACCACCCTTGAATTTAAGATGGGGGAGGAGAGGGAAATGCTTGTTATAAATATGCATAGTCAAGCAAAACAAATTCCTACATTGTTCCATGTCCTAAAATATGTGTCTCATTTTACATCTTGAATTGATCATCTCCCTATCAAGGGGAGGGGAGCATAGACCATTCTCTCCCCACCTATTGGCTTCTTCCCTGCTACATACAAACATGCTCAAATCTTTAAGGGCAACAGATATTTCCTTGTGGTATTTTGTGTCCCTGTGCCTAACCCCAGTGTGTGGCACATAGTAGGTTCTTCATAGCTACTCATTTCACTGAATAAAATATAATGTCCTCCTAAGGTTTAAACCATCTACTTCATTTGGTGCCTCTTTCTTTCCCCTTTTCTTGGAGGTCTTAGGGTTCCATCCCTCTGGAAACTACTCCTCTCTTGACCTTGACCCAGTTCTATGTAGGTTGATATTGGATGAAAAGGCATAGTCTGCTAAATGGTGGGTATTGAATGTGCTTTAATTGAAAAGTGAGGTGGAAGAGAGAAAAAAAAATGTCTTCCCCATTTAGAAGGCAATATTATGCTCATCTCAGCCTCACCTGCAGGGGATTTGTTCTGTGCCCTCTGATAATGGTAAGCTCACAATATCTTTGTAAAAAATAAGATTCAGCAATGCAACCAAGTAAAAAATTAGTATCAGCTATGGTGGGAAACGAGGCTTAAAATAAACCGGGGACTTGGATAATAACTTTAATGAGCAATTTTGCTGCTTCTCTCCCTTTCTCTCCTGTGGAAATATATGGTTTGAGTATATTTTTAGCTCAGTCATTCATTTATGTTTTCTAAGCTTAGTAATATGCAGCTTATTACTAAGAAGCATTTTGGAGCAGAAGTTCCTAAACTTTTCTATCACAACCCCTTCGGCATCTTTGTGAAGCTTAGAATAATGTTTTTGAAAGCATAAAATCAAATGTATAGGACCACAGAGGGAAATAATTATATTGAAATATAGTTAGCAACATATTAAAAAGAATTGAACCCCAGGTTAAGAACTCCTCAGTTAGAGATCACCATTTCAACATTTTTTTAGGACAAAGTGGCATTTGGAAAAGTGAACTGTGTACTTTTCCTTCTTCCAACGAAAGTATACCAGTATGAAAGCTGAACATAGGGTTGAAATGAATAGGGATATAGTGACTGTTCTATTATCACAGCAAATCTTGATCATCTATTTTCTAGGTGTAGCCTAAAACAACTATTTTAGGGAGTTATGGTCCACTCCCATGTATGCTGTTGTAAGTGGCTTCCACCCACCATTCCTCCTCTGAGACTGACTTATCCATCTTATTGGCTGCTAAAGAATCCTCTTTCAGAATGAGCTTCTTTTCCTATTTGAAATCGTGTGTCCCTAATGGTAGTAACCATCAGGCTACCATTTCCAGACTTAGTTCATTGGTAGAATGATAGTAGTTAATACACTCTGGGGCCAGTAAACTGTGGCCATCTTTTCTTGACAAGTTTTCTTGTTCTGTGGCCTACTCTGAGTCTCAAAGTAGTATCTCAGGCTTCTCCTAGTAAGGCATGCATTTCTAAAATCCAGTTCACATTAAAAACTATAAAAAAGCATTGATGATACAGTAAATAATGCTAGAACATATCACATTCCAAACTTTTTCTCTTTCCCGGTAGGGGAGAGTCTGGTGACACATATAGTTAAAGGGAACAATGAATCTCAAGATGTTGAGCAAATAGGAATACACAGCCTAGCTGGTCTAAATGAGTACATATACCTTAGACCAAATAACTTTCCTTCCAGTGTACTGAAAGAATTTGCCCATTAGGTTACAAAATGAGGGGCGGCATGGTACAGTGGAAAGAGTACTGGTTCTAGAATCAGAAGATGCGGATTCAAATCCTGGTTTGATCATTACTACATATGTGACCTTGAGCAAATCAGCTAACCTCCTTGGGTCTCAATTTACTCATATGATGAATGTATTGACATAGTCCAGTCATAAGCATTGAATATTACTCAAGCTATTTTCATTGTTCTTTATTTTTAAGAATTTTGTAATTGAATCTATACAAATAGTTGACAAATTGACTTCTAAATAGTTTGCATATTTTTTAGTTTAAAAGTAATTGGTAGTTGTATTGAATGTGATTTATCTTTTTATCATTGCTTTTGGGATTTTGTTGTTTATTCTATTGAAATGTTATTGATTTTGTGAGTTTATGTTTTAGCTTACAACTTTGCTAAAGCTATTAGTTTTCCTAATTAGTGTCTTTGCTAATTCCCTAGGATTTTCCAAATAACCCCCCATGTTGTCTGCAGATAGGGATATTATGTCTTTCCCTATGTCTGTCTTTATGCCTTTAACTTCTTTCTCTTGTTCTATTGTTATTGCTAACATTTCTAGGATTATATCAAATAATAGCAGGGAGAACAGTCATCCTTGCTTTACTCCTATCTTTAGTGCAGAAGCTTCTAGTATATCTACATTGCATACGATGTTTGCTTTTGGTTTTAGGGAGATACTTTTTATTATATTAAAACACAATACCTCTATGCTTATACTTTATAAGTTTTTTTATACTTTGTCATAAGCTTTTTTCTGCATCTATTAAGGTAATCAGATGATTTGGGGGGTTTTTGTTTTTAATATAATCAATATGTTGATTAATTTCCTAATAGTAAAATCCCTAGCATAAATCTTACTTGGTCATAATGAATGATTTCATGAATAAATTGTTGTAGTCTGTCATAATTTTATTTTAAAATGTTTAATTGATAGGCATTAATGTTGCTCATCTATAGTTCTTCATCTTTGCTTTATCCAGGGGTGGGAAACCTGTGGCCTTGAGGCCACATGTGGTCCTTGGGTGCAGCCTTTTGATTGAGTCAAGTTTTACAGAACAAATCATTAAGAGGATTTGTTCTGGGAGGTTTGGATTCAGTCAAAGGGCCACACTTGAGAATTTAGAGGCCACAGGTGGCCTTGAAACCACAGGTTCTCTGCCCCCACCTTTATCCTTCTTAGGTCCCTTCCTGCTCTACAATCTCTGACCTGATGTTTGTAGTCATGGGATGTATGAGGGAGTGCTAGAATAATAAATGGAAAAATATCATCCTGATTATTAAAAAGATAAGTTGCTATTGTTATTCACATGTTTCATGACACAAATATTGTTACTATAAATAATTTTAAATGATTTCATTTTTGGGTAGAGTTAAATTCACACAAAAATATTTAAAGACTCAAAGAAAATTCTAGGATAAATCTTTGAATGGATGAGTTATAAGAACTTAGAGGATCATTGATCACCAAGGTCTAAATAACCTTTCTATGAATATTCCATTCCATATCAACTTACCCTTATTTCCTTTTTTGCCCTATGGAGGGAGAGATCTAGAAAAGGCCATAGAAATGAAATATTTGGATTTCAGTAAGGCAAAGTCTTTCATTGTATCCTCATGGAAAAGTTGGAAAAAGTTAAGTGAATTTGTACCTTGGAGTTTTTTTTCACATACACTGCTATTAAGCCATGTCTTCCCCAATATGTACTTGTACTATTGATTTTCTCAACTTGATGGCGAGACTTTACAGATTTCACTATTAAATTTCAAATTATTAGATTTGTTTTATCTTCCCAATCCATCATAATCTCTTTAAATACTGACTGTCACGTAAAGTAGTATTTATTCCTCAAAGTTTTGTGAATTGATAAGTATGACATCTATGTCTTTTTCCAGTCATGGATAAAAATGTTGAACATGACAGGGTACAGGATCAAGTTCCATGGCCTACTCCTGAAGACTCGTGAAGTTGGTATCAATATATTAGAGTCAATAAAGAGTCAAAGTCAATAAGCCCTTATTATGTGCCAGTCACTGTGCTAAGCACTGGATTAATCAACACTTTTTTTTTTTGGCACAAGTGAGCTTAGGTAACAAAACAGTCTGAATTAATCAGGGATCTGAACAGGTAAGATAAACAATACAATGCTATCTGGTGAATTTTAGCTTTTGGATCAGGAATACTCATCTGCATGAGTTCAGATCTAGCCTCAGACATTTACTAGCTGTGTGATCTGGGCAAGTCATTTAATCCTGTTTACCTCAGTTTCCTCATCAGTAAAATGATCTGGAGAAGGAAATGGCAAACCACTCCAGCATCTTTGCCAAGAAAACCCCAAACAGGATTATAAAGGGTTGGACATGACTGAAAAATGACTGAACAAAATCCAAAACACTAGCGTCACATACATCTGTTCTTAGTAAAAAAAAAAAAAAAAGAAACAAAGAAACAAAAGAAATTTAGTGTAAAAACTATTAATATTTGTGTAAAGCCAAGCTGAAAAGCATTAATTAAGGATATGGTGACAATATTGTATTCTTATTCATATCCTTTTGCAGTATGAAGAATATATCTTACAGTTAACTAATTAGATTCTTAAGGATTCACTGGAGTTCTTAGATACAACCAGAATTGTATTTTCCCTTTGTTTCTTTATTTTTCCCTAATTATATCATCTACAAAGATAAGAAACTCTTGTGAGAGAAGCCGTAGAGTATGAGATGTGTTGGTGAGGTCATTGGCATGCCTAAGACTTCTGTGTTAAGTGGCCCAATTCCCCTTTCTCTTTGGGATTAGAAGGAAGAGTAACTGGAATGTACTGGGGAAGAAGTTAGAACAAAGAATTATATATTCTTTTGGCCCTCCTCCAGTCTTTTATCTTCCATTTCCTTCAGAAGGAAAAACATGGTGGCTATTCATAAAATGCTTAGAACTCTCATAAAAAGAAATTCTGGTGCATAGGACCACACTTAGGGCACACCTGTTCATACATATTTTGATGTATGCCATGTTTAGGGTTCTTTCATGATAAAAGTGCCATTAGACCCAATGAAAATTTAGAAAAGAATTTGCCTGATCTGCACTCTAAGTCCTTTCTGCTCCAGAATGGGTTGTCAATCAATCAATCCAGAAGCATTTATTAATATTTATTATGTGTAGGCACAGAGCTAAGAATACACAGAAAAAGCAAAAACAGTCCCTGTTCTCAAGGAACTAACATTAGGCATATTGAGTCTTTCAGCTTGAGAAGGTACTCTTTAGTTCACTGAGTCCTGAATTTTATGCCATCTTGGGACTTGGGGATGGGGGAGAAGAGAGCCCAACAATAACAGGAAATCCTTTTGCTTCCTTTTTAAAAGCAGCAGCCACAGTCTGTTACTTAACGAGTCAACATGCCAGCTTAGGAAGCTCCCTTTGATCCTTAACAGACTGCTATTGTGCCATCCTCTTCATTTACCATCCAGCATTTACCCAAGGAACATTTACAGACAATCACCTTGCACAGTTGGAGACTCTGTCCCCTCCTATGATATTTATCTTCCAGGAGGAGGACAGAGAATTTGGAAATATGAGAGTATTTAATTTCTCTTCCCTCATCTCTCTCTGAGACAAGGGGAAGACTGCCTTAAAAATTTTAGCACCAGACTGCCTGAACTTTGTGCTCCAGATCTGACCTGTGCCTGGACAAGTCTCTCTCAGAGGTTAAGCCCACTTTAAGGATGTGAGCAGATACTCACCAAGCAGTAAACTGAGATCTTCAGACTTATTCTATGTCTGCTGCCTCAAGCCATGCCCCATCACAAGTCTCCGGAGTCAAGAAAGTAGAAGGTTAGCTAGGTTGCCCTTTGTGACACAACACTTAGAGGAAATGATATAATAAGCTTCTCTTCCAGACACAGAAAACATGGCAGGGAATGGAATAACACATCTTTAATTAGAAAAATTTAAATTTACTCTTAATTTAATTCCTCACCCCAGTAGCCATGATTACATTTGCATCATGATAGATCTCCAATATGATCCATTTTCATAAATGCAAACTTTCCTGAATATGGTTCTGATGGATCCTGACATTTTAAAATATGTCCTATTGTCCTTTCCTGCGCAGCAGACCAAGCACAGAGTGTTCACTCCTATATCATTGTCACAGTGGTATCAGACCAGATGGCTACTTCATCACCGAATCAAGAATTAGGGATAATTTATGCAGTTTTCTTTTTCACAGAAATTAGGAATCTAAGGCCTCGTAGCAACACATATCCATGAAAAGCCACATAGAACTGCAGAGAGAAGCTTAGCCGCAGCCGCATCTAAAGACTGCTGCTGCTGCTGCTGCTGCCAGTCTACAATCTTTGATTGTAGTTGTCTTTATTCTCTTTCCACTGAGCCACAAACCCAGGCACTCAGTGGATTGTGTAAGCGTACCACTGGAGTTTGTTGTATCATGATCACCTCTACAAGGCCATGCCACTTTGTTAAGGAAAACAAGCTGTTATTAAAACTGTTCTAAAATAGGAATGATTATATCTGAGATCTCCATTATTTCACCATCAAGGATCTCTTCTTTTCTTAAGGGGAAAAAAAAAAGAAATGCCCATTTGAATGCTATCTTAATATTCAGGGCAGTTGTATCTGTGTCCGTGAACATTAAATGATAGAAATGGAAGAGCTATTTATCCTTAGCCTAGTGAACAGCACGGTGGAAATTTCTCTTTATTGGTCTATAAATAAACAGAGCCTGAGCAACATCCTTTATTGGGATAAGTCACAATAACTCACCAGACAAACCAACTATCTCATCACAATTTCTTTATCCCATATTATTATCACAGGCCTCCACATGGCTGTAGAAACAGAGCCACTGGAGACTGGATGCCCAAATCTCCCTAAGCAACCAGAGTATATTCTTAATGCAGACGGGCCTTTAAAAAAAAAATCACATCCAGACTCTAGTTAACAGGTGTTATTTGAAAAGGAAAGAGCTACATCCCCAAACACAGAGATCAGGAAAGCTAGGTGAGGTCATCAAAGCATTATTTATCACAGAAGAACCAAAGTCACAAATTAAATGACCTGATAACTCCTTGCTGTCCATCATTTGTTACCAGCAAGAGAAGGGCCTGCACTTTGTGTTTCCTAATGTTTAGAACGCATGGGCCTTGTGAGAACATTGTCAATACAACTGGTCAACTCAATCAGAAGAGATCAGTTCAGGTCCTTGTTTGGTTTTTGCTGACATTCTGATGTTCTACATAGAAACTAGTCAGAGTGGGCTGTGTCACTATAAAGAAAAGTCATTGAAAAGGATAATAAAACAGGCAAGATACTCTCTTTTTTTCCTGTCTATGTTATATTACATTTTATTTTTAAATCGTTTCTCTACTACTTTTTTCGGATTGAGAAAAGGAAGCCGTCGTAACAGGAAGATTCATTTTACAGACCAAATAAAAGGTTCTCAATGTTAAGCATAGTTATAGGTTTAAAGCTGCAAGGAGTTTAGAGGCATCTCTTTCATTTTATTTTATTAAATAAATTTTTATATCATTTGGCTTTATATCACCACCATTTCTGAATATAGCCCTTTCCCCACCCCTACCCAGGTAGCTTGTAGCAAAATACAAAGAAGGGAAAAGCAGTTTAGTAAGACTAGACAATACATGAATCAAGTTTTATATGCAGCATTCCACATCCATGATTCCCCACATCTGCAAAGTTGAGAAGATGCATTTTCATGTCTCTTTTCCAGGGCCAAGTTTGGTGATTGTAATCAAACGGCATTCAGTTTCATGTTGTCATTCTTTCCATTTATGTCATTGTGGTTATTGTGCTTGGTTTCCTGGCCCTGCCTCCTACTCTTTATATCAGTTTGTAGGTCTTCTCATGCTTCCCTGAATTCTATACATTTATTCTTTCATATGGTTCAATAATACTGCACTTCACATTTTCTAAATTGTTTAGCCATTCTCCAATTAATGGGCAAATATTTTGTTTTTAGTTCTTTGACATCACAAAAACTGATGCTGGTTCAGATGAGATCCTTCTGTTTGTCTCTGATCTCCTTGGGGGTACATGCCTATCAGTGGAATCTCTAGGTCAAAGGGTATAGACATTTTAGTCACTTTTTTTGTTTTTAGCAAAATTCCAAATTATTTAACAGAATGGTTGGACCAATTCACAGTTGTATTAATGATCAATTATCATGCCTGTTTTTCTAAAGCCCCTCCAACTTGACTAGTTGCATCTTTTGTCATCTTTTCCAGTTTGTTGGCCATGAGGTGGAACCTTAATTTTTTTTCAAAATTTACATTCTTCTTATTGGTCAGGTAGAACAATCTTTCATATGGTTATAAATGGTTTCCAATTGTTCTTTTCAGAAGGGTTTATTCATATATTTTAAGCAGCTGCACATTGGAAAATAGCTCTTAATCTTATATATTTGTGTTTATTTCCTACATATTTTGGATATCAGAACCATATATGTGATGCAAAAATTATTTTGCCTGAACTAATCAATAATCACCTATTAAACATCTACCTTGATCCAAGCACAGTGCTAGGCACTGGAGATGCAAAGACAAAACCATCAAGAAGTTTATATTCTATAGGGGAAGACAAGATATGTATATAAGCATATCCAAAAATAAATTCAAGGGTATTTTTTTCTGGAGGAAAGGCAATATGAGCGAGGGGGAATCAGCAGAAGACTCATGTAGAAAGTGGCAAAAATTGAATCTTGAAAGAAACTAGAAATTCTAAGAGGCTCAGGGAAGGAGGCAGTGCATTCCAGGCATGAGAGAGCTTCCCAGTCAATAGTCCCTTCTTTTTTTTTTTAATTTGCATTGATTTCGTTTGTGCAAAAGCTTTCCATTATTGTATAGTTCAAAGTATCTATGTTTATCTTTTTTAGGATCATTTCTGTACTTTGGTTTAAAACTATCCCTCTGGTCATAGCTACGAAAGGTAACTAATCTGGTTGACTTCTCATTTTTATAATATGTTGTTTGATATTAATCTGTTCTTGTTGTGTCCTTTCAGGTGTGTCCCGCTCTTCGAGACCCCATTTGGGGTCTTCTTGGCAAAGATACTGGAGAGGTTTGCCATGTCCTTCTCCAGCTCATTTGACAGATGAAGAACTGAGACAAACAGGGTTAAGGGATTTGCACAGGGTCGCACAGCTAGTAAGTGTCTGAGGCTGGATTTTAACTCAGGTCTTTCTGACTCCAGGCCTAGTACTCTATCCACCATATCACCTCGCTGCCCCAATTCCATGCCATGCTTTCATTTTGAGCTTATTGTCAACTCTTTCATTTTATAGATAAGGAAACTGATGCCTAGAGAGGTTAAGTGACTTGCCCAAAGTCACACAGCTATTATGTCACAAAACCAGTATTCAAACCCAGGATTGCTGAATCCACTAAATCACAAGTTGGGATAGCTAAAATGGGCAGCACAAAGCAACTAATGATAATTACTTTTTCTTCCCAAATAGAGTGACTTTCTCAGTAAGCTCCCCATATGTGATTTGCGGTGTATCTTCAGATTAATGATGATTGCTCTCCCATCAATATTTCTGAATATTACTAGTGACTGGAGGAAATTTTATTGGCTGTTGCAGTTCATTGAGAATTAATTGATATGGCACACTTACTCTACATGAACTTGGAAAAAAGTATATCAAGTGAATGATTTAATTCACTTTATGCTAATTATAAATTATGCCAGGCAACATTAGTAAGGATGAACTTGTTTCCAATGTGGATATTACACATGTGTGCAATCTGTCCCTTTGACACCCGTTAGCTCGGTGACTTTGGCTGAAGAGCACCTCATAGAAGTCATTAAATGGGAAACTATGCCCATGTTTGCAATGTAGGGTGTTCTTAAACTCATTAGAACAGGAGAAGGCAGCTAAATGAACTAATCATCTTTATTTGTAATTTCACTTACATTGGGATAGCCCATCCCCACACGAGATAGTTTCAAATGTTTCCATCCACCTTGAATATTTTTAAGCCATCTTATAAGTATTTCATAAAACGGAAAAGTAAATGCGCTGGTGGGGGGGGTGAGGGGTAGAGGGGCAAAATGCTAGAAAGGGGAGGGAATGGCTGCCAAATAAAAGGAAAAATGAAAGATGACTTTAGAAACCGCGTGTAATGAATTACTAGTTGAATGTTAAGACCACATCATAAAGACCTCCTTCATTCTCATTTCCTGTTCAATATTGTTGATGACTGGATTCCTCCCGATGCTCTCTCTATGTGCAAAAGCCCCTTCATAGTTTTATTAAAAGAAGTCCATCAGAATGGAAGATAGTTGTTATGCAGGAGCAGTCCTTCACATAATGGGAGATGGCATTTCTTTTCCAGCTCTTGCTGCTCCGCTGGTTCTAATAGCAACCTGGAGCTCAATTTCCTCCTCAAGAACATTGCATTTCATGTGGAATGTCAATTATTAAAATGCAGTGTCCCGTGTCTTACTTTTCACTAGATGAATTCATTTGCAAAACTTGCTAATTTATGCAAATGATCCTTAACCGGTAACTGCCTGGAATGTATTTCACAATTCCTAGCCCTTTGGCAGCTTTGAAACATGGAGCCAGGGACGGAAAGGCATTAATGCTGAATTTGTCTGTCAGCTCTGTCATCATTACATTGATTATGGCGTCTTGTTTTAAAAAGCAGCCCTGGATAAAAATCGGTTATTAAGTGGAAGCCAACAGCCCTGGCTGAAAAATCTGGAGATTAAATTAGAGATAAAGTAGAATGGCACTATCTGATACCTGCATCTCCTGACATGGCTGAGTAATGTTCACAGCTAATGTCTGCTTTTCTTGGAGAAACTAACTGGTTAATAACCCATGAAGGGTCACTCTGCACCTGACTCACAGGTTTTCAAGCAGATTTAGACAAGAAATTTCTTCTCATGTGCAATGACCCAACAGATCTGAGTTTCAATAAAGACAAAGGCAAAACAAACAGCCATCAACAGCATTATTTTTACTTTGATCGCATTTGCTCAGAAGCCAAAATACCTTTAGGTGTCTGTGTGTGCATGTGTGCATATGTTTGTATGTACACACATGCTTCTGTCTACATGAGCATTCACAAATGTATCTTAGAATCATAGACTGTCAGACATGAAGATACCTTAAAGATCATGTCAATGTTCAAAGTCTCATTTAAACAGAGTATGTTTATATTTGGGCCATATTGTATTTAAGTGTTCAGAATGACACAGAGCAAGTTTTGCCCCAGTGGGGCATGATTTCCTGAGATGCAGCCTTTTGTCTATGAAATACTGTGCTGAAAAAAGAACTTGCTGCAAACCTAAAAACTGTTTACACACACACACACACACACACACACACACACACACACACACACACACACCTTTTCTCTCTTGAGTATGCCAAAAGGACATTTTGGATGAGAGATCTGATCTTTGTGTTTGGGGAATATGGATCCCACATCCTTTTTAATATAGTTCTCTCCTCTACTCAGCTAGGTTGATGGTGAGTAGCCCAAACCCCATCTTTTATTACCCCGTAATCCTAGAAGACCAACAAAGTCACAAGATATTACTATGAGGAATGAAACATCCTTATGCACTACTCTGTGCCCTTGAGAACAGTTTGGCCCTAAACGTGGGTACTTAATTTTGAATCTAGCACCAAGATACACCTAGACTAGGCTAGAGTGTTGATTATACCTGTCTTCCAATATTTATTGCACTTGCTTCTTTCTAATCCTCAGTATCTGAACCCTACTCATTTGCCTCAACAGGGGTATTTTTGTATGTATCTGGTCACATGCTATTCACGCCACCTCATTCCCCCTTGCTGCAGCTTTCCCCTTCATTTTATATCCATATAAGCTAAGTGAGCATGAGACTGTCCTAAATGTATCTAAATAAAAAAGAAAAGAACTGCAGTTTGAGAAGTTAACAATCATATATTTTTTTCAAAGAACCTGTCTCATCTCTAGAAGATTAAAAGTACATATTTAATCACTCATGTGAATTCTGTTCCTTGGTACCTTACAGAGCTATGTCTCTTTAAATCTACTGTGGAAGATATTCCTTCTGGCCCATAAGATGCCAAAATGACTTGATGATTTATTTATGTAGAGCTTGGCAGACTGGAGTCCAGATTGTGGCTGAAGCTGAATTTTATGAGCCTTCCCCTAGTGAGTATATTTTAAAATTATATTAAAAAAATCTTTTTTTAAAAAGCCAGATAGAGTTTGGTACTAGTTTCAGGTGATTATGATCAAGAAAACAGGAAGAAAAAAAGATGGAAAATAAAGTTTTAAAATAAAACATAAATATTTACCAATTGAAGACATTTATTACTAAACAAATTATAAATTGTTTTAAAATGATAACTGAAAATCTTTCATTTTGGGAGGGATAATGTGGTAGCGTTTGAACTGAATGTAATTTCTTTACATCTGTTTTCAGGTTCACCCAAAAAAGGACCTATTGATTCACAGCTGGATAATCAGAAATTACAAGAGCAAACAGACCTGGCAAAACAATTTCCAAACCTATTTTCCTCCTGTACATACTTTCCCAAAGTGAAAAATATCAAGGCCAAAAAGGGAAATACTTTGTTAAGGGCAGAAGGAAGGATTTCAACAAAGGGATAAAGGAACAGAGTCATTGGGGGAATCAGGTGGAGGTTTATGGGTAATGAAGATGGTGCTGCACTTTGACATTCTAAACTTACACTTGATGACTGCCAGTGACCAGCTCTGTGAATGTGGCAGTTTATCAGACTCCAGAGGCTTCAGTTTATAGGCTTTGAGATCTGGCCAGAGTTACAAGGCTTTTTCAAAGTGAAATAAAGGGTATTATGGACAAGCAAAGGATTAAACTCTGGTCAGTTTAAATATTGATAATACTGCCAGGCTTGGTGAATAAATTGGTCACTAAAGTGCTTTTTCCTCTCTTTTTTATTCTTTGTAATAAGGGATTATTCTCTCATTGTCTTTCCCACTAAATCCCTCCCCACTCCCATCTTCTCTTTCACTGTGGAAGGCAGCACCATCCTCCCAGTTCCTTAGGCTTACAACCCAAGTGTCATCCTCAACCCCCTGTGTTGAATCTGCCGTCGAGGCCTATTGATTTTACCTTGGCAACATCTCTCAAGCATGCTCCCTTCTCTCCTCTGACACTGCCATCACCTAGGTACAGGTCCTTCTCACCTCCAGCTGTGTTATTGCAATGGCCTGATAGTGAGTCTACTAGCCTCAAGTCTCCCCTCACTCCAATGCATTCTCCAAAAAGCCGTAAAAGTGATTTTCCTAAAAGTACAAGTCCAACCATGTTTTACTCAACTACTCAATTATCTCCAGTGGCTCACTCTTGCCTCCAGGATTAAGCATACAATTCCCTATTTAGAGTTCACATCTTTTCCTAACCCAGCAGAACCTACCTTTCCGGTCTTCTTACATCTGACTCCAGGCCTCGTAAGCTTGGATGAAATGACACGGGCTTCCTTGCTGTTCCTCAGACCAGATACCACATCTCTTGGCTCCAAGCATTTTCTCTGACTGTCCCCCATGCCTGGAATGCTCTCCCTCTTCATCTCAGCCTTCGGCTTCTCTGGCTTTCTTCAAGCCCCAACTAAATCCCATATTCTACAGGAAGCCTTTGCCTTTCTCACCCTTCTGTATTCTAGTGCCTTCTCTCTTTTAATTATTTCTTAATTTTCTTGATGTAGTTATACGTATTTGTTTGCTTGATGATTCCTCTATCAGAATGTGAACAAGGACTGGGTTTGTTGTTTTGGGTTGGGGGTTTTTTTTTGCCACTTTTTGTATACCCAGTGCTTAGTACAGTACCTGACACATAGTAGGCACTTAATACATGTTTATGGATTGGTTGGTTTGAGAGGGAAATAGGGGAGCAATAGACTGAGAAACTGAAAAGATAGAAAAGCAGAAGAAATCATAAAAATATTTTTAAAGAATATAAGTTGTAGAACATAAGCTCCTTGAGGGCAAGGATTGCTTCATCTTTTTTCTCTCTATCTATTTGCAACACCCAGTACAATGATCTGTGTGTAATGGATCTCAATAAATGTGTGTTGAATTTTAAAAAATAGAAAGCTTATTGAAATTAAGTATTTTTTTTATAAAACCAAGACATTTTCCCCAAACATGAAATTCCTCAGAAATTCAATACTTAGAAAAATAATTGGATGTAATTAATACCATGTAACATTTATTGAGTGTTGAAAACATTTTCTGATTATAATTTATTGGATACTAGTAATGCTCAAGTTATTGCACAGAACATGAAATTAGACTTTTCCTTCCCATTGAGTTCACAATCATAAGTTAACAACAAGACTCAACACTCTTCAAGCTGAGCTGATGTCATCACAGTGCCATTCATTCTAATGTAATTGTTATTTATATAATTATTGTTAGTAATGATAACAACAACTATAATATAACTCCTACTGGAGGCAGTCCATTCTCTCCTCAGTGTCCAGCCACTTAGGAAAGACCTTATAATAAATTTATTTAGTATTGCCTAGAATGTACTTGAGCATTATTTTGAATTAACGACAGTGTCAGTTCATTACCAAAAGGTGACAGGGAAAAGACATTTCAATCAATCAGTCAACAAGCATTTTTAAGCTCCTACTATGTGCCAGTTCTAGACACTAAAGGATATGAAAACAAAAATGAACAACCCTCAAGGAGCTTACATTCTACTAGGGGATACCATGTGTATAAAAAAAAGTATAAAGAAAATATAGACAAAATAAATATAAGCTAAATTTTTGTAGGAGAAGGCCTAGCTTCTGGGTAGGGGGGAGGTGGAGAGGTGAGAATTGGGTAAGGTTTACTGAAGAAGAAGGCATTAGTCATAGTTTTAAAGAAACAAGGAATTCTAAGAGATGGAAGTACAGTGGTAGTACATTCTGTGTGCAGGAGATATTGGAAAGCATGGAGATAGGAGAAGGAGGGTCATGTGTAAGGAATAGCAAAGCCAATTTATCTGTACTGACCAGCATGGAAGAAGGAATAATTTATAATAATTATGTAAAGTCAGAACAGTGTTGTGAAATATTTTAAGAGCTAAAGAGAGGAGCATATATTTGATTCTAGAGTCTTTGCAGGGGGCCAAAGTAGCTTGTTGAGGAGGGGATTAACATTGCTAAGACCTTCACTATAGGAAAATCACTTTGGGAGCTCTATAGAGGATGGATTGGAGAGTTCAGAGACTTGAGGCAAGGAGACCCATTAGGACTATTATTGTGTTTGTCCAGGTGAGAGGGT
This sequence comes from Phascolarctos cinereus, assembly GCF_003287225.1. Taxonomy (NCBI): domain Eukaryota; kingdom Metazoa; phylum Chordata; class Mammalia; order Diprotodontia; family Phascolarctidae; genus Phascolarctos; species Phascolarctos cinereus. Next base: position 211,480,028 of record NW_027556098.1, on the reverse strand, counting down.
TAAGGTATCCAGGACCCTCATGAGAAGTGATAGGGTAGAAGGGATAGCTAACATATTGGATGATACAATCAAGATCTAAAGGCATCTTGACAGTCTAGTTTTTTGGAGCAAATAAGATGAAATTCAATAGGGACAAATATAGAGTCTTAGGCTTGAGTTTAAGAAATCAACATTGCAAAGGACAGGATGGGAGAAGCATGGTTAGTGAGCAAATTGTCTGAAAAAATAGTTGCAGTTTTAGTGGACTGCAAACTCTTGAATCAATAGTGTGTGGCACCCAATTGGTGTGGCAGCTCAGAACATCCAGTGTGACTTGGGACTACATTAAGAAAGGTGTAGCTTCCACGAATAAGGAGGGAACAATCTCTTTGTCCTACCTTGATCAGACCATCCCTGCAGTACTGCATTCTGTTCTGGGTACCACAGTTTAGGAGGAACATTGATAGAATGAGAGCTCCCAGAGGAAGGTACTCAGGTTGGTGAATGGCTCTGAGTTCATATCATATGAAGATCATTGAAAGGAACCTGGGATGTTTAACCTTAAGAAGAGAAGACTCCATGGGAATGGGACAGCATGATAGCTATGTTCAAATCCCATTTGGATGCCATTTGGAAGAAGAGAAGGGGAAGAAAGCAAACATTTATATGGGACCTACTATGTGCCAGGCACTGTCCTAAGCTCTGTACAAGTACCTCATTGGTCCTCACAACAACCCTATGAGGTAGATGCTGTTATTATCCCCATTTTACAGTAGATGAAAATGAGGGGGGAAAGAGTTAAATAATTTTCCCACGGTTAGACAGTAGGTGTCTAAGGCTGGATTTGGACTCAGGTCTTCCTGACTCCAGACTCAGAGCTCTAGCCACTGCATCACCTAACTGAGCCCAAAGAAGAAGAAATGGACTTCTTCTGTTTGACCACAGAGTGCATAACTAGGAACAACGGGTGAAAGTTGCAAAGAAAAGAATTTAGGTTTGTAGGTCAGGAAAAAACTGCCTAATAATTAAAAGCTATCCAAGAGTGGAATGAGGTTCCACTATAGTCAAGGTCTTTCAGCTGGATTCCATTTTATTTGGCAGTGTTAAAGTGGGGATTCCTTTTCAGGTATAGCTGACTTTTCAACACAAAATGTGTGTGATTCTGAAAGCAGAAGGCTTCTCTCTGTATATCCTATGGTTCTATGCCTAGAACCTCATTGACTTGTCTGCAGATGCCTTAAACTATTCCGGCAACATCCATGCATCATTATTTAAGACTTTAGTTGTGTTATTATTATATAGACTTTCTCTGCTCTCTCCTCCACCAACTTGCACTTACTTCCAAAGTTTGGTAACTCAGAGGGCAACTAGTACCTGAGTTGGAGGTTGTAGTCCCTGAACTTTAGGGATGTGGGTCTGAGGGGTTTGTCTTGGCAAGGAATGGGGCAATCTCTTCACATGAAATAGGTGTAAAGGAAGAGATAGTGGCAGAAGGCATATGAGATGAAGGGTTAAGAGGGCATTCTTGGCAAATTGCCTCAATTTTTTTTCAGTAAAATAATGAGGCAAGGTTCTCAGCTGAGAGAGTGTGGAGAATGGGAGCCATGGGGGATTTGAAGAGGGATGAAAAGGTTTGGAAAGTGAGATAGTGAGTTGATAAGGGAAGTATAGTAGGATTGCCTAGCAGCACTGAGGGCGGGCCCAATGGAAGCTGTATAACAGAAATTTTTAGTGGATCCAGTCAGAATGGTTGCATGATTTTCTCCATCTTCATTCAGCAGCACTTGTATAGGAGCAAAGATAGTGAATGATGAGAGTGATCCAACAGTGAAGTTTGCCTAGGCAAAATAAGCAACATAGTAAGGGGACAAGGAATTCAAGAGAAGAGGAAAATGTAGAGTTGAATTGATTCACCAAGGGGTCAAGAGGGGAAGAAAGGGAGAGAGGCTAGGGCAGGGGAGATGGCTTGGGAAAGAACTGATGGGTCAAGGGTTTGGAAGCTATGGTGCAGATGAAGAGTAGGGTTTTGTGAGGGAAAACCAAGGGAGAGGTGAAAAGATAATAGCTTATAGTAAGATAAGGGAATTACGGAATTCTTGAACATAGGGAAGTATATTTGTGGGTAATAACATGATCAAGGGCATGACCTTTGTGTGGCTGAAGTGGAGAGGAGGAATAGCTTATGGAAAATGAGTAAATTAAGGAACTGAGTGATTAGGGTATTTGAAGGAGAGTCAATATGTATGTTGAAGTCCTCCAGTATGAAGACAGGAGTTGGGCAGGGGAGAAAAATTGTGAGCCAGGTATTAAACTCATAGAGGAAAGAAGGGGAGTGATGTGTGTGTGTGGGGGGGTCTGTAGACAAAAGATAGGATTTTGATTGGTAGTAGATATGAATAGCATGAACTCCAGAGGAAGAGGAAGAGAGGTTAATGAGTGAAGGAGAAAAGGGTAGAACCTGGAAGTGGCAATGGGACCAAGGAGTATTCTAAGTCCTCTGCCCTGACCATTGAGCTGAGGAGAATGAGTGAAGGTTCAGTTAGTACTAGAAAGGTCAGAGAGGCTATGTCATCAGTGCAGGGTCAAGTTTCAGTAATACCTGGTAGATGAAAGGAGTGGGAGAGGAAAAGATTTAAGAGGAAAGGAAGTTTATTGTCTATGGAACAAGCATTCCAGAGGGCACAGTGGGTGGAGTGAGGGTAAAACCTTTAGGTGGGAGGATTGAGAGGGATGGAAATGAGTAATCAGATAATACAACAGATATTAGTACTTAAGTATTCAACCATTCAAAAATCATCTCAATGAAACAGATTTGATTTGTAAGAGAAATACACCAGAAAACTGACTATCCAATTGCAATCTGAAAACAAAAGGAGAAAAATAAGAATGTTTCTCCTTTTGTCTTCAGCTAATTGTATTTATTGGCTGACTGTTAAAGGTAAGCATGCCTATGAGGTCTTGTGAATTAGGGTGTTAGGAGTGTAGTTCCACACAGTATATTGAAGAATCTGACCACCCTTTGAAGAAATCTGACACTGTCTCCACTCTCTTAATGCCAGCAGCTTACCCTTATAAGGGGAGTTCTATTCTGCTGATAATTCTTAGGTACTGTGAGGGATTGGGGAATATCTTTCCTTTCTGCTTTGCTTGAGACCCCATTGGCTGTGTTCCTTACATTTTAAGGAGCTAGCAACTAGGACTCCAGTTTTATTTAACCCCTCAATATCGGTTGGTTTTTATAAAGGAACATTTACTCAAATATATAGCAAGAACAAAATTACAAACACTTCCCCCAACACTTCATGGGCATAATTTCCCCTACACCAATTTGGTCTTGGGGGGGGAAAGGCAGAGATTAGGTTCAAAATTTAGTTCTTGGACAGTCTGAAAATAAATAGTGTTTTATCAGGGTCCAGGGCTACCATAAAGCTGAGGATTATACATAACATTGATTCAACCAAGTTCACATACAAAGGTGACATTGGCTTCTGCTGGGCTGTAGTGCTGAAGGACATTTCATATGATTGCTCCATGCTGGGCTGGATGTAACACCCAGCTTGGAATCCTAGATTCTCAGATTCCTGTGGCTCATGCTGCCCTCCTTTGAAATTACAAAGGTCAAACACTGCACCCCTTCAAACGGCTTCTTCTCCTTCTCTTCCTTCTCTTTTTCTTCTTCCTCCTTCTCCTCTCTTATTTTTATTATTTTATTACCTATGGCTTTCTCCTAATCCAATGTATAACTTCTGTCTGACAATAATAGTAATAATATAAATATAAGGTTTTATATATTATCATGTTTTTTATTTATACTTGAAACAAACATTGATTATATATACATGTATGGATTTTAAAATTGTGTTACCCTGTTTTGTTATTATTACTTACAATAGTAGGACATTTATCAATAATCATAGTGTTTTAATGTTTTCAAAGTGCTCTGCATGTATGATATAATTTGATAATTCTACTGGGATGATACTACAGGTATAAAGATAACTAAATAAAGGGAAGTTTGAGGAAGGAGAAAGCATTGACACCTGTGGGAGGGACAAGGAAGGCATTCTAGAGAAGGTGGTACTTGCTTTTAAATATTTTTTCTCATTGAGTTATTGAGTTACTCTTGAGCATTGGGGTTTTAGGGGTTTTCTGTCATCCACAAAGGTATGTGGACATATGACAGCAACAAGGGCTAAGAGAAATTTTCTCCCAATTTGCTACAGTTATGTAGAGCAATCATAGAATGATACAACTTTGGAAGTGGAGGACGAAAATTAAACAGACTCACTTGATAATAGGCAGACAGTGTGGTGCCATGGATAGAGGGATGAACTTGGAGTCTTAGGACTTGAATTCAAATCCTCACTCTGCTATTTACCACTTTCATGATTTAGGGGAATTCATATCACCTCTGAGGGTCGCATTTCCTTTCCCTGTAAAAAGAGGGGTTTAGACAAGATGAACGCATTCCTTTCTTCTAACTCTTGATCTGTGATCCTAGTGATACTGCTTTAAATTGAAAGGATTTTATTCTTTACAAAGAACTTCACGTGCATTGCTTCATATATTATCTTAATCCAAACAGATATGCCCGCAAAGTCGGTGATTTGTATTGGATCTGTAATTTCACTGGACCCCACACCTAATCATTCTTTCTCAGTCTCTTCATGCCAGGCTTGTGCATTGCAGCCTAGGGATACTTTCCTAAGGTTCCAAACTGTAGGGTCATACATGTTATGAATGTGATAGTGTCTTATGAGGGTAAATCAATAAGCTGGTGTGAATTTATCTTAAGGGTTCTTGAATTCAAACATACAAACAAAATGCTATTAACTTTATGTTATAGAAACTAGATATGCCACATTATTAGACATAGTAGGAATAAGGATAGAGACTCCATCTTAGATTGTATTACTATAGGAAATTCCCCCTTCCAATGCAAGTCAGTACCTTAGCTGTTACTTAAAATCTTAGATTCTAGAAAGTTGCCCAGAGCATTGAGAAGTCAAATGACTTTTTCATCATCAAACAGCCAAGTATGTGACAGAAGCAAGATTTGAAGACCCATCTTTCTGACTCAGCACACTTCATCTGGACATAGTAATGAGAATCTATAGTGACGTGTATAGATAAATTGCAGGAAAAATGGAAATCTATCTTTTCTGCCCTTGAAATAATGATTTGTGTTAATAAGTTCCCATTGATAGGATTTGAGGAAGATCTACTAATTTTGTTCCTAAATTACCACTATGTTGTTCTTATTGTCCAGTCATTCAGCTGTGTCAGACTCTTTGTGACCCCGTGGATGCCAGGCCCTTCTATCCTCCATCATCTCTCCAAATCTGTCCAAGTTCTTGTTCATGGTTTCCATGACACTATCTATCCATCTCATCCTCTGCCTCCCCTTTTTCCTTTTGCCTTCAATCTTTCCTAAACCAGGCTCTTGTCCAAAGAGTCTTGTCTTCTCATTATGTGACCAAAGTATTTAACGTTCAGTTTAAGTATTTCCACTTTATTTTTAAGCTCCAGCTTCTAGTCATTACCATTTTAGAGTTTAATATTATGAAGGGTGTCTGTACTTAGGATGGGTCCCATTTTTTGCAGGTGACATGTACTCAGGCTATTTGTAAATGATGCTAAAAATACAAGTTTAAAAGTTAAAAAGAAAAAAAAAACTGTTGACCCTCTCTAAACCAGTGGTATTAAATTCAAATAGAAATGGATCCCTGCTAGCTGCCTATTGATTTAGAAAACCACTAAGTAACATTATCTGTGTTGTATTTTTGTTTTGTTCAACATTTTCCAATTACATTTAAGTCTGGTTCTGGGAGTTTTACCAGTGCTTGCTGCCTGGGCTTTGAGTTTGACACTTCTGGTTAAATAGGTTAGCTAATTGGTTTGACTAAAATAATCTGTTGCTAATCCATTGATGTACTGTTGATAAAGCTATGAATCTGTCTAACCATTCTGGAAAACAATTTGGAATTGTGCCCCTAAAGTTACTGAACTGTGTATTCTCTTTGATCCAGTGATACCACTACCAGACTTACACCTCAAAGGCATTAAAAAAAAAAAAGAGGAAAAGGACCCACATGTACAAAAATACTTGTAGCAGCTCTTTTTATAGTCCAAAGAACAAGAAACTAAGAGAGGTGCCTCCCCATTCCCCATAAGATGGGCTTTGGCTGAACAAATTATGGTATGTGAATATAATTGAATACTACTATACTGTAAGAAGTTATGAAAGAGATTATTTCAGAAAAACCTAGGAAGACTTGTGTGAACTGATATAGAGTAATGTAAGTAAAACCAGGAAAACTATTTATACTATAATAATATTATGAAAATGAAAACTATTCAAAAGACTTAAGAACTCTGGACAATGGAATATTCAACAATGATTCAGGAGGACCAAGCCTAAAGCAGGAAAAAGCTACCCACCTCCTGACAGAGTTGATGGACTCAAGATACAGGATAAGACGTATGTTTTTGGACATGGTCAAAGTGAGAAATTGTTTTGCTTGACAATTCATGTTTGTTATAAAGGATTTTTTTTATCTTTTATTTTTCTATTTTTTTTCCATCGGGGGGTTGGGAATGGGAGTGGAAAATGCTTGACAATTGAAAAAATAAAAGTTAAGAACTATTTCCCCTCTCCCCACCAATAAAATAAAATAACTTGAGGTTTTCCTGTTGCAGTGACTCAAAAGAGTTAGAAACTTACAAAGAAACAGTGAGGTACCCATTTTGGGTTAGTATGGGAGTTAAAGATGAACAGTGTTAGAAGATAAGAGTCATAGTACTCTAGCCCTTTGCTCTACCCACATGACTCAATGCCCTCCCTTCATTTGAACTTCATGACATTTGATTATACTATCTTCTCCCAATTTTTGTGGTTGTCATCTATCGACATTTGACCATGCTCTTACCTTTCTCCTTGACAATCCGATATGGTCAGCAGAGTATTAACTATGTTGACTATGTTATTCAATTAATCAAACAATCAACAAGCCCTTCTTTCACCTACTCTGTGCCAGGCACACTCTCATGACCTCCATCTCCATCTATTTCATCGTGGGGGTAATTACAACTAAAATTTCACCATTTCTCTCATCTATACATTCCTTTCCATTTCCACTGCAACTATCCTAGCTCAGGCCTTTATCTCTTCATACGATCACTATTATAGTCTCCCTACTGGTCTTTTGCTGCCAGTACATCTTCTCTCTTATTCATCATCCACAATGTTGTCTGAGTAGTCTTTTGAATGTGCCAACCTAGTTTAATCCCTCCCTTGCTTAAAAACATTCACTCTCTCCCCATTGCTTATAAAATATGCAAAAGTTCCTTATCCTGTGATTTAAAGCCCTGAAAAATCTAGCTCTAATCTTCCTTTCCATCTGCACTATGTCTAAACTACTCTCTTTCTCGTTTTCAATGTTTTAGCCAAATTGGGCTATTCTCTATCTACCATTTTAATTGTTCTCTTTTCCATCTTAGACCTTTTGATCACAGCACCTCCCTTGCATAGAATAGACTCACCACCATCAACAGCTTTTGAAGACTTCCTTCTTTTGTGGTCCAACTTGGGATCTCTTTATGAATCTTTTCCTGACCACTCACTCCCCTTCTCCCACCCTGGGGGAAAGTCATCTCTCCCTCCTCAACTTCTTATAGAACTTTGCCTAGATATAGCATTGTCAATGTCTCCTTGTTTAATAATTATTTGTGGATATATAGGTGTGTTCTCTTTGTTAGATTGTAAGATTCTTTAAAATAAAGTTTGTGTTATCTCAAACATAGTAGGCCCTTTATATATATATTTTTAATTCAATTGAATCATGCCTAGAACTCATGATTCTTTTAGTGCTGCCCATTTTCTTAACTACTATCTAAACAGAAATGGTATTGTTACCTCAGGAGTTATACAATGGGCTAGGGGAAAGCTATAGGTAATCCCTTCTCCTGAACTAGCTTGAAATAAAAATTAAATGGGCCTTGAGTGTTTGAGAATTGCAGAGTTTCATTGGGGCCATGGAACACTAAGTGAGGTTGAGAAACAGGGTGTTAATTCAGGCCTAATCATTTAATTCCACTCTGTTATATGCTATATTTATTGCCCTCCTGGATCTGTTTTCTATGGCCTGATAAAGAGACAGTGATTCTCCAAAGCTCAGTCAGGGACCATTTTATTTATACCATTAGTTAGTCCAATAAAAGCATTGGCTCCAGCTTCCTGCTGTTATTTTCTGTCTGCCTTCTTGTCATTAACTATGAAGATACTGATTGGGTTTTCATTGGCTGGGCTGGAGCTCTGTTGCAGCTGGAAAGGGAGTGTGTGTGTGTGTGTGTGTGTGTGTGTGTGTGTGTGTGTGTGTGTGCTAGATTGGATCTTGGAGAAAGAATAGGCTTGCCAGATCCCATAGGATAGAACACATGATGTTTCAATGGGGAGGGTGACAGGTGCTCCATATTTCTGCTGTGCTTTTACAAATTATTTGGCCATATTTGTGGACCAAGTATCATTTGCACCTATAAGCAAGTCTCCCTAGAGTCAAGATAGATCTAGAAGGAAATGATGTAAAGGTTTAAAGATACTTTATGTGGTCTGAGGTAGAGTGGGGTAGTAGATAGCAACTTGGAATCAGGACACCCGAGTTCAAATTCTGACTCCAGTTTGTGAGTACAGAGAAGTTATAACCTCTCTGAGACTTATTTTCCTCACTTGTAAAATAGAAATCAATCAATCCATCAATAAATATCACTTAAGGCACTAAGAATATAAATAAAATGTATGAAACTATGCCTACTGTCAAGGAGTTTCCCTACTCCTGAGAGAGACAACATGCACAATACAGGTTTGTTGGCCATATAATGTGTGTGTGTGTGTGTGTGTGTGTGTGTGTGTATGACTGGACCTCATGTGGCACCAATAGATATCTGATGTAGGATCTGGTTCATCCTGATGCCAAGGGAGACTTCAAATTCCACCTTTTTGGGAAGTAGGATTTAGGGCCATGTCTGGGCACTTGCCCCTTCATTCTCCTGTCTCCAAAAGGATAATTGGGCTAGAATTAAGTCAGTGCATCATACACTAAATATCTGTAGTTTAAGGCTATGATAAGGGGTTTTCTGTTTTTAAGGGGATGGTAATAGTTAGTTTACTCTTGATGGCTTAACGCCCTCACACTAAATACTATTAACATAAGTCACCAATAGCTAGTACACCTCTTTATCAAAGTAAGCAGTAAACAGAAAAGAAGGGATTTATACAGATTAGAGGGGTAAAAGAATATACAATAGTAAATGAGTTCTTTAACTTAGAGTGAAAGGAAAAAAATCTCAGCTCAAAGTTAGAACAATCTTGGCAGAAGGAAGTCCATTTTTAGCAGTCTCTAGGTACTATAAGTTAAGAAGAATACTGGGGACTAGCTTTCCCACATATCTGCAAAGAGAGCTCTTGTCCACCATTCAACACCATTCAAAAGTTCATGCTTGTCACTCTGGACCACCACTCTCTGTGCCCATCTCTATAGAAAGATAGTATCCTGGGCTCAGAACCTTCTTAGCCAATCAGGAGCCATGTTTCCCTTTACAACACCAGGGAGCTGTTCCAGCCTTGAAAACTGCCCCAGTCTTGGGCAGAAATGGAGTTACAGATAAGCACAAAGAATAAATACAAAATGAATATAAGTTAAATACAAAGTAATTAGAGGAGAACTAGGAGAGTGGAATCAGAAATTGTTGCATGTAGAAGGTGGGGATTAAATTGCCTCTTGAAGGAAGAGAAGGATTCTCTGAGGCAGAGGTGAGGAGAGAGAACATTCCAAGCATGGGAAAAGATGCAGTACAAAGTCATGGACAGGGAGGATGAAGTGCCATGTCTGAGAAAAAGAGAAAAGCCCATTTGACTGGATCATAGAGTGCAAGAAGGGGAGCTCTCTCTAATACGGCTGGAAAGGTAGGTTGGAACTAGGTTATGAAAGATTTTTTTTAATATAAATTTATTTTTCATTTTCAATATTTACTTCCACAAGATTTTGAGTTCCAAATTTTCACCCCATCTCACCCCTCCCCCCACCCCAAGATGGCATGCATTCTGAATATCCCTTCCCCTAGTCTGTCCTCTCTTCTATCTCTCCCCCTCTTCTCTTATCCCCTTCCCTTTCTATTTGCCTATAGGGCAGGACAGACTTCTGTACCCCATTTCCTGTATTTCTTATTTGCCCGTAGTGTGTGAAAACATTTTTTTTAAACACATGGTTTTAAAACTTTAGGTTTCAAATTTTCTCCCTTCCTCCCTCCCCACCCACCCTCACTGAAAAGGCAAGCAACTCAATACAGGGTTATACATGTGCAGTTATGCAAAACACTTCCATAGTAGACATATTGTGAAAAACTAGCTCTATTTCACTTAATCCTATCCTTCCCTCCCATTTATTCTTTCTTTTGACCCTGTTCCTCCTTAGAAGTATTTGCTTCTGATTACCCCCTTTCCCAATCTGCCCTCCTCTCTATCATCCCCCTCTCTCTTGTCCCCTTCTCCCCTATTTTCCTGTAGGGTAAGACAGATTTCCATACCCAATTGAATGTGTATGTTATTCTCTCCTTAAGCCAAATCCTATGAGAATAAGATTCCTCATTCCCCCCATTTCCCCTCCACTGTAAGAGACTTTTTTTCATTTTTTTTTGTGAGATAATTTACCCCATTCTACCTCTCCCTTTCTTCTTCTCTGAGTATAATCCTCTCTCATTCCTTAATTTTATTCTCCAGATATGACCCCTTAATCTTCAACTCACCCTGTCCTCTTCTATCTATCTATCTATCTATCTATCATACATATAATTTTTTTCCTCCAACTACCCTAATACTGACAAAGGTCTCATGAGTTATAAATATCATCTTTCCATGCAGGAATGTAAACAGTTCAATCTTAATAAGTCTCTTATGATTTCTCTTTCCTGTTTACCTCTTCATGTTCCACTTGAGTCCTGTATTTGAAAGTCAAATTTTCTATTCAGCTCTGGTCTTTTCATCAAGAATGCTTGAAAGTCCTCTATTTCACTGAATGACCATTTTTTCCCCTGAAGGATTATACTCAGTTTTGCTGGGTAGGTGATTCTTGGTTGTAATCCTATCTCCTTTGCCCTCCTGGAATATTATATTCCATGCCCTGGTCCTTTAATGTAGAAGCTGCTAAATCTTGTGTTATCCTGATTGTGTTTCCACAGTACTTGAATTGTTTCCTTCTGGCAGCTTGTAATATTTTCTCCTTGACCTGGGAACTCTGGAATTTGGCTAATATTCCTAGGAGTTTTCCTTTGGGGATCTCTTTCAGGAGGAGATCTGTGGATTCTTTCAATTTCTATTTTGCCCTCTGGTTCTAATATATCAGGGCAGTTTTCCTTGATAATTTCTTGAAAGATGATGTCTAGGCTCTTTTTTTGATCATGGCTTTCAGATAGTCCAATAATTTTTAAACTCTCTCTCCTGGATCTATTTTCCAGGTCAGTTGCTTTTCCAATGAGATATTTCACATTGTCTTCTACTTTTTCATTCTTTTGGATTTGTTTTACAGTGTCTTGATTTCTCATAAAGTCAGTAGCTTCCAATTGCTCTATTCTAATTTTCAAGGAAGTATTTTCTTCAGTAATCTTTTGGACTTCCTTTTCCATTTGGCCAGTTTTTCTTTTTAGGGCATTCTTCTCCTCATTGGCTTTTTGGACCTCTTTTGCCATTTGGGTTAGGCTATTTTTTAAGGTGTTATTTTCTTCAGTATTTTTTTGGGTCTCCTTTAGCAAGCTGTTGACTTGTTTTTCATGATTTTCTTGCATCACTCTCATTTCTCTTCCCAGTTTTTCCTCTATTTCTCTTACTTGCTTCTCAAAATCCCTTTTGAGCTTTTCCAAGGCCTGGGACTGATTCTTATTTTTCCTGGAGCTTTGACTTTGTTGTCTTCTTCTGGTTGTATATTTTGATCTTCTTTGTCACCAAAGTAAGATAATATAATCTGACTCTTTTTGCACTGCTTGCTCATGATCCCGGCCAATTACTTGAGTTTTAAAGTCTTTCTTAAGGTAAAAGGCTGCTTCCAATGTGGAGAATGTACTGTCCCAAGCTTCAGGGGTTTGTACAGCTGTTTTCAGAGATACTTGTAGGGACCTGTAAATTTTCAGTTCTTCCAAGGTGGTATGATAAGGGGCGAGGTGTTTACTCCGTTCCTGGCCTGTGCTCTGGTCTATTAGTGATTCCTTTCTATCATGTAACTGTGACGAGGGTTTCCTGTCCATAGCCACTACAAGCTCCACCATGCCAGTGCTCCTCCTCACCTCAGGATGGCTGCCCAGAACTGTGACCCAGATCCAAGGACGGGGCAAAGCAAGAGATCCCTGCAATTCCCCTCTGTTCAGCCACCCGATTCTTCCTCAGTCTGTGGGCCAGAAGCTCAGGAGGCAGCTGCCGCCCAGGGGCCACGCTTGGGAACTGGGGCTGAGAGCTAGCTTCTCTCTCACCACAGAAACAGACTTTTCCCACAGACCTTCTAAGTTGTCTTTGGCATTTGTGGGTTAAGAGGCCTGGAAATCAACATGGCTACCTGTGATTCAGTCCTCTGAAGCCTGCTCTAGGCTCACTGCGGCTTGCACATCCATGCCAAACTGTGCTCCTCTCTCAGCCTGGCGTGATATACCTTTCAGATCAACCATCCAGTTTGTCTTGGGCTGGAAATTTGTTTCACTCTGTCTTTTTTGTGGGTTCTGCTGCTTCAGAATTTGTTTAGAGCCATTTTTTATAGGTATTTGGAGGGTTTTGGGGGAGAGCTCAAGCAAGTCACTGCTTTCACTCCGCTATCTTGGCTCCACCCTTGTTATGAAAGGTTTTAAGAGCTAAACAGACAAGTTTATATTTTATCCTAGAGGCACCAGGGAACCATAGAAGCATATTGAATGGGGAAGTAACATGGTCCTATCCTTATTTAGGAAAGATTAGCTATGAGGAGCATGATCTGGTTGGGAGAGACCAAATAAGAAGGTTTTAAAATAAGTTTGACAAGAAGTGGCAAGGGCCTGTGTGAGTAAAAAGAATGGGTCATATGTGAGAGATGTGGTGTAAAAATGGCAACATTTAGCAATTGATTGGATATGTGGGGTAAGGGAAAGTGAGGAATCAAGGATTATTAAAAACCTCAGGGAATAGGACAATAGTGATGCCTTTGTCAGAAAGAGGGAGGTTTGGAAGGGAGTGGGATAATAAAACAACAATAACACTGATGATGACTCATTTATATAGTACTTTAAGGTTTGCAAAGAGCTTACCCCACATTATCTCATTTGATTCTCACCACAACCTTATGAGTTAGGAAATATTATTAACTCCTTCTTACAGATGAGGAAACTGAGGCTGAAAGAGGTTAAATGACTTTCCTGGTGTCATACAACTAATAAGTTTCTGAGGAAGCTATTATTAATTAAATGACTCCTGGGAGTTGATGAGGTCACCAAGAGAAAGTGTAGACAGAAAAGAGAAAAGGATCTGAGACAAAGTCTTGGGGAAATAATAATACTAGTAAAGTCACAAAGATCTGGTGTCAAAAAAACCTGAGTTTGAAACTAGATTTTTACACTCACAAGGTATATGGCCATGGGCAAATCACATAATTTTTCTAAGCCTCATCTGTAAAATGGGAATAAGAATAAAACTTCATGGGGCTGTTGTGAGAATCAAATGAGATACTATATGTAAAATACTTTATGTATATGTATACACATATATATATATATATATACATATATATACATATATATATATATATATATATATATATATATATATATATATATAAATGTTGGTTATTATTTTGTTGTTTAGTCATTTCAGTCTTGTCCAACTCTTCATGACCTCATTTAGGGGTTTTCTTGGCAAAGATGCTGGAGTAGTTTGCCATTTCCTTCTCCAGCTCATTTCACAGATGAGGAAACTGAGGCAAACAAGTACCCAGGGTCACACATCTGGTAAGTGTCTGAGGCCAGATTTGAACTCAGGAAGATGAGTCTTCCTGAAACCAAGCTCAGTACCCTATCCACCATGCCACCTAGCTTCTTTAGTTATATAACCAACATTTAACTATATAAGTGTTGGTTATTATTGCTATTATGATTATTACCATCATTATTATTATTAATCTTGTGCATTTTATGAAGAAAACACCTTGTAAACCTTTATAAATATGAGTTTTCTTATTAGACCAAGAAATAAAGAAAACAACAGCATATATTTTAATCACTCTTAAGGTCATTACTTTTTCTATTTCTTAACTACACTGATTAATTGATTATATTTCAAACGACCTCTAGAATATTACCAAGACAAAAGAAGTAAGGAAAAAGCAGTGGGGAAACATTTGCAGAGGTCACTGAGTTAATGATACAGTTATCAGAAGATAACACAGGTGCATTAACATAACTTACTGTGTGATTACCATTGTTTCCAATGCAGTTAATGTGTAGTTATCCATGTAATAAGAGACATTATTTCATGGTAGATACGCCATTACCTTATGTCATTGGAAACAGTGCACAAATGAAGCAAATCATTATTGTTATTTTAGTGCTAAAAGGTGAGGACATCTTTAAGAAGAAGCAGGTCTTTTCTTGCAGTAGGATTATTGTTTATTCAGCTAAGTGGATGCATTTAATAATCCAAGTGAAAACTGTAGTTCTGAGAACTGCATCGATTATTATCTGAGGCAGCATGGCATAGTTGCTAAGTCAATAAACATTTAACACTTACTATGTGCCAGGTAGGGCAACTAGGTGGTGCAGTGGATAGAATATGGGCCTGGAGTCAGGAAGACTATCTTCCTGGGTTTAGATCTGACTTCAGACACTTCCTGGCCTTATGACCCTAGGCAAAGTCATTTAATCCTGTTTGCTTCAGTTTTCTAATCTATAAAATGAGACAGAGAAGAAAATGGTGAACCACTCCAGTGAATTTGCCAAGAAAACCCCAAATGGGGTTACAGAGGGTTGGACACAATTGAAACCACTGAACAACAGCATGGGCCAGGCAAATGCTGAGGTTACAAAGAAAGGCAAAAGACAGTCCCCACTCTCAAGGAGTTCTCAGTCTAATGGTGAGATAATATGCAAATAACTATGCGTAAACAAGATAGATACAGAGTAGATTGGAAATAATGGAGAGAAGACACTAGAATTAAAGGGGATTGGGAAAGGCTTCCTGTAGAAGGTGGGATTTAAGCTGGGACTTGAAGGAAACCAGAGAAGCCATGAAGTAGAGATGAGAAGGGAGAGCATTCCAGGCACGAGGAACAGCCAGGGAAAATGCCTGGAGTGAGGAAATGGAGTGTCTTGTTCAAGGAACAGCAAGGAGACCAGTGACATTGCATCCCACAGTACATGGTAGATAGTAAGGTTTACAAAGACTGGAAAGGTATGGGGGGAGGGGCGGATAGTTTATAAAGGACTTTGACCATCAAACAGAAGGTTTTATATTTGATCTTGGAGGTGATAGGGAGTCAGTGGAGTTTACTGAGAGGGGTGCAGTGCTGGTGACATGGTCAGACCTGCTTTTTAGGAAGATTATTTTGAAAGCTGAGTGGAAGATGGATGAAAGTGGGTAGAGATTTGTGGCAGAGAGATCAAAGAGCTGGTTACTGCAATCATCTAGGAGTAGGGTGGTAGCGGTGTCAGAGGAGAGAAAGGGGCATATGTAAGAAATGTCACAAAGGTGAATTTGACAGGCCCTCTCCAACAGATTAGATACAGGGGAAAGGTTGATTAGAGAGCGTGAGGATATGATGATGACAGTTTGTGAGCTTGAAAGACTGGGAGGATAATACCCTTGACAATAATGGGAAAGTTAAAAAGTGGGGAAGATGTGGGAGAAGGATAATGAGTTCAGTTTGGGATATGTTGAGTTTAAGATGTCTATAAAACATTCACTTCCAGATGTCCAATAGGCAGTTAGAAATGTGAGACTGGAAGTAAGCCTAGTGGACAGTGCTGGATAAAGCATCAGGAAGGTCTAGGTTTCAATGTCGGCTGATATCTATTATCTGTATGGCCATGGGACAGTCACTTAACCTTTCTGATCCTCAGCTTCTTCTTCTGTAAAATAGAGGTAAGGATGTCTGCAATGTCTATCTCATAGGGTTTATTATGAGTTTCAAATGAAATGGTATATGTAAAGTATTCTGCAATTCTTAGAGGGCTATGGAAATGTTTAGTGTTAGGGAGTCTTAATTTCTTGCTTGAAGATGTTTGTTGGTAGAGCTATGAATTGGGTCAACCAACCTGGAAAACAATTTGGCGCTTTATACCCAAAGTTGCTAACCTTTTGGCCCAGTAATACAACTATTAGGTGTATTTCCCAAGAAGATCAAGATTAGAGGGAAGGGACCTATATGTATAAGAATATTTGTATTAGTACTTTTTATAGTAGAAAAGAACAGGAAACAAAAGTACTTATCAGTTGAGGAATGGCTGGACAAATTTTGCCATATGACTGTAATGTACCATTAATGCAAATATGATAGATTCTTAGAAAAGTAGGAAGACTGAGGAGAACTAGAAAAACTATGTGATGTGAACTACAATAATATGAAGGAAAACCCTCCAAACTGTGCTCAAAATAGCAAGCAATAGTTATTTCAAAAGACTGATGGCTTATTGATATGGCTTATGTATAAATATGTATATATAATACATATAATATGTGTGTGCATGTAAAATCATTCTATATATACTTCTATTTATCAGTACTTTCTCTAGATGCAGATAGCATCTTCCTTCATATGTCCTTTGTAGTTAATTTGAATATTTATAACAGTCAAAATGACCATCTCTAGGGTGGTGGGGGTGGGGAGGAAAGAAAAAAAGAAATTTAGGCAATAACTTTATTATATGTTTTTAAAATAGCAAATTGTACATAATAGATTTCAGTTTCATGTGTAATCATCTTTTTTTAATTATACTGTTATAGAAATGTTTGTTGTATTCCATAAATTAAAAATAAAATAAATAAATTTTCAAAAGACTGATGATTTTTTTTTCCCCATCAGTTGCTCTGCTTGGCTTCAACTCCATGGAACAACATGCCTTCCTCTCACACCCTCTATATCTCTTCTCCTCCCAGGATAAGGTGATCACCTGAAATCTCATTACTCAAAAGAATGACTCAGGCTTTAATACCCTATACTAGGAGTGGGGAAAGCTTGGATTCAGTCAAAAGGCAGCACTTGAGGACCTAGAGGGCAACAGGCAGCAGGTTCCCCACCCCTGCTCTACACCTTGTCTACTCACCCGCAGTTGCCTCTCTGCTCTGAGAGATTGGAGAGTTGGAGGGTGGAGCACTGACTTGCTCCCTAAGCCTTCCTTTATGAAGGGTTCATAGCCATTCCATTTTCTATCAACTGCTCTGCTCGGCTTTGATTCCATGCACCAAGGTACCCCTTGATGCTCCACTCCACTTTCCAGCTTCTTTTGAATGTGTTGTCTTCTCCTATTAGATTGTAAACTACTTGAGTGCAGAAACTATCTCTTTCTTCTTTGTCTCCCCAGCACTTAGCGCAGTGCTTGGCACTTAATATTTTTTGTATTTTTGTGTTGTATGATGAAATATGTTCTCACTCCAGAAGCATTGACCTATATGTAATGTTTTTAACTGATGACTTTATGATCCTCTTGCTGGAGAACATGGACTTGAGCTTCAGAAAGAAATACACATTCTCGGACATTGCCAATGTATCGATTTGTATGGATGGACTATATACATACATATATATATATATATATATGTATATATATGTATATATATATATACGTATATATATATACGTATATATATATTTTTTTTTTGTGAAAAGGAGGGGTTCTCCTTGAAAAGGTGGAGGGCAGGCTAATGAATAGTGATACATACCAGAAAAGGAATAAACATTTTTAATGCATAAAAGAAAACAAAAAGTACAGAAGGGGACATAAACAAATAGGTCAAGTTTGTTACTATTTTATTCAGTTTAATATATAGAAAATATTCTTCTTAAGAACAAACTATATATAACAAAAATTCACAGTTTTTTGTACAGGCTTCTTAAATGTTCATTGTTTACTGAAAATCTGAAATTTTTTTTGGTGGTTGTTAAGTTCACACTGAACAAGAAATTTTAATTTGAAATCATCAACCAAAGAGTCAACACCTTTGTGTGCAAAGGATGAAAATTAAAGGCTAATTTTTCTTTTTAAAAACCCACTTGTTTATGGAATCTAAAAATTTAGGTCATGTTTCTTGGAAGAGGTAGAATCCATTGAAGCTGAATATATCATTCCTTCCTATTTGTTATAGCATGGTACCAGAGATTTCCAAAATGCGCCCACATAAGGTTTTGTATGAGTTCACTCTAGGAGTGTTTGGAGAACCAGAACAACTAAATTTAACCAATCACACTGCATGCAGAGAAATACAACCTTAAATTCTAAAACATCATTGTTTGTTATCTGAGCCAAAAAACAAACTAATAAACAAAACCCCTTTGTTTTAAGAAACTTGGTCGACAACATTTATCTAGTGTGTACTAACTAGAGGCACTGCACCAGGTTCTGGGGGTAAGAGGCAGACAAAAGAAATGTCATAATCCTTAACCTGAAGGAATTTATAATCTAATGGGTGGAGGGATGGGCGGAGGCCAAAGAACATATGCAGAAAAATATAAGAACAATACAGAGTGTTATGGTAAATGCTAAATGAAGGTTTTAGCTCCTACTAGCTGACATTGATATAGGGCTTTGAAGTTTCCAAAATGCTTTACACGTTTTATCTCATTCAATCCTCCCAGTAATCCTGGGAGATCCATGCTATTGTTATTCTCATTTTATAGATGGCAACTGAGGCTTAGTGAGAGAAAGAGCCTTTCTTAGGGTCACATAACTACTGAGGACCTATTGTAGTATTTGAATCCAGGTCTTCCTGATTCCAATTCTAGTATGCCATTAAAACTTTTCGGACAATACGTGCTTTAGGGGTTTCAAAGGAGGATTGTAGAGTCTTAGATTTAGAGCTAGAATGGACAGACCACAGAGGTCCATTTCCCTCATTTTATAGATTAGGAAGTGAGATCCAGAAAGGTTGTGACTTGGTCAAGATTGCACATGGAGAAAGACAGAGAGAGAGGAAACAAACAGAGAGAGAGAGAGAGACAGAGAGACAGAGACAGACAGAGACAGACAGAGAGAAGAGAGAGACAGAGACAGACAGAAAGAGAGACATGGAGAGGAGAGAGACACAGAGGGAGAGAGACAGATTGCTACTTTAGAATGTGATGAAAGACCTACCTGAACTCTATTAATTGCTCAAGGCAAGAGAAAGGGGAAGGGCATTTAGAGAAGCAATATCATAGGCAAAGGAGTGAAAGGTGGGATATGCAAGATGTTTAGAGCCAGTGAATAGAACAGTTGAGCTGAAGTGGGGGGAGTCTATAAAGGGGAGTGGTAGGAAGTAATATTGGAGATGTGGGTTGGATTCATATGGTAAAGGATTTTGAATGTTAGGCAGAGGAATTTGGATTTTATTCTATAGCCAGCGGGGAGCCATTGATGGGTTTTGAGCAGTTCAGTGACATGAACAGAGCCCTGCTTTAGGGAAATTACCCTGCCAACAGCATATAAATGGCTGAAGGGAGACCAGTTAGGAACCATTTGCAATAGTCTGAAGTCTAAAGTGATGAGGGACTGTATGCTGCCCAAGGTAGTTAGTTTATAGCTGCAAACGAGATACTAATTCACATAATGTTCTGCTGAAGTAGGAAAATGGAAATTAAGTGTCCTGAAGTATCTCAGGTAGTCATATTTGTACCCACTGTGGAGTCATATATAGTTTATATTTACTTCTCAGGGTATTTGTTGTTTCCAAAACAATAGAATATAAACTCCTTGAAGGAAGGAACTATTTCTTTTTTTTGTTTTCTTCTTTCTTTTTCTTTTTTCCTTTCTTTTTCTCTTTCCTTGTTGCTCTTTTCTTCTTTCCTTCCCTCTTTCCCCTTCCTTCTTTCCTCCCCTTTTCTCTTTTTCCTTGTTTCTTTCTTTCCTTTTTTCTCTTCTTTCCTTCCTTCCTTCCCTTCCTTCCTTCCCTCCCTCTCTCCCTTCTTCCTCCCTCTCACCTTTCACCTTTCTTCTTTCCTTCTTTCTTTCTCTTCTTTCTTTCTTTCTTTCTTTCTTTCTTTCTTTCTTTCTTTCTTTCTTTCTTTCTTTCTTTCTTTCTTCCTTCCTTCCTTCCTTCCTTCCTTCCTTCCTTCTTCCTTCCTTCCTTCCTTCCTTTCTTTCTTTTTTTCTTTCTTTCTTTCTTTCTTTCTTTCTTTCTTCTTTCTTTCTTTCTTTCTTTCTTTCTTTCTTTCTTTCTTTCTTTCTTTCCTATCACTGAGAACAGTGTTTGGCACATAGGCATGTAAATATTTCTTAAATCATGTGGGGAAAAAAATCAGTATTGATCATATATAAATGAGAATAAAGTGAACAGCTACTGCAAACCCAGGAAAGCACCCTCCGTATTTACTGTATAAATACTTGTTAAAGATGGTCATAATCAGATAATCTCCCTGAGCCTCAATTTCCTCATCAGTAAATTGAGAACAATAATAATTCTACTACCTACCTCAAAAGGTTGTTGTAATGGAAGTACCATACAAATTATGATGATGATAATATAATACTGTCACTCCCTGGTAAATACAAAAGCAAACAAAAAAAAATCTACCTTCAATGTCTTCTCCTTATCTTCAGAATAAAGTTCAACCTCCTCTTCCATTCAAGCTTCTCCACAATCTAATACCTTTCTAACCTTATCTCATATAGTTCTCCAAAATGTACCCAATGCTTCAAATAAACCAAAGTATTTAATATTCTCTGAACAAACTGTGGTCAAAAGGGTCAGCTTGAAAAAAGAGCACTTGCCCTAGAGTAGGAATACCTGAGTTCTTGTCCCAGTTCAGCCACATAATTAGCTGTGTGATCTCGAATAAGTCACTTTAATTCTCTGGATCTCAGTTTACTCATCTGTAGAAAGAAGGCACTGGATTAGATTAGGAGTCTTTAACCTGGGTCCCATAAACTTCTTTTAAAAATATTTTGGCAACTGCATGTCTATGTATTTTATTTTATGTGTTTAAATATATTTTCTGAGAAGAGACTCATGGACTTCATCACACTCCCCAAGAAGTCCATGAAAACACAAAAAAACAAATGTTAAGAGCCCCTAGATTAGGTGATCTGGAAGGTTTCTTCCAGCTCAAAAATTCTATGAATCTGTGAAATTTTGCTCCTGCTGTTCTCTCTACTTGGAATGGCTTCCTTCTCTCTCCACCTGTTCAGATCCCACAAACCTTATCTAAAATTAGGAGTGATGTCATTTATTTTTAACTCCCAAAGCAGATCCCTTTTTTTTTTTTGTACTTTTCTAGGGCACTTATCACATTTCATTTTTCATGTATCTGTTTTATTCATCTTTGTAAATCTAAGTTAATGACTAGAAAATTAAAGGACCTTACAAAATGTCCCTTGAATTTAAGTGAACATTTCTTAAATTTAATTTTTTTTAATTTGATAGATTATTATAAAGATAATCTTGCTTGGGATTTTAAAATTTTATTTTTAATATGAATATCTATGCTCTTAATGTTGACTCATGCTTTCATCCTTAGTAGAAAGCCAACATAATCACAGTGAATAACTTTTTAGATATATTGCTATGCTTATTTGCAATTTTTAAATTGGTAGTTATTAGTGATCTTACTCTATAGTTCTCTTTCTTTGCTTTATCCTTCCTTAGTGAAGGTATTAGGCCTACCTTTGTCTCATAAAAGGAGTTTGGTAGTGATTCCCAATTATTGAGAATACTTTGTGTTATAGGTATTAATTGTCATTTAAATATTTGGCACAATTTCCCTATAAATCTGTCTAGACCAGCATGTTGGTGGTGGTGGTCCCCTTTGGTAGTTCTATTATACCTATTTCAATTTCCTTTTCTAAGGATCATTGTTTAATATCTCTAGTTCAAGTTTTTCTAGTTTAGATATTTATATTTTTGTAGCTAAAAGGATCACCTTAGTTCAGCTTCCTCTTTCATGTAGTTACCTTACATGAGGTAACTAAGGTCAAAAGTGATGAAGGAACCTGTCCAAGGTAAGACCAAAAGGATTGATCAGGGACATTCCATGATTGGCTTGATGAGCTTCCCAGGTAGAGAGACTTTGTTTGGGACTTTGACCATTTGTGGAGAGAACAGACATGCTGTCTGACAACCTTGTTAAGAAGATTGAGGAACATCTACTGAGCCATGCACCTCATTGATAATGAGGACATCTTTTCTGTGTCATCAGTTATGAATGAACTGATTATGTTGGTCAGTAGTCAATTAATTGATGTACTTTTGTGGATGAGGGCTATCCTGGAGCCATAAAAAAGGGGGTCAGTTGCAAAGTCAGCCCTTTTGATCCTTCCCCCAATTTTAGAGTTATCTGGAGAGAACTAAGTATACCTAAAAGTGAACATTGATCCCTGAGTGGTATCCATGTGTTATCACAGGCCTTCTGGGACCAAGCGATCATCTTTCCCTTAGTTCCAGAGATGATAGCAGTTGGGGCAGTGATTGAGTCAAGTTATTGGACTCCAAGCACCTGGCCCACTGGAGTGCATGGCCCCAGTCCTGGAGAGGCAGTTTCATAAATACTTTGTTACCATGTATGCTCTCAATTGTTGTGACCCTAAGAAGGGGGTGCCATATTGCCAAGAGCTGGGAATCCTGAATCCTAGCCTCCTACACAGAGAAATAGAAATTTCCTGGACAATTTCATGTGCCTTGAGAGTTTGAGGACCCAGCCTTCTATAGGGAAGAAAGGAAGTTCTGGGGTTTGGCACTGGCCAGCCTCAGAGTTACTTCTCTAGCACCCTAGAGTTCAAAAGTTATAAAGTCCAGCCTTCTAGTCTCTTTGGAAGAGGAGTACTACATATATGTGATATGAAGGAGAAAAAAAACTTGTATTCAACTAATACCATGAGTTATTTGCAAAGCGAGGTTTGATGGGGAAAAGGCTGTCTCTCTAGCAGCCCTAAATCATTTTCCTTTCAGGGAAGTCCAAATCCTTAGGGTACTTCCATAAAACTACAGGTCTCTTAAATGAGCCCATGGATGAAAAAAGAACTCACCATAATGACAGAGATTTGTATCCCTAGTAACTGTGAGTTCATTTCCCTTTCAAGGGGAGTAGAATATATATGAAGTCTAGAGTATTTGATATGAAGAGTAGATATGTAGAGTATATGATATGAAGTCTAGCATACATGATATGAAGCTGCAGAACCACACAGGGCTCGAATAAGTTCTCTCACAGAAAGTGGGAGGGCTCACCAGAGAGGGAAAAGAATTCTATCAATTGCTAAGAGGTTATGAAGAGCCCTTCACATGTTTTTGTATTGTCTTTGGGTTGGAGTAAAGGCTGTCCAGTATCTGATGTGCCTATATTCTAATACTCCAGAAGAAACTCAGGGCAGAGGTAAAATAGCCCAAAGAGATATGACTTGAGGGCTGAACCCAAGATAGAGCTTCATACATATAAGCTCAGAGCTTGGAGGGTGCTGTGCCACAACTTGTAAGTCCAAGAGACAGGGCTAGAACCTTGCTTTTCTTACTTCCAATCTATGGCTCTCTCCACTACACCATGTTACCTTTGTAATTGTCTTAATTTCTTTAATGACCTACTCTGTAAGGAAAAAAATGTAAGATAATGAAGGTGATACTGACCTTAATGGTGGGATCAAATTATCTGGTAAATATAAAATCTTATATAAATGCATAATAAATGATAACATACTGGCATTTCAACAGAAACCTCAGAAACCTTCAAAGACTGAAGCCAGAGCAGCAAGAGGGGGTGTTTGAGGGCACTGGGGTTATTCCTTGCCCTTAAAGTTCTACTACACAGGTAGATGTCTGAGCCATAGACCAGCCTTCTTGTGAGTTTCAGGAGGTTCAGCAACTTGCTGAAGATCAGTCAATCCATCCAAGAACCTCTTATTTCTTTGCTGCTCTAGCCATGACCCTGTTTTCCTGCACCCTGAGACCTGCTGTGATGGAAAACCAAACGTTAAGAGCACTTTTCTGGGTAAGGAAATTGAACTGCCAATGTGTAAATTATGCTGCAATCACACAGCATTCTGTGAATAAGAGGAATGCCCTCCTCAGGCTCCACAGAGATGCTTCCCGTTGTTGCTGTCACAAAATTACAGTTCCCCATGTCTCTTGCACTGTCTCCCGGAAAAGCCCACTGGGTCTTCCTCCTGTGTTTATAAGCTTAGCTCTTTAAATATGCATATATGGTTCCCATTGCCGGAAAGAGAGCTGCATAGTAACACTGCATGATGTGCTCTTCCCGTTCAAATGTTGCGGGGCACTTGTGTTGGTAAGCCCTGGCGTCTACCTACAAGCTGTGCTTACTGGAGTGAGACTTTAATTTGCTACAGCATGCCAGAGTATTAATAGACAATTATTTATTGCAAATCTGAACCATTTATACTGTTTACTGGCTGACACAATGTAAAATTTTGATCCAAATGTTAATGTGTCCATGACATTGCATAATTCTGTTCCATGCCAAGGTTCTTTCTCTTCTAAATGAATCGAATTTGCAGTACAAGGAAATGGTATTTTTAATGGATGAATGATTTACAGCCTCCAACTTATAAGGCAGTTATTTGTGTAACTAAGGGAAAATTGGCTAATTGCAATAACACAGAAAATTAGAAAAATTTAGGATTACACTAGGAACAAACTCAGAGGGAGAAAATGAAAATAATTTGTAAAGTCCTAAAGGGTAACTAAATAAATCTTACTTTAGTTTTACAGAGCAATTGTATTTTGGAGGGGGGGGACAGGTACCTTTGAGGTCAAACAGACTTATAAATATTCAATTGAGTAGAACATAGATAAAAATTACCTCTTCATAAAGAACCACATGTTTAGGGAAAAGCATTTCCAATTCTCCAAATGTTTACTGAAATTGCTTATACAAATGTTTTCAGCAATTGGGAGAAAACAAAAAGGCTTTATCGTTATGTTACGTTCTTGAAAAGACATCATTTTAGCACAGCTACCTTCTATTTGATGAGCACATAACAGCTATGGTAAGGAAGAAGAATTTTCTAATGGAAATCTTCGTGATTTTTCAAAAACAAAACAAAACAAAACAAAACCTGATCAGCAGAGAAACCATGGTCTTTGTCTTCCAAAGTCCTTCTTTCCTCTTAGGCTGTTTGTATCCATTCCTATCAGTCTGCTACCCTTGCCCACACAGAGATCATTAAGATAAGAAGGGCTACAATGCAGTTCTAATTAATCTCTGAGAACCACACTCCAGTGATATTCAGAATTTGTTTCAAGCTCCCAGACACAAGGATTTTCAAAGTTAAGATGGTTCCAATATCTTAGTCCATTGGGCAGACATGTTTGGAGGCTCCAACAGTCTGTGTACATCCAAAGGCCAAGCAATGATAAGGGATGTTTGACCTTACAGGAGAATCGGGAGAATGACAGTGAAAGCGTTGTTGGTTTCCTTCTGGACACCATATAAAATGTCTCTTCTCTTCCTAAGACCCCATTTCTTCCTAAGCTTTAAGCTTTCATAACACTGCTTCTCTCATTCATTCTTTCAACAAGTATTTATTGAATCTATCTTCCAGGCCTGACACTGTGCTAAAGAGCATGGGGAGTATGAGGATAAACAAAGTGTGATGCCTGTCCTCAAGGGATCTGTAGTCTAATAAAGGAGACAAAACAATAATAATAACAAACAACAACAAAAATACAAGGAAGAAGCTAAGAAAAGAAAAACAAAATTAAATGGGATTGCAGAGGAGAGAGAATTTGTTTCTGTATATGTATGGATATAGTCTTTAATTGGACAATATAATAGTTAATCTCTCAGGTCAACTCTATTGTACTTTAGAATAGTTTCCATAATTCAGTATATCGTGATAGTCTTCTAGATGGTATTTGAATTCTAAATTAGAAGAAGAGTCCTATATAGCTATATACCTGCCTTCCTAACTATAAGAATGCTGTTTTGACCCTTGAAAAATACCTTTTGGGGCCATCATCTTTGAGTGCTTTGAAAAGCTGATTCATTTTTCCATTCTTCAATCAGGAGGCAACCCCTTTGTGCTCTTTCCAAAGAGTTCCATTTAAGATCATGAAGAATTTGAAAGAAATAAAAAGTTCTCCATAAATATGATAATTTTAGGTATTTGGATATTGGCATTGAATCAGAACTTTAGCATGAATACAGTTTCTCAAGTTAGGTTCAAAGACATTTATTCATTTCCATCTTTTCCCAATGCATAATATAACCCAGTCAGTCTACCATATGGGTATTTTTAAACAAAAGTCATGGGAACTGTTGCACCTTTAAATCTAATATTATATCAAGGTCTTGTAGGAAAAAATAATAGCTAGCATTTATGTAGTGCTTTAAGGTTTACAAGGTGTTTATAAATATTATCTCATTTGATCCTCACAACAACCCTGGAAGAGGGTTATTATTATTCCCACTTCACAGATGAAAAAACTGTAGCAGACAGAGGTTAAGTAACTTACCCAGGGTCACACAGCTAGTAAATGGCCAAGGCTGGATTTGAATTCAGGTCTTCTTAATTCCAGGTCCAGAGCTCAATCCACTGAGCCACCTAGCAGTGTCAGGAAAAAGAGTGAGCATTCATTCATTTATTTAGATTTTTAAACACTTTATCTATGTTTTTTGTCATTTCCAAATATAGGCTCCCCAACCAATTATCCTACCTTTGTTATAAAACTTGAAGCAAAACCACTTAAACAGTGACGACTGATAGTGAATGCAGTATTCTGTATCCAATATCTTTTACCTCTCTATCAAAATATGATCTTTGAACATATCTACTAATATCTAAAAATGATAGTATCTATTATCATTACCTAGGACCTGCATTAGTCATTGTAATTGCTGAGTTCAATTTCCTTTTGAATGAACATTTATTTTAGTATTATTCTTATTCAACTCAATTCCTATGCCATATTCTTTTCTGGTTCTCACTGAGATTGTCATTCTTGACTCTGGATCATCTAATTGGTCTCCCTGTGTCAAGTCTCTCTCTTCTGTAGTCCATCCTTCACACAACTGCCAAAGTGATTTTGCCTAAAGTGCAAATCTTACATCTCACCTTATTTGATAGGGATGTCCTTATTCAATAAACTCCCATGGTTACCTTGCCTCCAAGCTGGAATCTATGCTTTTGTTTTGGCACATAAAGTCATCCCCAGCCTACCTGTCCAGCCTTATCATACATTATTCCATTTTCCACATTCAATGGTCCAGCCAAACAGGCCTTTTTACTGTTTGTCACACATTAAACTCCATGACTTTAAGTTGTTTGTCCCACATGTGTGGAACATATACTCCCTCCTCACCTCTTAGAATCTCTTATTTCTTTCAAAACTCAGCTCAAGTGTCACCCTATACATGAAGGTTTTCCTGATCCCTCAAGTGGCTAATGCTCTAACCCTCACCCCAGAATTACTTTGTGCTTCGTGTATGCATTTTGTTTGTACTTAGATAGGAACATGTTGGCTCCCTTAATAGAATATGAGATCCTTGAGAATAAAGATGGTTTCAATTATATGTTTGTATCTGTAGTGACTGGCACAGTGCCTGTTACATAGCTGGTGTTTAATAAATATTTGCTGATTCATTGGATGGCTCCCTCCATCATTTTAAATGGCAAGTCTGTGATCATACTGGTTCACCAAAACTTAAAGGAATATCAGAATAGACCTGAAGTCCCTATGTAAGTGAATGGAAACTTCATTTCTCTAAGACTTCTGAAAACAAAGAATCATATACTTGAAGTCATCTAATTTCATAGCTGGAAGGGTGATCTTAAAGGTTTCACAGTCCATCCCTCTCATTTTACAGATGAGAAAATTGTGACCAAGAGAGGCAAAGAGATTTATTTACCCAAGGTCACACAATTGGTGCTGGAGCCAAGATTAGACTCTGGATCTCCTGACTCCCAAGTCCAGCTACTCCTGTTGTGTGACATCATAACATGTTGCTTTCAAGGACTGGAATGTGGAATATACTAAGAAAAGGGGCAGGGGGTCAGGGAAGATCTTTCTTTGATCACCCATATGATGAACTAGAGGATCTAATAAATGGGGAAGAGAGGTAACTCTTTATAGATGGCTTGCTAACATCAAAATTTTACAGTTTGACTTACACCAGTGAGATAAGATTGAAAAAAAATCATTTTTACATGCATTAAGTGCATTTATTTTATTTTCACATCCCATTTAAGAGGAGGAGATATAAAACTAGATATACAGGTTAAGAACTAGCCTCTGGTACCTTAACAATAGAAGAATTCCTTGGGAGCCATGAAAGAATATGACACTAGTGAATATCAAGAAGAATTCTGATCTTTATATTATTGTTTCTAAACCAGAACATTTTACTTATTATTCATAATACATGTTGAAAGCAGACACCAAAATGGCTCTTTTGGAGCCTTTATGGGATCGCCCGCTAATGCACATTAA
This sequence comes from Phascolarctos cinereus, assembly GCF_003287225.1. Taxonomy (NCBI): domain Eukaryota; kingdom Metazoa; phylum Chordata; class Mammalia; order Diprotodontia; family Phascolarctidae; genus Phascolarctos; species Phascolarctos cinereus. The sequence goes on along the minus strand of NW_027556098.1, from coordinate 211,451,425 downwards.
CGCCAGTACACATTCTGTATTACAGATTCATAAAATGCATTTGCATAATATTGAAATTATAATCCCAAATGTGTAGTAAAAATCTTTATGAAAAATTGTTACTGCTCATGTACTATACAGTGGCTAATTTTTAATCTTCACTATCTCAGCTGCAAGGAAGGGTGGTGTGTTCTCTAGATACAAATCTCAGGAGAAGAAGCCTAGAATCTTATTTCTTCCTTTCCTCTTTCCCCTCCCCCATTCCCAGCCCCTCTTTTTAAAGGATATTTTAGGCTGTAAAAAAATGTATCAACAATGGTAATTCACTTTCATGCTCTGAGACCTTTGAAATCACAGAAAAACCCAGGTCCAGACATTTTCCCACTTTAAACCCCTTTATCAACAAAGGAGTAGAGGAAAGGAAATCATGAGAGAAGGCCTTTTCCTGAGGAGTTGAGTCATGCTACATGAATGAGTATAGGGAATCTAGAAGTGGCTGAAGTTTTATCACTGGGATGAGCCAACAAACATCTTGATGGAGAATTGAACTGCAGTACACAATCTGAAATCAGAGGCAATGTGTTAAAGTGAAACAAAAATCAGTTTTGGATGCTGAGGCAAATCATACTTCTATTACTGCTTGTGTGACCTTGGACAAATCAATTAATCTGGGCCTCGGTTTCCTCATTTGTAAGAGGGCTGGGGTAGTTGACCTCTAAGGTACTGTATAGCTCTAAATCTATAGTCCTGTGATTCGACTAATTTCTCCATTGGCTCCATTACTTTATTTCCACCTTTGTCTGTAAATGGCTCTGGAAGGAGTTTTCCCAATACATGTTTCCATACAAGGTTTTCCTTATTGTGCTTCATGTATGTGGAACGCGGTACTAACCAGCAGAGTCATAGTTTGTGCCAACGCCTACCTTGTGTAGAAGGAGAATTAATAAATCAGCAAGCATGTACATTAATCACCTACTATGTGCTGGGTTAGGCACGTAGGTACTTGAAGATACAAATACCAAATACAAAACAAATAAATAATGGGTGAATGAATGAATAAAATGCATAAATAAATGAGTTACTGAATAAATACATGAATGAATGAATATAAATAATACCTACCATCAAGGTGCTTATATTCTATCTATCAGATCAATGCCTCCCATTGTATCCACTGGTCTTCTCAGAGGCATCTGGCATCCTTTCATTCTTCTCTTCCAAAAGTACTGAGCAAACCTTTACCATTTGTATAACTTCAATTAAAAGAAACAAAGAACTCCCCCTGGTATCAATGTATTGTTGGATTAAAGTTGGGGGAAGGTAAGCCCTGTCCCTTGCCATAATATGCATTTTTGAGGCTGACATTATGCAAAATTGCAAAGAAGACAAAGGCTTTATTTCATTTCTTGCCCCCCTTATCAAGAACTCTGCCCCCTGAAGTTGGCCTTTGCCCATGTTGCCTTATGCCATCTAGGCCTACTCTGTCCATGCATTTTTCTGTGTCCATTACACAGCTAGAGTAGGCAAGAGTGCAATGGCTCTGTTGTTTCAAGGTCACCAGAGGGCTGAGAGCAGCACTACAAAATCACAGCTGTGCCCTACCCTGGAGCAGCAGGAACACAAAGTCAGAGAACATTGACCTCTTCTTTGGCTCAGGGCCCACCATCTCTTATGGAAAAGGTAGGAAAGGGAGAACCATGTGAGGAAAATGGCACAAAAAAAAAAAAGTCTTCCAAAGATCATCTAGTCTAGTGTTTCCTAAGCTCAATGGGCCACAGAATCCTTTGGGACTAGAAACATATTGGTGGAATCCATAAATGCAGGCATCCATGGTCAAAGCAGTGGGCCACTTGGCATAGTCAGGCTGTATTAGCTAGGACTAAAGTTACAGTTACATAAAGGATACGAATTTATGAAACAAAATGAGAAGGTAAAGTTCTAAGTTACATCAGCTCTCTTATTTTTCTCTTACCCCCATCAGTTTATCTTTTACATTCTAGCAGTTGGAGCAAGATCATATGCCTGGGAATATAGAAGTGAGGCAGAAAAGGTTGGTGATGGGTAAGGGAAGAAGATGGTTTTTGTTTTTTGTTTTTCCCTCCCAAGCTCTTCCTTTTTCTCTCAGATACCTTTGAACTTGAAGTAGGAGTCTGAGTTAAAGTCGACAAGGGAAGAGAGGTCTGGCACAGTCCTGTTTAGATCAGAGGGCCTTTCTCTTAACTTGGGAAGAAAGGAAACCCCTTACAGATGATTCACTAACATCACAAATTTCTCACGGAATCCCAATTTACACTGTGTACAATATCAGGGTGCCATAAAGCTGACTTAGTTCATTGTTCCCCAACCAATATTTCTGGAAATTTCAGCAAATCACAAAGATGCTCTTAGATTGATTGTGACATGGTGGGTTTCTTCATTCTTCTTAGCAGTTTCAGCAAGACAGTCAAAATACAATAATGGAGAGAGGAAGAATAATGGTTGGATGTATGTGTGAGAAGGTTTCAAAGCTGGAGTGACAATATAAAGGAATAAACTGATGCCTGGCTCTTTGGATCACTGGGCAACTTAACAGTACACACACACACACACACACACACACACACACACGCATGCATGTATAAGTATATATGTGTATATGTATATGTATGTGTATCATATCTATCTATATGTCTCTTTATCTACAGGTACAGATACGGATAGATATGAATATATGGAGTTAGACACTTATACTGGTGCCTAGCCCTGCATGGATTGAAAAAAGTTGAGAAACACTCCCCAAGGCCATTCTTCCCCAAATACTGCACTGGAAACTAAGACAGGGTCTCAGCTGTAGTCCCAGCAATCTCCAGGAGGCAGATTCCAACCCTTCTTTAGTAAACCTTTCAACTTTCTCACAGCCTTTACAGTCAGGAAGTTTTTCCTTATGTCTGATATAAATCTTTCCTGCATACATACCCTTATGAAAAATGTGTTCTAACATTTCACCACTGCAAAAGAAGTTCATCTAAGAATCTCCAGCCAGGACAGTATAATACCATAATTTCATGGCTAGAGTATGCATCCTTATTTTATAGCACACATGCCCTAAATCATTTTAAAAGCTTTTATTACCACACATAATATACATACTGCTAGTATATGTCCCTTGGCTTCACCTAGAATTTAGCTGTAGAGAGAAGTACATATGTATATGCATATGTGTTTGTATATATCTGTGTATACATGCATGTGTGCTTGGGTGTATATATGCATTCATGTATATATACACATATATAAATATAAATGTCCAAGAAAACACTTGGAGGTTTTCAAATTTTCACCCTCTTGAAAACATTTGCTCTAAGCATAGAATTCTATTTCCTGATTAGATGCTAAACTCAGTAAAGCCTTCTGAACTTCACTCCTCATACCATGTTTGATGGAACAAGACATTGTCTCTGAAAACTGGGATTCTTGTAGGTCATTCCTAAGTATGTCTTTCTTCTGTTGTCTAGAAACAATAGTTATTTTAGGAACATTTGGCATCCCAAAAATCTCAGCATTGTGCAAATTAAAACATCTGCTTACACTTTGACACCCTCATCCTTCAAAGGTTAGTTGAATTTGTGGTTGCTTTGTTCAACAACACTTCTCTTAGAGCACAAGGATGCACATTTAATTATCGGGAAGATATGTTTGACAGAGCCGTGGGGGAAAAAAATTACCCTTCATATTCAGACCAGCATTAACATTTTTATAGAATGAGATTGCTCAGGAGCTAAAGAAGGGGGGAAAAGCTTCGAGAAAAATAAATATGAATCTATTTGGTCACTGGACACCTCCAACTGATTTACAAGACATCAGCCAAAGACTCTTTGTAAAGGCTGCTGAGAACTCATCAGTTTGTCTGATCACAGACTGGCATTTTTGATTTCTGCTGAGGTTAAAAACAGCAAAGTAAACTCTGCTTACAACAATAAATAACCGAAGGAGTTATTCTTTTCATTCAAACAGGCTTTAGATCAAGGCAGACAGCTACAACCAGGTGCATTTAGCTACATTTGTCATTGCCAGTGAATGCAAAACATGTAAAGAATCCACATGAAAAGGATCCCTTTCCAGGCTCTTTTCCCCCCCTTAAATATTCATTTTTTTCACATGGGAAACATAGAGCTTCGGATTCATCTTCTGGGTATTCGTTTGAAGATACTGTCCTGGACATTACTGCTGATTGTCATGCTGAAAGGCAACCGAAACCATTGAAAGCAAAGATTTCTTTAGAAGGCCAGGGCTTTTTTTCCTCCCCTGTTTGTTTATTTATTTATGCAGATCACTAGAGCCAGGTAGCAGATCAATTATGGATGGCCATGGAAATCTCTGTATCTCAGGCCAAAGATTTGTACTCTTGCAGACCATGCAGAGATTACACCTTTGAAGAGCCAGTGGTAGCAGGTGAGGCGACCTCATCCCTCATCCCACCCGAATGCCCCTCCTAGTGTAGTCACAGCATCTTCTGATGTCGTGTCAGTAGCCAAAAGACTTCCATCTTTGACCTGGGAGGAAGCATCAGCTAAAGGGGGATGCATAGGAAATATAATTACAGAAGTTTGGTGAAGAAGTAGCCGCCAGCTGAAAACCAGTTCCATTTTAGATGTGTGCAGCAGGGTAGGTTACATTTGCAAAACATACAAAGTTCTCTGTTAAATTTTCTCATGTAGCTAGATGTGAATGAAAGAGAAAGTGAGGAGGAAAAAGAAGGAAAGGGGGAAGGAGATAAGGGGAAAGAGAGAGAGAATTTGCAAAGATATGTCATATCTAATTTGTGGCCCAGTTGAGGTGGAGGGGTACCCATTAGGGACTGGATCCAGACAAGCTGAGTGGTACAAGATTTATATTCCTTATCCTAAGTAAAAAATTCTGAAATCTCAGTTTTAAGATCTTGTAAATTTCCACAAAGAATAACTTAACAGTTTAAAGAAAACAATAGCGAACAAATGTCAGGTTGATGAGGGACAGAGGTAAAGCTGGGCTCGAGATGAGTGATGAAGCTCATAACGATGTGTGTAGCTTTATATATTAAGCCATATCACAGCAGTACTTTTCCAGATGTGATACAATACATTTATTTTTTTGTACTCCTCTGAACTGAAATAATACAAATGAGATACTAAAAAAAGGATATCATTCTTTGCAGAAGTAGGAGAAGAATTTAGAAGCCCTATTCTACAAGTTAACAGCTGTGCCTCCACATTGGCAGGGCCCAATTGTTCCTAGGCTGTCAGGCAGCAAACCAGCAGCCTATGTTGGGTCGGGACGGTGCTACTGCTGCTGTACGTGCAAATTCTGCATGTGTATAGTTAAGGGCTACTTTATTTCAGTCAAAAATAAATAGCTGGCAGTAAGAAGTCTGTCTCCACTGAAAGCATGTTGTAGGACTGAATATAGCCACTGCAGTCATGCAATAAAATGAGATGAGCTTAAAACTACCAGATGGTACCCTGTACAGTGCCTGGAATAAAGTGGAGAATTAGGGTGCCCTAAGGTGTGCACGGGGAAGGCAATTACATGAAATAAATGGGCCTCAGGCCTAGATGATGCTCAAGTATGCTACACAGGAGACAGATAGTACATCTGGTGAACAGATTTTATCACACACTGGAAAGCTATAAAGCATGCCGTTGAATTTCGGATCTTCAGTCTCACAATGACGTTTTACCTGTGTTGGTATTTGGTGCTGTTTATTTTAAAAGGTGCTGTAATCTCAATGATGTGTTTTAAAAGCCTCCTTCACATTGTTTTCTGCTATGTCCTGTTTTGGCGGACAGATTAACACGATGAGATGCTGCATCTCCTGAACAAAAGCATCAACTATCTGAGCTGCACTCTTAGATCACGTTTTTATTTCATTTATCTCATTGCTGATGTGATTTTAGTAATATGATTATGTTTGTCAGCACTACATGTTTGGGAAAATGCCAATATATTTTTTAATGCTAGTTCCCACAGCTCTATTTCACTGTCTTCCCCTTCCCTTTAAAAAAAAATGTTTCAAGGGGAAAAAATGTTCAGGAGTGGAAGCTTGTATACAAAATCTAGCATGGAGAGAGAATGAGGTTTGATTCACCAATGAAAACCTGCTTTCTGATGGGCAATAATATGATCCTTTCTATTGTTTAAAAAAAAAACCATGGGACCATAACATTCATTATTGTTTTAAGAGTTACCATAATAAAATCCTTTCAGTACTTAAAGATAGTTTTAGTGTCCCTCCTAGGATATTCATTCTAGCTTTGATAATTGGGTAATTGTGTCCCCTCCCCCACCAATAAATATTTTCACCCAATTAAGTTTAAAGCTATAATAAATTTTAAAGAATTATGAGCTAAAAATTCATACCCTAGAACCAGAATGAAGTATGAATATTTATCTGAAGCCCACCAAGCAATATAGTTTGTCTAGATACACACAAGTATATATCCCCTGCATCTTTCTTACTCCCTGAAGCTGTGGCTGAGGCTGAGGCTGAGGCTGCAGCTGCGGCTGCGGCTGCTGTCCCTGCTATTGCCATGACTGCTGACATTTTTGCTACCTAGCTAAGACTGTTTGAAGGAGTGGTGCCTGCCCAGTGCTAGAAGCAGATGAAAGTCACCACATCCCTCTGGCTTCTGGGGCTGCTCTTTGCAGAGTTAATCATTCTTTATGAGTATCATTTCTTGCCCCTTGCTCTGTAGGGATACTTTTGTGAAGAGTAAGCCAGGACCCCTCAGATTGCCACAGTTCTGTGGAATGCCTTAGGCTATTGTTTTCCACTGTCTTTGCTTTAAGTCAGGCTTTCTCGTACTGTTTCTTATGTCCCTCCAAGAAGGCTCAGAAGATGACAGAATCTTAGAGCTAGAACATTCCTTAGAGCTTTTCTAGTCTACTCATGCCCCTCATTTTACAAATGAGGAAACCATTCTAGCAAGGATTTACCCAAGATCACAAAGTAAGTAACACAACTGAGATTTGAACCTAGGTCTTTTTTTTTTGTTGAAAATTTAATTAATTTTTAATTTTCAGCATTCATTTTTCTAAGATTTTTAGTTCTAAATTTTCTCTTCCTTCCTCCTCTCCCCCTTCCCCAAGACATCATGCAATCTGATATAAGCTATACATGTACAATCATCTTAAATGTATTTCCACATTAGTTATGTTGTAAAGAATCAGAACCAAAGGGAAAAACCACAAGAGAGAAAGAGAGAGAGAGAGAGAGAGAGAGAGAGAGAGAGAGAGAGAGAGAGAGAGAGAGAGAAATGGTATGTTTGGATCTGCTTTCAGACTCCATAGTTCTTTCTCTGGATGTGGATAGCATTTTCCATCATGAGGCTTTTGGAATTGTCTTGGATCATTTCACTGCTGAAAAGATCTAAGTCTATCAAAGTCGGTCATCACACAATGTTTCTGTGTCCAATGTTTTCCTGTGAAGCCAGGTCTTTCTTCTAACTCCAAATCCAGTGTGAACTCTTACTGAATTTCATCCATATGGACTACTAGTTGTTCCCTAAATTTGCCATTCCATTGCCTGTTGTCAGGCATGCCCACAATTAATAACTCATGCTTGGAATGGACTCCCTTCTCATTTCTTCCTCTTAGAATCCTTATATTCTTCAAGGTTCTATTCAGGTGCCATCTTCTCTGAGAAGTCTACCATAGTTCTATCTTCCTAACCCATAGCTGTTAATACTCTCTCCCTTTTTAAGTTATCTTGTATTTACTTCTTTGCATTTATATTCCTCAAAGTAAATACACACCCTGAGGACAGAGACTATTGGGTTTTTTGTTCTTGTATCCTAGTGTGCAGCAGAGTGCTTTAACATAGTAAGCATTTGTTGAATTGAACTGAATTGCTTCTCTGCTCCTTACCTATATTTCTTGTATGCCTCCCTATCTTTGTCACCAGCCTGCTCTGATCCTGATTACTCCCATTTCCTGGATGAGCCTGGTACTGATTTTAATAGTCTGCTTCTTAAAAGAGAAAAAGTAAACCAAGACATTAAAATATGAAGTACATTATCAAAGCATGTATAAAAAGATAGTAAGCCACAAAAGAAATTCCAGAAGCTTAGAGTTCAACTTCCAGTTTGTTAAGACTTAGTAACTCTCCTGTTCTCTCAGAAATTAACAATAATAATGATAATAATAAATATTTAACATTTATATTGTGCTCACTATGTACCAGGCACTGTTCTAAGCACTTTATAATTATTATCTCCTTTGATCCTCATAAGAAATCTTGGAGCTGAGTGCCATTATTGTTTCCATTTTACAGATGAGGAAACTGAGGCAAACAAAGGTTAAGTGAATTGCCGAGAACTGCCAGAAAGTGTCAGATGCCAAATTTGAACTCAGGTCTTCCTGACTCCAGATCTGTCCAGCTAGTAATTGTAAATTTCAGGAGAACTCAAAATCCAAACTTTCCACAGAATTTAGAATGGAGGTCCACAACTTTAGTCCTGAAATCTTCTAGTGGGGTCAAAAAATGCCTGGTGGGAATGACATTTCATTAAAGGGTAAAGAAAAGAAAGTGGGAAAAGATGAATGAGGAAAGTTAAGGGAATGGCTGAGAAGAAATAAAAGGGAGAGAGAAAGAAAGGAGGTACATTGAATGGGTCCTGGTAGCAAAGCACCAACAATAACAATGGTACCTGTGTGGTAAGTTGCTTAGCTTAGATTTGGGGTTGTCTTTAAGTGAAGCTGAGATGATCCTAGAATCAGAAATGTAAGGGTAGAAGGGACCTTAAAGCCTATCTAGTCTAATGCTCTCATTTTATGGATGAGGAAACTGAGGTCCAGAGATATTAAGTGATTTGCCTTAGGTTACACAGGCAGTAAGTATCTTAACTGGAATTTGAACCATGGTCCTTTGACTCCTTGATCTAGTATATATTCTATTTCCTCATGCTGCTTACCAGTTTGCTACTTCTCCTTTCCCCTTACTCTAACATTTTACACACTTTGACCCATGTCCCCTTCCTGCCCTTTTCACAATGCCTTACACATACATGACTCTCCTTCACACACATGGCCATCCAATCAAATTGGACTTCTTGCTATTCTTCCCAACATGGCACTCTCTATACCTCCAGGACATCCTCAGGCCTGAAATGTACTACCTCATCATCTTCATCTCTTAGATTCCCTCATTCCCTTCAAAATACATCTCAATTGTCACCTTCTACTGGAAGTTTTCCCTGATGCACCCAGATGTTAGAACATCCCATCCCTCCCCCTAAAAAAACCGTGTGTTCATTTCATATATATTCTGTATATGCAAATATATATACGGGTTATTTCCATTAATAGAATGTAAACTTCTTGAGACCGGGGACTGTTTCATTTTTCTTGTTGTAACCCCAGTGCTGGAGAAGCAAGATGATATAGTAGATAGAAAGCTAGCCTAAGAGCCAGAAGGACCTGGGTTCAATTATCACCTTTGATACATACTGGCAGAGAGAGACCTTGAGTGATCACTTAACCTCTAATGCTGTGGGCAGCTCTGTAAGACTACAACATTGCCTTTGTCCCATAATTTTAGTGACAAATGAAGATCAAGTAAATGGGGAAAAATGGCAGTTGAAATTATAGTGTCATGCACATACTTATTCAAAGGTATGCAATTGCCACTGATTTTACTCACTCCCTGAGCTCTAGGTCCATTCTATTTCTCCTTGAGAAGGCTATTGGGAATTTATCAATCTGCCATTCAGATATACATAATCTTATCTAGAATTCTCATCATCGTTCCCATGTACTGGCATCAGTTCAGGAAAAAGGTACTAGAATCCAGATTCCCACATACACAATCTTTCTTAATTCAGGGCTCAGGATAGAATTAGGATGCTAGCTTCTACTTTTTCCATAGTGCTCACTGTTCCCAGAGGCAGAATCACCAGTGCGCCTCCAAGCTTCCCAAATCTCTATTAGGTGTATTTCCCCATTTCTATATTCACCTGATCCTTCTCCAGACCTATTCCAGCCTCTCCAGATTCACTCCTCCAGACTCTGCACCTACTCACAGACCAGGAGATAATTAGTAGTTGTGAGCAATGTTACTACTGCCTCCTAGGCACAGCTGGTTGACTTCTGCAGGCCACATTTTTAAACTCTAACCCATTGACTCATACACATAGCTAACTAGAAGTGACCTTAGCATTCCCCTATCTCAATCTTCTCATTTTTGAGATAGTTGTGGTGAGCTGACCAAAGTCATACAGGTAGTGAGTGGAAGATCAAGGACTAGAATACAAGTATCTCTCATTTGAATCCTTTTTCTCCTATAACATGTACAGAACTGATTAGGATTACGACAATAACAACTCATGGTTTTTTCATTCCCCAAAGCTAACATAATCAGACCTCATTTAATTGGAATTTGGGGAATAAATTATTGAAGGAAGGAATCAGTTTAGCCAATCCAAGGCAAGGAGTAAGAATTTAAGACAAGGTACCACAACGTACCATCACCTTAGCTGTCTGTACATAGCTTTACATGCAGTTGGTGTAGTTCAATTGTTTTTCAGTAGTGTCCAACTCTTCATGACCCCATTTGGGGTTTTCTTGGCAGAGATACTGGAGTGAAGAAACAATCTCTTGCATGGTATTATGTGAATTTCTTCAAGTTTTATTTTAAATTATGTTTCACTTAGCAGGCAGCTAATTGCTGGCTATTTCAGCTATGAAGTTATGAAACATTTGCCCCAAGGTAAGGATGAGTGGAAGGAAGGAGTAAGACCAGGTCTAGGTGAATTTCCAGGATAGAAGTTCAGGCAGAAAGGGTGGTGGGTGGAAGAATAGAAACATGAAGGGGCAGATTTCATGGCTACATATAGGGGGAGAGTAAGAGAGACAAGGAAGCAGGGGGCTATCCAGCTTATTGTGCTAGATAGAATGTGTATAACTGCCTTCTCTTGTGACTGAGTTTAGAGATGTATGCTGGGTACAGATTGGTTCTTTGCGGAAGAAGGTTGAAATGGGCGAGAGGCAAAGAAGTTATACTGAGGACATTGTAGGATATTTACAGCTCTGACTGGGCAACCTTCAGGATGCTGAGAAGAAAGAGAACCTTGGGAAAGGAGGGTATCTAAATGGTGAAGCAGGGAAGAATTTTGTAGATAGGCCTCCTTTTCCTGCTAATACCATACTGATTACTATATATGTTTATACAGAGTACTGTATGGTTATCAACACTATCTCATTTGGCCCTTTCTACAACCTAGTGAGATAGGTGGTGCATTAATTATTTTTCTCTCCATTTTATGGATGAGGAAATGAGGGCCTTGAGAGTTAGAGTGACTTACCCAAGGTCACACACCTAGTCAGTGGCCAAACTGGGAATAGAATTTGTGTTTTGTTTTGTTTCGTTTTTCTGAGTTTGGTACTCTTTTCACTACAGCAGATTACTGTCTTTCATTGAAGACAATTCTCCATGGGAAAAGACCCTTCGGGCTATATGAGATAGTGATAGTGGAGACAGAGCTGCAAATGGCATTTAGGAGTGTTGTCACACTTGGGGTCCCCAGATCTTAGTTGGTTGGAAGGCACCTTCTTTAAAGATGGTACATTTTTATGTGTCATAACTATTTCTGAGGCCCCATTGGTATATAGTTCTTATATACAGCCCTAAATGACCAAATCATTAGGAACTGAAATAATCACATGGTGACTTGTGTGGGAGTCCTAAGTCTGATCTATAATTCAGATGTTTGTAAAGGCTGGGGAGAAGTCAGATGTCATTATAAAATATGGCATCAATTATATGAGGATGTGTGTTAAGAAGGTCTTGGAGGCACATGTATGTTTCTAGCGTGAGATGTATGTGCCTTTCTAGGTACATCTACATTTGCAGGGCCAATTTCAGTTATCTAGGACATCTAAGAGGCTGATCTCTGAGATACTGAATATTCCATTTGAGAGATATCCAATGTCCAGAGGTCTAGAGTCTCAGTGTATGGATTAGCGATGATGACAAATAACTAAGGATCTCACTTCCAGCAGGTATGGAGGAAAGGAAGAAATCTGCAGTAACCTGCACAGGTTATCTTCTGTTTCTGTTTTTGTTTCTGTCATAGCTGAGTGACAGTTATCTGAACTCAAAATTCAGACTGTTTTTTTTTCCATACCATAGGAGGTAAAGAAGTTCAATGAGTGTTTTTCTATGTTCCAAGTCATCAGAAAGAATAAAATGTCCCTTAAGACAAAAACAAAAACAAAAACAGGAGAAAGACTTCCATATAAAAACAAAGAAGATTAAGGATCTGATGAGGGAAAGGAGAATGCTGACCTGTATGAAAAAGTTGAAGGGTGGAATAATGTGATGAGGAAGAAAAATGGAAATTGGACCACTGAACACTAGTTATAAGTAACAAATTTTATTTGTGCTCTAAACTTAAACATCAAATAAACAAACATTTCCATACACATTGTAAGACAGAAGGAGATTGTATTAAAAATTGAAAGTCTATTTTATGCAGAATTTGCTTCTCTGTTAAAGAATATAATAAATTCAGCTTGTAATTGTCAATGCTGTCCTGCTTCTCAGTGATTGCTTTGGGCCTAAGGCTCTTCCCAAGAAGGAAGAGTTGTTCCCCCTGTGGCAGAAGCAGTTGCTTGCTCTCCAAAGAATGATGATAGAGACCAACAGGTGACTGTGATTAGAGATCAATTAGTAGGTATCCGAGGAAGAGGAAGCAAGTACAGACGGTTGGTGATTCCTTGCTGAGTGGTCACTAAGGCATCTCTTTGTTAACCTAATAACAATAGATGTCTATTGTCTGTCCTTTCGGGCAATGGATAGTTAGAGGTTGATTCTCAAGGTAAGCAGAGATATAGTAAGAGAGAACCTAGTTGCCCTTCATGAATCCAAGTCATTTGACTCACATGAAATATATTCTAGGGGAAGGGCTGGCACGCAGACTAAATCCAGTCTGCCACCTGTTTTAGTACAGCCTGTGAGCTAAAAATGTTTCTTACATTTTAAAATAAAGTTGGTGGGCCAGATCTGACCCTTTGGCCATAGTCTGCCGAGTCCTGTTAACTGAAAGAAATCAATTCATGCAATTGCTGAGCCACTTTCAATGCTCTCTAAAAGACTGTGGTGAATAGAAGGGATACCACAGAACTGGAGGAGTCTGAAAACTAGAGGCCAGCGAACTTGACTTTGATTTCTCAAAACATTCTAATCTTCATTATCCAAGAAATGGTTCATGTCCCTGCAGAAAAATAAGTTGTGATCATGAAGAACCCTCATGTTTTCATCAAGGTCATGCTGGACAAACTTCATTTCCTTTTTTTACAGTGCCATCAAATTGGTAGATTAGAGGAATATAGTTTATACAGATATTAGCAAGTAAAGCAGTCAGTAAAGTCTCTCATTTAATTCCTGAAAAAAAGAGAGAGATGTGGGCTAGATAATAATAGAGTTAGGTGAACTCTCAAGTGGTTAAATGGTCCAAAGAGTTGTACCAATGATTAGTCATCAAGGGATTTATGTTAGCTTGTAAAGAGGTCTCTAGTGGAATGCTTCTGGACTCTACGCTTGGCTCTGCTCTCTTTAACATTTTTGTCTATGACTTGGATAAAATTAGAGATGGCACACAAAACAAATTGGCTGGTGAGAGGACATTGGCAAGTTCAGTAAACACAATGGACGATGATATCAGGATACAGCAATATCTTGACAGTTTAGAATATTTGTCCAGACCTAATAATAGATGAAATTTAATAGGGATGATATCCTACTTATATTTGGGTTAAAACACTTAACTTCACAAGTACAAAACTGTAGATCCATGATTAGAGAGCAGCCTATTAGGATGGGGAGATGTGGAGACAGCGAGAACCCATATAAATAAAAATTAGGTAAAATTGATGACAATAAATATGTAGTAGGTCTCTGAGCAGTATCTACACACTCTAATTTGAAAGGAAGTGGATTGGTACAGAAGAGCTTCAGACATTAGAGGCTCTGCTAGAGTAACCAGGGAATTAGTTCATGGCACACGTTAGTTTATCCACAAGGGTAATAGAGTAGCTGATCTATCAAATCGGACAACTAACAGGTGTACAATGTGGGAGCAGTCAAGCCAGACTCTATACATGTTTCTATACCAATGCTACAACCTTAGTAATAAGATGTGCAAATTGGGATGCTATAACCAATGCAGACCCTGATCCAGATGACTTTTAGAGGCAGTTAAGTGGTATAAGAACAGTAGACTTGGAGTCTGGATAGACCAGTGTTCAAATCTCATCTGTGACATTGACTAGCCAAGTCATTTAACTTTACTTAGTTGGAATTTCCTCAGCTGTAAATTGAGGAAAATAATACCTATTTTCACAAGGTTGTTGTGAGGTTCAACTGAGATTATATATATGTAGTGCTGTGTAAACCTGTGTCATATAAATGCTTGTCAGATCTTAGAATACAGTTTAAGAAGAGGGAGGAGCCTTAAAGATTGTCTTGTCCAATCACAACATTTTATAGATGAGGAAACAAAAGCCAAATGAGAAGAAGTAATTTAGAATCACAGATTTAGAGTTGGAAGGGACCTTAGGGTGCATATAATCCAAAGCCCTCATTTTAGACATAAGTAAACAGAGGGCACAGAGTGATTGGATGAATTGCCCAAAGTCAGACAATGTGAAGTAACTGACCTGGGATTTAAGACAAAGTCATCTGATTCCAAAACGAGCATTTTCCCCACTATTATCACACTGTCCTCTCTAGAAATACAAAAGAATATAAGAAAGAATATAAGCAAAAGCATAATGTGCTTCCAGGCTAAAAACTTCATGGAAGGATGCAGGGATATGAGGAACATGATAAAGTTGGGAATATTTGTTTATTTTTGTTTTTTAATTGCTAGACTAGAAATTGCAAAGCTAGGTGGTTCAGTGGAGAAAGATCAGGGCCGGGAGTCAGGAAGACTCATCTCCCTGTGTTAAAATTCAACCTCAGGCACTTACCAGCTATGTGAACTGGGCAAGTCACTTAACCATGTTTGCCTCAGCTTCCTCATCTATAAAATGAGCTAGAGAAGGAAATGGCAAACCACTCCAGCATCTTTGCCAAGAAAACCCCCAATGGGGTCATAAAGAGTCAGACACAGTTGAAAATGACTTGATAACAACAAAAGACTAGAACTCAAAAGATCCAGGTTCTAATCTAGGTCATTCTCTAGAAATTCACTTAATCTCATCAACTATAAAATGAGGAGGCGTGTGTTCCAGATAAGGTCTCTTCCAACCAAGAGAATTCTAGGAAACCCCTACCGCTGAAAGCTGTATAACTACATATCCCTATTCTCACATTTTCATCACACCAAGTGCTTCTACTTCCTCATCACTTACTCTCTACCTTGTTACTACAATCTGACTTTCGCCCCTTTTATGCTACTCCATGCTTAAAAGTCCCCCTGAGTTTCTAATTAACCAAATCCAATGATCTTTTTGTAGCACGGTAGGATCAGGACTTAATCTCCCAAACCACACCTACACTGCACCGTCAAATGACCAGAGTTTGGCTGCTGTGTCCCCTCAGGGCCGTAGGCTCACTCTGAGTGTTTGCAAATGGTGTGTTTTCCTAAAACTATAACTCAGGAGCCCCTATCAGCATGTTTCCTTAAATGGTTATCAGTGATGTCAATTTGTCAGAAAGGCTCAAACAGCTTTTAGTAAAGGGTATTTAATAAGGCTGTTTGAGTTGGTACAAAATATCCCCCCAAAAGTCTGTGACACACTATTTAACTACAGAGTTCAGGGAAAGTAGGCTCAAGCTTAGAGAGAATGTAGTAAAGAGATTACTTGAAGTCCTCTTCTCTGCTATGTGAGGCATTCACGAAATTGCCTGTAGGCATTGTATAATGTCTGTGCTGGGCTCCTTGCAGAGGCATGAAGCCACCTTTTGTCAGTGTGCCTAGGTTTGTCTTCAGCTCCTGATGTGGACACTGCTACCAGTTGCTGTTGCTTTGGGGACACTGCAAAAAGTCCAAATCCTTAGACCTTCCAAAGTTCATAATGTCCTTCTCTGGCCAAAAAAGGTACAGAAGTGACCCTCTGAGGTTTAGCTGAGGTTTAGGTGCTCTGCTCCCAGCCCCACCTCCACAAGCACTTCCTTCTCTAGATCTTGGCTGGAGGCTTCTACCACTCAGCTGCTAGATACTAGAATCCCCTTATTCCAAACTGATCTTCTATTTTATACAAAATTCACATGGCACAACCAAGTTTCTCAACAAATCTGAACAGAATTCCTGTTAAAAGGTCACTCTACTTCATCCAATGGATTTCAGGGACTTCTATATTGATGCAGACTATTTAGACTTAGTCTAAAGCCTTTGATTGATTGATATGGTAGCCTTGTTCACACAGAGTTTGCACCTCTGACTGACTGATTTCACCTGACAAAAGTATTAGGCTGTAGTCTCTTGTCACTTGCTTTACATGAAATGGGGATAATTGATCAGTTGATTCAATCAATTCTCACCTTGCACTTTTCTCAGACTTCAGAACATCAATGACTTCTCTGAAGCAGTTGACACTGCTGATCACCTCTTCCTTCTTGAAAATCTCTTTCCTTTGGCTTCCATGGTGTCTCACAATCTTGACCCTCTGGTCTATGCCTTTCTGCTTCCTTACCAACTGATCTCTAAGATCTTTTAGATAGAAAACATATAATCCTTTGATCCTATGTTCTTATGAGTTTTTTTTCCTCCTGCCCTTTTAAGTATAGGCATTCCCCAAGGTCCAATCTTTGGATTCTCTCTTTCTTTTGTCTTCCTTTAGAGAGATTGTCATTTTCATGGTTTCAAAGATCACTTAAATGTGGATGACTTCCTAGGAAGACAGGTGGTGCAATGGATAGTGTGCTGGGCCTGGAGTCAGGAAGACCTGGATTAAAACATGGCCTGAGACATTTACCAGCTGTATGACCTAGAACAAGTCACTTAATCTCTGTCTTCATCAGTTTCCTCAACTGTAAAAGTGGGCTAATAATAGTACCTACTTCCTAGCATTGTTGTGAGATTCAGAGGAGATACCTGCAAAGTGCTTAGCATGGTGCCCAGCACCATGGTGCTGGTGCTATATAAACGCTAGCTATTATTATTATTATTGTTATTATTATTGATGATGATAAAAATTCTTCACCCTTGATCTATCTCCTAAGCTCTAGTCCACACTTCCAACAACCCACTGGTCATCATTCATGTGAGTGTCCAATCATTATTAATAACCTCCAAATTGAACTATGTCCAGGTAAACTCCAGGTAATAAGCCTTATCTCCCAGGGTGCATTCCATCCCTGAGGGAAAAGGAATGGGGAAGAGAAGGTTAAGAAATTAGGTTATTCATAGGATTTTGCAGGCTGGGGAACTTAATGATTCACACAGAGAAGCAAAAAGAGTTTGAAGTCCTAGATAGTGAATTTTAAATAGAGCTATGATTCAGTATTGTCTATGTATAAATCTTCTGGGGTTTCAACATGAAGTACACATTTGAGCCAACAGACAGCAATGGCTCTTTAAGATCAGTAATAGTCTATCATGGCAGGGAGAATTTATGGATTTACAGTCCTCAGATAATCTGGATCTTGTGCAAGCATGATAAAAGTCCTCTGAAATTTTTCTTCAAATAAATTAGTGCTTAGCTAGCTGTGTTTCTTAAATTGAGTGACTCAGCCATTGTTAGCTTGCTGTTTGAAAATACCCAAGGGCCCTAGTCCACATTTTGTAGTAACACTGTGCAGAATTTCTGCTGGAAGAACAAAGCTGTTGGCGGTTTGTAGGAAACCACTAGCTTCTATTTTTGTTTAGCACACTGGTAACTTAAGCAGTGTGCTTCTGAGTATAATATGTTTATGGAAGACTTTTCTCAGGTCAAGTCTCCAGTGCCAAATGGGTGGAGAGAACAAAATATTTATGCTTAAAAAAAAAATCTGGAGCATAGGTTAGAATTTTGGGGAACATGGCAGATTGCTAGGTTATCAACTAAACCAATTTGGAGGCAAGCTATTGTGAAAACGTAAACTAGGCTGGAAAGAGCTACTAAAAGTAGTGACTCCAAAATCCTAGAAAGAGGCTGGTGACTTTCTTAGGTATGTCACTGTTCTTAATGATTAGGAATCAAACATATACTTCAAGAAGTGAGACCAGATCTAAGCCTGGGCAATTCAACAAGGTTTAAAAATGAAGAATTGGCAGCTAGGTGGCACAGTGGACAGAGCGCCGGACTGGGGGTCTGGAAGATTCATAGTCCCGAGTTCAAATGTGACCTCGGACACTAGCTATGTGACCCTGGGCAAGTCACTTAACCACGTTTGCCTCAGTTTCCTCATTTGTAAAAAGAACTGGAGAAGGAAATGGCAAACCACTCCAGTATCTTTGCCCTGAAAACCCCAAATGGGGTCATTAAGAATCGGAAATGACCGAAAAGATTCAACAGCAACAAAAGCAAATGGAGAATTTTGGCTGGGCTGCCAGGGTGGAGGGAGACGGGAGGGGCAAAGAAGTCACGTGGCGGATGCTCGGGGGCGGAGCACTGGAAGTGGGAGGCCCGTCGGAGGAGCGGGGCGTGGTGGCGCCTCCCGGGCCTCACTTGCGTTTCGACCTTAACAGGGGTTTAGTGTCGTTTGACTGTGGTTAGAGGAGCTTCACTGAGGGATCCGGTGCGTGCTTGGAGATCCCGGGCCGAAGATGACCTGCCACGGGAAGAACTGCACCGCCGGCGCCGTGTACACCTATCACGAGAAGAAAAAAGACACCGCGGCCTCGGGCTATGGAACTCAGAACGTGCGCCTGAGCCGGGACGCCATCAAGGACTTTGACTGCTGCTGCATGTCGCTGCAACCCTGCCGTGACCCCCGACGGCTTCCTGTACTAGCGGGCCGCCATCCTGGAGTACATCGTGCACCGGAAGCGGGAGATCGCCCGGCAGGCCAAGGCTTACGAGAAGCAGCGCGGGACCCAGCAGGAGGAGCGGCGGGAACTGGGCCTCGCGGCCGCCCAGGACCGGCTCCGGCGCTTCCTGGAGAAGGAGGCCGCCATCGTCAGCCGGCTCCTCGACCCTTTCACCCCACGAGCGGGGGCCAGCCCGTCGCCCGGGGCCGAGGACGGACACCGGGAGAAGGCGAAGAAGCTGCCCAGTTTCTCGATCCCCTCCATGGCCCCCGAGGCCAAGGCCGCCAAGCTGGAGAAGCCATCGCAGGTCGTCAGGTGCCCAATGTCCGGGAAGCCTTTGCGCCTGTCCGACCTCCGTAGGTCCGCTTCACGCCCGCGGACGGCCCCGCGGATAGGGTGGGGCTGATCACGCGGGGGGGAGCGCTACGTGTTCGCGGTCACCCGGGATGGCATGACCAACTCCACGCCGTGCTGCGGCCCTCGGGGGCCGTGGTGATCGTGAAGTGCATGGAGCGGCTGGTCCGCAGGGACATGGTGGACCCCGTGAGCGGCACTCCGGACGTCATCGTGCTCCAGAGGGGCGGCACTGGCTTCGCAGCTTCGGGGGTGCAGCTGGAGGCCAAGAGGGCTCTCCCAGTAATGCAGGCCTGAAGGGGCCCGTGGGGGCCGATTCTGGACAGAGCAAATGGATAATCAATGTATTGGCCTCTGAATAAAAAAAAATGGAGACCGATGTTTGGGATTTTGATTGTAGGGGTGGGTCAAATATCTCCATTGACTGAATCCTGGCTTTTGGGAATATTTCATCAGGTCAGGTTGTTGAGGTCTGAATTGTGTGCTAGAATTCAGGACCATAAAATGAAACAGAACTAAAAAAAAGCTTCCATCTTCTGCCCCTCACGGGAGCTACTGCATTTCCACAGCTGGATCTAGAAACTCATTACCCAGGAATTCTTGCTATTTACCAGGCAATGGTGGTTCGAGATGGGCAAGAGATTCTGTTGCTGCTTCTCCATGGCCATCTGAAGGACTAAGGGGGACAGAGGCATTCTTGGGAAGCTGTGCCAATGGAGGGTCTTGACTACCCTGGGACCAAAGCCTTTTCGGGTCTCTGTGCTCATCTCTCTGATGTGCTCTAAACCCTGTCTGCCCTTTTTAATATGCTTAAGTCTCAGTGTGCAGCACAAATCTACCGTAGCCTGAGCCAGCTAAATTATCCCAGACCTCAGTCAATCGATGAAAATGATTGTAACTCTCCAGAAGGTGAAATCAGATCTCTAAACAAAGTCTTCCTACTTAGACCATTAGCATAGTGTTTTATAGTATGATAGAAACAGTTCTGATTGTAGAGTTATTCTTGGACCTATGATACAAATATTGGCAGTTTTCCTTCCTCCCTGTGTGACCTGGGGCAAGTCAATCACTGGGTGCCTTCCTTTCTTCAGTCGTCAAGGGGTATATGGGGTGGGGGTGGGGGTTGAGGAAGTGGTGGAGATTGGGCTAGATGACCTCTGAGGTCCCTTTGTAGCTCTAAATCATCGATCCCAATTAAATGTGGAAGCTAGGTAACTTCTATCTTATACATTCTACAAAGTTTTATGAATGGATTGTGAGAAATATCTTTTAGGTAACAAGTGACCAGTATTATCTGGAGTAGACAACTCTTCAAAAAAAATGTACAGAAAGCAAGGACTTGAGAGGTAGAAGGAAATTTGAATTTGTCTAGTCCAAAATCCTTATTTTATAGATGAAGTAACTTGGGCGCAGAGGAGGTGACCTAGCTAAGGTCACAGAGCAAGTTTACAGTAGTTTAGGCTTTAAAACCGAAAGAAATTTTAGAAATTATTTAGTCTGTATCCTACATTTTATAGATGAGGGTGCAGAAACACAGAGATTAAGCAACTTATTTAAAAAAATGGCAGAGCTAGGGTCTGAACTAATGCCATTGGACATGCTTTTTTTAATTATGTCATGCTGCTTCTCCAGACCCCTAAATACTGTGATGCAAACACATTCTTCCATGAAGCCTTTGAAGACAGGAAACTTTGGCCAACTCTCAAATCGGACACTGAGAATGTTAGATTTGATAAAGCTGCACATAATGGGATCATCTTTAAAGAGCTAGGTGGCATAGTGCATGGAGAGCCAGACTTGGAGACAAGAAGAGCTGAGTTCAGATCTGCCTCAGATCCTGGATAAGTCACTAGTACCTGACTCCCAGGGAAGCTGAGGATGGAATGAGATAATGTATAAAGTATTTTGCAAACTTTTAAAGTGCTGTATAAATGCTGTTATTGTTTGTCAAGGAAATTGGCTATTGATCATCTGTGTAACATCAATATAATAGAGAAGATGGAAGGAATCATTGTCTTCTTTGGCTGTAATATGATTCATGAGGACTGAGCCAAGAGTGTGGAGATCAGGACAGGCACAGCTATTGAGCCAAAGAGTTCGTAGTCATGGCTGATACTATCAGCAAGCCATCCTACAACCCTACCTCGTATGGTGGTCAGGCAGGGCTAGGGTTAAACTGTGTTAGCCAAATGAGGGTAGGAAATAGGAAGGTGGGATTCGTGACAGAGGGGAAGAGAGTCATTTGGTCAATAAACATTAAGTGCCATGCATTATGCTAAGTACTATTCAAGAATTGTTCATATCACTTTCCTGGTTTTGAACTGAAATGATTTTTAACCAATTAATATGGGGGGAGGGGAGATCCAAGTTTTTTTCACTTTCTTTTTCCTCATTCTAAGCCCAGTCTTTGTGAAGGACAGAACTGACAGTGAGACATTCTCCTTAATCTTGGGCAGGACCTCACCCAACTGGGAGAGCCTAGTTCTGATTTTAGGGTAAAGACCATCTTATCTAGGTAGAATTAAACTTGTTGACTCTTAAGTGCTTAAGTGGATTCCTCTGTGTATATTGCTGGGGGCAGAATGATTTTAACTGTACTCAGACTATAATCGAAGTCTTGTTCCCGCCTCTCATAATCTCTCATTGTTAACCAATCAGAGTTAATTTCCACCTGCTGGGCACACCCATTCTTCCAAGAGTATTTAAACATCAGATGTTCTCCTGGGGATCATCTTTGGTTTCAGAGAATGCCACTGACCTCAGTCTCTTGATTATTTGCTAGCCATAATTAATAAATTGATTATTAATTACCCAGAAACTATGTCTTTCAGACTTTCATTTGTCTCAGAACTTATGGTTTCATGAGTCCAAAGTATCTGAATAATTGTGATCTGTGAAGGACATAGTGGTGTGTACCTGTATATCCAGCTGTTGGGAAGGCTGAGGCTGGTAAATTACTTGAGCTGGAGATTTCTGAGCTACAACAGGACTAGAGTCAGTGGGTTTTCGTATTAAGACTGGCACCAATGTGGGGTGGGGGTGAGAAGGGGTATCAGGCTGCCTTTGGAAGACCAATTGGCCTTGTTCAGAAAAATGGAGCTGGTTGAAGCTTCCATGCCAATCACTATTAGGATTGGCCTGTGAGTGACAGCTGCGCTTCCAGCCTGAATGAGATAGGGAGATTGAATTTTTAAAGAAAAGAGAAAAAAAAAAACCAACAGCAACTGTGATACACAGAAGCAATTAGACTTATTCTGTTTAGCTACAACGGGCAGAACTAGGTGCAGTGAGTGGTATTTGGTGGCACAAGGTAAAGGTATACTTCCTAACAATTTGAGCTGCCCCAAAGTGGGTTATACTTCCCCAGGAAAGTATAGTCATGGATTGTGGATTCCTGATCAATGGAGACTTTCAAACAAAGGCTGGATTGCAGCAATGCTCTGGAGGTAATTCTTACTCAGGGCTGGTTTGGAGTGGGTGATCTCTGAGGCTCCCAGTCAACTGGTTCTTCCTCACCCTATGGCTGTCAAACTCTACCTCTTTCTTTCCTTATCTCTGAGATTCAGATTTGCTGTCTTCAGTGGGGGGAGTTTTTTGCACTTGATATCGCTCCATGTATTTTCATTCCTATCTGTCTCAGCACTACTTCTCTCTACAATCCATTTTCTCCTTATGACTTCCTCTGGTTTGGTGTCCAGGAGTTAACTCACATACATATTTTGTTCTAAGAATTCTTGGGCAGCCAACTCTCCTCAGCCTGCCATTGGCTGTTGTGTTTCCTTGGTGTTCCATTCCAGTGATCCCACAAAGTTCATCCTAATTTGGAATAAAGGGTTTGCAATATGCAGCATGAGTTTTCTGCATGCATTTTACACAGTTACGTTGACCATCAGCCCCACACAAACTGAGGTAATCCTCATAAACATTTCGGCCAGCCCAGTTTCCTTGCCTGTGGGTTGTAAAGGCTTCTCTTTGGAGCTTTGATAGTATCAATTGCTCAATTTATCCTTTAGCTCTTACTCCATATATATGATCCTTTATAACCTCAAGTGTGGGTCTGTGTGACAGAAGTCAGTTTGTTTTGATCTGGTTTACTTTTTGGCAATCTTCCATCCCATTCCCTCCTGACATCTTCCAACTCTCTCACAATACCCCTCCCCAAAAATAACTTCTTAGAGAATTGATGGTCCTACTGCAGAGGTGTCTGTGTGACTAAGTCACTCTGTATATCAGTTTCTTCATCTGTAAACTCACAGGGTTAGCCTGCATGACTGCTAAGGTTCCTTGCAGTTTTAGGATCCTAGAATCACCCTCCAATTCTTCTTATCATTAAACTTCATTATAGTTTTCCTTGTTCCTTTATTTTTTGACCTCTGATAAATACAATACTAACTCCAAAAGTGATCATAGAGACAGGCAAGAGAAAGGGACTTAGTGACATGATGGTAAACCCGGGTGCACAAGATCATAATGGAATTGCTGGCATCCTCATGGACTAACAGTGAGGTAGAAGGTATTGCCCTCCCTCCCACCCATTGGTAGGCTTTGTTCCAGCTCAGCCTGCCTAGTAGCAGTCCAAAGTGGATCATGCTCAGAAGGCTTATTCCAGCGTAGTCAAGTAAAGATGAAAAGGGGTGTTTGAGTCAATGGAAATCTGATGTCCCAGGAACCTTAGAATAGACAGAGCATTCTTAATTGTTCTCCATGCTTCTTGTCTCTACCCTCTGTGATTCATCCTTAACACAGTTGCCAAAATCATCTTCCTAAGGCACAGTTCTGACCACATTACTCTTCTGCTTAAAAAATCTTCCGTGACTCCCTATTAACCTCTAGAATAAAATCTGAACTCCTCAGTCTGACATTTTAAACCTACCACAATCTGTCTTCAAATTACTTGCTTTTACATTCTTCATATACCACCCATTTCAGCCAAACAGGGCTACTTAGGTCATTTCCAAATTTACCATTTTATTGCCCATACATATGGGCACAAGTCATCCTCATTACCTAGAATTTGTTCAGTCCTCTCTCAGAATCTGAGTCACAGTTTAGGTACAGCCTCCTCCATGAAGGCTTTCCTGATTTGTCTCACTTGTTATTGTGCTCACCCTTCTCAAATTACTTATCTGTGGACGTGTTGTATCTATCCAGTATAATATACATTCCTTGATGTCAGGAAAAGTTTTGTTTTTAATTTTTTATCCATGATACCTACCAAAGTACCTTGCATGGGACATACATAATTGTTGAATAGAGTTAAATTGAGCTCCCTGGCCTTATCATAGTGTGAGCCTGTTCATGAATAATAATAGAGGATAGAGATAGGGCCTGGACCTGTGATTTCACTGGTTAAAGGGGAGTCCCCAGTGAGAAAACTACCTCTTTTTACTAGTTGACATCTTGCCTGCAATTTATAGTCTTAAAGAGGTTAAGTGACAGTGTCTGTCAGTTAGGATTGTAACAATAGCTAATGTTTATATGGTACTTGAAGGTGTGCAAATCACTTCATTGTGACCAAATTTTACCCTTTATTATTATCCCCATTTTAGAGATGAGGAAACAGGTTGATAGTGGTTAAATGATTTAACCAGAATCATACAGCAACTAAAGTATCTGAGGCAGAATTGGAACTCAGGGGTTCTTGACTCCAAGACCCAGGCTCTGTCTGCCACATATTCTAGCTGCCTGTGGTGCTGAGGAAGTACCAGAATGAGTCTAGCTTACATTATATCAGATCTCTCCAGAACTTCCATCCTTCCTCTCTCCCTCTTTTCCCTCCTTCTCTCTTTCCCTTTCACCTTTCCTTCCTGATATAGACTCTCTCTTCCCCCTCACACCCACCCCCAGTTATGAAGCTTGACTAGCTTCCAAGATTTAGTACGAAACACAAGGTTCAGTTCACCTGAAGGTTTGTACTATGGTGGACCTCAGTATCATGTCACTCAGTGTATCACAGGGCAGTCCCATTAACAAGAGGCAGGACAGTGAAATGAGTCAGGGTCAAATCCCAGCATCCTGAGGAGATCGCATTTGCCACTGTGGATTGTCAACCAAAACCACAGTCCTCACAAGGAAGGGGGCTACCCTGGCTGTCAATTAACCACACATTGCAAAGATCCCTGTATAAAAATCTGATGGAGCAGTGGAAATAAACAAAAGATTAATACACAACATTTACATTCCGGCAATACATCATTAATGATCATTATGGAGGACTTGCTTAGTTCAAATGAGGTTCCAGAAGACTGCAAGCATTTCAGTGCAGCACCAGGATTTATAATAGCCACCCTGGGGAGCAGCAGGCCCATCAACTTGACATCTCTAATATGCAAGGTAATGGAAATAAGTAGAGGTGAAACCAAGACCAGCAGACACTGAATTCAAGCTGGACTGTATGTGATTGTTAGAAGTTAAGCTTTTGTTAGAACATTGCATAGAGTTCAACCAGTAATAGCTTTAACTTAGCATTCTCACTTCATCCAGATCAGAATAGCATAAGAGTGTTAGGAATATCCATGGTTGCAAATGGGAGCATCGGTTTCTGCTGTCATTTCAAAGAGCTGAGTCAGGTCTGATGATCTGGTAGTGAGGATACCCGGGTTCTAGTGTGAGCTTTGCTGTTTAAAATTGGGTCAAACATTTAGCTTCTCTACATTTCAGCTTCTGCAGCTACAAAATGGGGGTGATATAATCTGCTTTATCCTATTTCATAAAGCAGTGGTGTCAGACTCAAATAAAAGTGGGCCACTAATCCACACATAAGGATCTCTGCAGGCTGCATATTGTCTTAGTTTTAAAATGTAGTGTTATCTATGTTTCATTGTATCTTTATTTATTTTTAAATATTTCCCAATTACATGTTAATCTGGTTTGGGCAGTATTAGGAAGTGTTATTATGTGCCAGTGTGTTTGACACCTCTGTCATAGGGGGCTGAGGGACAGAAATGGAAGTATTCTGGAAAACACAAACCATTTTGCAATACACATGTGGTAGCATGGAGTGGATAGATCACTAGACTTAGGAAGACACTCAGGATCACCAGATTACAGTTCTAGAGCTAGAAGGGACCAAGACTTGTGTTCAAATCCCATTTTAGCCATTTACTATCTGTGTGACCCTGAGCAAGTCACATAATGTCTCTATGCTTCAGTTTCCTCATCTGTAAAACAAAGATACTGGATTCTGTGGTTTCTAAGGTCCCTTCTAGCTCCGAGTTATGATCTTGTGTTCTATATAAAGCATTGTAGTATGCTAGTATCTTGGCTAGAGTTTTGGATTTAGAGTTTTAGGAAGACCTGACTCCAAATCCTACCCCTGACACTTCTTAACTTTGTGAATATGGGCAAATCACTTAATTTCTCCTGGTCTCAATTTTCTCTTCCGTAAAATGGGGAAAATAACATTTGCAGTCCCTACTTCATAGCGTGGTTATAAGGCTTATATGAGATAATTTGTGTAAAGAACTTTGCAAACCTTAACACATTATAAAATTTTTAGTTATTACAAGTTAGACATAAGCTATCAATGTTTATAAATAATTTGAATTTAGTAGAAGCACCTAGATTATGGCCCCATTCAGTAGTACCTTATTTTTTGGATAAATCTTTTTGTTCTAACTAGTCCAAGAAAAAAACACTTTGGTAAATTTGAATTGGCCTTGGACATAAGCACACAGAATTTACTAATCAGCCCACTCCATCAATTTCATTTTTTTTTAAAAATAATTAGTTTGCCTTGTCCCATGGAGATAGTAAAATGAATGAAATGAATAGCCCTTCCTCTTTGCATGGGCAAATGGGTCAATGGCTAGAGAGGTGATTTGGAATGTTGTCTTAGGTATTCATAATTTTTTCTTTAGATCCATGATTTCATTAGTATAAAGAACTCTCAGTGAGGAAAAATCCTTTACTAACTGAGACCTGAACCTGCTTTGCAACTCATAGTCTTAGAGAAGAAGCTGGAGCACTGACATTTCAAATGATTTCTCTAGGGGTACTCAGTTAGGATGTATAATATTATAGAACTACACCTGAACAGGGGTCAAAGGGCTTCTAATCAAAACCTTTTCTATTCCAATGAGGAAACAGAGACCTAAGAAAATTAAGTGTTTGTCAAAGACAGAACTTGAACCTGTCTTTCTGATTCTGAGGCTGGCTAGCCTCTCATTCATAATAATAATAAATATTAATAATAGTCAGTATGGAATAATGAGACAGGGTAGCTTAGAAGAAAGCACTAGACTTGGAAGTCTTAGGCTGGGATTCCAACCACATGCTGTGTGACCTTGGGCAAGTCATTTAAGTTCTCAGCCGAAGACAAGGTTTGTTTGTAAAAAAGGAGTAACATTCACAATAATAACACCTCATATGGTTATTTTGCAGTTCAAATGAGATCACAGGTGTGAAGCATAATGTGCGTATGAGCTAATTTCTATATTCAGTTCACTGGAGAAGTGAAGAACAAAACATTTCTCTTGTCTCTCTGTTGAACAAGATGCAAGTGAAGCTAAAGATATTGCCAATAGTGCTTATCCTGGACTAGTGAGCCCATGGAGAAACAGTTCTAGGGTTGGTCTCCTGGAGCTCTGGCAGTAGGCCTTGGCCTCTCCTCATAGGCAGGAGACAGTGCAGCTGGGGGCTTCTTATGGGTCCCTGTCTCCCGGCTTCTCCACGACGGCCACACCTCCGAGAGCATTGTCCACTCAGCAGCAAGAGCCAATGTCTTCTCAGTTCACTTTTCAGAGTGAGACAAGTTCTGCTTTCTCCCTCCCTCCCTCCACTCTTCTTTCCATCTCCTTTCTTCTCTCCCTCTCCCTTTCTGTCTCTTTCTCTGTCCTTCTGACTTTGTTTCTGTCAGTCTGTCTCTGCCTCTGTTTCTCACTGTCTGTCTCTCTGTCTCTGTGTCTATCTCTTTGTTTCTGTTTGCCTGTCTTTCTCTTCTTTCTCTTTTCTGAAAAAATGGCTCAGGGACTTGTCCTCTTGGCTGTGATCACCTTTTCCTTCCCCCTATGAGAAAATCCAAGAAAGGGTGTATAGAGGAGATAGAAAGGAGAGATGAAATAAAGAAGGATTGTAATTGTGTACACTGGTAGAAGTAATTCCTGGCATATCCCAATGCTCGAGGGGATTATGCAGTTTTTGGTGTCATGACTCTATTTCAACTTCTTCCTGATTCATCTGTGAAGATTTCCTTGTGGATTAGCATGAACACTAGAAAGTGGTCAAAGAAAAAGATACCCCCTTCATCCTCCCCTGCTCTTCCAAACTCCCAACAATCTGCTCTTTGGGATATGTTCTATGATTCTTAACCTGTGGTCCATAAACTTGGTTTTTAAAAATTTCTTTTACAACTATTTCATTAGAGTTTTTCCCCCTTTTTTGTTTTATCTGTTTAAAGGAGATTATTTTGAGAAGGGGCCCATAGGCTTCACCAGATTGCCAAAGGAGACCATGGCACACAAAGTGTTAAAGACCACTGGTCTATTGTGTAAGAGTTAGAAAATTATCACTAACAATAAAAATTATAAAAAAAATATTCAGAATGTGATTAGTTTCTGTTTGGATATTCCTATAGGAGTAACAAAATACTTTATTATTTTTAATGTGTATTATAGACATTACTATTCTTCATGTTATTTCTATTTCCAATCCCCACCGTTGTTTTCTAGTCTATAGATTAAGAAATCACAAAGTAATAAAATCACCAGAGAGAGATGGTAGATTCAGGTCATAGGGAAGGGAAGTAAGAAATAGAATCTTAGAAGAGGTCAGAGGGTGGCTCTTTGAAGATTCCTGGCCCCATGAATGACGTGTTTAGGGAGAGGAGGAAACAGAGTGGGCAACCCAGACTAAGGGGAGCCTTCTGTTTCAGCTCTAGCTTTCCCATCTGTGATGCTCAGTGCACACACCCCTCCTCTTCCTGTCACAGACTCTGTGCTTCCCCAAGGAGCCTAAGGGTCAGAACAGGATATATATATAACTCCCAGAGGGAATCTGAAACCACAGCAAAACAAACGAACGAAAAAAGGGACTTCCCTTCACGTGCTCTGCACCGAAAAGCTTTCATGCTGAAAGAAAGGAAGAGTTCTCAAAAAATGGTGTTTCCTTGGCTTCTTAGAGAGGGCTGATTAATATGTACTCAAGGGGGGAAAAAGGAAAATCCTGGAAATTAAGAATTTGTAGGGTCATAAGATAGTGAGAATTTGCAGTGGGAAGAGTGTTGGGGGAAAAAGAAGACAAAATATTCAATAAACTTTCTCACCACACAGGTCCGTATAGGACATGCATTTATTTCCCAACCCTTTTTAATTCAGTTCAATCAGCAACTTCTTAATGCCTAACTTTGTGCCAGGTTTTGGGGTCTTTTT
Source organism: Phascolarctos cinereus (assembly GCF_003287225.1). NCBI lineage: Eukaryota > Metazoa > Chordata > Mammalia > Diprotodontia > Phascolarctidae > Phascolarctos > Phascolarctos cinereus. The sequence continues at coordinate 211,421,817 of NW_027556098.1, read as the reverse complement.
AAGGACAATGAGCAAATCTTGGGAGTTCTATGGGATCCTCCCCATGATCTTTAAATCATGGGAATAAGTCAGGTAAGTCCCAGCTCCCCCCTCTTATCAATCACCTGAGAACCTAGATCTTGAACTTCCCAGCTCCTACAAGGCTCAGCTCAAGTACCATCTCCTTCAAGAAGCTTTTCTCAATATCCCCCAGAAATTATTTTGTATTTATTTTGCATTTCCTTAATCTTTGTTCATCTTTTCCATCCTGCCTCCCTCCTGTACCAGTAGAATATAAGATTCTTGAGGATAAGGACAATTGTTTTTGTCTTTATTCCTAACATGTAGCATAATAGATGCTCAATTAGTACTCACTGAGTACAAATGAATTTCCCTGAACTTAGGAGAAGAGGAATGAACTTTTAGGGGATATCTCAGGGAGTGAAGAAAAGAGAAGTCATCCCCAGCTAGAAGTGTTCCTTTTTCTCCCAAATTTCACATTCCACTCTGTTTAGCCCCCTTCTCTGCATTTACAATATTATGATGTTATGACAGTTAATCTGAGTACGTATTTAATTACTCTTACTAGTTGTGTGGGGAGATCCTAGAGGTCAGAGACTGTCTTGTTTTTGAATGAAAGGCACCATGGTTAGTGGAAAGGGCAAAGTCAAGAATGACCTAGGTTCATATGCCAGCTCAGGTATTTTTAAACTGCATGACCCTAGACAAATCATTTAGCTGCCCTGAGCCTCAATTTCCTCTTCTCTAAAATAGGAATAATAATAATGCCTACCTCACAGGGTTGATGCAAGGGAGACAGTTTGTAAACCTTAAAGCACTGTAAATTTGAGTTACCACTGTACCTGAATGTTTATTAACTTGAATCTAATGTCTATGCATATTGCACTGTGGATAATTAATATTGATGAGACTCAGTTTCTCTATCAGGACCAGATGATCTTTAAAGTAGGTCCCTTTGTAACTATAAATATAATAAACAGTGACCACAGTGAAAGAGAGGGAAGGAAGGAAGAGAAGACAGAGGAAAGGAAGGAGGGAGCAGAGGGAGAAAGGAAGGAAAGAAGAAAGAAAGAGAAAGAAAGAAAGAAAGAAAGAAAGAAGGAAAGAAAGAAAGAAAGAAAGAAATAAGCATTTATCAAGTATTATGTGCCAGCTATGTACCAAGCACTGTGCTAAGAGCTTTACAAATATTATATCATTTAATCTTCACAACAGCTTTGGAGCTGGTATAATTATGCTCATTTTACAGTTGAAGAAACTGAGTTAGAGGTTAAATGATTTGCACAGTGCTCTTTCCACTGCCAAACTCAAGTCTGGGTTCAAGTCTCATTTCTGACACATGCCAGCTGTGTGACCCTGGGCAAGTTGCTTTTATTTTTCAGAACCTCCAGGAAACTAAGACTATCAGGTAAGATCAGTTGCTGATGTGTTATTGGCCAAAAAAAAAAAAGACAATAACTGATACACGCATATTATATACATACATGTACATATACACACACACATATATATATATACATATACATTTGTGTGAGATGTGTACATATGGCATTGGCTCATACATATACATGTACATATACATATCACGTACCCTCCACAACAACCCTGTGAAGAAAGTATTTTGGGAATCACTGTCCTCATTTTTTAGACAATGAAACGTGACTGCTGGGAGGTGATCACTGGCCCATTAGCCTAGAGCTAGTAAGTCTCACAGTCTCTGTGAAGCTAGGTCTCTGGACTTAGTCTAGCAGGACACATCCTTTTCCCTGAGTCCTGCTATCCAAGGAACCCCAGTCTGAAACCTCATTGCAGCTGCTGAGGTTGGCACAACTTCTGCTGTGTTTTAATTGGAGTGTGGAAGCAGGACCCATAGCCAAATGACCAGAGTAGGTTGTTGGGGACGGGGGTAGAAGGAGAGAGACTTAGAATGTATAAAATATATAAAAACAGGGCTCTTTGATGGCTTGAGGAACTGACACGTGGAAAATGTAATGCATTATTGACAAATACGTACGCTGGCTGCAAAAATAATTAACACAGGCAGAAAAGAAATAGGAATGAAATGGAGCATAAAGACTTTGAAAGATTGGGAAGTGTCCGCTGAAATTGCCAAGCTCGTGTCACAGACATAATTAAAAATTTCCAATAGAACAGGTGAATAGGCACTCAGGAGAGTGTGATGTAAACCCAGGCAAGGTAGATCATTCTGGGAGTCTGCACTGAGGCACTAATCAGCATTTTATGTTCAACTTTGCAGTGCACATGGTAGCAGATGGGAAAAGCTCTTAAAAGAAGATAGCTAAGCAGAATGCTACCTCCTTTACATATTCATAATAACCATGCCTGAAATCGTCGCCTGCTCCAAGGAAGCGCTGTAGGACTGAGCCCTCTGAACAGAAACATAAATATGTGCAAAAAGTACCATAATGCGGTCAGTAAAACTGCATACCCAGGAGAGGTCATGAGTTGGGAAGGGAAATGTTGAAGCTCCTCATTGGAAAGAGGTTTAAGGTTGGCATACTAAACCATACAGCCATTGTTGGCTGCAGAGCCTACAAACTGATAAACTAAAGTGTTCCATGATAGGAAGTTAAAAGCACCAGGAAACACTTCTTCAGATCAGATATTGCACGGGCGCCTGGGCACATATTGACACACATGCATATTCTTATGGGAAGCGGTATTGCTGCAATAACAGAAACAATTAGGTGGTGGATTGTGGGTACATTAAAAGAGAACAATCCTTCATGATCAGAATGACTTTTTCGCTCATTCAACAACAACAAAAAAGACTCTTATTTTTTATTTGTTGGCAAAGCCAAATTAGAAAAAATATATATCTTTACGACCATAAGAGACAAATGAGTGATACCAAATATCACTAAAAATGCTATTAATCTACAGTGATATAAAATTACCATCTCAGCACAAAGAAAGCCTATATAATCTGAATTTCTCCTGCATCGTAAAAACGAATGAGAAGCGAAATTGAGAGTAAGTATGCTTTTGAGATGCTGTTAAGAGTTACATGCATTGTTAGCAAATGGGGTCAGACTCATTGAAGACTTACCTTGAGAAACCAATTTATAGGGGCTGAAAAATATTTCTAATTGGGAACATATCATCATCTTTCATATTTGGTGGTGTCACTGCTGAGGGTAATCCCCCTTCTTTAAATTGTATCTATATGGCTGGTAAGTCTTTGGCTCTGAAAATCTCCCCCTCACTATTTGTCTGTCTCAGTTCTTCATATTTTATCTCAGGGACCCAAAGGAGGGTTGTTTTTTTTTCAGGAAGGTAGTATATCAGACTGGTAACACCTCTAAAATATGAATTATCAGAGTTAGAATTGGGTTGGGATGTTTGGTGCTTTGTCCCAACAGTGCAGAAAAGTAGGGGACACTGAAGCACTTTCAGTCATTTACCAGTGTAGAAACCATTAAGAACTTAGCACCTAGTTACCAAGAATAACTAGTTCAAATGGGAAGCTCCCTTCACTTGCTACACATACCCCAGGTTAACTCTTTAATCAGTCACTGAAGAAGCAGTGATTAAGTTCCTAATCTGTGCCAGGCACTGTACATAAAGGCAAACATGAAGCAGGCTGTGCCCTTGATGTGCCTACATTCCATCAGAGGAAACTGCATGTAGATATATAACTATATCCAAATAAATGGTTATTTTGGAAGGGAGGGCAGCAACAGCTGTAGGAGGTGTGGGGGATGATCAGGAGAGACTTCTTGTAAAAGGGGGTGATTGAGCTGAACCTCGAAGGAAATAAAATATTCCAAGAGGCAGAGGTGAGGTGGGAGTGCTCAGGCTCCGACCACTGTGTTCTGCTTTCTTTAGGCACAAAAATTACTGGTTACTAATCTAAGTAGAATAGATCAACAGATCCATCTCAACCTATGTAGGGTCTGACCGGGTCCCATCTTTGATCAGACTAGGTGGTTAAGAGATCATCATTAATCTAGATCATTCTGCCATATTCTGGAAATGAGTCCATCAGCAGAAGGAATGAGCTATTCCCAGGCCTCCCACATGTGAGTTTTAATGTTCAGGACAGTAGAAAATGAAGGAACTAAATGACTCAATCTGGATGGCATCAGCTCAAGCCAGGAGGGATATGACAACAATGACAAGATGAGGAACTGAAGGCAGTCTAGATACAGGGGAGAGCCAAAGAAATTGGAGTAGTAAGGGAGACTTGCCTTCTGCTCTTGCCTCTATTAAAAAATATTTTAGGAATTCTAAAGATGAAGCTTCTGAAGGGGTAAATTGAGCTAGAGAATGCTGTGGAAAACCTGCCCCATTTCACAACTGACAAAACCTGGTCAAAATACAAAGATGTACCAAAGTTTGGTGCTGGCCAGTGAGAAAAAACATGAAGCTATAACGTCTTGCTTTTAGCTACTCTCTTTCTCTCCAAAGCACTTTTGTCTCAATATGAGTTCATTTTCACAACATTGCTAAAAAAGAGAGGCGAGTGTTTTAGAACCCAATTACTAGAGGAGATCATTGAAGGATTAGTTATGAGACTAACCTGGAGTCATATAATTAATAGAGGGCCAAACCAGCTTAAGACCCTAAATCCCACTTTTTATCCGTTGTTCTTTCTCTTACACTACACTTCTATTAATATTGTCAGTGCACCCATAGATCCTGGGCATTGGCTTTCTAGCCCAAATAGAAAATACAGGAGTAACTCTTAGCAAAATCAGGCAAAGTTTGTCTGGAGCACTTTTATTTTTAAATATGCTTTTTGTTTTTACATCACTTTCATTTCTAAATTAGTCCCTCTTGCCTTTCTACCCAATAAACCATTCCTTATAACAAAGGGTGTTTTTTTTTAATAGAATGAGAGGAAAAAAGCAGTTGTGCAAAACCAACCAATACATCAATATGTCAGAAGGTATATATCACATTCCACACCCAGAGTCCCTCACCTCTTCAAAGAATGGAGGGAAGGCATTTTCTCAGCTCTGCTCTGGAGTTACTTCTTCCTCTTTCAGTGATGTTCTCTGTGATCCTGGTATCTATCTTCTCCCAGCTCTTACCCCTGTGCATGACATTTGTCCTGTTCCCTCAAAAATTTGCTCTCTGTTAGCTAACCCTGGAGACAGAAGCTAATAAATGAATATGCCCTGTCCTCCCTGCACCAAGTAGGTACAAATAACTGGTCATTGTTATTCTTCCTTGGGTATTTATATTTTATATCTTTATATTTTAACTGGGAAATTTTGAAAGCAGAAACAGTTAATAAGCTATAATATTGAGTAATAAAGGTGGAGGGAGAGATTTAGGGGGCAGAGAACCAAATAGATAGCCCTCCAATTTCATCATGTGGGCAGCCACTTGTTCCACTTAATTCATGAAACTGGTCAAGAACTGAGTCCCATACTTTGAATTCTCTAATTCTTTTGACTTAGAATATGCTATTACAATGCAGGGTCTCTCCATGTCATTTGTACCCCCATCTTTGCATAATGCCCCATGAATGCATTGTGAGTACCTGCTAAAATCGAAGGCAGCCCTCTAAGAAAGGCTAATCTTTACTTTTTTCCTTTTTATTATGAATGTAATAATCATCAGCAAACAAACATTTCAATGTACAAGAATTAAAAAAAGATTTTATATGAACTGCAAATTTCTATTATCTAAAGTTTAAAAAAATATTTTAAATTTAGAAAGGCAGCAAAAAAAAATTTCCACATTTTCTTGTTTGTGGTCTCTTCTGGATTTTTGAACCTCTTAAATATGTGTATTTTTTAAAATTTTCTTTTAATTTATAGAATAAAACAAACATTTCCCTAACATAGAACAATAAAAAAATTGTACATGAAACTGCAGATCTATTATGCACAACTTGCTATTGCTTTCAGATATGTGTATTTTTAAATAGATATTTAAAAAAAGAAAGAAAAAGCATCAACAAAACATTTTAAATATGTGTATTTTAAAATTTTGTTATTTTTTCTTTCTTTTTAAAAAATCTCTGTCATTACCAACTTACCCTACTCCCCAAGTAGAAACCCTCCCTTATAACAAATACATATGGTTAAGTTAAAACACATCAGCACATTGTTCGTGTCTGGAAATTTGTGTCTTTTTGTTTGTTTGTTTACTTTTTCATACCTAAAGACTGAGTCCCAAGATTCTTATTTGCATCACTTAACATCTATGATGTTAGACAATAATGCTTCTTTCAGACAGATTCAGTGTCTAATCTTCGTTAAAATGCGAGTTAGCATTTCACACAGAAGGGATCTGAAGGAAAAATGGTGAAATTTTTGCTTCTTTGACCAGACGTCTGCAAGACGCAGGTACTTCTGTTTACAGGGGCAACTGTGAATCATTATAAACCTCGCATCTAGTTCCTCCGGCAATCCGCAGCACCCAAGATGCTTGTGTCAGATCAGATAGCACCTAGTTGGTCATTTTGATTTCCTTTCTTCCCTTTGAAAACGTTTGCTTTAATGTTTTTAAGTTTACTGATGTTCAGGCATCAACTTTTCCAGACCCACTTTCCAGTATCTTGATTGTAGCACCTGGGATAGAGATCTACTACATAGCTTAGGTTTTCTGTGTCTGTATGAGGGGGAAGGGAAGTGAAGATGGAAACTTCCTTATCCTTGGGATCTGAGTTGGGAATAATTTAGCTGTTGGCTTTGAAAATAGCCAAGACACTAATGTTCTCTTGACTACTGCATTCACACCACTTCGCAAAGAGGTACAAGTTTTCCAAAGAAGGACGAGGCAGCTAGGTCCTGATCAGTTCAAATAATGAAAACTTAAAGTGGGTGCATATATTCAAATTCACACTATTTGAAGTTATAATTATATATAACATGTTAATTGCTTCCAGCACAATGGAAATATGCAGTGAGAATAAACCAAATGATAGGCTTTCCAGAATGTGAAAGGAATTAGTTGTGCATTAGTCTTTTAAGTGACTGATGTCATCAGCGGGGTCTTTTTTTGCATGATGTGGTGGAAAGAGCCTTAGATTCAAGAGTTCAAGTCCCAGCTTGGACCTTTACTGTTGTGTAATTGGGGAAGTCTTTGAATTTCTGCTAGCCTCAGTTACCTAGTGTGTAAAATAGGCATAATAATATATGTACCACCCAATCGTAGGGTTGTTGCAAAGCAAATGCTATATTAATGTACATATTTAAGGGAGCGGGGAAGCATGCACAGGCTTCCTTTAGTGACCAATGGCTTTTTGTTCAAAAACTTGGAAGAACAAGTGAAGAGTTTGTGATAGATATGTAGCAAGATTCCATGTGTGTCCAAGACTGTCCTCTACACATGTCGTGGGGGTATCTTTGTGTGGCATTGAAGGGAGGCAGAATAGAAATCTCTCTTCTCCCCTCACCCTTCTCCAAGGGGGACTTTAGCCAAAAAGGGAAGCAGGAGGTTGAAGCTGGAAGCCACTTTTCTCTCCTTAAGGAGAGGGGGTACTGGGCTAAAATTGTATATCTACTCCTTTAAACATTGTTTATCTGTAGGTAAGATTGAGTTCGAGCTGACTTTTGATCACTATTTCATTATTGGGGAGAAGCAGGACCCCACATTATATATCTGAGGCTTGACTATTTCCCTCCAAATACCAATTCCACAATGAACACACGTTAACACTTAGCCAAGAAAACCCATTTAGCCAAATTTGTAGCAAAAAGGAAATCAGAGAAAGTATATGTAGGGGAATATGTACTAGACAACACAGAGTGAAGGGGCTCGCCGTTTGGGAGCAGGTAAGTCAGCTCATCCAAGAGGGTCCTTTATCTTACCTAGTGTATGAAGCTGGGGATAGGGACATGATGGAAACTGCCAGCTCCTCTCACATCAGCTTCTTCCCAGAGTCTTTTCCTTCAGCAGCAAGAAGTGGGGTTGGCATCTTCCACCTTCCTTCTTGAAGCTGGAAGGCAGAAGAGAGAAGCTTGGAGAGAAATCAACTTCATGAAAACTGAAGAGCTCTTTTCTCTCCTGTTCTTGACAGTTCCTCACCCCTGACACAGGTAGGGGGATTGATCTCCATAAATGAGGAGAGAATCCCCTACCAATGAGCTTTGGGACTTGGGAAAAAAGACCTTTGTGCCATCAGTCCAGCTTCTTGGAAGTAAGGTGCTCTTTAATTCACAAGATTGGTAATATTAATAGAAAAAAACCCACATCAGGCACAAGGCTGGGTACACTTATCTCTGATATTTAGTTCCAGGTCACATCAAAAAGCATTTTTTTTTTGATGAGACAAAATGCCTTATTTTGTTAGGATACAAAAATCTATTGCACTGGGAGCATTCAAAGGCACTGGCTGCCTCCTAAAATGTGTCCTCTTTTAGAATGACAGTCAAAATAATGCAGCAGAGAAAACAGAAGAGCAATGATACAGTGAACCTCTTTAAATTTATCTTGGAACAGGAGTGGAAGAACCTCATTTATTAACCAAAGAGTCTGAGCTCTGTAGTTATCAAACTGAAGATGTAGTTATTAGAGATTAAGGATCATCTAACTGACTCTTCATATTATAGATGAAGAACTTGAGGGCCAGAGAGATTAATCACCTTGCCCAAGATCACACAGCTAGTTAGAAGGTGAGTAGCAAATAATCTTATAATGCGGCTTCCTGTGTACTTTCCACTGGAATGCCCCTCGTTGTCCCTGGGGTGATAGGAAGTACCTTCTAGGCTACTTCAAGTGACAGTTTAGCTTGAGGCACATCCATTTTCTCAAGGGCACTGCCCTGGTGTTCAGAGTGATGTGATAGAAGACTGCAGTGATGTCATACTGAACGTGCCTGTATATGGAAATATTTTCTCCCCTTGATATGTTATAAACTCCTCAAGGTGAGGAGTCATTGACTTTTGTCTTTGTATCCCCAATGGCTAGTACAGCGTCTGGCACTTAATAGGTATTTAATAGATGCTTGCTGATTGATTGAATGCCGAGGCAGAGATTTCTCCTCTTTCTCTGTTTCCTAAGGGGAAGAGGGGAAGGTAGTGTTTACATTCTGCGTGTCACCCAGCAAAATGTGGGAATTTCATTGAATGTAATTAATGGATAATGATATTGCCATGTCAAAAAATTTAGACTTAGGGCCAAATCTAGATCATTATGAGGATCATGCATATTAGGAATGGATGAGAGAGGGAGGGCTGCATAGTGGGGTAGAAGACTTGCCTTTGTACTTAGGAAAACTTGGCTTCACATTCTGCTATTCCCACATACTGGCGGTGGGGCCATGGACCAGTCATTTATCCTCTTAGAACTCCAGACAATTCCCTAAGACAAAAAGGTGCAGAGAACTTAATGATCTGTATATGTGGAAGGCTAGGGTTTCCCTACCTTGATGAAATCACAGGTCCAAACATAGCAGCAAAATTATGAAATCAATGCTAAAATGTGAAACTTTTCAGAGTTTAGTTCTACCCCAAAGAATATTATTATTGCTGTTAATGTCTAAAGGTAGAAATTCTTCAGTGTTCTCATAACTCAGTCCCATTGACTATTTTTTTTGGGGGGGCTATTGGGGTTAAGTGACTTGCCCAGGGTCACACAGCTAATAAGTGTCAAGTGCCTGAGGAATTGAACTCAGGTTCTCCTGACTCCAAGGCTGGAGGTCTATCCACTGAACCACCTAGCTGTCCCCCCATTGACTATTTAAGAATGATTGGGCAAGCTTTACCTTGCTTTTATTTATTATTGTTAATATAAATTGTTAATATAAATTGTATTATTTATCTCCTGAACTTTTCTGATGTGCATATTTCTGTTTTTATTCCTCCAAGATGAAGGTTCACATATTTTTTAAAACTTCAGTTTATATTAAAAGCTTCTCCTTCATTTCCTTTTTTTTTTTTTAGTTTTCCTTGCAAAGTGTGCTGAATTGACAACTCTGACAATTTTTGTTTATACCCTAAGCAACATTAACACCAGTCAGTACTGACCTCCCCTAGTTTTGTCTGGAGCATTGTTATGTTTGTTTCTGAAAGGGGTAGGATTTTCTCCCCCAACAAGGTATCCTTGAAAACACAGAAGTATCCATGAGGGTCCTTGTGGCAAGCAAGCATGGGTCACAGCCACAGGAGCTATATCTCTTTGTGATCAACAGGAGCTATATCTCTTTGTGATCAATCAATAACAATAAATAAACAAACAAACAAATGAATGAATAAACAAATCAGTAGACGAATAAATCTGTCAAGTGCCTGCTACATTCAGGACACTGTTGTGGGGCATACAAAGACATAGGCCATTCAGATCTTGGTCCTCCAAGAGGTTACAGTTTAATTGAGAAAATAAGATGCCTTCTATTCCTGGATTATTCCCCCCCCTCCATGAACAAAGCACAGAGAAAACTAGAAAACATGCTTAGGAGCTGGGTCCCTAGTGGATTCCTATTTACCCAAAGCCATATAGTCAGATGTCAGTTCAACTTGTGCCTGGCTTAATGGGATGAATAAAAATGGGAGATTAGGGTTAGGATTAAAACTTGCCCCTTACTGACCAGAAAGAATTAATACAGTTTCCTAACCTAAGAAGTTGTTTATTCATCAGATTTTGGCTCATGATTGTGGAAATATTGCCACTCCTATCATAGGTGTGATTGTTGTTACTATTTTTACTATTACAAAACAGTCATAGAATTTCGAGTTGACACAAACCAACTATGAAGAATGAACAAATGAAGAAAAAATTTCCAGAATTGCCCAGTTAAGATTATTTGTTATCTAAGACTGATAAAACGTCTACCATACACCAAAGAAAACACCATGTCCTTCTCTTGAGTTTTCTCCTCTGTAAAAGGGGGATTGGGAGGCCTTTGGTTCTAGAGTTACAATCTCTAAACCTCCTCAATAAATAATGCTATCTATATGGATTATTTTTTAAGGCAATTGGGGTTAAGTGACTTTCCCCAGGGTCACACAGCTAATAAGTGTCAAGTGTTTGGTCTGAAGTTGGATTTGAACTGTGGTCATCCTGACTTCAGGACCAGTGCTCTATCCACTGTGCCACGTAGCTGCCCCTTTCTATATGGATTTTGGAGCCCAAGCATGTGCCTCTGTTCTTTACCTCTTTCCCTCTGCACCACAGTCCTTGAGGGTCTTACTTTCTCTTCTGTTCCCATCATCTCCTTTAGCACTGATTGCTTGTGTTGCATTTCCAAACTTCCAACCCAATGCCCTTCCTATTTCTCCCAACCCAACAGACACTTTTCCTCCTTCCCCCAGTCAAATACTTGCTTACCTCTTTACCCTGTGGGAAGGAGGAAGTGGAGGCTCCCTCCAAGGCCAGCCAATGCTATGAAGCCTTCAAGATGTCTGTGCAATAGATACTGACCCCTTCCTTGTGGTCTCAGGTAGGTACAAGAAAATCCTTTTCTCTCAGGGAAAATGCCATTGTTTTGCAGCCACACAGTAAATTCTTCAAAGTCAATATTTGCAGAAAAGTAAGCACAGCATGCTATTATTGCCAATGGAGTTGTTTATTAATCCTTTTCTGTAGCTTCCTTCCTATCGGCTTCCTTTCTATTTTCAGCTCCTCATTAGAGTGGTAATGGTGTGTGCGTGTAGTCTCAGATTGCACTGCAGTCTAGTGAAGAAGTAAATCTTTATTCTGGAAGTAGTCATGCAGGCCCCATCCCTGTCTTCTACCAAGGGTAGTCAGGTTGACAACCCTGTTTTCTGGTCAAATGGAGACTGAACACAGATGACTGTGTATGAAGAAGTTGCTGTGCCCAGTTGTTGTATCTAGCTATTCAGCCTGGAGATTCCAGAGAAGTTTGTGAAAGGGGGCGTGAGTGTCAGAGGACCTTTGACTCACAACAGTCCCATGAATTTAGTGGCCATTTAATCCCATTTTGCATGCCGAGAGACGGAGGCACACAGGAAGGTGAGATAAGAAGGTTAAGCGACCACTGACTAATAACGTGCCTACAGTCACTTAGCAAGTGTTCATCTCCCCAGACCCTTCCTCCAGTGAATTCTGTGCCTGACTCACAGAAAAAATTTGGTAGAATTCCTGCCTTTCCTGCTTTTACAGTTTGTATAATATGGGAATTCATTGTTCTTCAAATGCTGGCTAGAAGGAAGCACTCAGCTCCCCCAGTTTGGACTGCAAGAGTTACAAGTGCTAATGTCCCTTTAAGCCCCTCTTCAACCACTGCTCTGAGCCTCTGCTTCCTCTCCCTGAATTTCCCCTAGACCAGCTGGAACTAGTGTCATAATAATACATTGTAGTGGTTGAAAAAAGGACAATTTATTTAAGATAGAAATATGGAGTAAATAGCCCGGAAAATACAATGTGGCAGCAAATATTCTCACCGATTTCTCAAATGTAATGGGGGAGGAGAACTGGCCAACAAGGGCTCAGTCCTTAGAGCAGATCAGGACTTCATTGGTCAAACCCCTCCCTGTCCTGTCTCCCATTACATAAACAATATCCTGCCCCCAAGAACAAGAAATGTTGAATTGCTGTATCCCTGACCCATACTGCTGCTATCAGGCCAGTACTCAACACCCCCATCTTCAAAGAGGACCATTGACATCATGGGGTGATGTCTTGACTGGAGCATGACTTGGATTTAGGTGAGGCAGAGTTGCAAAAAATTGTTAGCCTCACTCATTCTTCCAGGAGTCATCAAAGTCCAGTGGCAAGACAAACGTTAGTGAGTTGATTGATTCAACATCAATAACCTCTTAGTCCTCAGCTGATCACTAAAGACACTCAGTCTCCATGCCTGGTTCTTTTACCTTGGGTGAGAGAAGGAAATGGCATGCTGTATATAAGAAATAGCTAGCAGTACAGTTTGACTGGAATGGAGAGTAAAGGGAGGGAAGTAATGTAGAATAAAACAGAAAAAGTAGGTGGGAAGCAGATGGTGGAAAATCCCAAATGGTAGGCTGAAGATTTTATATTTTATCCTAGAGAAAATGTGGAGGCATTGAAGAGTTTTTAGTAGTAGGATGATGTGGTCAGTTCTGTGTTCTAGGAATGTTAATTTTACAGATGGGTGGAGGATGCATTAGAGAGGGGAAAGACTGGAAACTAGGAGACCAATTAAGAGGATATTAGATGGGCAGCTAGGTGGCGCAGTGGATAGAGCACTGGCCCTGGATTCAGGAGTTCCTGAGTTCAAATCCGGCCTCAGACACGTAACACTTACTAGTTGTGTGACCCTGGGTAAGTCACTTAACCCCATTACCTAACCAAAAAAAAAAAAGAGGATATTAGAACAATCCAGGCATGAAGGAATAAAAACCTGAACCAGAGTAAATGTGTGAGACAAGAAAGGGGGATTGAGATATGTTAGGCAGAAGATATCACGAGATTAACAAAGCTCTATTACTATAGACAACTTCATTGACTGAAAAATAGTTTGAAAACAAGACTTGGCAACTGATGGATGAATAATTGGAGGTGGGAGGCAGGGTAAAGGAGAATAAAGAGTCATAGGATGACGCCAAGATTTCAAACTCAGATAACTGGAAAGATGGCACTATTCTCAACAGAAATAGGGAAATGTGGAGAAGGAGGTGAGGGGATAGAAATCCAGTTTTGGACTGACTCTTGAATTTGAACTAGAGATGCCTCTAGGACATGCAGGTAGAGATGTCCAGAAGGCAGTTGGTGATGCAGAACTGAAGTTCAGTTTTCAAAAAAAGACAATCCATAGGGAACCCTTTATTTTCATGATCATGATCCTTCCACTGGCTCTTGTTTCTTCTTTCTTTCTCTTCTCCCACTTTCAGCTTTTTGTCCCAAGTCTCTCACAGACTTCCTGGGTTATATCATGGACACTTGGGCACTGTACCCATTTTTATGCAGAAATGAGTCACAAGGAAAATAAGTTCCAAAAGAGACAGAAGAGTCACATGCTATTCTCTAAATGCTTTTTATTGCTCTTTTCAAAGAACTCCAGATAGACTTCAAACTCCAATTAGGGACCTTGCTCAGTATTATTTTACATTATCAGTTTTGTTTTGCTTTGTTTGGCTTTGCTTGTAACAAACCCCCATCTTAAAAAATTCTCACTTGCAAATTGGTAGGGAATGTTGGAAATTATTTCTCCCTAAGATTAGCACCAGTTTACAAAGACCTTTCTTTCAACAACATTGTGAAATAGGCAGCACAAGGATTATTATCTCCATTTTACAGATGTGTCTTGGAGAATTTAAGTGACTTGCCCTAGTCTCACAGCTAATAAGTATTATACCTGAAACTGGAACCCTGGTTTCTTGCCTCCAGGTCACTATGCCTGACTGCCAAGAAATTACTTTGGAAAACTTGAGAGCTATTTGGCTGAATAGTGAGCTTTAAAGGAGAGCCTAAGACTCAAGGTCATTAAGGGAAAGAAGCTCATGATAAATGACAGCCTCCTTTAGTTTAGGTAAAATCCTTTTGCTGGGCAAGGAGTCAAAAACAACTTCCTGATTATTTAAGAACCCCTAACGGTCATTTGGTCTGGCTTCTCATTGTAAATGACTTCTAGCAGGTTTCTATGTAGCAACAGGACCTGAAGTACTAATCAGTGGGCCAACCGTTCAAGCTTTCCCCATGTGTGTGCCACATAGAGCCCAGTGGCTGAGCAGGAATGCTTCACAATCTGTCTGCTTCTAATTCTTCTCTGCTGGCCTATCTGTTAATGTTCCAAATGGATTTACTTTACAGCAGTGTGATCATCTGTGTATTATTAACTAACCACAAATTAAAGTCATTACTTGGTGCTTAATTTTATGTAACATTTCTTTGTAGTGTGTACAAAAGAAATTTGTTTTTACAGGAGTTTGGTAAATAAGATGTGCCATGATTAATTAGAGAGTATAATGGGCCTGTTGTTTTGAAATTAAATTTGGTGCAAACATTTCCCTAAAAAAAAATCTTGAAATTGGCATTTGGGGGATATATGAGTTGATGCTGAAGCCCTTTGATTCTGCAAGGGAGTCTGTGTTGATGGGCCTGATGACATGAATCAGACCTGTTGGACTGCATTCCCAGGAAGAGCTGAGTTGTTGTGTTGGGGCCTATGGAAACCACACATATCATCTGTATCAATAGGGGACCTATCATTAAAAAAATACACAGTAAACATACTTATATAGGAGAAATAGCATTAAAAGATTACAGGTAAATTGCAGTTCAGTCCTCTACAAAATCCAAGTAGCACCTAACAATACAAATACACAGGTACAACCTGTCAAGCCAGAAGCACCTTAATGACAATTTCATGAAGGGGAAGAAAGAGAAACTCAGCATATGTTGGCTTGGCTTGTGATACAGGGAATGAAATTAAGGAATTACAATTGGGCACAGAGAACAAAGGAAATGGCAGGAAGGGAGGGTTGTAATGAATAGAACGTGGTCTGAATATCCTTCGTCTTCTTGATACCAACCAAATGACCAGCACTAAAGAAGTTTTCCTATTGAGTTGACTGAAATGGGCTTGTTGTCATGGCACGGTGTAGACATAGCCTTATTCTAATAATTGCAGAGTGGCAGTCAAAAACATTAGGACTCTGGAAGGAAATAAGAATATTTCTGTAACTTCTAAGACTAGTGAATAAGACACAAATGATGGTGGTGGTTCTTGTTATTGTTTGTCCTTCATCCTCAAAGAGGACTAATGACATCACAAGTGTGATGTCTTGACTTGCATATGAATTGGATGTAAGTAAGGCAGAACTGCGTAAAATCATCAGCCTTACTCTCTCCTCCAGAGACATCGGAGTTCAGTGGCAAGACCACACAAATGGTATACTGGTATGTGATGTGTAGTATGAAAGTGAATGTCTAGACATTTCAGTTCTCCAGTCCAGTCACTGTAGCCTTGGTTAACATTTCCAGACAGCCATCATCACCAAATAGCTATTTTAGAGGCTCAGCCTTAGAATCCTCTTCTGGCTAAAGTGGGAAGACTTCATGTCACCTTCCCATTTCCTCAGTCTAATCATTAGTCAAATTCAAAACTTGTCGAATTAAGATTATGTGATTAGGTATATTGAGTGAGGATCTCTAATTCAGTAGTAAAGGTGACCTTTGGATTTGATATTTGTAATGTGTATCCAATCCACTTTGAGTGATCAGTGAACTGTGTTACACTTTTTTATAGCTAGATTATATCCCATGTTTGATTCGAACATGCAGTTTTGAATCCTTGAATGAATTATTTTTCTCATGGGGGAGCTAGAGCATATCATCTAGCTGTGGAATCATAATCAAAATCAACTCTGCCATTACTCCTAGAAATTGTAGGTCAACCTACTTCTCTATGGTTCTACCCCCATCCCTGGAACTTTCTAAACAAAACACCTTCCCCTGCCTCTTGGCTACCATTCTTCATTATATGTTGTTTTCCCCATTTAGTATATAAGTTTCTTGAGGGCAGGGACTGACTTTGTTTATTTAAGTCAACGAACATTTATGAGGTGCTTAATATGTGACAGGCCTGCCATCAAGGAGTTCACAATCTAACAGGAGACAACATGCAAATAGCTATGAACAAACAAGTTATAGATAGATAAAGTAATATAATATTAGGTATCTACTATATATATGCTAAGTTCTGGGACATATATATATATATATATATATGTGTGTGTATGCATGTGATTGGTCTGCCCAGCACTTAGTACAGTGCTTGGCACATAGTAAATGCTTAATTTTTTCCCCTATTAATTAATTTTAATTCACTCATAATTAATTAATTAATTTTAGTTTATTTATGATTGATTAATTTTTCCCTATTCATTTCATTCATTCATAAATTCTATAGTACAACTTTTAAATATGTGAAATATCTATGGAACTATTTTTGGTTTTGGTGGACATTGCACCTATCACTTTTACTGTATCCTTAAGTATTATTGATACTGTAAAATTCCAGTGGTAGGATTCTATAGGAGGGGTGAGATGCAGATGAAGCCCACGACTACACAATCTTACATAAACAATGTACTCTTGTTCCTCCAGGACTTTAGTTCTTGACTTCTCCTGCTGTTTTCTGTTTTTGGTTTTCACACTACCAGCCTTCCTTCTAACCCAAGTTCCTCTCTTTCCAGTTTTCTGGAGGGATTGAATACAGGTTTCCGCTTCTCTCCTGCCCTGCCTAGTCCTGCTGTCTGAAGTCAGGGTATCTTGTTGAGTTTCTTTTTACGACTTGTTGCTGTTGACCACTATAAAGTAGATACTTTAAATAACAGACAAAACAGTAAAACAGTTACAGAAGTCTTAAAAGCCAGGTTTTGTCTTTCCTGCCAACACAGGAAGAGCTAGGCTGAAATCTTGCCATAGCCCTATCTATCCCCTTTCTGAGATGTCAAGGAAAGGAATGTCTTGTGGGGGGCAGGGCTGGGGGGTGGCGGTATGGCTCAGAAATGGAGATATACTTCCACTTCAGAAACTGAGCAAGTCAACTTGTGATTATATTATTATTATCTTAAAATAGGAGTTATTTACTCCTTTAAGTTTACTCTGTAATATCATTGACTCTATATTTCCCCTTAGTCATTCCATTAAATCTTATTAATAAAACTCAACAGTTTAAGTGCTTACTAGGTACAGAACTCTGCTCAGTGATATTTGAAATACAAAGTTTAAATAACCTATCCCTGCCCTCATTGAGGTTATATCACACTAAAAGGATATGACACACATACAGATAATTATGCTCTTAATTATGGCAGCTAAGTGACAGAGTAGTTAGAACTTGGGGTCTGAAGTCAAGAATACCTGTGTCTCAAATCTGGCCTTAGACACTTATTAGCTGTGTGATCCTGGGTGAATCACTTAATCTCTGTCTGCCTCAGTTTCCTCAACTAAGATAGGGAAAATTTAGCACTTACGTCTTAGGATTGTTTTGAGGATCAAATGAGAAAATATCTGTAAAGTACTTAGCACGTAGGCTGGCACATAGCAAGGACTTAACAAATGTTTCCTTCCTTCCATATTCCTTCTATATTCCTTCCTTCCTTCTACACATCTTTAATGTACGAAAGCAATTATTTGTATTAAAGTACCATGTCAGGTATGGTGGGATAAAGGATCAGGGGAAGAATCCATGAAGTGACTCTTGTTTGAATTGGGTTTTAAAAGATGGATAAGAATTTGACAGGCAAAGAATGGGCATGTGGTTATTCAAGTCACAGAGAATGATGTGAGTGAAGACATGAAAGTGGATGATCTCATGCCATATGAGGAATAGCTGATGGTACTGGGAATGTTTGACACAGAAAAGAGAAGACCTGAGGGGACATGATAGCTGTCTGCAAGCTGTCACATGGAAAAAGAATAAAACTTGCCCTGCTTAATCCAGAAGACAGAAATAGGAGCAACCATCAAGATTTTGAAGAAATTAATTTTTTCTTTATGACAGAAAATATTTCATACTGATTAGAGTGTTCTGAATGTGGAATGGGTTGTTCCAGGAGGCAATGGACTGTCCTTACTTGAGGTGTTTGGACAATGGCTGGAGGATCACCAAAGGGCTCAATCCTTTGTCAAATAAGGATTAAACTAGATGACCTTTGAGATCCTTTCCAACTCTAAAATTCTGTGATTATGTGAAATCCTTTGGGGAAAAAAAATCTAACCACTTTCTTGCTGGAACTAAAGGTAACAAGAAGTTTATTCACATCTAACCTGAAGAGATAGGTGGATTAGAACAATTGATAGAAATTATGTGTTATTGACAGAGAGAAAGAGCCATCATAATAGATCTAGAATGGTGGACTGTCGGAGAGTTGGGATAGGGCTCAACTGTGTGTTCTGTCTTTACATGTCTTCTTGCCCTCTGCTATTATTATCTCTACATGTTGCCCTTTGGGGGACACCCAAGTAAGCCAGAGAAAATCTCTCATGATTATCCGAGCCAAGAAGTACTTGGGCTCAGGAGCTCAATCATTTTCAGTCTATATATGCTCTGACAGCTGAAAGTGTACTGTAGAAACAGGAACTTCATGAGTAGATCAAAAAGGAGGAGCAATTTTGAAATGCCAGGGAGCAAGGAGTCTTCTTCAGATCCCCAAAATCCATTATAAACCTTTCGAGACAGTCGTCTTTGTATCTCCAACACATAGAATATACCCTTGCATAAAATAGGAGTTTAATAAATGTTTATTTAATTTGTTAAGTAGAACAAGATGCCCCATGGAATGGTTCCAGAGAAATATGGCGCCCACCACAAGGCCATTTGACCCTTTAGTGTGGATATTTGGTTAAGGTGAGAGAAAGAAGGTCCCCATAAGCTGCACTGGCTAATCAGTCTTATGTCTGAACTTGAAGTTTGGTTTAGAAAACAATACTCTGCAAACTTAATAGATTTGTACATTTTGGTGCTTTTTTAAACTTTGTTTATTCAATAAATTTTGCTTCTGTAAATTCCAACTTTTGATTGAACT
The DNA here is from genome assembly GCF_003287225.1 of Phascolarctos cinereus. Lineage (NCBI taxonomy): Eukaryota > Metazoa > Chordata > Mammalia > Diprotodontia > Phascolarctidae > Phascolarctos > Phascolarctos cinereus. The sequence goes on along the minus strand of NW_027556098.1, from coordinate 211,402,423 downwards.
AAAAAGAAAAAAGATGCTTATATACTTCAATCAGGATAGATAGGGAGGAGCACTGTACTAGAGACTGAGGAGATGGCAAATGACTCAAAGGATCCAGAAAGAATTGTTAGGGTGGGGGCAGAGAGTGGGAAAAGGCAGGAAGGGTAAATTGGGCTGCTGACTGACACTGGGCCCTTTTTGCCCGGACAGTATCCTCTGGTTAGGTTCTATTTGTGACCCTTACCCCTCCAGGAATGCTTTGCAGCAGAGACCTCAAAAAAAGGGTCCACAAAACATATTAGCTATATTAAACGGTGCTTTCCAATTGTACCAGAGAGAAATGGAATACATCTTCAAATGGGATTCCACACTAGATGGTTATTTTTTTATGGAGCGCTTATGTCATTCACAAAAGAGATGTAGCATCCCCAAGGGAGAGACAGCAGGTGTACAGCTTCTCTCAAGGTTATTTAATTGCTGTCAGGGAAGACATACGATTAACAAAACCAAGTACTGGAGATATGAAGTATAGACAATTTTAAAGTTGTTTATATAGTTGATTACAGTCTATCATACAATATGTTTATTTGCTATAAACATGCCTATCACAAACTGTTCCCACACCTGTGCATCTATCTAAACAGCCCACCGCACGATTCTTTGTGATTCCTGGCTGCAAGAATGAAGAGTACGGAATTTAAGGTATCTAACGCCCTTTCTATGAGACTCAAGCTCAAGATTCAATTCCCCTTATGACCAGGCGGAGCAGCGCCGGCATAGTAATTGTCACTAATTTTCCTCTAGAAAGCACAGGTGTGTAAAGAATGCTTTGAGTTTCCTAGGAGGAAGATACTTGGCCTTTTATTGGACTCACTGCCCCCTTGTGGTGGTGCTTTGGGCAGGGTTTATAATAGCCATAAAGAATCCTCTGGTTTGTGCATCACCTTGAGGCTCCAAGACCATGGGATGTGTGCACGTACAATTCAGTAAGTCCATAGAGTCAGAGCTGGAAAGGATCTTAGACTCCATTGAGTTTAACTCCCTCATTTTACAGATAACAAAACTGAAGCTTAGAGAGGTTGCCTGATTTGCCAGGGTCATATGGCTAGTAAGGGTCTGAGGTTATAGTTGAACCCGGGTCCTTTTGACTAGTTAGTCCAGCACTCAGTTCACCCTCCTACCTCATTTTACAGATGAGGAACTGAGTCCTATGAAGCTTCAGTGACTTATTCAAGGTCACATGAGGTAATAAGCTAAGTACAGTGCCTGACAAGCCACTTAATAAATATTTGTTGCATTTTATTGAATTGAATTAACAAGGAGCAGAGCTAGGATTTGAACCTAGGTCACCTAATTCCAAAGCCAACCAAATTTCCATGCCACTCCAATCCAGTTCAATGCAATCCAATCCAAATTAATCCAACAAGCATCTATTAAATGCCTATCACTTACAAGGTACTAGGTGATGGCGAAAGAAAAGATAACAGAAGAGTTCCTGCCCTCAAGGTATTTATATTCTAGTGCTTAGTTACAGTATATTGTTATATAAAGTATACAGTTATATCATCTCATCTCATATCATATATATTATGGTATGGTATATCATATTATATCTATTGGTTATATAATAACCAACAGGAGATAAAAAGACCCTTATATGATGACTTACTCTCTTAAAAAATCAGTGTGAGAGTGAACAATAACCATCTTTTTGTCAATTAAGTACATTTGTGCCTTGTGGATATATTTAATTAAACTAGTTCAACTTACCACAAGTTAGGAAGTGAATTTTTTTTTTTACCACTCCTTAAAACAGCGAGTACTTTTTGCTTTCCAGGCATTTCCTGAGGTTTGCTTCCAATCCTTTTTGTGGTTCCCTTCACAAAACACCCTCCAGAGTGTAGACTCTGACTTGGACAAATGATCGTGTCCCAGGGGTGCAAAAGGAGCCAGGGCAGGGGAGTGTCAGGATGTCATGCTTCCCCAGGAGGCCCAGAAGGAGTGTTTAATGAACCTCTCCTTCTACAGGCAGTCCAAGGTACAGCTCTGAATGTGTTCACTGTAGACTGTGCTGAAGAAGAGTCCCATGCTCCAGAAAACAGGGACTTGGTGTTCAGATGCTACATTATGGAGGGGAAAATTATTAGCCTGAAATGGCGCTCTGTTCTGATTTTTCTATTTTCCTTTTGGGGAATTTGGTTTGAAAATGCTCAGCCATGAAACCAAGATGAACTTTGTCTTCTAAGACAAGTCACTATATGTGCATGTCCTGTGCCCCCAACTGGAATCAGTAATGCCACCCAAGGCAGAGCAGTGGTCCATACCAGGAATCCTAGTTTGCTGACTCCTAGTCTATACAGGCCGTCTATATCATCTTTAAATTTAAAAACAGTCAGTTGTATTGATGGTCTTTTATTACATCACAGTCATTTTTAGCAGTCACTTTCAGATACACACACACACACACACACACATACACACACATACATACACACATATTCCCCATTGAACCCATTGTTGTAACAAAGGATAATGGTTAAGTACAACCTAAGGGTCATAGTGACGCTGTCTGACATAATATTCAACCTTCCACTCATGCGCTCTCTTATCTCTCTTAAGAGAAGCAAACCTATTTCGTGATCTTTTTTCTGGGAGCAAGATGGGTCATCTCAATCACTGAGTTAGGCTTCCTTTTAGACGCTGGAGTGGTTTGCCATTTACTTCTCCAGCTCATTTTACAGATGAGGAAACTGAGGCAAACTGACTTGCCCAGGGTCACTAAGTGTCTGAGGCCAGATTTGAACTCATGAAGATGAGTCTTCCGGATTCCAAGCCCTGTGCTCCGTGCACTATGGCGCCCCCTAGCAGTCTAGGCCTCCTTTTAGTGTTCCTTTTGTTTATATTATCGCGGTCCTTAGTATATATGGTTCTCCTGGTTCTGCGTGGGTCCTTCTGTATCAATTTAAACAAGCTTTTGTGTCATTACCTCCTGTTGCCAAGACCAGACCCTAACACATAGTCTCAGTACCCGCAAGCAGCTCCTTAAGAGTTTGGGAGCAGCTGCTGATATACATTGATAGACGGACTAGGACTAGGAGGTGCTCAATAATTACTTGTTATCAGTGGCCATATTTTACCAACAGATGCAACAAAACAATTCACCCTTTTCTCCCCTCCTTCCCTAGGAATGTACCCTCTCTGGGATGAAATGATGGGGGGAGGAGTGCGGTCCGGGGGAGGATAGCCTATCATCTCAAAGATAGCTAAAGCTGCCCTGGTTGTTTCCAGCCAGACTCCCAGCTCGGCAGCAGGGTGGGCAGGAAGGCAGTTAATCATAGACAGATTTTTAGTTCCATAGCTTTGGGAAGCTAGCGTAGGAAGCTAAAGAGTGCACCCTGGAGAATCCTGGATGAAGACTAGCTCCTTCCCCTGTTTATACCCCTACAGCCCACGCCCTTCTCAGGGTTTGGTAGACAAGATGGTGCCTGAGCTCAGTGTGCCAGGCAGGACCCATCAGCCCTTGGGCAGAGAAGGAGACATTCTCTTCCCACTCCAGAAAGCCTATTCTCCTACTCACAAAGAGCAGTCTTGGACTCTGTGAATAAAAAATAAGTCATCAGATATAAAACTTAATCACAATCCATTATTGAGTATCTACAACTTACTAGGATTGTGGAGAACATACCAGAGCCATGATTATTGCCCACAGCAGTTGTACTCTAGTTACTCCCAAAGCTTAGGGAATCTTCTCTACATGAACACAATGTCCCCCATTCAAATGAAGTTGTCATGTTTATATATACATACATATACATACACACACAAAAAAGTATATGTATATTATATATACATATATGTATATGGATCTATATATACACAAAAATATGTATGTATGTATACATATACGTATGTGTGTGTATATCTATATCTATATCTATATCTATATCTATATCTATATCTATATCTATATCTATATCTATATCTATATCTGTATCTGTATCTGTATCTGTATCTGTATCTATATCTATATCTATATCTATATCTATATCTATATCTATATTAATGCCAAATGTGTAGAAATTCAGGTGCGAGCAACTTGGCTAAAGTCACAATAGGAGTCAGGTATGAAGCCAAGGGTAGATGATAATGTTTGTTCGTCAGGTGTCAGGAGGTGTTTGCAGCTCCAGAAATGTCCCAACGTGTTTCTTTTTGAGATCTCTTCTAACTACTTTTGTCGTATTCTCTTTATTTCTTTCACCCATGGAACCAAATACTCAAGATGCAAAGGAGGTTAAAAAATGGGCTGCATGCTGCTAATCACCTAGTCACCCATCAGCCTCTTTCTAAGCTCTCACTGGTGGTATCTTTCCACTTCCTACAGATCCTCCTGCTAATGGCCATTCCCTGGTACAGGCTCCACATTACAATGTGAAGTCATTGGCCTTGATGACATCACTGTAAGAAATTTTGCAATCCAGACATAAAATTTTGGCCTACCCAATCTTCTTAACTTCAGTATCAACTAAAGGGTCTCATTTGGTTTATCCATAAATTTTAGGTCATGTTCACATAAACATGTTAATGTACATGACTCTGTTAATATAAACATAACCCAGCACCCAAAAAAAAAGACCCATTTTATTTCAGTTAGGTCCAAGATAAGTTTTCATTTACTGTCCTTGATATAGCAGAGGATATTAAACTGTCATGCCAAGATGAGTATGGCAATATGACAAGTTGGGTCAGGCAGGACTGGGATTCTGGCAAGACAGGAAGGTCCTGGCATTACCATGCATCAGATGAGCAAGAGTTGAGTTTTGGAAGAGCAGAGAGAGTTAGAAGCATAGAGCAGACACCATAGATCTGGGTAGACCAGGAGTTGGGTCCAGAGAAGCCATCTGAGATAACCAGGTACTGCCAACTGAAACAGGCGAGGTTTAGAGTTCCATCAAACTGTTCTATTAAATTTGGAATTATTTAATTCTAATGTCATTTTTGATAAATTTTGATATCATTTCTTAGAGCAATCAAGCAACAAGTATTAATTAAGCACCTGCTATGTCCCAGACACTGTGCTAGGTGATAAGAATTCAAGTGCAAAGGGTGAAAGAATCCCTACTCTTAATGAGCTTATATTCTAATGGGGGCATAACACATACATGTAAAAATATACAACATACATGTTAACTGAATAAATACAAATATATACAAAGTGTTTAAACACAAGGTAGTTTGGGAGGGGGGCCACTAGTAGTTCGAGAGATCAAGAAAGGGTTCATGCAGAGGGTAGCGCTTAGGTTGCAACTTAAAGGAAGAGAAGGACTCTGTGAGGTGGAGGAAAGAAGGAAACCCATTCCAGGCATGGGGGACAGCCATTGCAAAGGCACATACACAATGTGTGACATGTGAGAGACACAGAGAAGCCTAGTTTGGCCAGATGAGAGAGCACAGGAGGAAGGATCAGCCTCCATTGAGACTGGAAAGGGAGGTTGGGGCCAGGCTATATTAAATTTTTCAAACTGATTTAATTATCTAATTTTACATTTGCAATTATTCTGTAAGATACATACAAAAAGTAGTATTGTCCTTATTTTATTGATATGAAAGCTGAAGCACCAAGTATCCAATGTCACATATCTAACTAGCTGTAGGCAGAGTCAGGACTATAACCTGGGTCTGGTCCTATATAATGCATCTTCTCCTCTTATTTGAGTAACGTCGGAATAAGAAAGGCTATTCTCTGTCTCTGTGTTTCTCTGCTTCTGTTTCTGTCTCTTTCTCCATCCATTTATCTATCCATTTGTCCATCCATCTCTCTATCTGTATATCTAAAAGTTTCATTTAGTGTTGTTTGAAAGACACTCATTCTTTTACATCCAAAACAGTTTCATGCATCATAAATGCCAGCCCCCTCAGAAGAAATGTGTGAAAAACAACAGTTGCATTTCCATTTTGGCTCCTTCAGTGGCTTCAGAGTGTGCCCTGAAAAGTCAGGTGACAAGATCTGAAGCAAGGAACTTTGTGAAATAGAATTCCGAAACAAAAGCAGTATTCCACTGTGATCCACATTGGTTCTGAATACTTTTGCAGAGATAAAAATGTTGCATCACACAGTTGTCATATCATAGCTCCTCTCCAAAAATGACTATGAAATAATTACTTTTCACACCTTCCTTCCTAGAGAGAATCAGAAACTATGCTCAAATGGGATGCAAAAATAAGCAATTTAAGCAATGCATTTTTAATGTAGATTGGATGCAGTCCTTAAAGGGGAATCTTGTGGATAAGCTCTTGGTAACAAGCTCAAAGTCCTTCCCACCCACCTCCCTCCTCCCCACATGTTGGAGTACCCGCCACAAACTCCAACCAGCTGGGTTTTAATTGATTCCTAGTATTGCAGTGAAAGTATGGCAGATAAAACATGACAGAACTCTTGCTGATGTAAATGAAAATGTTGGAGCAAAACAGCTGGGGAAAGGAGAAAGACTCTCCAGGTTTACATAACCCCAACATGCTTACATTGTTTCTTCCACGTTTTTCCAGCCCAAACTCACCTGGTTTTGCTCAAGACCTAGAACACCATGAATTGTATCCAGCACCTCATATTTATTCATACCATTGTCAAGAACATCTCTGCAGGCTTGACCAAGGTCTGTCATTGAATATGTTTATCCAGCTGCATGGCAAAAACCATAATACAGTCATAATTTTTGCTCTGTCACCTACTCAATATTTTGCTACACTGATTAAATTAGCTCATAAATAATACTATTTAAACATTAGAAACTCATGGTGTATATATTTAGTTAGTTGAATGCCCTTTTGGGCATTTTCAAGCATTCCTAGTCACTTGGTTACTTCATTAGAAGTCTGAAACAATGAAAATAACCTCTTTTTATTCAGAGCCTTAATGACCTTCTTAAGAAGAGAGATAATTCCTCCAAATGATCCTTCATCCACATCCTGCAATATTATATAGCACCAGGAGCCATTAAAAGGCCACGGTAGAGATGTGAAAAGTTGAATGGTGGGGAACATTTGTGTTGCAAAAGGTAATGACTTCCTTAAGCAGATAAGGCTGAACTTTCTAGTCGTGGCTCACTGTATTTGAAAGTGAGCAGTTGCTCTTTCTACAGAGGCAGTGATAAAAATCATCCCATACTTTTCAGTCTTCCTGGTGAGCCAACAGCTTCTTCCCTATAAGACAGGGCTAATGTGCCCTGTAGACTGTATCTGTGTGCATCTAAGCTGTCAGACTTTTGCCCCTAAATAGTTCCATCGAGGTTTGTTTTTAAAGGGACCTTCAGAAAAGTCTGTGTGCCCTCATCTCACTGGCTTGAGGACTGCATTTTGAGTTGATCAACTAATCAATAAGCATTCGTTAAACAACTACTATATATTAGGCCTTATGCTAGGCCCCTCAGATGCAAATATGAAGAGTGAAACCATTTCCACTCTTATTTGAAGACAAGAGACCTGCCTTTGCCCTCAAACACAGGCGTGAATGCTAGCCATGGAAACCATTTTGACACAGATACCAGTAGAGCCAAGAGCCACATACAACAGGATTCATATCCTTGTAAAACCACCTTCAGAAATAAAATATTGATGGCTGGTACCAAGAGGCAATTATAGATTCTAGAATGGCATCCAAACTCTTTTAGCGGCTGAGGGAATAGCCTTGGTTAGCAACTGCTCACAATGTCAAAGCTTTTGGAAACTTTTTACAGTCATTTTATTGTTTTTATTTCAAAAAATAAAACCTAAAAGAGCTTGAAGAGGAGGATTTTAGAGGTTTGCACAATAGCCTGGTTTTAGTGGTTTTGGTTCTTTGCATTTTACTTTATTTGCACCCACTAAAATTAACCAAAATTAATCCATATTTGCACAAAGGCAGCAGATACAAATGAACTCTCCTCGACTTCATTCTGTGAGCTAGTGAGGGTATTTTGGAATGCATTGGCCCTGGGAGGAGAAGTGCTTATCACAAACAACATATGGGTATTAAAATCTGAAACATCCAAGAAAGAACAAGTGAGCCATTTTCACTTTACTTGTTCCTAATTTTTCCCTCAGAAGATGAATGATTTCTAATCACATTCCATTTTCAACTATGGGTTTTGGATCTAGGGCAAGAGCCAGGTTGGTATAAAAATCCTGGCGCGTCTACAGCCCCTTCCACTGATTAGCTAATGGGTTTGTGTCATCTGCTTTCCTTGTTGTGTGAAAACACACTGAGGAAATGTGTAAGTGCAGTGAATTGTTCCCAACTCTTTTATTCACCTTTCAGCATGCTAGTTCCTTCCCTTGGCATTGATATCATTATGCACTTGTCAAAGATAGACTGTCACTTTAGGGCCTCCATTATGTGCAAGATTTGGCAGCCGATTTTGCCACTGGGATTTGCTTATATCCTCTGTATGTTATTGTACTTCTCTGGCATCCAGTAAATTCCGTAACCCACTTCTTTGATGTTCATTCCAGCCCCTAAATGTGGAAACAATGACTGAAAATTTGGATCAAAGCATCCCATAGATGCTAGGCAAATGAGCTCTATGATAATTTACAAGAGTTGAAAGTAATCTTTCTAGCTAAAATGTAGGCCAGTAGTCATCTAAGAATGGTTTTACCTGCCAAATACGAGGAAGTCAGAGAGAACAACCCCAAAGTTCCAAGAAAAAGAGACCAAATTTAATAGCTGCTGGATTGTGACTTGTGGTCACGTCTAATTAAAAAGTAAGCAAAGTAACTTGTTTTATTTGGTTAGCCCATTAGTTTTCTCAGTCCCTACACTGGTCCCTCTACTTTGTAACCAGAGGTTTATAGCTGTGCCTCCTTCGCAGTGAAGGAAGTCTCCAAATGCCATCTCTATAATGTAAACTTCACAGGGTGCTCATTGTTTCTATGATTTAAGAATGGAACTTTAAAGTCTGTGAACTGTCTAAAGAAATTTTCAAATGAATTATTAAAAACCCTTGAGCTACTTGCATTCAGAGTAGTCACTCTCTCTCTCTAGATTTAGCTGTTTGCTCATGATCTACTTGAATAATACCAGGACAAATAATTACTTCATTCCTACTTATTTCATTGGGTCAACTTTGACTCAGAAAGGCAGTAAAGCAGGTAACCTCACAGAGATGTTTTGAGGACAGATGAGCTAATAGATAGGAAAGTGCTTTCAACTCTTTGGGGAAAAGGTGCTATATAAATCCAAGGTATTTTATGGTTATATTTTCGCTTCGCCCCATTTGGTACCCAGAAATGTGCTACTTATAATTAATACCCAGTATTGAACTATTAAAAATACCCATATCCATCTCTGACTGAAAAAAAAAAAGGTACTGGGAGGTTCATGCTGTGGAATTGAGAAGGATTTCTAGTAGCTGATTGCATCAGATAGAAAGAGAGTCACCTTATTGTCATAGAATTTGATCAATTAAGAAGTCCTGTACCACCAATAGGTATGCTAATGTCAATTCCAAACTGCCATCTTTAAGTAGTAAGGTTTTTTATGACCAGACATATGCAACACTGACATCTAGTGGTTACTTCAAATAATTCCATGTGTATGTCCCTGAATAGAGGGCTATGTGAAAGTTTTAAATATGTGAACGAGCATGTTCTATAGTTTGTATTCTGTTTTGGTCAATTACGGGAGTTTGAGGGTCCAGGTCATGTTGTAATTAAAGTGGAATGCTACTCTTCTGTTCTATCCCCAATAAAAGGATGATTCTGTAAGAGGCATTTTCCATTTCCTATTTCCAATAAATAACTTATCAGTCATTATATATCTAACCTCTGTTGGTTCTCTCCCTCTGCTTTCTCCAGCAGAGCTCATTCCTATTTGTGTCTATAGAAGTTATGTCTGTATTACATGTATTTAAGAGAAAAGAAGCGCTACACATCCAAACGAAATATTTAGGAGTGATAGTGATAATAGCAATGATAGTTGAAATTTATTCAGGGTGTCCCAAAAGGCTTCATGCACTTTTCAGCTCTAATAGTTCACTAAGGCTTTTGGAACATCAGTATAATGCTTTAATGTTTGCAAAGCCCTTTACATACACTATCTTGTTTGAGTTTCACAATAACCCTGTGAGACAGGAATTACAGGTATTTTCTGAAGTTTATGGGTGCTATTGCATGTATTATAATTTCCTTATTTTGCAGATAGGGAAAACTGAGTCTCTGAGAAGTTGAAGTGATTTGCCTGTGTTAACAAAGGCAAGATTTGAAGACAGGTCTTTCTGTTTGACTCCAATTCCAGCTTTCTACCCACCACACAGGCTTCCTCCTTGAGCATCAAAGAGTTGCTCAGAAAAAATTTCCTGGAAATGAGGCGTCTATGAGGCTAACTGTCCTCAGTGATTAGTTATGAGTTAGACTTCCCAGTTTCATGGTCATGCTCTAAAAAGTCGATTAAGGTTTTAAAGGGGGGAAAAATAGGTCTTATTCACTGACCCAAGTCAACTTTAGCAAAGGGTCCATTAAAATGAAAATATATGTGGGAAAGGAATATATACGCTGTCTTTCCTAGAATTCAAGGGAATAGAATTCCCTAAAAAAAAGATCATCTTACTGAAGGTGTTCTATTCTTCCCTCATATTCAAATGCTAGATAGCCTCAAAAGACAGTGATAATCAATTTTCATTTTCAAAGAATAATTCAGAGAGCATCTACCCAGGTACTGCTTAACAAAAGCCTAAAGCAATAAGTATCATGCAGTGAGATGTTTGCTAAGTGTTTTTCGGTGATGGCCGTGAGCACTCTTTAGGGACATTCCTGGAAGTAGAAACCTAGTAGGCCAGGTCAGTCAATATTGATTACTCTGAAATCTGAGTGACCTAGATGCCTGCTCACCTGTTTCTGAGATGGCATGTTGTCAGTGAGACAGCCATCTTCTGCATCATGATTTCCTGTACTTCAAGCTTTCTGAAAAAGGATCCCATTCTATTCTGATTCCTCTGATTTAAAAAAAAAAGATATGTTACCATAAAACAGAAAGAAATGAAGGACACTCCCTCTTCTCTGTCTACACCAAATCTTTTGACTGAAAATTACTGAAGAATAGTGTTGAAGCTTCAACATAACTCCTCCCCCTCAATACACACAAAATCTATCCAGGATATTCTTCAGTTAAATTGAGCCTAAGTACAATGAGAAGGGAGAAATAGAAAGAGGAGAGAAATCACAAGAAAATGGTTAAACTATAAGGATGTATTTTTTGATGTATTTGTGATTTGCCTTAAGATAAACTAATCTCTGCTTCCTTACTTCCCTGGCTTCCTTCAAGTCTCGGCTAAATTCCCCTCTTCTATAGGAAGTCTTTCCTGATCCCCTTTATTTCTAGTGCCTTCTCTCTGCTGATTATCTCCAATTTGTGCTGTATATTTAGTTTGCACATAGTTGTTTCTATATCATCTCCCTCATTAGATTGTGGGGTCCTCCAGACTAGAGACTGTCTTTTGCCTTTCTTTGTATGCTCATCAATCAGCCTAGTGCTGGGCTCATGGAGGTACTTAATAAAGGCTTATTAGATGACTGACGGACAATAGCACTGGCAGCTAGGGGAAGCCATTATCTTCCATGCAAAAGTCATTCCCATTTGTTTCAGCGAAAATTAAAAGTAGATGTACTTTGGGACTTTTAAAGTCATTAGATTTAACAAGGGCTACTGTAAAGTTAATTTCCTTTTAAATTGACACCCCTACACAAACATACATCCTGTAAAATAGAACATACAGATAATGAACTGGGAGGCATTTCTGTTTCCTTTCCTACCCTCAAGGTAGTACATAATTTTTCCTCTCATATCCAGTGTTTTCCTTATGTACATCGCAGGAGCCTTTCTCTTGAATTCCTTGGAGATCCCCCTTCCTTTATTCCACCTCTCTTTCAATTTCTGCACATGCTTGGCTGTGTTCACCCTATCCTGGCTTCCAGGCAAGGCTGATTGGACAGCTTTCAGAGCCTATCTCCGAGGTTTCTTCGTAGACCAGAGGGGTGAGTGCGATGACTGAACTCTGGGAAACACAAAGGCCTCCCCCATCCAGCTTCCTGTCTCCATAGCATTACCAGCTCCTGCCAGTCTGAGGAGCAAGAGACTGGGAGGAAGAATCAATATCTTTCCTTTCTTCATAAATAAAGAACATACTTTTTACCCTTCTGCTTTCTAAAGAGTTCTTCAAGGTGTCAAAGGAAAGATAGTGAAGCTGTAGAATTCCATCCACATCATTCTCCAAACTACAGATCAAGGTGGATTCTTACTGCAATACATAATCTAATAATCCATTTAGTTTCTTTAGAGAGAGGTTATATTTACAGGTGGCATTTGGATGGAATCACATACGATAAACCTGTCCACTCCCATTCCAGCCTCAGAATGCAGAATTTGTTTTACAGGCATTCTAGAATGTTGACATGGTCAATTGGCTGGTTTTTGTATTCTGGAACATATCAGAGCGAGCATCAGTAGGAAAAAAAAATAAATTCTATAAAATGGTGGTGGGGTTTCTGATTTACACACACTGCCGGTTTGAATTTTCACAAAAATATTTAGCTATAGGACAATGTATTAGGCGTATTCTTAAAGGTAAATAACTGCAGCCAATAAAAGTGCAGCCTATAAAGGGTCCCATCTTCCAGTAGTTTTCTGCACTGAGAATTACTACCAGTATAATCATGGCTCCCTGCACACTAATATTTCCTCTGATACAGTATGATCAATGTTGTGGAAAAACATTTATTATATTTCTTCTAGCTACTTAAAGGCATTACTGAATTATGGGCATCGCAAAACGAACCCACTGTGCATTTTTTCTTTATGTGACGTTTTTACAATCTTCATTTTCTGCTTTGCAGGCACTGAGCTATAGAAATCCACATTCTGTTCCCTCTTATGACTGCCATCGGGCCCAGTAGTACCTTTCTGCTTTATTACATTTGAAATGCACTTCATAGGATAATATTCATTTTCATTCTGGGCTGGACTCCTTTTCCAAAGGAAGAAGTTATGAAAGGAATTAAACAATCAGTGTTGTTAATAACACTTCTTAATCTCCATACTTAACAAAGGTTATGGAGTTTAGACTGAAAAAAAAAAAAGGACAAGGGGAGGAGATGGTATTTGACTACATCATTCCAGAATGGCTGATGAACTCGGGAGCGGGCGGGAGTTTTGCAGATCTGACATTTAACAATTTTATTAACATCTCTGCTTATTATGTTCCTTCATCTCCAGAATCAGCAGCAGGAAGAGTGTGTCCAGCTAACAGCTTGCCTGTCTTGGGTCCTTCCAGGGGATGAATCAATTAGCACGAGAAGCAATGATGCAAATGCTCCGGGGTCACCAGGGATGCTGTTTGCCTTTTTGATAGAGAAAGCACGCCATAAATAACATCACACCTCAGGAAATCATTCTGGGCTGCACAGATGCAGGCTAGCTAGCTGCTACAGACGATGAAGGGAATCATTTCCTCCTTCTCTCTATTCCCCTCCACCCTTCCAGTCAATGGATGATTTGTAGTAAAATCAAAGTATTTAAAAGAAGGACAGTGTGTGGTAACAGAGGCATTTTTAGTAATTTGTTAGTACCCAGAACCCATGATTTATGACCCAGAGCTTCAGCCAACTTTATTACAAAAATGACTTCACCTATAATAACCTTATTCAGGGCCCTCTGGAGAATGATGTAGTGCTGAACAGCATTATAATATAACTGGTATTCACAAACAATTCAGGTCTCATTCTCCTTCCCATCTACTCCCCCATTGGTATGCTTTCCTCCTTCACCTGACGGGATAGGTGCAGTTACCACACAGAGACTGTGGTGGGCCAAAACTTATTCTTCTCTATGGGGACATGGCTAGGCCAGACATTCATCGCTATTCAGAGCAGAAAATGGCCTCCTGGATTTTGGTCACATTTTCACCCATCCTTTGTCCTAAAGGACAACCCACTTAGGAGAGCAATTCTACTCTCTTCACCACTCCCTGTCCTTCATAACCAATCCCCTCTGCTCCGCCCCACCTAGAGTGCGTGTGTGCGCGCGCGTGCACACACACACACACACACACACACACACACACACACACACACACACACACACACACTGTCTCTCTCTCTCTCTCTCTCTCTCTCTCTCTCTCTCTCTCTCTCACTCATACTCGGGGCATATTCAGTTAACAAAACTCTGCCACCTGAAAACAGTTCTTTGAGACCGCCCCAGTCCCCACACAGGTGCAGTTTTTAATCACCATGGTAACCATCTGCTTTTTCTGACACCACCAAGGCCCAGCATTCAGCTGGAGTCCCTTGAGCCCACCAGGATCTATGGACTAGCCTTCTATCTTATTAAACTATGGTGTCACTTCCCAGCAATTGTTTTAAATTTATACCCTCCTGTGGCTTAGTGGGATTATGTGTCTATTTGCATTAAAACAGGTTTCTGTCATTAAACTGCCACACCAGAAGCTTTCTTGGGACAAATTAATAAGTTCCAAGTATCATCAAGTAGAGGTTCACTTCACCAAGATCGCCAACAGGGGCAGGTGGAAGTGGCTAGGGAGAAGGAACGCCACCTTGGGAAGAAGTTCTGGTCCTCATCATTTAGCACAGTGCCTGCCTCAGTAAGTACTTCGTAAATTCTTGTTGGCTTGACTTGACTATGAATTCCTTAGCTGGATAATATGGAGCTCAGAGTTGGTACTCATGTCATCCTCTCATAGGATCATAGCTCTAGAGTTGAACGGGACCTTAGAGATTATCTAGTCCAACCCTTTCATTTTATTTTTTTCAAGTTTTATTGATATATTACATACATTTACAGAGTCCTCCCACATTGTGAGAAGTCTCTCGTAATATAGTAAAACAGTTAAGTAAAACTTAACAAGCGACCTTGTCTAAAAATGTATATAATATTTCCCATCTGTAGCACCTCCCCTCCCTCTCTATTTTTAAAAAAATTAACAGAACTCTGTTTTTTCTTACTCTCATCCTTCTGCCTAATTGGGAAAAAAAAGAAATGAAAACAAATTCCTTGCAATAAATATGCATATCCAATCAAAACAAATTCTCCTCATGGTTACATACAAACACATATATGTCTCATTCTGTATCCAAAGTCTGTCATGTCTCTATAATGGAAAGCATGTTTAATCATTGATTCTCTGGAATCATGAATGTTCATTGTATTGATCAGAGTTCTTATATCTTTCAAAATTGTTTGTCCTTCCAGTATTGTTGATATTGTATGAAGTGTTCTCCTGGTTCTACTCATTTCATTCTTCATTGTTTTATAAAAGTCCTCAAAATTGCTCAAACTTTATAATACTGATTTTATAGTACAAATTGTTCTATTTCTGCTTACTTCTCTGCATCAGTTCTTATAAGTATCTCCATGTCTTTTTTAAATCATTGATTGACTCATTTATTACAGCACAATAATACTCTATCACAAAGGTGGAGAACCTGTGACCTCAAGGCCTTCTAGGTCCTTGGGTCTTTTGACTGGGTCCAAGTTTTATGAACAAATCCTTTTATGAAGGGGATTTGTTCTGTGAAGTTTGGATTCAGTCAAAGGGCTGCACTTGAGGACCTAGAGGGCCGCATATAGACTAGAGGCCACAGGTTCCCCACTCCTGCTCTATCTCATTTATATACCATGATTTATCTATTCCTCAATTCTTGGACATCCTCTTGGTTTCCAGGTATTTCTTCACATTTCACCAAGGAGCAATTTGAGGTCTTTCTAGGTCATGAAATAACAAAGTTGGTGTAAATAACAGAGTTGGAATTCAAACCCAGGTCCTCTGACTTCAAATCCATCTTCCCACCACCACCTTTTCCCATTACATCATAAGAATATCACTTTACTCTAGGTGCCTATGAAACATTTAATATTCTATTTCCCCAACTTCCCACATCAAATATGCCCTTGATTTACTCTCTAAGAATATACATACTTACCTCTGCTCCCTTTCCTCTAACTGTGTATTGATCAAATTTTGTTTGTTTTTCTTTCTGCCTGTTTGTCAGCATCAGCATCCCTATCTACCTTAGAACACAAGAGGTCTGGGACCTCTTATAGTTAGACCTATGTGTCTATGTAAGTATGTATGATACAACTAGACAACACCAGGCTAGTCTTACAAGGAGCCCTGAAACTCATCAAGTGCTTTTTTTTAAATGAACCTCATGTTGTTTGATAATATGTATTAAGATAATAATTTAAGAGGATTTTACTCTAAGGATTCTGCCAAAGTTTTGTTTGAATGGAAGGATTTTACCACTGTAGAAAAGTTTGAGGAGTGATGCACTATGCAAATAAAAACATTGACTTTTTTACACAGTGATGCTGGAAAGATGCACCTTCATGTCATCAATCAGGGACTAGCAGGCCAGGCATAGCAATGACAGTGATAAGGGACCTCTGAAGCTTGCCCACTGTAGTTTATGAGCCTCAGTTTCTAAATCTGTAAAATGGGCATATTTGACGGAAGGAACAATGAATTACCTCCTATCTCTGATATTCTTGACTCTATGGCCCAGTTCAGCACACACATGTATGTTTATATGTCTAAGTGGAATTTTTCTCACACGTAATACATAGACAAATTCCATTACAAGGAAGAGATAAAACTGGCTGTCAGCCAGATTTCAAGGTCCAGATAAGATGTGATCTCATTTCTGTATAGTCTTAACAGGGGACAGTAATATATGTATGAGAGACTGCTATATTTAGGAATGACAAGATGGGCATTATTAATAGCTTAATTGACATTAAGGCAATTACCCCTACCCTTATTATAGTTTGTAGAATTACACAGAAAATATTGGCTGAGGTCTTATTTTCCCTAGAGCTACCCAAGGATACGGCATTTTATTTCATGCCAGATCCAGGGTTTGACATTAGATACTTAGCCATAGAGTGATTCCAGTAAATCATTATAAATGCATTATAATAAAGATGTTATGAGCTATCAGATATTAACCCCCAGCCCCTAAAGAGAGATAAATAGTCTGGTTGCATGATTCCTGCTTTTCGTTTCATAAGAAATAAGCTTTTGCAAAGAGCAACTGACTAATGAATTATAAAATGGTATGTTGAGCTCAGATAATTAAACAATGCTTTTTAGTATCTGCTATAGGATGAACACTAAATTATACACAAACCAAAAGGAAAAAAAAAAGTCAACACTGTTCAAATGACAGTAAGGGTTGGTCTACAGCCCAGGAAGGCAATGCTCCCTGACTTTCCCAATTAGAGGGTCATGGGTCATCATCTGAGCCATAGAAACAGGCAAACTAATTCAAGTGCCAGCCTTCGACCCCTAGAAGTGCTAATATCAGACATAGCCACAAGGTTGTTTCAGTGACAATTTTATCTACAGATTATTTTTGTCGGCAAATTGTTCCATGGGTAGCAAAAATCTAGCAGTTGTTGAAGATTTCCTCACAGTCCTCACATTCATATTTAAATTGTGAGTACAAACAACACACACTGCGTTGTTCTTTGTATTTAAAAGTGGTGCCTTTAGCCCCATGTGGCCAAAAAGCTTGACCCATAGCTGACAGTTTTCTCCATGTTGCATGCTTAAGTGAGTCTTTGGAAGAAGGTTCAGACCCATGCTTTCCAAGGGCTTCTTCCTGTCATCCTCTGCTCAAAATTAACCACCTCCTCTCCAGCTTTTCCATATCGGTCAGAGTTCTCTGGCAGCCACGCTTTTATGATTTGAAGCTGAGTTCCAATGCATCCATAAAATATATTTTTGTCTGTCAGTTCCTCAAATGACATACATTCTGTCCTTATTGATTCTATGTTCTGATTTCCGGTCTATCAATACCTTCATCATCAGAGAGTGTGTTGGCCGTGGAGCCAAAATCAGGTGTCGGCCGTGGAGCCAAAATCAGGTGTTGGCAAGGAGTGCCCAGGGCTTACACTCAGAGCTTCTGTGGCACATGCTGGGACCTGGGATTGATCACCTTCAGGATCCAGCACTCTGGGACCGATGCTGTTGACTTTCTCTTCTTGCCTGACATTTTGAATGAGGCTCTTCATGATTCATATGTACAAAAATACTTACAGTTGCTTTTTTTCATAGTGGCAAGGAACTGGAAACTAATGGGGTACCTATCAATTGGGGAACGACTAAACAAATGAGGGCAGATGCATATAATGGAATATTATTGCGCCATAAAAAATAATGAAAGGTACAATTTCAGCGAAACAGAATGAAATAAGCAGAAGCAAGAGGACAATCTATACAATAACAACAAACAACTTTGAAAGACTTAAGAATTTCCATCAATTCAATGACCAAGTGCGATTCCAGAGTTTTGACAACGAAGCATGCTACCCACCTCTTGAGAGAGAGTTGATGGGCTTGAGATGCAGATTCAGACACACATTTTTGTATATGGCCAAAGTGGGAATTTGTTTTGCATGATTATTCATCTTGGTTACAAGGGTTTCGTTGTTGTTGTTTTTTTCTTAATGGGGGGAGGAAAGGGATGAAAAGAGAGTGATAGGGCAGCCAAAAAGGAAAGACAGAAAAAGAAAAGAAGGTCATTAATGCATTCTAGAGGCACTGAAAAGAGCAAAAGGATGTCCAGAAAGAATCACAGACAAGCAGAGCAGCTTTGAAAGTCAGAGGTTGAATTGCTTATCTACGTATTTTTTTTTAATCAAGCTGTACATAATAGAGATGGATAGTTTCATGTATACACAGGTCTACTTGTGTCATGCACACACACACCTTACTCTTTTCTTCTTCTACTACGGATACAAAAATATTTTATTTGGTGTTCATTAAGTTCTGAATTTTTAAAAAGTAACATTCTAAAACAAATGAAGAAGCACTTCATGAATTCAGGTACTTGGCATGCAGCAACTATTGGAGAGCAAGTGTAAGGACCTTCAGGAATGTCTAAAGCTTGCTAAGCTAAAACTTTTCTGGAGATCAGATCATAGATTTAGAACTGGAAGGGGCCCAAAAGATTAGGGAATTCCAACCCTCTCATTTTATAGGTGAGGAAACTGAGACTCAGAGAGATTATGTAACTTGCCCAGAATCACAGAGCTAATTAGTACCTGAAGCAGAATTTGAACTCAGGTCTTCCTGACTCTAAGGCTGGTGCTCTCTATCTACTGCACCACCTAGCTGTATCACATATAATTTAACACCAGCTCCGAGCACCTTGCTGCATCCTTAGGTATTTCTGCATAAAGTCACCTGACTAAATAAAACTGGCCTTATTTAGCATATCTACTTCACTCCCCAGAGGAAGGGAAATGAGCGTGCTCATGCCCAGCTACAAAGGTGGCATGGGCAGGGCTGCACTTGCTGAACCAGAAATCCAAGGCAGGTTCTTATCTTTTTGGAAAGGGCTTTTCGGTTTGTGCCAGGAACTTTGTAAACAGTTGTGTATCCTTTTTTTCCTCCCTCCCTTCCCTTAGAGATGGCTCAGTTTCTGTTTTTGACCCTACCTTACAATGCAAAGAGACTCAAAAGTCACACTACTTCCATTGTAATGGCCCCTGTTATTTCCTGTTGCTGATTTTCCCTCCCTTTCCTGGCTTTCAGTAATGAGCTCAGCACAACAGAGGCCAAGCTAAGTTCACCTTGCAAGGTAGGTATGTGAAGGAATTGGGGTGGGTAGAGGGACAAGCCATCACTATGACTTAGAGCTTCTTTCAGTAGAGAAATAAAGATTTGGCATTGACTTTGCAATCCAAAAGTCATTTGTCTGAAACCTCCCAGAGTAAAATGCAAAGATGCTATAAAGAACCTTTTAAAAACATGTCCACACATACATTTGATGATGTGATTTATTTCACCTTTACAGTCTGAGGCATGTGAATGGAGGTGAATAGTGATTGATGCATATTATTTCATTAACTCACTTCTGTGATGCCATTAATGGCAGACCTGTTCACCAATCTTTCCTTCCCAACCTCCTGGCTACTTCATTCCCCCATTCTATTATTCTGGCAACAATTTTACCAGAAAACAAGCTTCCTAATGACATGAGTCTCTCAAATCCCCAAACCTCCCTTAATGGAAGGAGAAAACTGAAAACAACTACTCAGCATTAGGGATGGCCTTCCTGTCTTGGAACAACTTGTGCCAGGCATTTCATTGCCTTCCAAGAGTGGATTTTTAAAAATATACTGCCTTTCAAACAAAAAGATGATGATATTAATACATTGTCAATGGGAATATACTTTGAGCTGGTTTTTTTGAACAGTAGCAATGGATTTGTACTTTCTCACCAGTTCCTCATTTTTATGTCCTAATGCACAGGTCTGCTCATGTTATGCACACACATACCCTGCTGTGATCAAAAACTGTCAGTGGTTCCTGTGTGTCTGTAGGATAAAATATAAACTGTTTACCCTAGCAGTCAAGGACCACCACAATCTGTCTCTGACCTACCTTTCTAGCCTTATTTTATGGCATTTCTCTTTGAAATCTCTGCACTCGATGGGGGTGGAGTGCACCTAACAAGGTCTGGTAAGTATGTCTGGAGTCTTGCCAATCTAATCAAAGAGACCTAAAAAATAAAGGGGAGGGAGAAAACAGCCTACAGATGTCCTCCAAGCTAGATAGCCATAGAAAGAAGATAAACTATAGGAAGAAAAATAGCACTGGGCACATTCACAGGAGTGTAAAGAAATTCACAGGAGAAAAAAAATATCCAAGAAAGGAGCCAGCAATAAAATCCATGTCCTCAGATGTTGATAGAAAAATGCATAAAGGATGAGTAACAATCAGGGTGAACTAAGGATCATAAGATGATAGGATCATGTATTAAGAGCTGAAAAAGACCTTAGAGGCAAATGAGTCCAAACCCTTCATTTTATAGATGAGCAAACTGAAGAGGAGACAGTTTTAGTGGCTTGCCTGATGTCATACTGATAACACAAAGGAACAAATTTGACCTCATAGATGTCACTAAGTCATGGTATGAGACCCATGACAGGTATGCTTTATTCAAAAGGATCAGGATAAGTGAAGGGGTGGGGGGGAGAGGAAACTGAATAGCATTGTATATTAAGGAGACAAACTCACATGAGGAATTCCAGGACCAAGAGTGGAGAGGCATTGTAAAGAACATTTGGGGTAAAGATCAATGGATGTAGAAACAGAAACAGTATGGTTAAAATATTGTTATATAGGCATATACCACCTAGTCAGAAGGAGGAAATAGATGATGAATTTTGGAAACAGATCACAGAAGCCTGAGACAGTAGTGAATGGGGATATCAATTATTTTGGTAACATCTACAGCTCTCTCTCTATCTCTCTTTCTTTCTCTCTTTCTCTCTCTCCTCCCCCCTTCCCCTCTCGTCTCCACTTCTTCCTATATATATATATACCTCATTCTCTATTTCCCAAGAAAGGGAATCTATTTAATTATTTGTCATAATGATAATTTCTTCCTTCAAGGGGAAGAAAAATCTGGAACCAGTAAAGGGAACCAGTAAGGACAGTTGGGTGGCACAGTGGATAGAGTCAGGAAGATTCATCTTTGTGAGGTCAAATTCAACCTCAGACACTTAGCTGTATGATTCTGGGCAAGACACTTAACCTTGTTTGCCTTAGTTTCCTAATCTGTAAAATGAGCTGGAGAAGGAAATGGCAAACCACTTCAATATCTTTGTCAAGAAAACCCCAAATAGGGTCACAAAAAGTCAGACACAACTGAAAAGAAACAACAACAAAGGGGAAACTTCTCTTTCGGCTATGATTCTCACTCTCACCAGTGAAGAACGAGTTGGTGGGGTGAAAATCATGGAAAATTTCATAGGATAAATGCCACCTTAAAATTTATGATAGAGGGAAGGGAAGCCAGCCATAGTGTAATGCACATTCTAGATTTTAAAAGAGTAGATTTCAAGGGGTTCAAATAAAGGCCATGATTCCATGGCCTAAAATTCTACAGGGAAAGTCAACCCAGGAGGGAAGGAAACCTTTTAAGAATAAAATTCTGAAGACACAACAGAACAATTGTTACAAAGATGAAAGTGGAGCGTTTGTTTAGAAAGACTGATGTAGACATATAAGGAAATTTAGATTTTTGAAAGATGGGGGTAAGGGCAAGTAATGGAGGATAAATTCAAAAGCATGGCAAAATCCTATAAAAAGAGCATCAAGAATGTTAAAGCCTGGGGCAGCTAGGTTGCGCAGTGAATAGAGCACCGGCCCTGAAGTCAGGAGGACCTGAGTTCAAATCTGGCCTCAGACCAAACACTTGACACTTACTAGCTGTGTGACCCTGGGCAAGTCACCTAACCCCAACTGCCTAAAATAAATAAATAAATGAAATAAAAGAATGTTAAAGCTCTGAGTAAGCTGGAAATGGTAAGTAAAGCCAAGGATAATAACAAAAAAGTGTTTTGTCTTTAACCACATTGGGGAAAAGAGAACTATCAAAGAAGTGGGAGGACCATGGCTTGCAGTGTATAGGACAGTAGTAATAGAAAATAGGGTGGAGGCAGAAGTGCTGAACTTTTTATTTTATTTCTGTGAATTTTTTTTATGCTAAAAAAGCTGATCTTTGGAAAAAGAAAAATAAATCATGCAGGGTTGATAGCCAATATAAATAGAGTTATTAAGAAAGCCCTTTGCTATCCTTGGCAAGTTCAAGTCACCAGGTTAAAATGAAACACAACAGGGACAGGGAAGTGGTGCAGTGGATAGAGCACCAGCCCTGCAGTCAGGAGGACCTGAGTTCAAATCTGACCTCAGACACTTGACACTTACTAGCTCTGTGACCCGGAGCAAGTCACTTAACCCCAAATGCCTCACCCAAAACAAATAAAAACAAAACAAAACAAAAAAACATGACAAATGAAAGAAATGGTAGATGAGATTGCTAAGCCAGTGCCACTGATTACTGAAAGCTGGTGCAGAATGGAAGAGGAAGCAGAAGACTGGAGATTAACAAACGTTAATCCTGATTTTCAATAAAGGGAAGAGCATGGGAACTGCAAATTATAAGCACTCAGTGATCCTGAGTTCAAATCCCGGCAAATTTCTGGATTGCATTATTAAAGTTATGGTTAGAGAATATATAGACAAGAAAATGATGATCATGAAGAGCCAATATGGTTTCATCAAGAATTAATCATGCCAAACCTTTTTTTTTTTTGATGCAGTTACTAGATTGTTGGGTCAGGAAAATGTCAGAGGTATAATTTGCTTAGATTTTAGCAAAGCATTTGACAAAGTCTATTGTGAAATTCTTGTGTACAAGATGGATAAATACAGTTTGGACCAAGGTATTCAAAGCTGTTTGAGTGGCCAGACTCAATGTATAGTCATTAATGAATCAAATTCAACTTGGAAGGCAGCCTCTAGTGAAGGGTACGAGGGTTGTATGCCTTTTGTTGTACAGTCACTTTTCAGTCATGTCTAACTCTTCATGATCCCATTTGGAGTTTTCTTGGCAAAGATACTGGAGTCATTTGCCATTTCCTTCTCCAGCTCATTTTACAGATGAGGCAAACAGGGTTAAGTGACTTGCCCAGGGTCACACAGCTTATACATGTCTGAAGCCAGATTTGAATTCAGGAAGATTAGTTTCCCTGACTCCAGGCCCAGTGCTCTATCCATTGCGCCAGCTGGCTGCTTACCAGAATTCTACGCCTAGACCTGTACTATTAGATATTTTTATCAGTGACCTAGAAAATAAGGTATAGGTGGTGTTTTGACCAGTTTTGCAGATGACACAAGGGTGGGAGAGATATCTCATACATTGGATGTCAGGACACCAAAAGTTAGTGTATTAGATCGGATCTAATATTACGATCAATAGAGAAATAGATAGAGTCAAAAAAACATAGTTAAATAAATAAAATAGTTAAAAAAAAACAACTGCACATATTCAAGGTGGAAGAGGTGTGGCTAGACAGAAATTCGTCTGAAAAAGATCTGGGGGTTTTAATGAACTACAAGTTCAGACCAGCCTGATTCATCCTCTCTTAGTCCCTTTACTACACTTTTGTAACCTGTAGTATGCCCCGCACAACACTAGACAGTGCACTGGGATGTCAGCCCTTCTCTGTGGGCCTCTCTGAGGCTCTGCCATCCCTGTTGTGACCTGAATGTTGGCTCTGCCAAGTGGGTGGTGGTTTAGATCCATTCATTAGACTAGGGCTAATGTGTAGAATAGCCAGTCAGATAATGTGACAACCCTTATTCTACGTGGGGAAATTCCTTTCCCCCATCCTATTTCTGATACCTTTCATTTGAGGTAATTTACAAAAAGCACCATTAATTTTAATTAGACCATTAGAAATGAATAAAAAACAAGTGACGATACTCCCACTGTGAGCATTTTCACCCCATCCCAACCCTCTCTCTCCCCTAGCCTCCTTATAGTAGGCATCAGTTCCCTTAGTGGCAGGACTTCTCAGTGAGGGAGCCAGCAAGGAGCTTTCCCCTCACAACCCCAGCCGCAGTGTAGATACCTGTGTGGTTGTGCTGCACGAATTCAGAGTATTTCTGTTGGTTTCTCCTCAGGTGGTGGAGACTCCACAGGCAGGATGCAGCTGGTTTGGGGTCCAGCAGTGATGGTCTGACTGTCAATCCCCAGCACTAGCAGATGCCACTTAATTTGCATCTTTGTCCTGGTAGTATTGGGGACAGTACCTAGCTATCACTCTACGGACCAGGTAGGTAGAGAGACAGGTATAGTTTCAGCCTCCTGAAATGTATTGTTTTTTTAAATATTCAAACCAGGCCTTTTAAATACTCTACTACATCCGTGTCTTCTCTTTTATAAAAAATTGTAACCATTTTTCTTAATTATGAGAATTATTTTGCTTCTTACCACCTCCTCCTCCCCACCTTCCACAGCCCCCACCTCCACACCCACACATACAATGGGAAAAGAAGAAAAGAAAAGAAAAAACCAAACCCATATAATAAATACACATGGTCAAGTAAAACAAGTTTGCATATTGACCAAGTCCAAAAATGTGTGCTTGTTTCTGTATATTTTGTTCATTATCTCTCTGTCAGGAAGTGGGCAGCCTATTTCTATATAGGACCTTTGCAACCATGACTGATCAATGAATTTATCAGAGTTCTCAAGTCATTCAAATTTGTTTATTTTCACAAATTGTTCCACTGATTCCATTCACTTCACTCTGAATCAGTTCATATAAGTCTCCAAGGTCTCTCTGAAATCATCTTTTTCATTGTTTCTTATAGCACAATATTATTCTATTACATTCATATACAACAATTTATTTGATCATTCCTGATTGATGAATATTCCTTTCATTTCCAGTTCTTTGTCACTACAAAAAAGAGCTGCTTGTATTTATAAGACCTTTTCTTCTTTCTTTAATCTTTTTGGAGTATAGGCAATAGCAGTAGTATTATTGGATCAAAGGGTATGGATGCATAGTTTCATAAGTTTGGGGGCACAGATCCAAAGTGGTACTTCCAAAATGGTTCTGGAGTGGTCATACCAATTCACACCTCTACCAACAATGTCTTAATGTACCTGTCTTCCCACAGCCCCTCCAACATTTGTCATTTTCCTTCTCCCCCAAGTTTGTCGGCTTGATGACTATGACATAGAACCTCAGAGTTGCTTTAATTTGCATTTCTCTGCTTATTAGTGATTTGGTCCAAGTGCATCTTCTCCATTCACACAACTCACACATATTCCTGGAGGTGTGTTGGTGTTCTGCATGTTCTGCATCTCTCAAAAAAGAATTAAGGACATCATAGTTTCACTATAGGCTGCCCTTGTCAGGCCACATTGAGTGTCCTGTGTTCAGTCCTGGCTACCATATTTTAGGATGGATATTGATAAACTGGAAAGCATACAGAGAAAGACAAGTAAGATGGTGAAGGGCCTCAAGAATATGCTATATGTGAGTCAGTGGCATTAGGAGGGAATATTACCCTGGAGAAGAGAAGACATGGTAGTGGTGATGGGGTGGGAGAGACCTGATGGTGGTCTTCAAATATTTGAAGGGCTGTCATTTATTCTTCAGTGTGCTCTGGTCCACGGAGTCCCAACGAGCCAAACATGACTGAGTGAATGCGCAACAACACCTCTTCTTGGACCCAGAAAGCAGAACTAAGTCAAAGTTGAAAAGTGGCAATTTTAGACTTAATGTAAGTAAAAACATCCATAATAATAATAACAATTATTATTATAGCTAGCATTTAGAGATCATTTTAAGTTTGAAAAGCACTTTAAATGTCTTGTCCCAATTGATCCTCACAACAACCTTTTAAAGTATGTGCTTTTTTACAGATGAAGAAATTGAGAAACAGAGGTTGAGTGACTTTCCTAGGGTCACACATATAGTGAGTATCTAAGGCAGAATTTGAACTCAGGTCTTCCTGATTCAAGGTCAGGTGCTTTATCCATTATAATACCTAGTTGCATCCATTTCAAAAACAGAATGGCTGGCTCAAGGGACTCAGTTTCCCTCAGTGGACATTCCTAAGCAAACACTGGATAACCACTTGTTGGGTAGGTTGTAAAGAGTATCCTTGTTCATGTCTTGGTAGGGCTATATGGCCTATGAAGTTCCTTCTAACAGAGATTTGGTGACATTGTCCAGCCAAGCTTGACTCCATACTGCTGCCCTATTTCATTCAGCCTTCTCCCATCTCTACACTGTTGAATATGCTGTGCGTATCCCATGCTTGGAATAAACTCTACGCATATCCTCCGTGTCTTTTTGCTGAAATCTTTCTCTTCCTTTAAAGCCTAGAGTAGGTGTCACCTCTCTCATTATGCCTTCTCTAATCCCCCTTTATTTGTGACTAATTAGTGATTGTTATTAGATATTAGTGATCTTTTTGTCCTTGAATCTCTCATACTATTTTATCACCCTCTCAAATATGCTTCATCATATTCTAAAATATAATCATTTGTGTACATGCTGAATTACCCTACTAAGCTGTAAGGTCCTTAAGATTGCAGATTTTTTGTCATTTTATCTTTGTGCCCTCAGCACCTAGCAAAATGCTTTACACAGAGTAGACAGTAAATGTTTGTTGAATTGAGTGACTTAACCTAAAGTTTCTCTACTTTTCTTTGCTAAGTGCTTAAATGTAGAAATATGACACAAGGCCCTTGAATTGGGTAGGAGAAGGGGTGTGTGTGTGTGTGTGTGTGAGAGAGAGAGAGAGGAGAGAGAGAGAGACAGAGACAGAGACAGAGACAGAGAAAGGGAGAGATTAGGGCAGGCATTGATAGAGTTACTGAATGGTGTAGTGGCTGATCTATGAGGGAAGTTGTACAGATATAGTTTACTTGGATTTTAGCAAGACTTTTGATAAAGTATCTTATATTATCCTTCTGGAGAAATGTGGCCTAGATGATAATATAATTAGATGGGTGCAGAGCTGGCTGGATGACTGAATTAAGAATAGTCTTAATGGTTCAATGTCAATGTGACAGCAAGTATCCAGCAGAGTAGCCCTAGGGATCTGTGCTTGGCCTTGGGCTATTTAACACATATATCAATTATTCTGATAGAGACATGGATGGAATGCTTATTAAATTTGCAGATAACACTAAGCTGGGAGGGATAGAAATCTAGCATGGTGGATGACAACAGTCAGGATCAAAAAGGCCTTGATAGATTAGGGCAAAGTTGTCAAACTCATAACCAGCGAGGAAACAGCCAGCACAACCCCTGAGTGTCAGAAACCACATTAAAATGTCACTGAGAAATGTTTGACAAAATAAGTTAAGACATAATACAAATAGATAATGTTAATTTGTGATTTTCTAACTAATATATGGCCAGCAAGGATGCATTTCTATTTAAGTTTGACATAACTGTTCTACAGAATCAAACTGAATATGCGATGGATGGAATTTAATAGGGATAAATGTAAAGTTTTACTCTTGAGTACCAAAGGAAAAAAAAATTCAACTTCACAAGTGTAAGATGGGAAAACATGGTGAGAGAGCAATTATTCTGCAAAAGATCTAGAGGTTTTAGTGGATTGCAAGCTGAAGATGAGCCAGCAACATGATTTAACATCCAAAAAGCCAAAGTGAATTTGGACTTCATTAAGAAAAGCGTTTTGTTGTTCTTCAGTCATTTTTCAGTCATATCCGAACCCTCAAGACCCCATTTAGGGTTTTGTTGCCATAGATACTAAAGTGATTTTCCATTTCCTTCTCCAACTGATTTTACAGATGAGGAAACCGAGGCAAACAGGGTTAAGTGACTTGCCCAGGGTCACAAAGCTAGTGTCTATGGCTGAATTTGAAGAAAAGCATATCTCCCAGGAATAAAGAAGCCATTGGACCTATGTTCTCTGTCCTTATCAGATACCATCTGGTGCATTGTGCTAAGTTCTAGGTGCCACAGTTAAAGAAGGATGTTTATGGGGGAGAAGAACATCCAGAGGATGGTGACTGGAATGACAAAGGGCCTTGATTCTGTTCCATATGAGGACTGGCAGATGGCAATGAGGATGTTAAGCCTGGGGAATAGGAGATGCTCAGGGGACATGGCAGTTATGTTCAGATATTAGAGTGTTATGTAGAAGAAAGGTTAGATTTGATCGTTTGGAAAGAAAGAAACAAGTGTGGGCATGTGCCATGTGATGGGCCCTCTGTGACGCACATTACAAATTATCGCATTTGGGCCTCACAACCACCCTGAGGGGCAGGAGCTACTATCATCCCTGTTTTACATAGGTGACCCACCCAGGATGGGGTTGGTGGAATCCCTTCCAGGTCATTTCAAACAGAGTACCCAGATAGAAACTTGTCTCAACTTGCAGCTGGCACAAGAACAGCCTCGGTGACGGCCAGAGGAGTCGCCCAGACGCCTGCTGCTTGATTCAGAAGAGACCATGTAGCTTGAGAGGAAGGCCTGGTCCAAACTGGCAACCACGGCCAAATGAGCCTAGCTACTTGCTGAGCTGGCCCGCGTGTACTTCCAGCTGCCAGGATGCCGCTTAGCGAAGTGCCCAGCCAAAGAGCCTGGGGATGTGGCGGGTAGAGGAAAACACATGGGTTCCATAGAAAGAGAGCCTCTATCCAACCCGACCTTGCCTTTGCTGCTGCCTAGACAAGGCTGTTTAGGCTCCTTGACTTGGAATTGTCAGGGGGCTGAATGCTTTGGGTTGTGGCACTGGAAGACCCAGGAAGTCTTGACAGATTTTATCTGCATGAGGAATTGGTCCAATGGAAGATGCTGGTATAGACCTAGTTAAGCTGTTGTTGTTCAGTCATTTCAGTCATGTCCGACCCTTTGTGACTCCATTTGAGGTTTTCTTGGCAAAGATACTGGAGTGGTTTGCCATTTCCTTCTCCAGCTCATTTTGCACAGGAGGGAGCTGAAGCAAACAGGGGTAAGTGACTTGCCCAGGGTCACACAGCTAGTAAATGTCCGAAGGCAAATTTAAACTCAGGTCTTCCTGACTCCAGGCCCACCATTCTATTTGCTGAGCCACCTAGCTGCCCTACTCGCTTAAGGAGAGACCATTTAAGAAATTAAACCTTTGTGGTCCTGGGTAGAGAACATGGTGATTACATCCCTCATCAGAGAATCCAGTCTTCCATGTTTCTGGCAGTCCTGGGGATTAAGTCATAGGGTCAGTATAACATGGACACTGCTACACACTCAAAAGCAGTTCAGTTTCACTCTTCATAAGCTGCCATCAAAACTAGAAGAAAGGTTGTAAGATCACGGATCTGAAGCTGGGCACCTCAAAGGTCATCTGGTCCATGCTTCTTATTTGAAAGATGAGGAATGTGGGAGGTTGGGGAACCTGCCCTGGTCTTACAGATAGTGAGCATCAGAGGTGAGATTTGAACTCAGGTCCTCTAATCCCATAGCCAGAGGTCTTTACACTCTGCAGAGTTGCCACGTGGCCCCTTGGGTGCTAAACATTAGTATCAGCAATTCTTGGACATATTCAGGGCTATACAGGTATAAGTGTTTCTCCCATTTAGGCAAGGAACTTAGTGCCTAATTTGATAGCCACTGTCCGCATTTTGGGCAGCTAGGTGGTGCAGGGGATAGAATGTCAGGCCTGGAGTCAAGAATACCTGAGTTCAAATCCAGCCTCAGGCACTTACAAGCCTAGCGAGTCACTTGACCCTGTTTGCCTTAGTTTTCTCATCTGTAAAATGAACTGGAGAAGGAAATGGCAAACTGCTCCAGTATATTTACCAAGAAAACCCCAAATGGAGTCACAAAGAGTCAGACACAACTAATCAATAACAGCAACATCCCTGTTTTCCTGGGTAGTGGCTGCCCATTGACCAGACCCCAGAAGAAATAGCTCGTGAGCCCCAGGAGAAATATGTATTAAGGGGCACTAGACCTCTCTCTGCTTTAGTTTCTTCATTTGTGAAAGGATAGTACTAGTGCTTACATCATAGTGTTATCTAATGAAACAGGCAAAGTACTTTGTAAACCTTAATGTGGATTATACACATACACACACACATGTATATATGTGTGTATATATGTATATATATGCATATGTTAGTTGATATTGTTATCATTACTGTAGTTATGATAGTCATTATTATTAATGTGTCCTTTCATCTCTCCCTCTGGAATTTTTTTTAATCTAGAATTTATAGTGCCTTAAGATTTGCAAAGCACTTTATATGTGTTATCTCAGTTGATTCTAGGATGTAGGTGCTATTATTAACCCTATTTTACAAATGAGGAAACTGAGACTGAAAGAAGCTAAGTCCAAAGTTACACAGCTAGTAAGTGTCTAAGACAGGATTTGTGTGCAGGTCTTCCTGACTCCAAGTCTAGCACTCTATCCATCATGCTAACTACCTTGCTTCGTAGGGATTCCTGTGGTGTTTATGAATAATGGGGACGTAGGCTCAGACCTGAGTCTGGGGTCCTTGGCACCATCATGGTTTAGGGTCAATGTCCTGTGACCCCCATCGTTGACTTGCCAGATTTGCAACATCATATCAAGTAGGTACTTTCACCAAAGTGCAGATAAGGGGAAAATGGCATTCACAATAATTTGTGTACTAAGTACTGTTTTGCAGATTGTGGGGTATCCTCAGTTTTCTAGCTATTTGTAAGCTTTGTCTTTTACAATCACCTGAATTAGGGGTCTGTAGCATATGTCAACAATGTTTTAATTTATTCTCAAGACCTTGGCCAACATCTTACCTTGGTAAAAAAAATAGTTTTCCCATAGTTATACCTGAGCTATCTAATTGCAAATTTGGAAAAATTCCAATCAGAGGCAATACTATGTAATAAAAATAGCCAACACATAATACATACATATATATGTACATATACATGTATACACACACACATATATGCCAGGAAATATGCTAGGTGCTTTATAAGTATTATCTCATTTGATCCTCACAACAACACTACAAGGTAGGTGCTGTTATTATCTCTATTTTACAGAAAAGGAAACTGAGGTAGAGGTTAAGTGATTTGCCTAGGATCACATAGTTAGCATGTGTCTGAGGACAGATTTGAACTCAGGTCTTCCTGACTCCTAGCCCAGTTAGCTGTCCACTGTAACACCATATGTAGTAGAAAGAGTGTTGCATCTGAAGTCAGAGAATCTGGGTTCAAACCCTACCTCTACCACTTCTGTGGCTTTGGGCAAGTCACCGAATCTCTCTAACCCTCCCTCTAAGTGTAAGACTAATCTGCAAAATAAAGGAGTTAGCTTGTCAATAGAAGGGAAAAAGACATTTATGGGGCATATAATGGGCTGGGGGGAGATTAAAGATAAGCTTAGGAACAGCAAAGGCAGCCTTTCAATGAGTGGGTGGCACACCTGATTAAAAACGATACAGTAATTTTAGGGGCTCTCACCACCTCTTCTTGGCCCCTAGTGGACTTACATAGACACTCAACGTAATTTTAGTGGATCCTCAATATAGGAATTTACTTTAAGGAGTTGACAGATTGGTTCATCTCAGAGCCCCATACCATAATACCCAGCCCCAAGGAAACCATGTGTGGTAGAGAAAGACATCTCTAATGCTACATTGGTAGCTATACTGTTCCAAACTAGCAGATTCCCCCCATCCCCAGCATCCTCCAACCCTGTGCATATTTTTCAAGGAAACTACCAGGCCCAGAAAGAAATTACAACATATAAGAGAAAGAGATGCTAACAGTTAATGTAACATTTGAATATTGGCACCATTGCTTGCAAAGTAGTCCAGCATACCATCTTAATCTAATTGTTCCGTAAGTACCTGGAGTGTCTCCAACAAACCCCAAAATTAAACTAGCAGCTGAACAAGAGTGCCATTTTATTTCCTAGTCATTTCAACTTCTCTGTTTTGTACATACCACTATAATAAGTGGATCCTCCTCCTGCTTACCCTAGAATTTTGTTATAGGAACACCTTTCATTTTTCAACCTTTTCCTCTGCTATGCATACTTGCCAAACCAACAAATGAGGGCTTGATGATAATCTTGAGGAACTAGAAGCAGCGCTATAGCAGAAATGTCAAGGGTTCCAAAGATGCCTACTAATACAGAGTCAGAGAGCCCCAGGATAGCCCTTGAACTTGAGAGATATAGTGAAGCTGGGAACTTGGAATCTCAGAACAAACAGACCCTCAGTGTTATCCTATTAAAAGGATATTAAACCCTTCAGCCTGAAATCTGGATGATACCAGCTTCTCAGAACTTATTTGTTCTGGTTCTCACCCATACTCACTTACACTTACTCTTAAGGGCACTGTTGCTCTTGATTTGGAGACCATTCCAGAACCATAACTAGAAAAGTTGGTGCCTAGAGCACAGATCACAAAAAAAGGGTAAGCAGTATAAGAGGCATCCTCAAAATCAACTTCTTTGTGTAGGGGTGGAAAGATCTCATGCCTTAGGATGCAAAGTTCTATGGGTAGAGATATTCCAAGTCACCATTTGGCCAATTGCTATTTCAACTATCATTTTCACTAACCAAATACTAAGCTTAGTTTGTTCCTACCTACAGAATCAATCGATGAATATTTATTAAATGTCTATTATTGGAAGCTAGGTGACACAGTGGATAGAGTCTAGACCTGGAGTCAAGAAGATCTGAACTCAAATTCAACCTCTGATCCTTACTATCTATGTGACCTAACCTCTATTTGTCTCTGTTTCCTTATCTGTAAAAATAGGGATAATAATAGCACCAGTGTGAAGATCAAATGAGATAATCGTAAAACACTTAGCACAGTTCCAGGCACATAGTACGCAGTATATAAATATTAATTATTAGGTACTATGTAAGGCACTGGAGATCCAAGGACAAAAAGTGAATAATCTCTTCTCTCAAAGAACTTGCATTCTATCAGGGTGGAACAAGCATTTTTTATGTACCTACTATGAGCCAGGGACTGTGCTAGGTGCAGAGTACACTAATGCAAAGAATAAAATAACCCCTACTCACAAAGAGTTTACATTCCAATGTCTAGACAAGTATATATTAAAATAATACATCACATCAATGTAAAGTTAAAATGCAAATATATACAAAGTAGTTAAATTGCAAGGTAGTTTGGGAGGAAGGACACTAGCAATTGAAGGTTGAGGGGCATAGCTCACGATAGTTTCTTGAAGAAGATGGTGCCTAAGCTGTATCTTAAAGGGGGAGAGGAGTTCTATGGAACAAAAATAGAGTAGCAGGGAGTGCCTTCCAGGCATGTAGATGAGTGGTGGCAAACTCTAACCATTACCTGTATATAAGTATCCCTACAGGCTCTATATTGACTCAGAAAACCACATGTTAACATCATCTGTGTTCTATTATATTTTAATTTATTTTATGAAATACTTCCCAATTACATTTTAAGTTGATTCAGATGGTACTTGGAAGTGTGGTGAGCTCTGTTAGACACTTCTGATGTATATGTATGTAAATACATACATACATATATATATATATATATATATGTGTGTGTGTGTGTGTGTGTGTATGTGTGTTATCAGTATGGATAATAAATTTACCCATGATTGCCTTGATATAGGGAACTCCCAGATGAGGAAGCTCCCTCTACCAATGTAGATTAGCACCTTATACTCTTAGAATGTTGTCTATACCACTGAGAGATTAAGTGATTTGTCTAGGGTCAGTTGGCAGATGTCTGGGGTGAGGCATGATTGGCTCTATTCACTATGCTGCTCAATTTCTGTTTATGTAAATGTGTGTACATACTTGCATATATTATAAACCCAAATTATATATATGCATATATACATAGTAGATGTATGTATTATGTGCATAGATAATATTATATATGTATAGGATATAGTATTTATATATGTATACATACATACATACATACATACATACATGGAGAGAGAAAGTAAATACAGAGTAGTTAAATACAAGTTAGTTTGGGAGTGAGAGCACTAGCATGGGAATGGGGAGAATGGATCAGCAAGAAAAGCTGTTTTTGTTGTTCAGTAATGCCCGACTCTTCATGACCTCATTTGGGGGTTGGTTTGCCATTTCCTTCTCCAGCTGATTTTACAGATAAGGAAACTGAGGTAAACAGGGTTAAGTGACTTGCCCAGGGTCACATAGTTCATAAGTGTCTGAGGCCAGATTTGAACTCAGAAGGATGATTTTGATCCCAGGTCTGGTGCTCTATCCATTGCACCACCTACCTGCCTAAGAAGAGTTGTTAGTACCCTTTAAACTTCAGCACCTGCGGCAGAGCCCTACCCTAGTTATTCTGCTCTCCTCTGTCCCTTCAAATTAACCCTCATCACATAACCCTACCACTTTATCTTAGCTCTGCATTATCAGGCCTTCAACAGTCTCCCCTTGGTTAGACCTCATTTATTCAGAGCCATGGAAGTCTCTCAATCCTAGCCCCCTGGCAATTCCTTCCCACTAATTCCTGGAAAGAGCCAGGAAGGACAGCACATTTATTAGCACAAATTGATTTTATTGACATTGTCTAAACTGTGAACTTGGAAAATGTTATGCTGTCCTAAATATATAATTTAAGCTCTAAGTATATCTTTGTGGAGTTCTCAGATGTTTTATTCATTTCATAGATATTTTAAATGAAATGACTCTATCGTTTTCTCCTAGTTTTAATTTTTGTTAGTATTTAAAAAAATGCTGGTGATTTTGTGGATTTATTTTGTATCCAAATGAATGGAATATACTAATCACCTCAATTATTTTCTTTACTTATTCTCTGTGGTTTTCTAAATGAGCATAGTGGGAAAGTGTTATGCTGCCTATTTGGTCTATGGATATGAGAATGGCACGTGTCCCATTTTCAAGCAATGTCAAAAGTGGGAAGATGGAAGGAACTGCACAGTGAGCTACAAATAAATATATGCCACTTGACCTAATGGTCTCCTTCTTGGAATGATTCCCCTGAGGAGATTATTAACAAGAAAAAAATCCTATTTTTACAAAAATATTCCTAGCAACACTGTTCATAATAGCAAAAAATTGTAAATACACTAGGCGTCCATCGATTGGGGAATGGTTGAACAATTTATGGTATTGAATGTAATAGGATAAAAGTGACAGATTGGAAGAATTCAAAGAAATATGGGAAGACTGATATGAAGTGATACAGAGGGAGAAAGCAGAAACAAAAGAACAATATAAACACTGACTACAACTATATAGTTAAGGACAACAGCAACAACAGCAAATCCATATTATATACATCTACAAAAGGTCAAAAAGGATGACAAAAAAAAGAAGAATGATGTGGGTCCTACTATATTAAAGCCAACAAGCCCATCTTTTGGAGTAGCAATAACAGTTGGTAAATGGTAGAAGTTTGCAGACTTATAACCACTTATAATCTTTTAGGTTTTATTGTTTTGCTTTATTGCATCTTGCATATTTTTATCCTTTTACATACACAGAGTGTCAAACACACACCCCTGCCACGGAAGTTATAATACCTGTATATGTGTGTATGTATGTATGTATGTATATATATATATGTGTGTGTGTGTGTGTGTGTGTGTGTACACACACACACACACACACACACACACACACACACACACACACAGAGACATAGTGGGAAGTTGACCAGAAAGCAGCATGGCCTAATGAAAAGAGATCCAGATATAGAAACAGAAGCCCTGGGTTCAAATCCTGAGTCTTCTACTTACTTCCTGTGAGACCCTCAGCACGTCATTTATCTGCTCTAAAGCTCTGTTTCTGCATCTATAAAATGAGATCTTTGGACTAAGTGTATCTAAAGTCCCTTCTAGCACTAAAGCTGTGATCCTGTTAGAAGAAAAATAGTAAGAAATCTATTTATACCCCAAAAGTTGAATCTTTAAAGAAAATCAGAGCAATAATTTCCTTCCCAAAAAACAGGACATTGATGACTCAGAAAAAAGAACCCTTGTTTAAGAAGGCGCCTTTGTTATTTTTACCAAGGATGAGATGGTGATGAGAGATAAGACAAGCCATTTAGTCATAGACTTGATGGAATGTTGGGTGAGAAGTTTGGCAACACTGGGGAACCCCACATCAGTAAGCAATCACACAAGGTATAGTGGTGATCAATGTGGAGATACGACTAGGAACTGTGGATTGCTACCCCCTCCAGTATCTACTCCTGCTGGGGGTTTTAAACTTGAGGTCCATGAACTTTTTTGTGTTCACTGTATTTCAACATAGTTGCTCTCTTTTGTAATTATGTGTATTTTATTTTATACATTTAAAAACATTATGAGAAGTCCTGAGGCTTCCCTTTACCTACAAAGGATTCCGACATGACACAAAAATGTTAAGAATCCCTGTCCTAGTCACTTATTTCAGCTCAGCACAGCCTTGGATATAGGATTTGGGGCAACATCTTCCCTAGTTCATGTAGCAACATAGTTACCAAGTGACCTCAGGGAGAGAATTCTATTTTACCTTCTGTGAAATTTACAACCTATTTGATGAAACCAGATCTAAAAGAATTGGAGGCAAATAGTGTTCTTTTAAAAAATATTTTATTTTCATTCCAATTACATGTAAAAGCATTCATTTAAAAAAAAATTGAGTTCCAAATTCTCTCCTTTCCTCATTTCCTTCCCTCTTTATTGAGAAGGCAAGCAATTTGATATAGCCTATATGGGTAATCATGCAAAACATATTTCCATATTGGTCATGTTGTAAAAGAAAACACAGATCAAAAAAAAAAACTCAAGAAAAGTAAAGTTAAACAAGTATGCTTCAGTCTGCATGCAGACTCCATCAGCTCTTTCTTGGAGACCAGGCAACAGCATTTTTTTTTATCATAAGTCCTTCGGAATTGTCTTGGATTATTGTATTGCTAAGAATAACTAAGCCATTCACAATTGATTATTGTGCAATATTGCTGTTAATGTATGCAATATTCTCCTGGTTCTGCTCACTTCGCTTTGTGTCAGTTCATGTAAGTCTTTATAGATTTTTCTGAAAGCATCTTGCTCCTCATTTCTTATGGCACAATAGTATTCCATTATGATCATATACCATAACTTTTTCAGCCATTAGCATCCCCTCAACTTCAATTCTTTGCCACCACAAGAAGAGCCACTATAAATATTTTTGTACATGTAGGCCTTTTTCCTTTTTTTTTCCTTTTTTTTTTTTGGATATCTACTTTGTTTCCGATTCTTTGCTCACGGAAAAGTACTACTATGAATATCTGGGTATATATGGGGACTTTATTTTTATCAATGACCTTCTTGGAATAGAAGAGGAATCTCTGGATTAAAGAGTATGGACGTTTTAGTAACTTTATTTTCACAATGTTTCTTTGCAAAATGGTTGTACTGACTCAGAGCTCCACCAACAATGCATTAGTGCGCTAAGCTTCCCACAAAACTGACTTTCCATCTTTGGTCATCTTTGTCAATCTGCTGGATGTGAGGTGGAATCTCAGAGTTGTTTTGGTTTACAGTTGTTTTATTATTAGTGATTAGAACATCCTTTCATATAGTTGTTAATCATGTACAATCCTTTTAACAACTATTTGTTCTATTTGGTAATATATCTACTGGGGAATTACCTTTCCTTTTAGGGACAATCTGCAAATAAGAATGACAATAACTCTTAATCTATTCTTATTCCCATAGGAATATAGTATATTCACATAGTAAGTCACTATAGGTACCTTGCCACTTACAGGTGGTAAGACTCTCAACAGCTTTATGAGTCACTGTTCCCATTTTACAGATGAGGAACCAAGTTCAGAAAAGTGAAATGTTCAAAGTTGCCATGGTTAATAATGGCAAAACTGTAATGAGTTTGGATTGCCTGGTCCCAAATCCAGTGCTAAAAAAAAAATCAATACTACTCTCCAACTCATAATTGTTGTCATCCTTTATACCATATAAAGCTCACACACACACACACACACACACACACACACACACACACACATTTGATTGCGTGCTATTTCTTGCAAAGAAATAGAAGCAACAGCAAAGCTTGCTTGGATGTGAGCTGCGATCAGTGACAGCACTATAAACCAATAGCTTCCCATATAATTAAAATGAAACAGTGTAACTGTAGACTAGAGTGGACAGAAAAATACTTTGAAAACACCCTAAAGGACAACTTTGAAAAATGTGGCAGAGCTATGGGATACAAGCAGAGGTGTGCTGGTAAGTATTTAACAACTGACTTTCCAAAAAGCCTGACATAATTTTAAGTTTAGCTTAGATTACTAACATTTTTCCGCTACGTTCTGGACATTTCTAGTCTAGACAATCAACAAAAATCAAATCCTGATTTGTAGAATTTGCCAGTTTCTTAAATGTAAATGCTTACACTGAAAATTTAACAGTCAGCTCTCTTGAACTGGTTCAGTACACTCCTGAATGCAATAATACTCAATAAAGCTATCACTCTATCCTAAAAATGGATCATAATGATTGCAGAACTTACAATTATCATGTTTAAAACTAAAGTATCTTAACTCAACACTCCTCCCCGTTCTATCTCCTGATGCCAAATTGGTGTCCCCATTCCTGTCAGGATTACCTCTGTTTTTCCTTTCTCTCAGGTTAGAAACTCTGGAGTTATCTTATACTTTTCTTTCTCTTCCTCCCACATAACCTTTCGCTTATCCTGTCAGCTCTTCCTTCAAAAGGTCTCTTTGACTTTGACCCTTTTCCATTTCCATTGCCTCCACCCTAACCCAGCCACTCATTACTCATGCCTAGATTACCACGAGACCTTCTTGACTACTCTATGTGATTCTAGGCTCTGCCACCATCTTGTCTTGCACACTGCTACCAAGCTAATCTTTTTAAATGTTATGTTTAATTGGTCACTCTCCTGCTTGGAAAGCTACAACAGAACTTTCTTGTGTGACCATATTGAATCCAAACTTTTCTTCAGATTTCTTCAAAGGTTCTAGAATCTAGTCTCATTCTATAAAGAGCTGTAACAAGCATGAAATGGATGGGGCTCTGTCCCAACACACTGAGAGCTGAAGGAAGGCACACTCCTCCCTGAGGGGTAGCTTATACTTTATCCTCATGGCAATCACCATCCTCAAAAGTTACTTATTGTCCTCTGGCAGCACATAACACATAGACTGCAGTTAGCCTCCACCCCAAGGGTCCCTCACCCTGTGTGACTCCAGATGCATTGAGACTGCCCTCTGTACCACCAAGGTCCCTTCCCCTTCTGACTCAATTAAATTTGTCCCTACATAGTTATGAATAGTTAGGGCTCTACATTCCACAAACTTCATTTTATTTTTCACTACTCACCAGAAGCCAACTTATATACACACATTCTTATTCCCAGCTCTTCACCTCTGCTTTTCTACTCACTAAGCAACATGTCTTCCCACTCTCTCTTCTCTTTTTATTCCAAATCTACCTATCCTTCAAGACTTTCCCCATGAAGCCCTGACTGACTACTGTAAGTCATCCTGACCTTTAAATTCTATGAATTCTTACTGCAATCTTAGTGAGTCAGTCTCAGTTCAGCACTTGTTTCAGGAATGCTAGTTTTGTCTCTCCATTGAGACTGTAAGCTCCCAAAGGTTAGGAATTAAAAAAAAATGTACTTCTTTGCATTAGTCCAAAAATACATCTCCCACAGGGCTAGGCCCACCATAGATATTGGTGATTGATACCAAATTTGTATTAGTGATTGGTAAGTCAACAAAAGAGAAAAAGATATAAAGATTCCCAGAGCAGAAGACAAGTATGTAGGAGATACAGCCAAGTGACTGCAAATCAAATGGAGTCTTTGTGTGTAGATAGTGTGGAAACATCCTTTCATCCAACCCTCCCCCATCTACCTT
Source organism: Phascolarctos cinereus (assembly GCF_003287225.1). Classification (NCBI taxonomy): domain Eukaryota; kingdom Metazoa; phylum Chordata; class Mammalia; order Diprotodontia; family Phascolarctidae; genus Phascolarctos; species Phascolarctos cinereus. The sequence goes on along the minus strand of NW_027556098.1, from coordinate 211,362,189 downwards.
CCACCTTCACACATGCAGACACACACACACACACACACACACGCACGCCTGTAGCAATTACCTCCATACTGTCATTCCTGCATAAAAAGGACAGGGGACCTATGGATGATTTAGTTAGTGCTGGAGTGTCAACTCAGCATTCCACCTAATTATATCAATAGGTAACAAAGGTTATTTCTACTTCTCAGTTAAAACAATGGGGAGAAAACACAAGGGAACATGCATCTTTCAGTCAGAAGGCTTAAGAAACTTTAACAATCATAGGATGTCAGAACCAAGAAGGCCCTTACAGACAGGTATCTGGCACAACCTCACCACAGATTGCTAGGATCACAGCAATTTTAAGCTGGAAGGGATGCTTAGAGATCACCCAGTCCAACTCCCTTCATTTTACAGATGAAGAACTGAGCTTCAAAAAAATTAAGTGACTCATCTCAGGTCATGGATAGAGAGTGAGAGAGTCAGGAAATGAACTCCAGGTCTTGGAATCCAGACCCAGTCCTCTCCTACTGCTGCTTCATTTTATAGATGACAACACAGAAGACTCCTCTAAGGTCACGCTGTTCACGACAGATCCAAGACTAGAACCCAAGTGTGACTGACTGTCTGTCTTATACACTTGCCTCCCCACAACGTGGCCTGACTCTCATCAGGTAGTGGTTCTCTGGTCTGATCTAGGTATCCTTTTCCTGGTGTTGATGTCCATACTTCCAAAAACAGACGATTTCATCATAGCATCTAGTAGTTGAAAAATCAGTCAGATTTCGGAGACCTGGATTCTTAACCCAGCTCTGTCTCTAACTATGTCTTTCTATTTCTGTCTCTTTCTCTTCTTCTCTGTTCCTCCTTCCCTCTGTCTCTTGTCTTTCTTCCTTTTGTGTCTCATTTTTCCCCACCCCCCTTTCCTTCATTCCATCTTTCTTTCTTTCTTTCTTTCTTTCTTTCTTTCTTTCTTTCTTTCTTTCTTTCTTTCTTTCTTTCTTTCTTTCTTTCTTTCTTTCTTTCTTTTTTCTTTCTCTGTCTCTGTCTCTTTAACAGACTCTCTCTCTCTCTCTCTCTCTCTCTCTCTCTCTCTCTCTCTCTCTCTCTCTCTCTCTCTCTCTCTCTCCCCTGAGGAAGTAACAATCTCTCTAGGCTTCAGTTTCTACATTTGAAAACTGGAGATGATAATCCAGGTCATTATGAGGTCAGTGCCTTATAAAGCTTAAAGCACGTTGTTGTTGTTATTGTTGTTGTTATTTAGTCATGTTCAACTCTTGTGACTCCATGGACTATTTTTTAAAATAGGGTTTTCCTGGCTTTGCCATTTCCTTCTCCAGTGGACCACCTTTTTTGGTCAGATCTCTTCACTATGACCTGTGCATCTTGGGTAACCTTGCACAGCATAGCTCATGGTTTCATTGAGTTATGAAAGCCCTTCTGCCATAATAAGACAATGACCCAGGAGGGGCTTTTTAGGAAAATGGGTTGAGTGACTTGCTTAGGGTCACATAGCTAGTAAGCACTCCAGAAACGTGCTATTATTTTTTTCATATTTTTTCAGAGGAAGTATTCCTTCCACCAATACAGGTCATAGCCCCTCTATAATTTGCTATGGCAAGTAATGATGATGATGATGATTTAAAAATTATCACCTGGTAGCCAATGTCCTGATGATGAAGGCCTCTGAACTTACCTAGGCTGATCTTTGGACTTCTGGCACTGTATTAAAGCTTTTTTTTTTCTTCCAGTTTGGCAGGCCTTCCCAGAGCTCACTGTCTGTTGGCATATCCTTTGAGGACCTAGGTTAATCTGCCTGCCATGATGGGGCACAGAAATAAAAACTTTATTGGAAGCTATAAGAACACAATGGAATGAATAAAAAACATAGTCTTTGCCCTTGAAAAGTCTGCCAGCTGGTAGTCCCTGTGGTCAAGTAGAAAGGGGACTGAATCTGGAGTCAGCAGACCAGGGTTCTTACCCTATTCTGTTGCCTTCTACTGCATGTAGGCTTAGGCAAATTCACTTTCCTAGACCTCAATTTTCAAATATGTAAAATGAGTCGACTAGACTAAAGGATATTTAAGCTCTTTTCTAGTTCTAAATCCGAGGAAAAGAGAACGGATGTATAATCCAATGAGAGGATCCTTTCAATGCAGTTACTACCCTTCCCTGCTCACAACTGGGGGGGCTTATAACCCTTTCAGAGTTTTGCCTTATACCTAACCTAACTTCATTCTTATTGAAATCTAAGCCATTTCTTTGTTTCCTGCCCCCACTCTCACCCCATCTTTTGTGGAAATAAAGAATTTCAGAATATCACTCTTCCCTTTATTTGATAATTGAGTGAATCCAAGTATTCAAATAGGTGGATTAAATTAAAGACCATAACTGTGGCTCATCTTGCAAAACAGTGGATGATTCCCAGTGCTTCTACAAAGTTAATTAAAAGCTCTTCTGCCTAGCTTTCAAGAAGGGCAAGGAACAGGACTTTTCCAAACTGAAAAGGAGGCAACTAAGTTTTTTCAGTCACAAGCTCAGTGACAGCCCAAGGTGGGAGGGGACCTTCCACCCATCATGAAAAGCGACCTCACTGCATGGTCTAGTGGGCTGATAGGGAGGAGTGGGAGTCAGGAACTTCATGGTAAGTATTAATTGTATGACTGACCTTGGAAGAACTCATTCTACTGCGTGGGTTCTTCATCCCTGAGATGGAGAAGACAAAGGGGACTATGGCACAATGTGACTTGTCACACTGTAAAGCTCTTTGGAAAGGTACGTCGTGTTCAAGAGGCCAAATGTCATCATTATTAAAGCAAGTGGGGGTGAACGAGAAAGAGGTCTTTGGCTCATTTTACTTTAAAGGGCACACACAAGCTGTCAAAATGGAGAGCATCTCATCCCTGCCACTGGAAACAAAGTGACTTTCATTCAGATGGCTCAAACTCACTTTCCACTTTAAAAGTAAAACATTTTTTTTGTAATTATTAATGGTTCATTCTTGTGACTACCCATGGGTGAAGGGCATTTCCCTCTCCCACATCTTTAATAGCAAATAATTAATGATGTGTTAGAAATTAACAACAATTAACAAAGCATGGGAACAACAGCAGAAGGTGTCTGAGTCTCAGTAGATGAAGTGTGAGCCTTTGTTTCTCAAGCAAAAAGCTTGCTAGTGTCAGAAGGGAGAGATGGAGGAGATTGCTTATGTGAAGACTGGTGTGGCAATCCGAGTCCTAAATAAAGCATGAATTGTGGCAAACAATGGGACATTTCAGTAGCAAAGGATTCTCTGATAAGACCATGAATCATCAGACCCTGAAATGCAAAAATAGGTCTTCTTCAGAACACAATCAAAATCACTGAAATGAATGGGAAAGTAATAGAAAAATGAAATGTTCAACAACACTTTATTTTAGCGTGTTAATTTTAGTGGAGAAGCAAAAATACATGTGGATAATTATTGCTTGTAAGGTTTAGCTTGAATTTAAACAACTACTTGCTATTCTAATATAGATTAAATTCCATTGGGATACTAGAAGAAATAGCTGTTTTTGAACTATAGCATTTGATTCAACTATTTACTCTCTGCATGCCAATTTCAGCATTCATTCATTCATTCATTCATCAAGAACTCATTAAGTGCCCTCCATCTGCAAGGTACAGTGCCAGGTATGGTGAGAGGAAGACAAACAATTATGTATATACAAGATCTATACAGTGTAGATGGAAGGTTTATCTTAGAGGGCAGCTAGATAAGGCTTGACACTGGACTTGGAATCAAGAAGACTCATATTCTTGCGTTCAAATCTGGCCTGAGACAGTTAGCTGTGTCACCTGTATCACACCAGTTGTGTGACCCTGTGAAGATCACTTAACCTCGATTGCCTCAGTTTCTTCATTTGTAAAATGAGCTGGTGAGGGAAATGGTAAACCACTCCAGAGAGTCAGACACAATTGAAGTGGATGAATTGTAATAAGAAAGACAACAATCTCAGAGGAAAGGAAATATCCCTAGGGCAGGGAAGGTATTACTGGTGAAGGCCTCCTGCAGATGATGGGCTTTGAGCTGAGCTTGAAGAGAGCTGAGAAAGCTAGTAGATAGAGGTAAGGAGGGAGAGTGTTCCAGTCATAAGGATCAGCCAGTGAAAATGCATGGAGTCAAGAGATGGAGTGTTGTGTGTGAGGAATAGCAAGTAGGTGAGTGTAACTTGGAGCATAGAGTGTATGGAGGGGAGTACAAGTAAGAAGGATGGGAAGTTAAGAAGGGACCAAGTTATGAAGGGCTTTGAATGACAGAGTATTTCATATTTGATCACGGAGATAATAGGGAACCATTATAGTTTATTGAGTAGGGGAGTAACGTGGTACATGTACAATGTATCCCACTCTAGATGGCTCTGGGTACAAGGATTCCCATCTCTGATAGACCTTATTTAATGACTGACAATTACTTTGCATGGGGGTGGAGTGATCAGTAAACTACAGGATGTGAAGGGGAAGGCCTATGCCAGTACAGCCCAATAATGAGATAAAAGATTATCTCATCCACTGAGTAGTTATAGGGTGGTATGGTTTATACTAACAAGTGTCAACCACTTCTGGCCTGGGGGGGTGGGGGGGATGTTACCTAATACTCCAGAGTCCAGCTAAACAAGATTAAAATGTAAGTGGGAAACATGAAAAATAAATAAAGTACGATAGAACACAGATAATGTTAATATGTGGTTTTCTAAGTCAATACCTGGGACAGCTTAGCAGTCCCATTTCTATTTGAGTTAGACTCAACTGATGTATAGTCCCCACGAAATGTGGCTTTGTCACAGAGTGCTTCCTTTAGCTCTAGATTTCATAATCAAACACACACACACACACACACACACACACACACACACACACACACAAAATGAGGCATGAAATACGTACTATTAGCAGATAGAGCCACAGGCAAACAACATAAAAGACACCCTTAAATTCTAATTTGGTTGAGTCTGTACTCCTTAGTTTTTAGGTCACTAGGCTATTGTTAAGACAGGTCTCAGGATCCTGGGAGGCCATTGTTGGGGAGGCTGCCAACGTGGTGGGGGAGGGAACAAGGGCCAGACCCTAGTGGAATTCACCTGGAGTACTGCAGTAGTGAAGAGAAAGTGAGATTTGATAGCTTTTTAATTTAACTTTTTTTAAGCTTTCAAATTGCTTTACTTACATTATCCCATTTGATCTTTGCAACACTGAGAGGTAGATACTATTATATTCCTACATATAGAAAATTCCTATAGACTAGAAAACTGAAGCAGAGAGACAGCAAATGACTTTCCAGGATACACAGCTAGTAAGTGTCTGAGGCAGGATTTGAACTCAGGTCTTTCTGATTCCAAGGCCAGTACTCTACTGTGCTACCTAGCTGCCTTCACTAATTGTTTTTGCTAAGTGCTAATCCTAGTTGTTTCTACCGGCTGAAGAAATACAAATGCTTTCAATACCCTTTAAATTTAAACACTCTGGGACACTCTTCTGTTTGCCAATCCTTTCTAATGAAAACTAGATCACTCTTCACCACCTAAAATCATTTACTGAGAGTGAGAAATGTATATGTGTGTGGGAGAGAAGGGAGGGGTGAAGATGGATGGTTAATGAGAGAAGTAGGTTTGGAGCAGGTAATATGGGAAATAAGAGAAGGAATCAATACCTGGGGCTCTGGTGAGAAACAAACTATATGGGTCAGTCAAAAAGTAGAGCTTCCTAATACTGCCTACCTAGCCATCCAGGATCACAAATTCTTTTTAAGGCATTTGAATTTCGTACTCCAGACCAACATATTTTTCTCCTTTTTTTGGTAATGTTTCCCCAGAGGTCTAAACACCATAGCTTGAAATATGTAATAATAGAGGAATAAAAAAAAGCAAGGCAAACAAGGTCAACTACACTAATTAGCAGACATCTCACAGAGATAAATGGACCTCTCTTTTACCTGTATATCAAAGGTTCTTAATCTGAGGTCCATAGATGCCCAAGAATTCAGAGGACTGTGAATCTGGATTGAAAAAAATAAAAGATTATCTCATTATTTTTAGTAACCTCTAACTGAAATTTAGTGTTTCCTTCGATTATGATTTTTTGAAAAAACAATTATTCTGAGAAGTCCATAGACTTAACAGATAGCAAAAGGGAGCCATCACACACACACACACACACACACACACACACACACACACACAAAGGATTAAAACTCTTACCCCAGACCATAAGCCTAGCATAGTAACTGGAAGACCCACAAGATGCTGACCTTCATATTCATTTTCAGTCCATTTCTTCTCTTCCCTCTGGAATGCAGAGTACTTCTCCCTAATCCTCTTTTGGAGCAAGCAAACTACCAGATTGAGCATGGAGAAAAAAAGAGAAAAGAATCTAGGGAAAGGCACATCAGCTAAAACTATTGCTAGGCTTCAGGCTGTACTTTGTCCTATCTCTGAGAATGCAGTTGGAATGGTGAAGGTCAGAGCCTTGATTTGCTCATTCATTGAGAATGTGCTTCCTCACCTTCCAGTCTACCCTCTTCAAATCTCAAAAACCCTATAGCCAATGAACCATTCTTATTACTCAAGTTAATTTCTCACTTCCCCGAGATGGCAGAAAGATTTTTTTTTCACTGTTAAGAAATTTTATTTTTAAAAATCAGTTAACAAATATTTCTTTTTGACTTATGTGATTCTGAGACCAATTCACAAAGGCCTCAAAATTTTCTTTATGTGCCATGAAAGCCAGTGTGTGAGGGTGGTGGCCCCAGCATTTCACCTGCCTGAGGTAACCATTTTAAAGACCTCTAAGATCCTTTTTCAGCTTTAATGTTTCACAACTGAGCACAGTTAACTAGGTGAGCCTGGCCTTGTGTCTTCCCCACTTAATCTAGACAATTAGGGGGCAGCTAGGTGATGCAGTGGATAGAGCACCAGCCCTGGAGTCAGGAGGACCTGAGTTCAAATGCAGCCTCAGACACATAACACTTACTAGTTGTGTGACTCTGGGCAAGTCACTTAACCCCAACTGCCTCACCCAAAAAAAAAAGAAAAAAACCCCCAAACCCTAGACGTTTGGTGGTGGCAGAAGATGACAAAATCTCTTCATTCCTCTTGGCATCATATTTAAGGGAAATGATTATTTCTCTCTCATTAATAGCCAATTATTAAAATTGAGGAGATTCGAACTTTTCTCCCAATCCTATTTCCTTGTCCAAAGCCCAGTCTCTCAAGGACCAGGCTGATGGAAGACAGGATTAACACTCTCCTCACTCTGGGTATTGCTTCTCCAACCAACCAGATTAGACTTCTGATCTAAATTAATTCCTGCCCCATTGTGTTCCACTCAAGGTAATTTGGGTGGAGGTAAATCCTCTCTCTAGGTTGCTTAAGGCTGTGGGTAGTCTGGGTGTAGGTAGTGTCTTTGTCCAAAAGTGACTTGATGTCACTCTCCCAGCCTCTCATTAAAATAGGTCTACCTATCATTAATTGTTAACCAATCAGAGTTGATTGCCACCCTCTGGAACACCCACTTTTTGAAGGGCATGTAAACTGTGTGCCCATCACCATGATTGTTTTTGGTCCAAGAGAGAGACAGCCGAATAATCATTCCTTCTATTAACAAAATGCTAGCTAGCATTATTAATAAAATGACTAATTACCCAGAAACTATGTCTCTTGAACTTTTTAAACATCATACCTTTTCTGAAGTAATCTGAATATTGGTTAACCAAAAAAAATTACATTAATCAAAGGAATTCAAATTAGTCTCTTGAATACAGCCTTTAGATCCAAAAGGGATTTTAGAGAGCATCTAGTTCAACCCTCTACTTTTACAGATGAGGAGACTGAGCCCCAGAGACAGGAAGTATTTTCCCCAAAATTACACAGGTAGCATGTGACCGAGCAATGACTCAAGCTCAGGGCCCCTAACTCTAAGTCTAGTTCCAAATCTTTACTCTATCATGCTGCATAATCAATAGATCATTCAACAAATAGCTAGTGAGCATCTATTGAGATGGGGTGCTGGCAAGGTTAGGTACTTCATAGCATTCAAAAGCCCAGTCCTTGCCGTCAAAGAATTTACTGTCACATGGGTGGGGAACATGAGGTCAAGTGCAGCCTCAAGTGTGGCCCTTTGACTGAATCTAAACGTCGCAGGGCAAATCCTTTTATTAGAAATTTAACCCCTGAAGATGGCTTTCAGGACTAGCCTCTGAAAACTAGAAAAAACAGCAAGAGTGGAAAAAAAGAATAAGGAAGAGAAAATTGGGGAACAAAAAAAAATGAATTCATTCTTCAGATAATCCAGAAATAATCTCTGGGGCCTTGTGGAGGAAGAATAACAAAGAGTAGGCAATAAGCAATTATGAAACACCTACCATGTTCCAGGAACCATGCTAAATGCTGGAGATACTAAGAAAGGGGGGAAAATCCCTAATCTCAAGAAGCTCCCAGTCCAATAAAAAAAAATACTTGTGAGAGAAAGCAGATTAGGAGAAGTTCAGAGTTCTCTGTATAAGGTGAAGCCTCCACTTTTCAGGTCAGATACTGTTGATCCATTTGTCATTCTCTATATCCTGCCTGATAGGAGCTCTGGGTAGTTCTTATATACAAGCAAGGATCAGGCCTATCTCAGCAAACCTCCTGATAGTCATGAAGAGTTTCTTCTTATCCAACAAGGGAAAGAAAGAATGCTTCAGTGGCTGTTAACAGCCTGGAGTCTTCATTTGAACTTCTCTGGCACAAGAGAATCAGTGGTATTTATGGCCTAAAAGAATTTCCATCTGCAAGTTTATCTCCTTATAAAAATCAGCCCTCCCCACAAAAGTCAACTGAAGACACTAAATCAAGTTTACAGTAGAAGAAAGAAGATTTATCTCTCCCAAATGTGCACCCTTTGAGCTGTTAACATATTATTTTTTAGTATCAGGCATTGTTAGAAGTTGAGTGATTTTTTTTTAAGTTTCCATCCAATTGGATTTGCTGAGAGAATGGAAAGAAGGCCAGATGTTGTCCAAAGCTAATGGAATTAGAGCAGAACTAGTATTTCCTGAAGAAATCCAGTGTGCTTTCTAGCTTCCTCACCTCTTCCAAGTGACACATGTTCACTCTCATGTTATTCTTTCTCCACTAGGTCCGCCAACCTGGTGACCAGTCTTTGCAATCTGGTTCCTTTCTCACTCATGGAAACAATAGTGTTAAAACAAACAGGACTCATCTCTGGATACTGAACGGATATACCCTTCTGTCATTGAAGAGGTCACCAAATGCAAGCCTCTACATATACATACCAACAGTATCTGACATTGGTTGCCATATTTTACCAAAACATGGTGGAGTTGATAGATATTAAATACTGGCTCAAAACACATTTATTCCAGGATGTAGTTCCTGAGCAATTAACAACCCAGTTTGTGGCAGAGCCAAGATTGGAATCTAGGTTGCCAGAGTTCCAGTCCAATGCTCATTTCACCATGTCCCACTGTACAGAATGAAAGAACCCTCCATGCCAGGCTGGACTTAAGCATAGATCATTCAACAAAGCAAGCTAGGGAAGATTTGAGAGGTGTCTGAGAAATCTGATCACCTCCAAATATCTTCCCCAGTCATGAGCTTCAGTGCCTAGAGTTACCCCCATTAAAGATTCCTTTCCTTTGGGGGAAAGTATTCCTCAGTCCTCTGTGGAGCTATTCCTAATAGAGATAACACTCCTTGAGAGCAGAGGCCATGAATTAAGCTTCTTCATATGGCTCCTGTTTCCTCACACACCAGGCTTACATAGAATAGAAACTCGGTAAATTTTGCTAATGTCACTGATGAAGCTGTTCCTCCTGACACTTTCTTCTCGACAATCTAGGTTTAAGTAAGGTGCATTAGGCACAAAGGGAGAAAAAAAAGTTCTAATGAAAGAAGAGGTTGAGGAAGACAGGGATTTGAAAGACAGACTTTGCCCATTTCATCATTTTGGAGGGAGGGCTGGTCCTGCTGCTATGTTGGGGAAAAAGACTGTCAGAAACTGAGGGCAAATAACCTAAAGTCCCCCTCATCATCATCCCCTTCTGACCCTGAGGAATTCCGTGGGAGAGAGGAGGAGAGTGTTGGCTAGGCAGACAGCTATATGCATGGTTACCCAAGCTCAGTGTCCCCCTGTAATTTGGGGATGGGACACTGGGCAGAGAAGGGACAAGAAGAAAAGTCAAGGAGTCCATCTCCTACCACCTCAGGGACATTGCTGCTCTCCAAAGAACTCTCAGAACCCATATTTTTACAGGCTAGAAATCAGCTCCAAGAACAGTCTCTCTTCTCAGACTCCCACAGCTGGGGGCTGGCAAGACAGTGGTGACTGAAAAATGACATGGGACTTATTCCATGTGGGTTCAGCATCTGCTGGAGAAGGTCGCTCTTCCTTCCAAATTAAGAAAGGTTTCTAATTGAGCATTCTGCTTCTCCCATCTGTGCCTCCCCCTCCCCACCACCACTACCTGAATACAAGAAAATAACTGATTTTTAAAAATTTAAGATACGGAAAATATAGGAGAGTCTCTATGGTGTAGTAGATCATAGAGCCCTGGACTTGAAATCAGTAAGGCTCGAGTCAAAATTCTATTTCAGATACTTACTAGTGGTGTGACCCTGGGTAAGTCACTTATCATCTCTCTTCCTTATTTTCCTCATCTGTAAAATGATGAGGGTTGGACATGAGGGCCTCTAAGCTCTACTCTATTTCTAAATCTATGATTTAATTAATGATTGAGGGGCAGCTAGGTGGCATAGTGGATAGAGGACCAGTCCTGGATTCAGGAGGACCTCAGTTCAAATCTGGCCTCAGATACATAACACTTACTAGCTGTGTGACCCTTGGCAAGTCACTTAACCCCCACTGCCTAACAAAAAAAAACAAAACAGAACAAAAAACCCCCCCAACAATTAATGATTGAGCTGGGCAGGGCACTCAGATCATGAATATATATATTTAGCAGAAAATGTTTCACCTAGTAAAAGTCCCTGAGGTCTAAAAGGAAATCTAGCCCCTCTTTCATGACTATGGAAATAGGAGTTCCAAGATGGGCCATGACTATCCAATTAAGATTTACTTTTTTTTTTTGGCTTTTTGGTGAGGCAATTGGCATTAAGTGATCTGCCCAAGGTCACACAGCTAGTAAGTGTCAAGTGTCTGAGGCCAGATTTGGACTCAGGTCCTCCTGACTCCAAGGCCAGAACTCTATCCACTTCATCATCTAGCTTCCCCAGAACTTACATTTTTAAAACAAATATCTATAGATAGGAATAAGGAAAGGAACTGTGAATTCATTGGTATAGGAAATTCTTAAGTGAGGAAACACCCTCTACTGTTGCAGGTCAGATCGATAAGAAGTTAAGTGACTTGCCCAGGTTCACACAGCCAGCAAGTGTCAGAGACAGGACTTGAGTTCAAGCCTTCTCTATAGGCATCTAGGTGGCACGGTAGATAGAGCACTGGATCTGTAATAAAGAAAACTTGATTTCAAATCCAGCTTTAGAAACTTACCAGCTGTGTGACCCTGTGTAAGTCAGCTAACTGCTGTCTTCCTCAGTTTCCCCATCTATAAAATAGAGAAAATAATAGCCCAAATCTCCCAGGGTTGTTGTAAGGATAAAATGAAATAATATTTGCACAACACTTTGCAAACCTTAAAGTATGATATAAATGCTAGCTATTGTTGTTGTTAGTACTATGATTATTATTCCCAGCTTCAAAGTCATCTCTCTATCCATTATACCACACTGTTCTCTTTTAGACAAATTTCATGGGCTATAAAAACGTGAAATATTTTTTGCGATTCCTCCTCAGCTCACAAAGATCTCAACCATCTTTTCATAATCCTCCTCACCTTTGCCAGGCTGCCTCCCCGTTTTCACCAGCCCCTCCTCTAGTCATTAAATCTTACAAAACCAGAGATAGTCTTCCACAAGGCAGGTAGGTGGCAAGAATTCAAATCCTCATTTTACTGATCAAGGAACTAAGGCCCCAAGAGGTGATAGAAGGTCAATCAACCGTCACTTCCCTGAAATAGGACCCAGGGGCCCTTTTCATGTTTGCCACTCTGCGCACTTTTATATTTAGAAGATTTCTGTGACATGATTGGCTGATAGCTGACAGGTCATGATTGATTCAGAACACTTTCTGCTACAAGAATCTTCAGAGTGTGGGTGGAGTGGCTGCAGTGCTTCTATACTACTAGATGAGAAAGGCATGTTCTCACTGCATTTCCTTGATTCTAAGTACGGAACCTTCCCTCTAGAGGTTGGGTTTGGGCTCCGTCTCATTCAGATAAAATAGAGCTTCATAGTTCCAAGACTTCAAAGGCCTATTTACAAAGCTTCCTTAAGACTAGCTTGGTTACATTTTGATGGTAAAAGATGCAGTTAAATCTACCTTTAATCACATGAGTTCAAAATTAATGAACATGTACAATAATAATAATCATTGATGGCAAGGTAAAAGGTTTGAAATAGAGTTTGTGATGGGCTAAAATACAATCTGGCTGACTATTCCAATTCCTTAGTGGGACTAAATAGTACAGGGCTTTTGTAGAATGCAGTTAAGTGGCATGGTGGATAGAACTCTGGGCAAGTCACTTAACCTCTGTGTTTGCTTCAGTTTCCTCATCTGTAAAATGGGGATAAGAATAGCCCCTACTTCCAGGGTTGTTATGGGGATCAAATGAGATAATAATTGTAAAGTGCTTAGCACGTTGCCTTGTACATTGTAAACTCTATATAAATGTTAGCTATAGCTACAGCAGCTGCTACTAATTTAACAGTAGCTGGTGGTACAGAGGATAGAGCAGGCCTGGAGTCCAGAAGACTTGAGTTCAAATCTGGCCTCAGACACTTACTAGCTGTGTGACTCTGAATAAGTCATTTAACCTCTGCCTCAGTTACCTCAACTGTAAAATGGAGATAATAGCAGTATCTACTTTGCAGGGTGGTTGTGAGGATCAAAGGAGCTAATATGTGTAAAAATGCTTAGCATAGTACCTGGAATAGAGTAGGAGCTCTTTCCTTAATGGTATACATAAAGAAGTTGCTTTCTCTCCAGGGCTTTAAAAAGAAAGGCGAAAGTAGAATATTAGTCCATCTTACATTTAACGAATGGTTTTATATCAACACCTGGAGGTGACTTTGCTACCCAAGGGAAATGTGGTTTCTTGTTGGAATAAGGAGAACGATAACTGCAGGAGAAGATCTGCAGCAGCTCATTGGGAATAATCCTGAAGGAATCTGAGGGCTAGGATACCTGTGCTCCTAGCAATCTGCAAGGAAGTTCTGTTCTGTATCTTGAGCCATCTGGATGTCAAGAATCTTTGACTAGAAGACCACTTTTCATAAGACCTACGCAAATAATGAGGCTACTACTACCATCCTGTGCATTTGCAACTCTCAGCTTTTTTATTGTTTGGTTGTTTCAGTTGTGTTTGACTCTTCACACTGCTAGTAAGTGTCTGAAGCCAGATTTGAACTCATGAAGATGAGTCTTATTGACTCCAGGCCCAGCACTCTTTCCACTGCGCCACCTAGCTGCCTAACTTTCAGCTTAGCCCTCCCAATAAAGACTAGCTACTCTCAGAACCCCCGCAACCTCCCAACTGGATGATCGAAAAAGTCATCCCCAAGCTGTCCCTTTCTTACCCTTCACTCCATCCCACAAAGTTTTACCAGATGAATCTTCCCAAAATATCCCATTTACTCAACAATTTCCCGACTCAGGGGTCTGCCATTACTCTGAAGACAATGCAGAAACTTCCCAGACTCCTCTTTGAGCTCCTTCAAAATTTGACTCTCATTTATGCAGCCCTCTTGCATTTTGGTAAAAGCCCCAACTCAAAAATTGTGCCAGAGGAGTTCACCTATTCACTATTCTGTAAAAATGTTGCAGACAGTTCTTTCTCCAAGTCCTTTTTCATGCTGGCTGTCCTGTCAGGAATACCTTCCCCATCCTCTCCCCTAATCCAAATCTTCCCATTCTTCAAAGTTCCTTTTAAGTCCCCTCTTCTTTAGCAAGCCTTCTTCCACTTTTTTAAAATTAAATTTTATTTTTAAAAATTTCATAATTTTAGGTCAGCTAGGTGGTATAGTGGATAGAGTGCTGGTCTTGGAGATAGGAAGACTCATCTTCCTGAGTTCAAATGTGGTCTTAGACATTTACTAGCTGTGTGATCTTGAGCAAGTCACTTAATACTGTTTGCCTCAGTTTCTTCATCTGTAAAATTATCAGGGGAAGGATATGGTAAACCACTCCAGTATCTTTCCTAAGAAAACCCCAAATGGGGTCACAAAGAGTTGGACACAACTGAGCAAAATTTTTAATGAAAAGAAATCAATTTTCTCTTCTTCCCAACTCTCATCCCATGCTGGAGTGGGGAAAACAAAACAAAACAAAACATATTCCCTTTAACAAATATACATAGTCAAACAAAACAAATTCCTTCATTGGCTGTGTTCAAATAATATATCTCCTTCTGCACCCTGAATCCATCACCTCTGCCAGGAGGTGGGGAGCATGCTTCATCATTTATGATCATGATCAGAATTCTAAGAACTTTTAAAGTGATTTGTTTTTACAGTGTTGTTATTATTGTATAAATTGTTATCCTAGTTCTGCTAATTTCATTTTATATCAGTTTACATTTTCCATAGAAAGTCATAAAATCATAGTATTTCTAGCTGGACAAGACTTTAGAGATAATCTCATCTAGCCATCTCTCGTCTTACAGATGAATAAATTGGGGTCCACATAAAATACGTGACTGACTCAAGGTCAAGCAGGTAGGAAGCTACAAATATGGGATCTGAACCCTTGTTGATCTCTCATTTCCTTAAACTACTATAGCATAAATTGTACCACTTATTTGGGCACTTAATCACAAACTGCCACATTCATTCATCAACCATTTATTAAGGACCTACTATGACCTAGGCTCTGGAGATACAAAGACCAAAAACAAAACAGTCCCTGCCTTCAAGAAGCTTACATTCTTACTTTTTTTTTAAGAGGAGAAGGAGGAATAGCATGTGTGTATATTAGTATGTACAAAATATATTTCAAGGAAATACAGTTATTTTTTTAAGGGGCAAAGGGGACTACTAAAGAATCAGGAAAGGCCACATAGAGAAGGTGGCCCTAGGGTGAGTTTTGAAGGAGGCTGGGGACATGGGGGCCAGTCAGTCTGGGCAAAGGATCTATCAGGGCCAGGAGATGGAATGTTGAAAGTAGGGGGCAGGAAGTAGACAGTTTGGCTAGAACAGAGTGAGTGAAAGGGACATTTGATGGGTTTTTGTATATATGTTCTGTTTCCTGAGCTAATCTGTAAGCTCCTTTAGCACAAGAAACATGTCCTATACTTTCTTGCATTATTTGCCCTGCACAGAACCTAGCACAATGCAGGACATAAACACACTCTTAATGAATGACATTAACAGTGAGAGGTTGGCATTTGTCCACTAAGTTATGTAAAAAGTTTGTGACTTTGGGACTCATTCCTCAGCTCAATGGTCTATACTCATTGCCTTTGCTTCTACCAACACCTCCTTTAATCTTTTGCAGTCTGATTTCCAGTCTCCTTCTTTCACTGAAATGACTGGATCTCCATGAGACCTCATGAGAACTCATCCTAGCCAAATCCAAAATGACTTTTTCTTTTTCAGTTTTCATCCCTTCTTCCTCTCTTTTTCATTGGATACTTTTGGTTACTTCCTTTTCAAGTCTCTATGCACTTCAGGCCATCCTACATAGCACTTTCAAAGTGATTTTTCCTTAAACACAGACTTAACCATGGCACCACCCCACTCATGAAACTTCAATTTTATTTTTTAAATTCTTACTTCTAGGATCAAATACAAACTCCTCTGTCTAGCTTTGAAAGATCTGCACAACTTGGCCCAATCTATCTTTCCAGTCCCATTGAATATTATTCCCTACTACAAAGTCTTCAATTCAGCCAAACTGGTCTTCTTTTAGTTCCTCACACACTCCATCTCTTCTCTCTGTACCTTTGTCATTCCCCACTCCCAGAATGCACTACCTCCAACTCATAGAATTCCACTCCTCTTCAAGCAACACCTTCTCCACAAAGTCTTTCCTGATCCCTTCAACTGCATGTGTCCTCCCTCTCTAAAATACATTGTATTTACTTTGTATGTAATTGTGAAGTCAACAATTATTTCTTGAGCGTCTGCTGTGTGCCAGACACTGTTCTAAGTGCATGGGAAACAAAAAAAAGCTCTTCCCTCCAATCATGCCTTCTGCCAAGGATCTCGCAGTATAACAGGGGAGAGAAGATAACAATAATTGTGGACAAACAAGATACAGACAGGATAAATTGTGAAGTACTAGTGCTGTGGTGAAGGCGTTAAGATTAAAGAAGACTAGGAAAGGCTTCTTATAGAAGGTTGGACTTTAGCTAAGACTTATATGTGAGTGATAAGAGAAGGGGAGGGGGGCAGCTAGGTGGCGCAGTGGATAAAGCTGCGTCCTTGAAGTCAGGAAGACCTGAGTTCAAATCTGGCCTTAGACACTTGACACTTACTGGCTGCGTGACCTTGAGCAAGTCACTTAACCTTGATTGCCTCACACACACAAAAAAAAAGAAAGGGAGGAATAGGGATGATGGTCAGGTGCAAGACTGGATGACTAGGCTTTTGTTGGGTACTGAAAGGAAGTCAGGCAATCTAGGAGGGAGATAGGAGGAGGGAAAGCATTCTAGGCATGGCACACAGACAGTGGAGACACTGAGTAGGGGAATGGAGTGTCATGGAACAGCAAAGAGGCTGGTGTCACTGGGTCACAAGTACATGGAAGGGAATAATGTGTAAAAAGACTGGAAAGATACGAAGGCGCTCAGTTATGAAAGACTCTAAAAGCCAGCAGATTTTACATTTGACCTCGGAGATAATTGGGAGCCATTGAAGATGATTTGGAGGTGACATGGCCAGACCTGTGTGTTAGGAAGCTCAATTTGAGAGCTGAGTGGAGGATAGATTGAAGTGACTGAGTCAGGGAGGCCAACCAGCAGACTATTGCAGTAGTCCTGGAAAAAGGTATAAAGGCCTGCCCTAGAGTGGTGGTAATGTCAAAAGGAGAGATGGGGGTGCACACCAGAGAGGTTCTGAAGGTAGAAATGGCAGGACTTGGCAACAGATTGTATATGGGTGGACAGATGGACGGAGGGATAGAGGATGACAGCTGGGTTGTGAGACGGGGTGACTGGGTCCCTCTTTGGTATTTAATTCCTATATAGTATTTAAAGTCATTAACAACCTGGTACTAATTTCTTTTTCCAGTATTATTGCAAATCATTCTCCTCCATACAGAGAACAGTCCAACCAAACTGGCTTTCTAGCTATTCTTCCTACATGGCACTCCATTCCTCTCCTTGTGTCTTTATACTGGCTGTCCCCTATGCCTGGAATGCACTTCTTCCCACCACCCTCTCTCTGAATCATTAAGTTCCTTCTAAAGTGCAACCTTCTACAGAAACCTTTTTTTTTCCCTCCAGCTACTGGTACTCCCCCAGCTCCCAAATCTCTCTCTCTCTCTCTCTCTCTCTCTCTCTCTCTCTCTCTCTCTCTCACACACACACACACACACACACACACACACACACACACACACACACACTTCTCCCTTCCAGGACTCTATATAGTCTTCCTGTCTTAGAAGACTACCCTAGGATTGAAGCTCTCCTTAAGGGTAAAGCACTGGGCATCACTAGAGAGCTGCCTTCTTTGTCTGGACCTACACAGTCTGCCTGACTCACAGTACCAGTGAAGGGCAAAACCCCATTTCATCCTTCCACATTGTGTCTCTGTTCCTTGATGCTCTTTGGCCTCTGGTCTACTTCCTGCTCGGCTTAAGAACCTTGGTCCAGGAGTCCCCCCACTGCATCAAGGGTGTTTGTCTAGGAATTTCCCTGGAGGGGCATGAGAAGGATTTTCCTACAGGGTTTCAAGTTTAAGCCTCTGTGTGTAGCCCATCTTACCTCAGCATTTCTTAAAGCTCTAGTTCTCCCCATTCGTCTATCTCTATTCTCTTATTTATAGGCCAAATCCAAAAAGAACAGACCGGGTCCATAGAGTTGCCTTGAATCAATTTATTATCCTCAATATGATGCTGAAAGGACAAGAATGGCATCCATGGTCAGTAAGGCAAGTTCACATCTTATTCAAAGCGCTCGTCCTGGGCGCAGCATCCACAAAGATTTATTTAGTATCTAGTATTTAATATCTAGTATCTAGTATCAAGGCACTTTTCCAGGTACAGGAGCTAAACATATAAAAATAAAATTGTTCCTACCCCCAAAGGGCTTATATTCTACTCATGTGTGGGGATGAAGACCGAT
This sequence comes from Phascolarctos cinereus, assembly GCF_003287225.1. NCBI lineage: Eukaryota > Metazoa > Chordata > Mammalia > Diprotodontia > Phascolarctidae > Phascolarctos > Phascolarctos cinereus. Next base: position 211,343,810 of record NW_027556098.1, on the reverse strand, counting down.
GTGACACATAGACAGATGTGGCAGCTCTACTGCTCATCTTGCCTTAGAACTGTTTTCTAATTGTTTCATGTACATACTGTTTATCTTACCTCTCAATCTAAACCGTTAGCTCTCACAGGGCATGGACATGTCTTCTGGCTTCTTTTGTATCACCTATGGTACCAGATTCATTGCTTAGGCACCTAGTAGCTATTCAATAAATCCTTCTTGAATTGAGTTATCCAGATTGAGTATCTCCATTGATCAAAGTGGACAGATAGCTGCCAGATTTACACATCACTGTATGCCCTCTAAACCCAAGCAGGAAGAGAAAGGACAGAGTATTCCAAAGGGAAGAAGGAAAGGACTCCCTGGTGCCCCAATAGTGAAAAAAATGGTAATAAACTCTTCAAAGATTCCTCAAAAAGCAGCCAGGATTACATCAATTGATACTGCAAGGCCCAGATACTCAAAGTGTTCACATTTAGTGCCAGAAAAATGAATCAGAAAGGCAGCCTCAAATATTTTTTCCCTCAGTGATATATTATCTGATGAAAAGCTTGCAATATGTTCTGGCTATACCTTTGATGTATGGCTTAACCCATTGGTATCTGGATTTCTTGGTCTGCATCCCTTTGCCTTTTGCTATTAGCCTGGACACTTGAAAATAAGAACAGAAACAGGTCCTTATAAGGGTTTGATGTAGAAGATGAAGTCTTCTGGAAGATTTATGCAGAGAATTTACAGTAGCTTAAAAAGAATGATGAAATAGAACAGTATAATATGAAATAGTTATTCCTCAGAGACGAATCTTTCTAAGGTCTGGCTCCAAGTGGTCTTACTGACTAAGCTTCCAGTACAAATGATGACAAACCAATATATTGCTAGGAATCAGGTCTGTGGCAAGTGACTCTTCCAAATGTTCTGCAAAAACTGCTGGAAAATCAAGCGTGGAACAGTACTGCCCCTCAGTCCAACCTGAGGATGCACAGAGGTCACCACTTCCTATGCTAACAGAATGTTTGAGGAGGAGGGTGGGTAGGGTACAGGTGTCTGTCTGATTAATCAGGCCACTCTGATGTTGATTTAACACGCAGTAAATCTATGGCCACAACAGAAACAGGAATAACAGAGTTGTGGCTCTATAGTTATTTTCCACCCATATAGCAGAGAGCATCTTGTCATGCAAAGTGGTGAGGTGGCACAGTGGATAGACCACTGGGCTTTGAATCAAGAAGACTCATGTTCATGAGTTCAAATCTGGCAGCAGACATTTACTAGCTGGGTGACTCTGCACAAGTCACTTACCCCTATTTGCCTCAGTTTCCTCATCTGTAAAATGAGCTGGAGAAGGAAATGGCAAATCACTCCAGTATCTTTTCCAAGAAAACCCCAAATGAGGTCACTCTTTGTGAAATAACTGAACAACAACAATCCTGTCATATTATAGCTCACTTTAAATGCAGTCTATTTTGTTGATATTGAGTGAGCTACTGACTCCAACCAGGGCTTCTCTCAAATATTTCCCAGTTACCACTTCCCTTCGATTTCCCTCCCTTCCTCCCCTCACATTCAGATTGTTCCAGCAGCATCTTAGCTGGTAATCACATCTCCAGACTTCTTCTCATTCTAATCTAGCATAATGCTGCCATCAGAAGAATTTTCTTCAAACCCATTTTTACCATGATATTCTCCTACTACTCCAAAACCTACAATGGCTCCCTATTGCCTAGCATAACCTATAGAAGTTCCTTAGTCTGGCATCCAAAGAAATCAAGTATCCCTGTCATATGCTTCCCTGTCTCATCTCTGAATCCTACTGAATAAGGCTTCTCCACTTCATTTATCCAAACTACCTCTTGCTGGTAATGTCACAAAAGAAGCCCAGTTGTGTTGCAGGGAGCAGATAAATTGCATCATGAATAATTTTGATGACATTCTGCTGTGCAAAGATAGCATTTATTATTTATTTATGAAGAAGGAAGAGGAGGAGAAGGAGGAGGAGGAAGAGGAAGAGGAAGAGGAGGAGGAGAAGGAGGAGGAGGGGGGGAAGGGAGGAGAGGAAGAAGAAGAAGAAGAAGAAGAAGAAGAAGAAGAAGAAGAAGAAGAAGAAGAAGAAGAAGAAGAAGAAGAAGAAGAGGAGGGAGGAGGAGGAGGAGGAGGAGGAGGAGGAGGACGAGGAGGACGAGGAGGACGAGGAGGAGGACAAGGACGAGGAGAAGCCATACAAATACAGAATCACAATCACAAAGCTGAAAATTCAGGAATTAGAAAGGACTTCAGTGGCCATCCAGTACTACCGCTTTATGAAAGGAATCCTCACTATAACATGTCTGATGAGTGGTTGTCCAGTTTCTACTGGAAGACTTCTGATGAAGGGCAATCTGCTATCTCTTGAGGCAGCCCATTCCACTTCTGGACAGCTCTAATGTTTAGGAAGATTTTCTGTTTATCTCCTCTAAATTTTCCTCCATGTACCTTCTACACATTGCTTCTGATTTTGCTTTCTGGGGCCAAATAACATAAGCCCGATCCTTTCTGCATATGCCTTTCAAATACTTGATGTCAGCCAAAGTGCACACCCACCCCAAAGTCTTCACTTGTCTGGGCTAATTGTGCCCAGTTCCTTCAGCTGGTTCTCAGATGATATGCTTTAGGCCCCTTCGCTATCCTGGTTGCCTCATTGCTTTGCTTTGGACATTTCAGCTCATGAATATTGTCATGAATGCTGTCAGTGGATTTAAGACTGGTTGTAGTCATGTTGCCTTTGGACAGAATTGGTTTATCATTGGAAAGAAGAACTGAGCCAAGTAAGTTGCTAGCATGCAGGAAAGGGGGCATTCTGGTGGGTCATCCCTATAATGAGTATTTCATTGTGCTGTTCTGATCTGCTGGAAAGAAAGAGGGGAAGGGCAAGTATGGTGTTTCTGACTGCTGTGCCACTCAGATAAATTTTGGTCCACAGTGCCTGGCACACAAGTGATATCTAATGCTTATTTCTTTCTCCTTTCCCACCCAGAGGACTGGTACAAGGCAGCATAATACAGTAGGAAAACTATGCAGTCAGGGGATCTGAGTACAAATCCCAGCTAAACTATTTAGCATGTCTGTGACCTGGGACAAGTCATTCTACCTCTCCTAATTTACTTTCTTTATCCATTAAAAAAAAATTAGTGGATTGGAATACAATTATATCTAAAGTACCTTCTAGTTCTAGACCTATGATTTAGAGCTAGAGAAGTTGAAGGGTGGATCAACTCATGGAAAGAGTAAACCCAATCTCTTTTGTACACGGTAGCCCTTCAAATATGTGGAAATCAGCCAAAGTGTATATCTGCCCCCAAGCCTTCACTTCTCTGGGCTAATCACGCCCAGTTCCTTCAGCCAGTCCTTAGATAACATGCATTCAACTCCCTTCATTATCCTGGCTGCCTCTTTGCCTTGCTTTGGACACTCCAGCTCATGAATATAAGCAATGGGTCGAAGGTGCAAAGAGTCAAATCATGCTAATGTCAACATGATTCATACAGGGTCCATACTATCTTTGTGCAAAGGTGTTTGACCAGAGATGCCTGTAAGGATATGGATGAGAATCCCTGACATTCTCAACCTATAGTTCTTGTGCAAAACTCACTTCTTTGCCTAATCCTTTTGGAAGGTCTCTGCAAATTGCTCATAGGTTAAGGATGTGGTTGCATAATTTGCATAAATGACCACTAGAGCGGAGTTGTATCAAAAGCTCCCCATTTATATCACAGTGGCCACTGTCTGACCATTATTGCAAATGGGTGAAACCTCAACCCTGCCTGAGTTTGCTATGGTATCTCTTCCCATATTTAAAAAGTAGTGGGAGCAGGCACAAGCCCTTTTGAGCCAATCTGAATAACTGCTTAAAACTCAGCCTAACCTTTTGCACATAGATGTAGTGTGAATGTTTTTTGACGGGCAGTTTGGAGAGGCTGCCCTACAGAGAGGGTAATTCTTTTGATGGAGATGGGGAGCCCCCTGCTGGGGAGCCATTAGTACTTTAAAGTTGTGTCTACTGCAGGCCATTTCAGGACACCCTGTCCCAAGCAGGACAAAGCTACCAGCAAGCTACAGCTATGAAAGGGAAGATGTCCACCCACAGCCTCTGTAAATATTCCTGCCAAGTCAGAGCCATCTTGGCCTAGGAGGAGGTGGTGCCAATAGGAATATTTCAAAAGGACTTAACTTACATTTATAAATAAAATAACCATCATTTCTTTAGTGACGTAGGGGATGTGATCTTTGCAGAGAACGTCTCCACAGTACTGGCAGGGGTAGAACATTCTCCAGGTGGATCGTTGCCAGCAAGACCTCTATTGTTGAGGTCACAAATGTGATGTCAAACACACGCACAGCAAAAGGAGCTATGAAGGAGCAAAGAGAGATATGTGATGCCTGTTGGTGTGACAGCACAGCCATACTGGTCGCCCTGTACTTTATTGACATTACATCTGTGATAGTCAGTAGCACTCTGGGCAGCATTGGCCCTGGAAGACTTTATGTAGTTCTGCTTCCTGATAAAAGGGAATTCAAGGACAAACAGGTGCACAATTCATTCACACACAGGAGATCTGAGAGGGCCCCTGCAAGAGTGATCTTGTATTTCTATTCATCTATGCAGCTGAGACCAGGAAAATCACATTTTCTGACTTTAGTGGTTGGGACTGGGAAATGAGTACAATGTTACTCTAAATGATAAATATTATCTAGTCTTTTTTATTTTTTGCTATGCTTTTCCCTAGTCTAATTAAATTGTTTGCTTAACTAGAATATTGAGCAGTGAGTGAAAGCTAATTAGTCTGGGTCAGTCAGGATGGCCAGAGTTTGTCATTGGTATGGGGTGAAGAGCCAGTGAATGAATAACTCTAGATAAAAGAACCTGGGATGTAACAGCTCTCTGTGTGCTGGGGCACACAGCTGAATTGATAGGAAGTGAGGTGGTATTGAAAATAATTAGGGTATATCTGTATTTCCCCCTCATCTATACCAAGAGCCTCATAGATAGTGGCTGTGCTTGGTACCTGCCCTGGAGTCAATTCAAGAGGAGTAGGAGTTTGTGATCAATCCACAAGCGTGTATTTAGCACTTATTGTATGTCAGACACCATGCTAAGTGCTGAGGATGTAAAGACAAAAGTGAAAGAGTCCTTGACCTCAAGGTGCTTTCAGTTCTAATGGGAGAGACAACATGCAATACCTGTAAATATATGCAATAGGAATACAAGGTAGTTTTTGGAGAAGGTGCACTGGCGGGGTGCAGGAAACAGAGAGAGAGAGAGACAGAGACAGACAAAAACAGAGGAGACCAAGAAAGGCTTCATGAAGAAGCTGACATTTGAATGAAGCCTTGAAGAACACCAAATACATTCCAGATGTGGGAGATAACCAATTCAGAGCCATGAGGAAAGCCAGGGTGGCTGGATTCCTGAGTCCTAGGAAAGGAATAAAGTGTGAGAAAACTGGGAAAGGTAGGAAGGGGCCAGGTTGTAAAGAGATTTAAATAATCAGATGGCAGAGTTTCTATTTTGAGTCTTAAAGCAATAGCAAGGCAATTGGAGTTTGTTGAATGGTGGGGGTAACACAATCAGACCTACACTCTAGGAAAATCATTTTGGCACCCATGTGAGGAATGGATTCAAGTCAGGAGAGACCTGAGGCAGAGAGACTAAGTAGAAAGCTATTCCCAAGTGAGAGACAATGAAGACTTGAGTCAGGGCGGCAGCTGCACCAGGAGAGGGGATGGGGACAGATGGAAGAGGTGTTGTAGAGATAGAAATGAATTCATATTCCAACCTGCACTGTATTTCTGCAAAGGATATTTTTTTGCCCTTTCCCTAAGGGACATTTTGAAAGAGATTACAGTGATATTACCTCTTTCAAGACCTCCCTCTAAACATGTCCCTTGTTGTTGTTGTTGTTATTGTTATCGTTGAGTTGTTTCAGTCCTGTCCAACTCTTTGTGACTCCATTTGGGGTTTTCTTAGTAAAGCTACTTCACCTTTCCTTCTCCAGCTCATTTTACAGATGAGGAAACTGAGGCAAACAGGGTTAAGTGACTTGTGCAGGGTCACACTGCTAGTAAGTGTCTGAGGCTGAAGTTGAACTCATGAAGATGAGTCTTCCTGACTCCAGGCCTGGTGCTGTAGCCAATGTACCACCTCACATGTCCCTTATCTTCTCCTAACTGACACCACCTCACTCACATTGCTCCTTTGTCCTCTATGTTCTCAGCATTTGATGTCTAGTTTGTACTTGTTGACCTGATGCTCTGTTCTAATTCTCACATCATTCTGTGCCTTATTTGGCCTAACTAGATTACAGTCTCTTTAAAGGGTAAGAACCATGTGTTCCTGACTTCGCACGCATCTGACTTTGGGTAAGAAAAGCAATATGATGTAGTGAAAGATTCTTGGGTTTGGAGTCAGACAATCTGGATTTGAATCCCAACTCTGCCACTCTCTACCTCTGTGATCTTGGGTAAGAACAATAAGAAGAAACATTTATTAAGTGCCTACAATGTACCTACAAGTCATTTAATGTCTCTAGTTCTCTATGTTCTCCTGGTTCTCACCTCCTCCTGAAGTGGTTGGACTACATGGCCTCCAAGGTCCCTTTCAACTCTTATTTGTAATCAATGATTTAAGTCACTTGACTCTGTGGGTCTCAGTTGCCTAATCTGTAAAATAAAGGGGTTGGATTGGATCACAGAATCCTAATATCATCATCATAGATGACCTCGAGTTGCTTCCAGGTCTACAGTTATTATCTACCATCATATTTCTCCATCCTACTTAACCTCAGCACTCAATGCAATGTTATGCCCACAACAGACCCTCAATGATGTCTTGTTAACAATACAGCATAGTGAAGGCCCATCTCTTACATGCTAGAACCTTATTTATACATCTTCATCAAAAGATGGTTTCTTGGGGCAGCTAGGTAACACAGTGGATAGAGCACTGGCCCTGATGTCAGGAGGACCTGAGTTTAAATCCAGCCTCAGACCAAACACTTGACACTTACTAGCTGTGTGACCCTGGGCAAGTCACTTAACCCCAATTGCCTAAAAAGAGAAAAGAAAAGAAAAAGATAGTTTCTTGAGTATTGCTATAGTGCTGATTCATTAACACCTTAAAAAGGTACCAATGACATCTTGTTCTGCTGTGTTTATGTGAAAATCACCCTATCACCCTATCCCCATCCAATGTGTAGGTTTTTACATTTTCTGCTCAAATAAGGATCTTTCATTTTGTCCCTTTCTGATAACTTGCTTAATTTCCTAAAGATCACCTTGAATTGTGAGACTATCTCTCAGGGTTCTTTCCATTGCCATATGATCCTTCTTCCTGCCTCTCCTTCCTTTCCCCTTACATGTGTCAACTGGAAACCTGAATGAGCCTCTTCCCTTATATCATTTAGGTCAACTATTAAACCACACTGGGTTCATTTGCAGGCCTGACAAACCTCCCTCATTCCTACCTTTTGGGGAATCTTCATCTGGATCCATTGAGATAATAGGATTTAAAGCTGAAAGGGCCATTAAAGGTCTCCAATTCTCTCATTTTTACAGCCAAGGGAAAGTTAGGTGATTTTCCCAAAGTCACACAGAAACTAAATAGTAGAGCCCACATTCCAGTCCTGTCTGCAGTTCCAAATATGGGGCTTTTTTTTTATTACAGCATCATCAGATCCAAGTCTACGTAACTCTATAGCTGGGTGCCTAATAGCTGGTTGGCCTAAACCATAATTTTCCCAGTTTATTGATGTCATGTGGGATAAAATCAAAAGCCATGTTAAAGTCAAGATGGATTGTATCAATTGCTTCTTCTCTATCTAACAGACGTGTCATTCTGTCATAGCAGAAGGGGAGTTTGGTCTGAGGGGATTTGCTCTTGGTGGTTGTTTTTTTTGTTTTGTTTTGTTTCTTTACAAGACCCTGTTGCCTCTTACTCTAAGCTCTTAAAGCTATTTGCAAGATTTTCATTACTCTTATTCTTTTTGAAATTTTATAATGCTAGACAATAATAATATAATGATAATATGCATTTACTTTTGTAGAGTACTGTGCAAATTTTTCAATGTGTTTTCGCACGTATGGTTCCATTTTTCCTATTTGAATTTTCTATGGGAGCTTAGAAATAAACGTAGTATTCTATGGACATAAGTGCATGTTAAGAAACCTTTAATGGAAATGCATTGTGCAAGATTATTTTTATTAGAGCTAAATGTCACATTGTTTTGTTTTTTTTCCCCAAACTTAGTTTGCTGTAACCTATGCATGTCCCTAAATCTGACAATCACCAGGGAGAAAAAGATGATGTATACTGCAGACCACATTTCACTTATGAGGAAAATGAGGCCCAGAAAGAATATATGATTTGTCCAAAGTCCTAAGGCTCTTCAGAGTCAGAGTTATGAATAAAATCCAGGTCTTCTGATCCCTAATCCAATGCATTTCCCAACATACCACATTTAAATGCTTCTACCTACACAACATCTTTCTGATGTGCACTTTTCTCTCTACTCATAGAACTACCACCTTAATGTAGAGACTCATCATCTCTTGAGTTATTACAATAACATTCTCATTGTTCTCCCTGCCTCAGGTCTTCTCCACACAGCTGGCACAGTGATTTGCCTAAAGCATAAGTCTGACCAGGGGCAGCTAGGTGGCACAAATGGATAGAGCACTGGGCCTGGAATCAGGAAGACTCATCTTCATGAGTTCAAATCAGGCTTCAGACACTTACTAGCTGGGTGACCCTGGACAAGTCATTTGAGCCTGTTTGCTTTGGTTTCCTCATCTGTAAAACGAGCTAGAGAAGGAAATGGCAAGCCACTCCAGTGTCTTTGTTAAGAAAACCCCAAATGGGGTCACAAAGAGCTGTACATGACTGAAAACGACTGAACCACAACATAAAGGTCTGACTGTGACACTCTTCTACTCGATAAACTCCAGTGGCTCTTTGTTACTTCCAAGATCAAATAAAAAATATTTTATTTGTCATTAAAGCTCTTCACAACCTGGCCCTTTCTTGTATTTTTGGTTTTCTTACATTTTAGTCCCCTTTGAACACTATTTGGTCCAGGCCTACTGCCCTACTTTGTCATTCCTCATACACAGCACTCCATCTCTTAACCTATGTGCTTCTACAACAATTATCTTCCATTCCTGGAATTCTTTCCTTCCTTACCTCCTGCCTCTTGGTACCCCTGGCTTCGAGACAGCTCAAAATATTACCTTTCATAGGAGGCCTTTCCCTATTCCCACTTGCCACTACTCCAAAGTGGTAGTGCTTTCTCATCAAAGGTTCCCTTTCATCTAATATGTATGTATCTTCTACATACCTGTTTACATGCGTAATCTCCTCCATTAGAATGTAAGCTTCTTGAGGGAAGGGATTATTTTTGCTTTTCCTTTGTATCCTTAGTTGTTATCGTTCAGTCATTTACGACTCTTCATGACCCCATTTGGGTTTTCCTGGCAAAGACTGTGGAGCAGTTTGCCATTTCCTTCTTTAGCTTATTTTACAGATGAGGAAACTGAGGCAAACAGGGCTAAGTGACTTGCCCAGGGTTACACAGCTAAGTGTCTGAGGCCAGATTTGAACTCACAAAGGTGAGTCTTCCTGACTCTAGGCCTGGCACTCCATCCACTGAGCCAAGTAATGGCCCTTAGTATCCTTCGTAGTTAGCACGATGCCTGACATATAGTAAGAACTTTATAAATGCTTGTCAATTACCCTTTTCCCTCTGGTGGTGCTTCTCAAAGTGCAGTCCATGGTCTCCTGACAGTCCTCAAGACCATTTCAGAGGATTGTAAAGTCAAAACTATTTTCATAATAGTACTAAGTCATTTTAATTTCTAACATGGTAACTACTGATAGACATGACAAGCAGAAACAAAAACTGTTTGAAGTCCTCAATAATTGTTAAGAGTGTAAAGTGACCAAAAAGTATGAGAACCACTGCTCTAAGAAAAAGAAGCTACAGACATGGAATGGACTCTTCCAGTCCTTAGATATTTTCCAGGTTCTCTGTAAGTTCTTCAGAATGGTGGCTAGTGGCAGTGTCTTGACTATGGACAATTCTGTTTCGCAAATGAAGCAAATATAATTGCCTAAATTTGGAAGTATAACGAGGAGAAGGCAACTAGAGCTTTGCTACAGAGTGCCAAAAAGCACTTACTCCATCAGCAGCTTCAAAACAGCAGAGTTTAATGCCTAGTTACCTCTAATTACTAGCTAAAAGAGGATACAAACAAAACCTAGTTGAATTTCTCTCTGGCTTTGTCTTCTAGCTCAGGGAGGCCTTCCCAGGTGGCATTTGAGGCTGCTTAATTTTTACAAAAATTGTTAGTTCCAATTCTGCTTACATCAGTTTGTTTTCTTCTACTACAATTTGGTTTCTCCTCATAGTATGCTGTTTCTCATCTTACTTCTCCAATTTTAATCATAGACTCATAAGTCTAGACGTAGAAGGGACCTCAGAGGACTCAATTTTTTTTTCTCAGAGTATCAATAATATATGACCCAGAGCAAACATAGTATGTGGTCCTGGGGCTCTGATTATATGGGCATAAAAAGTTAAAAAAGGTTAAAAAAGTCTCTTGGTTTTTTAGATGAGGAGACTGAGACTTAGGGAGATTTAATGACACTCAAAGTCACAAAGGTGATAAGCAACAGAGGCAGAATTTGAACCCAGATCCTCAGACTCCAGAACAATAATACATTATTATTATTAAAAATTACAATAATTACTATTCTGTAATTTTAAAAGTCTCTTCTGATCATTTCCCTTGTCTTTCTTTTATTCTTGATATTTAATAAAAAATTTCTACTCCCTTCCCCCACCTTTTAAAAAAGTATTTCCTGCTTTAGCAATGTGCTTCTGAAAGATTTCCGCATTTCTTTGTATTCCTCTTTTGGTAGCTTTCTCTTGGAGTACCCATGATGAAAGCTATTCTGCTCATAAGGTTTGGTTAAGCACTGGATATGGTTCGATCTTCTATCCTTTTTTTTTCCTCCTCATACTCCAAGTTGCTGCTGAAAACTGTATCTGAGATGGAAAAATCATATTCTTCCAAAAACTTTCCAAGATATCAGCTCCCTGATGCAGCACTTGGTGAACTTAGCCCAGTAGCAAAGGAGCCTACCAAAGGGGAAAAAAACAAAACAAAACAACAAAACAAAACAAAAACAGCAGCTTAGACTGAAGCACCTGACAGAAGGGGAATTTCCTTTTCCCCTTTCATTCTCCTGGAAGTAGCTGATCTAGTAAAATAGGGTTGCAGATAGCCAGACTCCACTCTCAAGCCTGTCTTTGACTGACGTGTGGAGAGCCAATGGTTCCTCAGTCAGGTTCAACAAGAAGACAGTGGGTTGGTTCCTGAAAATCTATCTCAGACTGAAATGACAAAGGAAAATGTGAACTTTGCAACCCATCTCAGCTAGCAATAATGAGGACTAGAATCTAAGAGGCATTAATTAACCAAGGAAAAAAAATTGGCTTGCTTCAGATGTTCTCTTATTAATACCAATAACAAGCCATTACAAACATTTATTCTAATTTATGGACACCTGCTTGACATCAACAGCATAGAAACACCCTTCCAATTATTTTGTGGTACAACAGCACACTCGTGTTACAGGGAGCATGGAAGGCTTTTCTCATTTCCTGTGCAACCACCTCTAGCTCTTTGTATATCTTCCTATTTAAAATTACCAACAGGCTTCAAACATATTTGTCTAGGTTTGCAAGCAGTAGGAGGTATTTTTTGAAGTTCTTGAAATATATACATACACACACACACACACACACACACACACACACACACAAACACACAGAGGTCCTGGGGTCATTCGGTCTGCATGCAACATTCCACCATCCTCTGGGTGCACAAGCTTTCCTAGAAGCAGGATCACATGGTGACCTGAACTCTCCGAAATTCCACACTTCATCCTCCCTTCCCCTCCCCCAAGCAATTGCAATTATCTTTTGCAATCAAATGCATTTCTTATTTATGGCAATGTCTTTGTCACAACAAAGAAATGTAAGATAAGTGACGACTGGAAGGGCTTTAGAAGTCAGCCCAAGACATTATTTTTTCCTATTAGCCCTTACCAATGTCAAGTGCAAAATTTAAATTAACAAGCACTTCCCTTATTGGAATGACTTCAGCACTTTTGCTGCTTTCATTGATTTCTATTTACTTTGGCAGCTCCAGACGTGAAGAACATATTTCTCTGTGAAAAGGAAGCAACCTAATACCACTATCATATATAGATGAGTGCTGAGATAAAATGTTGGGATGAGCTTCTTCTAAAAATTAACATAATAGAAGCAGCACACTATTTATGAAGTGTTCTTACTGGTCTTACCTTCCCGTTAGTGTCACTTTAAGGTTGTCTCCTGCCAATATTTCTCTATATTAACAACTGGTCTATCATACAATAAATATGAAGTCAAAGTCATTTCAAAGCTGAACAATTCCCTGGCCAATATGTCATCTACCAGGTACACTAGACACTGAGCTATCATTGGCAAAACTCAAAACTAAGAGAGAGAAGCCAACATGTTGCTGCTGGTGGCTGCCATATTTTATGGATATAAAACAAATACATTATTTCAATCTTTGGAAATCACTGTATTATGTATATATGCATATATATGTATTTATATGTGCATACACATATATATGTATGTATGTGTGTGTGTGTATGGCAAGCATCAGTAGCCATATATACACATAGACACAAATATATATTAGTAGGCAGTGTTGTTTAGGATGCCTTTTTCTCAATCAGTGTACATGTTTTCTATCATCAGATCTGACTTCTTTGGGAATTTAAAAACCTACAAGAGACAAAATCCCCCTCATATTAATTATCTATTTCCATTACATATAATCTGACTAAAAATGCTGTGCCCCCTGTGATTCTGAACCCCAAACTGTAATGATAGAAACAGCCAAATTATTTTCCTTGTTTCTTTCCTTTTCTCTTCTCCCTACATGGTAATGACTAGAATAAGAAGGAATGTGGCCTAGTTGGAAGCCTTTATTTGTTCTTCATAAAAGTCTACCCTCTCTTCTAGTAGGTCAGGTCATTAGGGCAAAGTAAAATAGGTAACAGAATTTTGAGTCACCATTCCTAGGAATCCCATATATCCTTTGTCCTCCATTTTTTGGGTTTCTTGACCATTTGCCAATACCTAGTGCCTCTATCAATCCAATGGGCAATTTATATATGAATTGTACTGGGTAGTTAGAGAGGTAAAAAAACATAGGCTCAACCCTAGTAGATTCAGATGGCATAAATTTACTCCTACCACACACATACATGTACCTTCAGCTTAAAAGAAAGCTATGACAATAAATGTTTCCACTCGATCAATAAAATGATTCCATTCAACCAATAACCATTTTCTGCTTGGTAGAGGTTAGTTCCCACCCCTTGTTTTTGCCAGGCATTAGAGATAGTTCCTGAACTGACCCACCTTCTGACCTTTCATTACCCATGGGCCCAGACAGGAAGTCCTGAATGACTTCTCCTGTTGAAGGCTCTGGATTGGAGGGGGAGGGCATTTTGACAGGCTGAATGTAATTGCCTCAGTTGCAACTTGGCCAGAACACTCTAACACTCCCTTACTACAAGGAGTGCTGGATCCTTTAATGACCACAGACAGTTAAGGATCTCTGTTTTATGTCTCATCACGATTACTAGAAGACTTGGCTGTGTAAGCTAAAGCAGCTGTTGGGCCACATCAACATTAACCATGTACGTTCTACTCCCACTCAGATCTCAGTGACATTGATATCCATTCATCTTCCCCTCTTTGCCCAGTTAGCCCTAGATATATTTCTTGGCACCGTCATATTCGAAAGCTAGTTCTTCATATTAACTGAGTTGCTTTTAAATACCATTGGGAAATAAAGCAGTTTATTACCATAGCAAGGGTTCAGAAGACTACCATGGTGCCCTGGATTCTAGGTCCAGTATTCCAGTGAATTAAATATGTTATTTGAGGCAAGTCACTTTGACTCTTTGGACTTGGGTTTCCTTACCAATAAAATAAAATAAAATCTCAGCCACCCATTTAGATTATGAAAGCCAGCTCTTAATATTAGGAAGGATCAGCTGTGGGTTGCTTCCTAACATGGGAATATGCTGCCTCAGAAAATTATCTCTTCAAAGGATGGAAAGATTCTTTTTGTATGCAAACAATTTCTTTCTCTGCTTTACTCTATTCACTTTTTTATATTGATGATGATGTTGAATAAACCAAATATAGAAAGATTTAACCCTCTATATGAAGCCCAACTTCTCAACTTTCAGGAAAACAGACTTCAAAACCACCTTTAGGTTAAGAAAAAGTATGTAGAATAGGTGTTTAGAGGGCCTTGAAGTACAGTTTTATGCTTATACAAGTTTTTTTTTTCTGCTGACTGTTGCTTCCATCTGTTGTAGTACTTTGGGTTTGAAGAAATGTTACACAAGATTTGAAGCTTTCTGTGGACCAGCACATACCTCATGAGCCCCAGTAGATTCATTCACTTTTACCAGCCAGCCAGAGGACATGTTAATTCAAAACAAAAGACAATTAATCAAAGGGCACAATAAAGTGAACAGAAAAGAAAAAAGCTCTTCCCATGGGCATATAGGGTACACTTTTCTATAGGTGCAGCCACTAGTGGGAGAATCTACACATGTAGAGAACAGGCATGACATTGAAGTATACATGTCAAGAATCAGTATGGGTAAGAAATGCATATAGAATACATATATTTAGTGAATATGTATGACCAGGACCCACATGTGGCCAAGGCAACTCACAGCTCCAGTGCTGCAGATCTACCAGTGCCTGGTGATATCCTCATCTCTATTGCTCTCCACTGGGTGTATTATTTCCTTTTCTCTTCTCCCTATATGGTAATGACTAGAATAAGAAGGAATGTGGCCTAGTTGGAAGCCTTTATTTGTTCTTCATAAAAGTCTACCCTTTCTTCTAGTCACCTTTGAAGAGCACGGCATTTTTTCTGGGTGTCATATCTACTGAGCATTGCCTTGTCTTTGCTAAGTGTTTCTGGTCACCAAGGTGTTTCCTGCTACCACCTCCCATCTACCTTCAGCTCAGGGGCATCTATTGACTCTCTACTCCCTCTCCTGGCAAGGGAAGGTTAAATTCTTTTAGTTCATAACTTAGGCTGTAAGCCACTATACTTGGCTCAGTGTAGCAAAAAGAAGTCAGCCAAGCTGAAGTTGTCTATTTTTCTGATTGACTTTCTAGTGCTAATTTGACTGCACATCAGCGTTTCTTAACCACTTTTTTTTGGCATTCTGGTGAAGTCTGCTCACCCCTTCTCAGAATAATGTTTTTACATGCATTAAGTAAAATATGGAGAATTACAAAGGAAAAAAAATTTGAAATACAAGTTATTAAAATGTAAATAAATGAAAAAATTCATAGATCCCAGGTTAAGAATTCCTGATGTACATGGACCCGGACAAGTATCTGATTTAAGGTTAGAACATTTCTTTTTTTTTTTTGCAAGGTAGTCAGGGTTAAGTGACTTGCCCAGGGTCACACAGCTAGTTAAGTGTCAAGTGTCTGAGGCTAGATTTGAACTCAGGTCCTCATCACTCCAAAGCCAGAGTTCTATCCATTGCTTACATAAAACAATCTTGTAAGGTAGCACAAGAATTATTGCTCCAATTTTATGGTTCGAGAAGTTAAGTGATTTTTTTGTGTCACACAACAAATTAGGCTCTAAGGTAGGATTCAAACCCAGATTCAATACAGCATCCATTTTATAACAGTCTCAATTTGTTTCCTTTGAGCCAAAGAAGGTGAACTCATTGACATAAGAAATGATAAATGTTTGCCTCACTGGTCCCCTCATCCCTATGATTGCCAAGAGCCCACCTCAGTTCTTGAAGGAGGAGAATAAAAATGTTATGAGCATGTTCCTTATTTATTTGGCAAAAACTTCTGAACCCAAGCATGTTATTTCATGCAAACCATTCGTGAGGGTTCATAAATAAAATTTTGGAATATGGAAGGAGAGGTCCTTTTGTTCTTTCTTTAATTGCTTTTCAGATAAAACAACCACACAATCGTTTCTGTCCTTTCCTAGCCTCCATTTCTCAGAAGGGCTTCTATGGAACAGTAGTCTAAATTAACCAGACCCTATTCCAAAGGACTGCCATTCCTCGGCTGCTTTGCTTTGAATGCTCCACATCTGGGTTATGTGCTAAGGGCAGAGGCTGCAAAAGAAAAGGAAGGTGATCTTTAACACTCACACCTGCAGGCCTGTGAAGGTAAGGAAAGAGAAGACACAAAACAGAAACTCTCCCCCATGGCTCCTTGACCCAAGATTACTGAAGGAGCATCTTGTGCCCAAACAGATCTCCGTAGCAAACAGGATTTTAGAATGTATGGCTATTTAAAAACACACTCACACTAATTCAGGGCTCTTGCTACGAGGTCTGCAAGAGCTATTGCAACAAGTCTAGGTGATCGCAGAAAGAAAGCAGGCCTAATAACAGCGGTATTAAACTGGGCCAAGCACATGACCAAGGCAATAATGTGCTTAAGAACAGGGCCTGGAATGTCAGGACCTTTGGTCAACAGCGCCCCTCTGAAGTCAAGGGGTATATGGTGGTTTGGAAAGCATCTGGCAGGGAAAGGGAAGATGCTGGTTTCTTTTCTTGCAGCTTAGCCACAGAGTTTAACTCTTGATGTACCAGTGTAATAGATACCAACCCCATTTTTAGTATCAGGATTAACAGGAACTTGAACCCACTAGCCTGATGTCATGAGTTTGATGGCATAAAGACAGATGGCATCCCCATACAGATACTTGGCACTTACAGCCTTCCACCATTAAAATTAACAACCTGTGATTTTAAAGAAACAGACACGATGGGCAATAAGATAGGGGTGGAGCTCCCTCTCAGCCCTGCACTATGTTTCCCTCCATTGACTTACAATGGAGAATAGTTTTTACCCCACATCGTGTAGTGGTTTGCATATTTGCTGATGTCTCCCCCAAAAGCACCAGGGGAATGAATCATTATTGAAACAATTTACTCTCAGTTAGTGCATGAATGCCTTCCCATGATGCTTTGATGCTTTGTTTGTCCTCCTATAAAAATTATTTATGACCCAAGTGTGATCTTTTAAATCAGAATACTTATTCCTGAAATCAAAGCTATAGCATGCTAATGCAAGGAGAAGCCTTGATAATTTTTCAAAGCCATGTTGAATATTCAAAAGCTGGAACTGAAGGAAAGGAGTTAACATTAATTAATATTTGAAGCAGTAAAATAAAAGCAACAGTGAAGCTAATTTTGCAGGACAATTAATCATGAGTCTTGCTAATTACACATGGGATTTTGCAAATGATTTTTTTCTCAGGTAGCAGAGTAAAAATGATAATCCGATACCCCTCAAAATCATTGGCTTCTCACCAATGTCCCCAGCAAGAGCAATTAGTGGAAACAGCAGAGCCCTAGTAATTGCATGTCAAGAGAGGAGAATGTTAGAATTTTAATTGCTCTAAATAAAGACCACTTGCTCATATGTACACCTGATTGTCCAAAACAAGTCTGCGAGCCAGAGCAAGCATGTAACCACTTCCAGGTGCCAACATAAAAATAACTCTGTGAGAGCAGCATTCTCTCAGCAACACATGCAGTTTCTGGAAGAAAATAGCAATATGCACTAACATTCTGAACTTCAGTGTCATCACTTGAATATAAGAACTGAAAAAAAAAAACCACCCACTTGGGGAAAATGTGCATATTCTTTATATTTGCCAAATATTTATTGCTGACATTTTTTTTGAAGAACTTTAACTATCTACAAGGTGCCAAGGGCTTCAAATTTACTGAATTTTAGGATCACCAATAAAATGTTTTTAACAAGACATCTCAAGAGGGCATAAAATAAAAAATTACCATATTCATGAGTATAAGCCTCTAAGATTGCAATGCTATAAACTGGGTGTTTATAATTTGCTTGTGGCTTTCTTAATTAAAAACTGGTAATTAGAAACTCAAGTCCTATTTTCCCACTTCATCTTCTACACTTTACATGCTACTGTTACTTTTCACTTTAATGTATGTACACACGGATGCACACAATTGCAAATGATCAATAATATTTAACTGTGTGTCTAAAACCTAAATGATGATGGATACATTTAAATATTGCTTTCCAGGAGATTATTACTCCAATGGTCATGTCCTGGCTTAAACATTTAGCTTAAACAAGACAGTTACCATTTTTTTGCTCTTCCAAACATGCATCATTTACTTTCATTTTTAAACCAAATTGCTGAATTACCTTCCAAGTACAACTGTGGTCTCTATTGTCTCTCAGTGTCTGCTTGCATCTTTAAGTACACCATATTGAGGGGCTAAAGCATGACCTTCCTGCCATAGCTTTGTCTGCTGGGCGTAGAGTGGAGAATGGCAGCCTAAACTTAGCGCGATATCTCCTTTGCACCTCCAGAATTGGAATACTTTGTTTACTATGCTGGGACGACTTAAAAGAAACAAGCAGGACATGTGGAGTGTTGCTTCCTTTCCTCAATTACCAGCAGATCACAGGTGTTTATCTGGTTCCCGGAGGTGATTCAGGTAATAAACACTAGGATGGCAGTTAAATGGTTAGAAGCTTTTCCATAGAAGACAGCCCTCACAGTCCTATCATTTCGTGTCTATTGCTCACAAATGGCAAATTATTTATGCAGCCTCCTTAAGTGGTTACTTATGGTTTTTATTTTTATTTTTTAAGCAGAAACCTTGGAAGATTTGCGTTTTCCTTCTAAGCAAGATCAACAATGTCCGCTTTTGGAGGAAACTCCCTTCTTCAGATTGTGGATTATATGTGACCTTAATCTACAGCCTCTCCTTTTGTTCAGATGTCACTGGGGTGGGGTGGCGGGTGGGGGATAGACTTGAAGGGGGAAGGGAAGTCCATGCCTGAGCAGCCGTTATTTATTTATAAGCATTTAACCGAGGCAACAGGCACACCCTGTGTTTTTTTTTTCATAGAGAGGTTTTTCAGGAGGCCCGTAACAAAGAAAAAGGGGAAAAAAGTGTGTGTGGGGGGGTGTATTTGAATCTAGTTGGGCAATAAAAAGGCTAAGTCTGATGTGGCTTTCAATAGGTCTGATATGAATTAAAAAATGATTGCTCGGAAGAGAAATATTTATAAGGCAGCACTGCTTACTATTATCAAAGGCATGGAGATGATTCTAGAATGCTAAGGGTTAGAGAATGTTTAGGGATGGAAAAGAGTGTAAAGAGGCAGGTTTCTAAAAGTTCCTCCCTATAAAACTGTTCTAGACCATCTCCAATGTTTTGACATGGAAGATGCAGGATTTGTTTTACCTGACCATTTATATTTGTTACATGGATCTTTTCTTTTTTCTCTTCTTTTCTTTCCTCCTTTGTTTCCTTTCTTCCTCTGCTTCCCTCTTTCTCTTCCCTACTTCCCTTTCTTCTTTCTTTTCTTTCCTTTCTTCCTTTCTTCCTCTTTTTTCTTTTTCTTCTTTCCTCTTCCTTTCTCTTTCTTTCTCTTTTTTCTTCCTTTTTCTTCTCTCCTTCCTTTCTTTCTCAAAGGAGGGAGAAGAAATTAAATGCTGATTAAATAAAAAAAGTAAAATAAAAGGTTTTGTCTTTTTTTTTAACCTACTGTGCTGTTCAGTTCTATGTTTTGCTTCTCAGCTTGTCTGTCAGCAACCTTGCAGTAATGCTAAAATGTTATCTCCATTGCTACTGTCTGCTGGTCAGGAGAAAATCCAAGTGAGGTCTTTGCTCAAAACATCTTTTCAATAGTAAGTGTTAAGAAAAGACCTTCACAATCATAAGTGGATATTTGTGCCATTCATTTCCAAATCAAGAATTGAACCATGTAAAAACTTTTAGTATTTTTTAGATGTTAGCTACCCATTACACTGAACAGTGTCATTCAAGTTCAGACTGACCTTTGCTCTCTTTCAGGCCTTCTGTTGCTTCTCTTGAGTTTAGGTTCCCCCATCATGCCTGTGATTTTTAGCTCCATTTAAACCTGCCATTGTAGTAAATCTCATCTTATTTTATAGGCCCTTGAAGACAGTTTATGGGACCCTGCCCAATAGGTGAACCAGAGAGCTACGGTAAGGAGACTCCCAGTCATTTGGGGAAGAGATTTTAAAAGATTTCCACCCACTTTAGAGCTCATTAATTTGCAGTAAGAGAAAAAAAAATTCTCAAGCATATCAATTTAGCATCAAAGGGAAATAATAATTCGAAGAGCAGCAATGGAAAATATAAATTCAAATGAATCCATTTAGCTAAAAGGAAATAAAGGGACAGATCACAGAATCTCCATTTTCTAAAGAACCACAGAAGTCATCTAGACCAATCTGTAACTACAACAACAACAAAAAAATGTCCTTGAAAACACACCTAATAAGTGGTTAGCTAGCCTTTGAAGACTTTCAGTGAGGGCTACACACTACCTCCCCCTTTTCAACTCCCCGTTGCCCTCTTTCAGGGGGCCAATGAAACCAAGCCTATTCCCTCTTCCACGTGGCATTTAAAGATAGCCATAATTTCCCCCCCAAGTCTTTCCTTCTCTAGTCTCAAAGTCTCCATTTCCTTCAGCTGACCCTCCCATTTTTTGCGCTTGAGTCCCTTACTATTCTGGTTGCCATCCTGCAGACCTTTTCCATCTTACAGTGTACTTTCTAAAATGTTGTGTCCAGAATTGGTCACAATCCTCCAATGTTCTGGCTGGCCAAATTATTTTCTAATCCTGGTTTGGTAATCTAGTGGATTAGTTATGAAACAGGGACCCAGATTTTCTACCCAAGGACTTCATTCTTAGAGGAAAGCTACTCAAATATCCCGTCTTGCTCAGGGATACTCACAGTCATATAACTTTGTTTTGTTGTATTATGCAATTAAATCATTGTGTTCTCCACATTCAGATGAGAACCCCATAAATAATTGACTTTCAGCAAGGGGCAAAGTTTCATATACCTTAGCAGTCTCTGAAACCAAAGTACATATTCTTTGGTAAATTAGTAGAACTTTAAATTAGTGGGGAGGGGGACTGAGATAGCCTTCCTACTATAGTTTGGGATCTCCTCAACCTCTGGATGCTTCAGATTTATAGGGGATGCTTAGGAAATAATTGTAGCTCTGCTCCTGTTACCTGGAAACATGATAGGGGAAAATCATGAAATTATAAAATCTGTAAAATTCTCTGGTGGGCATTCATGCAGCCTGACATTGGTCTGAAGCACTCCACTGTGGTGGCTTCAGAAATATAGATTAGGCTGAAATCCAGCCACCTCACTGATAACTAGTTATTAAAAAAATATTAAGAGTTTTGGGGATGTTAGAGCTAATGAGAAGCAGCCTGGTATAAAGAATAGAATGCTTCTCTAGTAGGCAAGAAGACAAGTTCAAATACTACCTCAATCACTTATTAGCTATGTAGATATTTAACCTCTCCCAGCCAAGGTTTCCTCATTATTAAAATGGGGATAATAATAGCATCTATCTCACAGGGTTGTTATAAAGGTCAAGTGCTATGATATCTCTAAAGTACTTTGCAAACCTTAAAGTGCTATGTAAATATTAACTATTATTAATGTAAAAATAGAGATTGCTCAAGAGAATGGAAGTAAACCTATGAGAAATAATAAAATCCATCCCCAATTAAGTTCTACAATGTACACATGTCAAAATAAACAAAACACCTGAAAATTTGAGGTTAATTTTGATTACATTTAGCAAGCATTTATTAAGCACCTACTATGTGCAGGCTACTATGGTAAGCATTGAGAACACAAAGACAAAATAAAACATTCCCTGCCTTCAAGAATGTTACGTTCTGTTGGGAGGAAGGATGTAATATGTACCCAGATAAATAGGTATAAAGTATAAACAACATAATACACAGTAATTTCAAGAGGGTGATAACAATAACAGCTGAGGATGTCCCAAAAGAAGATGTGCTTAGGTACAGGAAGTTTAGGTTTCAGTTTCCTGTTTTGCCATTTTTAATCTCTCCTCATTTAAAAAATCATCCTCCTTGGTAGGGAAGAGAAGGTAAATAGAGTCACATAGTTCTGTCTTCCAATCCAGTAAGCATTTATCGAGTGCCTGTTATGTGCGAGGCAGTGTCAGATGCTAGAGGTATAATGATGAAAAAAAACTGGTCCCTGTCCTCAGAAAGCTTACATTCTACTGGAAGGATATTACATGTAAGCAAGGATGGTAAATACATAATAATTTAAGGAGAAGGGAGATACAGTCCTAACTAAAGGTAATCAGGAAAGGCTTCTCAATAGGGGATTACAAATAAACTGAGCCTTAAAGGATACAAAATTAGGCGCAATAAAGGAAACGTTGCTGTTCGATAAATAAAATAATAACTGATGTGAGGCTTTCTCAATGAGAGATTATGAATCATGAAAAGGAAAGTAAGCAGGGTACCATAGAGAGTAGCATTGAAGACAGACAAGTATAATGTTGGTCATTTGCCTTGTCCTTCTGTTCTGTTCCAAAACTCCAAAGTAGAGGATGGTTGGACTTCATGATCATTCAGTGGCCCTCAGGAAACACTTTAGCAATGTGACAAAAGTACTTCAAAGTAGTCATGATCTGATACTATCAGCATGAGCTTAGATACAACTTGGTGGTATGGACATTTCCCCCTTAAAAATGCAAATAATTACCAAAAGAGAAAAAGGTTAGTATTCACTTATTTATATAGTAATTTCAAAGGGAACTAGTTCAATTCAATTCAACAAATGTGCGTTGAGCAGCTGTCACTTGAAAAACACAGTGCTAGAATCCCAGAAATATGAAGACATTAAAAAAAAACAGTTCCTGTTCTCAAGGAGCTTACATTCCCCTGTAGGGAACATAGCACATAAAAAGACAGATAATTTGAGAAGGGAGAAATCATTAACAATGAGAATTAGGAAAGGCTTTCCTTAGAACCTAGGCAGGTAAACTATGGCAGGGGAACCAAATCTCCTGATTTTGTACCGGCCAGGAGGGAAGAATGGCTTTTACATTTGACAACTGTCTTAGAAGGTAGTAACTGAGAGGAGCCTTGAATAAAAGTAAGAATCCCAAGGGGTGGAGTTGAGTAGAGAATATACTCCATGTTGGGAGGACTTGTACAAAGACATGGAGGCATCAACTGGATACAAAGTAAAGGGAAGAACAAGAAGACCAGTTTGGCTAAATCACAAAATACCTGAGTGGGGGGGTCATTGTGAATAAGTTTGTAAAGGTAAACAGAAGTCAGATTGTGGAGGGTTATAACTACAGGGCCAAGGAGTTTCTGTTTTTTCCTAGAGGCAATGGGGAGCCACTGAATATTCTTCAGCAGAGTAGTCATATGGTCGGTCATAGCTATACTTTGGAAGATTCTTTTAGAATCTATATAGAGCATGGATTTGGAAGGAAAGAGGTTAGAAGCAACAAGATCAGTTGGGTGTCTGTTGCATCATGGGTGGTGAAGGATGGTGTAAATGGTGAGGAGAGAAATGTGTGAGATGTCAAAGATAAAATTGAAAGACTTAGAAACTGATTGGATATAGAAAGCGAGGGAAAGTGAAGTTGTTTTTATAAGCATTTATGTAGTGCCTACTATGTGCCAGGTGTTTTTTTTTCAAATACTTCATTTGATCCTCACAACCACTCTGTCAAATAGGTGCTATTATTATCCCAATTTCATGGGTGAGAAACCTCAGAGATTTACTTAGGCTCACACAGCTAATTGTCTGAGGCAGAATTTGAACTCAAGTCTTCCTAATTCCAAGCTCAGCACTCTACTGTGCCACCAGCTAGCTGCCTCTGAGTTAAGCATAACTCTGAGGTTAAGAACTTGAGTGTCTAGACAAATGGTGGTACCCTCAACAGAAACAAAGATGTTTAAGAGAGTGGTGTGTTTAGTGGGGGAAGATAATGAATTACATTTTTGACTTGTCGAAATTGAGATGCCTTGGGACGTGCAGGACAGATATCAAGAAAAGTTTCAGTGGGGAGAATGTACGTACAAGTTTTAACAGGCAATAGTTAGGCTTCTCAGAGGTTCGTTAATACGTAAACTAACCTTATAAATACCGTTGGACTACTTTTCACAAAGTGAGCTGAGTAAACTACATTAACAAATTCTCCAAATATCAATTTCATTGACTCTGATCAATGGGGGCCATTCTAATGGCTAGACCTTCCTCACATTGTACTTGGTAATATTTTAAAAGTCCCGTGTACAATAGAATTACAAGGGAATATTGCTCATATTGTGTCTACCTACAAGGCAGAGTTTCTTTTTCTTAAGTGTAATTTGTTCAATCAATAAAAATCTCTTTTCTCTCCTTTCCACCTACCTATCCCATTGAATAAAAAAAAGAAAAGAAAAAGAAAACTTTTTTAACAGATACGCATGGTCAAGAAAAGCAAATTCCTGCATTGGCCATACCCAAAAAAATTATGTCTCATTTTGCATTTTGAGTCTATCAATTCTTTGTTAAGAGGTGGGTAGCATACTTCATCACTGGTCTGCTGGAATCATGGTTGGTCATTACAGTAAAGAACAGAGTTCTTAAGTCTTTCAAAGCTGCTTATCTTTATGAGACTGGCAAAATCGAATACTATAGCCTTTCATTGACCTCCTCCAAGAACAGTTAAAATAACAGTAGGTTTCTCTAAGGGTCACTAGAAATATGGCCAGTTGCCTCTAGGAGAAATCGGTCCCTAGCTATACTTAGAACTTCAGCGACATAGTAATGTGAAACCACACAACCTCAGCATTCTCCAGTTGATGTGGGGGAAAAAGTCATGTAGATCTTAGGGCAAACAAAGGAGGACTTTGAAGATCAAGTTCAGAAAAGCTTGTCTTACTATTTCTTCCTAATCCAAGAAGTATCATCTTCACATATAAAAAAAAACAAAACCCCAAACCTCAAAAGACCTTCTATGTGTAATAATCAAAGTTATTCCCAGCCCTATCTTTCTTTCAGTCATTACTCATTCCCGTCCCCAGTCCCTTTGGGGAAAAGGCATGGAAACCCTCTCCTGCTTCAAGTTGCCCTTCCCATCTCTCTTGAACACAGCTGTTACTTATCTCCACCCACACTTCCACTCGTACCTCTTTTTGACCTATTTAACCAGCTGCTTGGCCTGTTTTCAAATGCTGAACTGTTAGGATGCTCAAGAGAAAGAATGAGGACTGAATCAGATAGGTAACTAAGAGAAAGCATCACCGAGAACCACAGGAGTCTCCGTAGTTGCGTATAAAGACACACACACACACACACACACACACACACACACACACACACACACAACAATACACAAGTTTGGAGACCAGGGTCTCACATCTTTTTTACATTGCTTAGCCATGCTGAGGTGGTTGTTGCTGCCTTAAAACCTAGTCATCAAATTTTCTCTAACAAACCAGAGACAATTAGGCAAATAATTTCAGGAGCACTAAAAATGCGACCACTTTTGCTTCTGAATTATCCATAGTTTTTCCCCCTCAGGAAGCTTACATTCTATATGGGAAGAAAGCATGTACATCTGTAGACATGTATGAAATAAATACAAGGTAACAGTGGTCATCAAGGGGAATGGTTCCAGCTTTGGAAGAATCATAAAAGGGCTTCATGCAGAAGGAAGGACACAAGCATTTATTAAGCACCTCCTGTGTGCCAGGCACTGTGCTAAGGGGTTTACAATTATCAACTCATTCAATTCTCACAGTAACCCTGGGAAATAAATGCTATTATTATCTCCATTTTACAGTTGAGGAAGCTGAGGCAGACAAGTTGAGTTACTTGCCTAGGAACACACAACTAATAAATACTGAAAGTTGGATTTGAACCCAGGTTTTTCTATTTCTAGGTCCAGCACTCTAACCAGAGTGCCACAGCTTGGTCAAACTAGAGATTCTAAACAGTGTTGATGAGGAGCTAATGCATTCCAAGCATGGTGGACAGCCAGTGCAGAATCATAGAAAGGGAGATAGAATGTGTGTTTAGGGAATAAAAAGAAGGGTAATTTCTTTGGATGTAGAGCATGTAAAGGGAATAATATATACCAAGGCTAGAAAGGCATATATACATAGAAGTTAAATTTTCAGGGAAGGCGAATGATAAAAGTCCATTTTTCCATAGGGCCTTCTACTGATTTTGCTGAGATTAAGACAATGATAGATGACCATGTAGGCATAATCAGAGAGATGAGTTTTCACTAAATAATATCAATTTTATGTATCTCATAAAATATTTGGTGATGTTTACAAGGTGACTTGAATAGCTAAACAGAAAAGACATTTAGAAAAATATGAATATCTCTGTCCCAGGCTTGCTTTTTTTCTTTAAACACAGTAAATGAAGAAAAGTTTGAAGTTTCAAGACACATTTCCTTCTTCAATTAAATCATCAGTCAATTTAAATGAAGCTGATGCAGTAACAAAAATATGTAGGTGATTTGCCTCTGTAACTACTGCATACAGTTTCATGTTTAAACCTCACAGATGCAAACTTAGGAGTTTATCTCACCTGACTTGGCCCAAGACCCTTCTTCGTAGAATAAGACCTCTGTGTCGGAATCTAACTCTGGTACATTTGCACATGATGAAATTACGGCTGCAGTCCTAGGATTCAATGACTCTTCAGTGTTTCATTCTAAAATAAATCCCTTTGGGTGCTTGAAGAGGAGAGTGGGTGGTGTCTAAGATCTTCTCTTTAGGGATTCTCCTGCTCTAGTTATATTGAACTGAGGAACAGCCACACTGGCAGGCCTGTTTGAAGGAAATGAAACAACTGACTTTAAAATCTTTTCTTCATTAAGAGGTAAGAAACACTGAGTCTTCCCACCCCTCCCCTCTTTTCCCTCCCCAAAGCTTGATTTTATCATAAAGCATGTTGTTTTTCAATATTCTATCACACAAGAAAGTTATTTTTGTCATTATTGATATTATGGTTATTCTTTATGATTTATTGTCAATACTTGCCAAGCATCAACAAGACCCAAAGCTCTAGACAGTAACCAAATGAGACTTGGTCCCTATCTACTGGATTTGTGATCTAAACATGAAGTTTTCCTCCTGCAGGAAGCTTGGGCCTCTCAGTATTTAACAGCAACTAATAAACTCCTGCACTTCATGTTTGGAGTTTTCTGTAGCAGAACTTCATTCTGTTAGTGCCGAGGGATGACTCATAGAAACAGTAGTAGAGGGGAACATGAGGTAGTTCTACTAATTGGTGCTTAAAATAAATTAAGTTGGTGCTTTGTTTTGCTTTTTCAAGGAAGCGCACGGGTTCATAGTCCTTCAGAGAGCCCATTGACCCTCCTCACTATCAGGGATATATAAATAACTACCTGGCCTTTCTTCCCCAACTGCTTCGAAGGGTTTGAAGACTTCATCTTCAGGGTTGGCCTTGATGTGGTTTAAGGTGGGAAATGAAAAGAACAATAAATGAAAAGTAAACAAGAAAATCAGACTCAAAAGATCTCTATTTCCAAACCTTCACCACAGCTATCTTCAGTGAGTTCCTCAAAGATGTAGAAGCTGCAGTAGCCAATTTAGGAGAAACAAAACAGAACAGCACAACTTTAAATAAAGCGATAAGGTGACTGAACCTTCTTTGAGCTGGAAGGGACTTTAGAGATCATCTAATCAGGGCCAGGGTCTGGGCCATTGCCAGTCGTCTTGACTTTGTCTTGCCACTGGACTTTGATGACTCTGGAGGAGAGAGTGAGGCTGATGACTGCACAGCTCAGCCTCACTTAAATCCAATTCATCGTCAAGTCATCACCCTTGTGATGTCATTGGTCCTCTTTCAGAACAAAAGACAGACAACAACAGTCCAGGGCCCTGAAATTATACATGAAGAAAATAATCGGAGGATCATAGGTTTAGACTATAGAAGCTATAAAGGACCTTCATCTCACAGACAAGGAAACAGAGAGATATTAAGTAATTTACTGAGAGTCACATAGCTAGTGCACACATGGCAGAATTAGAACCCAGGTCTTTTTGACTCCAAGGCCAGAACTCCATCCACTATACTGGGCTGCTTCAGGAAATGTTAGTTTTGATAATTGTTGTGTGAAAATGAGTAGTATGTACTAGGTCTCCAGAAGAAGACACCATGGATGAAATTCGCTGTGTAGAGTAGGCGTTCAATAAATGAGTGTCCATTTGACTTATCTTAGCAGAGACCTTGCATATCCCCACAAGCTTGTAACCTACAGCTGAAGAGAGCAGCTGGGCAGCTAGTTTGATATGAGGTATATTTTTAGACCAACTTGGTAAGTCTCTAGTTTAGCACTCAACATACTTGGGGCTTTAAAAATGCCATCACTACTGAGATAAGGCTAGATTTCACTATTTAAAGTGGTTTTTGGTTATGGGAATTTGGGATGATAGTGGTACTATCTCACCAACAAACATCTGTTAGATGCCTTACTCTGTGAACTTGAGTAAGGGCATCAGTCACTCAGAGAACTCAGTTTCCACCTATGCAAAAAGAAGGTTTTTGGGACTAGAGTTCCAGAAGTCTCTTTTCGTTCTAAAAATCTTATGCCTCTGTGCAATGCTAAATTAGACATTGTATTAGTCAATACCCCATTACAACAATTCCAGGAGCCTGCCCAAAATCTTTCTTTTACTTGAACTGTGTTGAACTGGATATCACTTGAAATAAAGAAGCCATCAGCTAAGGCTTAGGAACATTTTTAGTATACAGAAGTTTTTGTAATAGTATTTGTTGTAATGGGATTTGCCCAATACAAAGAGAATTACAAAGCCCTGGCCCCTGCCTTCCGGGAATCTAGGTCAGCATCATCCAAAAACGTTTTATAGATAGCTCTTTCGGGCAAACTGAGTTTTGGCAATGAGGAGGGCAAAGGTGTGATGTTTCCAAGAAATGAGAATTTAAGCAAATAGTAGTCACTATTGGAGATGTGAAAGATATTCAACTAGACATTTCTGATTGCAGTGAGGCTTGACTTCACTTACTGGTTAAAACACTAAACAATATTCCTGGCAATAATGTCACTATTGCAGCTTTACTACTATGTTTCAGAGCAGGAATCTGAGATACAAAAGGTGATTCATTGCAGTTTCAAATTAGGTTGCATTTGTGAGCCCTGGGTCCTATTTTGTGTTCTCTTGGTTTCCATCTGTATTGTCCTAAATAAAATGAATCACATTGGACTTTTTTATAGTATTGTTTTAAATTTTTGTGTCTGGGGGGGTAATTGTTGACATGATGAGGCATGGCCCAGTGTGATCTGTAAGGTAGTTCTAGGTCAAATCCCACCTATGACACTTATTAGCTATATATCCCTATGCCTGAAGTAATTTGCTAAGACTTGTCTACCAAGGTAGCAGGTCTCAAAGTGTTTAAGGGGGTCTACAAGGTCAAAATTATTCATAATAATATTAAGATGTTTCATGGTAAACAAAAATAGATATAACTCATATAAACAAAAGCTCTTGATGAGGGGAGAGTCTTGAATAATTTTTAAGAGTTGTGAAGGGGTCTGGATATCAAAACTTTTGAAAGCCACTGTACCTAAGGCAAAAATGATCATCTATTTAAGAAAGCAGAGAAGTATATTATACTTTTTAGGAAGATTTTCCCTTACAATGGTTGTAATGAGAAAATTTTAGGGTTTAAGAAGCAGTCAGTGATCTGGAAGTCTCATCCATCCCAAATGACTCCTCCCTTATGAATTCTGGAGAATTCAGGTTTACTGAAATTACAAATTTGAAATTTAGCCATTTCAAATACATACTCAAATCCCCAAAGCAGCTTTCAGATCTCTTCCAGGCTATGTGCAGACTTATGGTTAAAGAACCTTCCACACACTTGAGGGGGTTTAATTATAAAAGTTATTGCAGATAGCATGGAGGAGTCTTTAGTTCTTTTTTTCAGAAGTATAGAGGAGAAGAAAGTTGGTTTATTTAATTGACTTGAATTTTCTCATCTGAAAATCCAGGGGCTAGACTTGGTGACCACTAAGTCCTTTTGCATTCTAAAGTTTGTCATATTTTGATCCCATGGTCGTATCAATTCAATTTGATCAACATTTATTGAGCACCTACTATGTGCCAAGGAACTGTGCTAAGCATTGGAGATACAGAAAGAGGCAAAAGGCAGACTGTCCTCAAGGAGCTTGCAATCTAATAGAGGAAACCATATGCAAACAAGAATATACAAAGCAAACCATATACACAATAAATAAAAAATAACTTAGAGAAAACACTGGAATTAAGAAGGGTTAGGGAAGGCTTCCCATAGAAGGTGTGATTTTAGTTGGGACTTAAATCACAGATCTTTTGTGTGTTATTATTGACATGAAATCATTTTAAAACATCATTATTTAAGTATGAGAATGGTTAAAGAAGATCATGTCCTCTTTAAATCATATTTTTCCTAGGGCTTTGATTCTAGGCAGTCATGGATTGATTTGATTAGAAATCCTAATTGCAATTACAATGAGATCAGTGTTTCCTAATTTAAGAGAGAAGAGAGGGAATAAGCATTTATTAAGCACCTAATATGTGCCAGGCACTGTGCAAACACTTTAGAAGTCTTGCCTCGTTTGATCCTTACAACAGCCCTGGTGGGTGGGTGCTGTTATCACTATTTTACTGTTGAAAAAAGCTGAAGCAGTCAGAAATTAAGTGACTTGCTCAGCATCATACAGCTAGTAAATGTCTGGGATCGTAACTGAACTCGGGTCTTCTGACTCTGGGCTTAGCACTCCATCCACTGTGCCTTTTATATACATAAAATGGTTAAAAGAATTATGTTGGATAATGCAATATTGCATTTAAAGATTTATATGCTTCCAATAGAAACATATTAGCTATGTTAATAAGTTTAAATGCACAAAAGGAATTTAAATATGAAAATGAATTCATCACTTGTTGACAAATAACATTTTACACTTAATGTTGGAGGAGGAACATTTCTCAGGAAATGGCCAGTCCCAATAAATATGCCAAGTGCTCCTATAAATAACAAGTGACCGTGTTAGTCATCAGCTTATAAACTATCTGAATTCAATCCACACTAAGTAATGTGGGTGCTAAGGATATGGCTAATAAGGAAACTGGAGGCCAAAAAAAAACCTGTAAACAACAGAAAAGGGGAGTAAGTGTTTGAAGATTTAGGCAGAACAGATGGGTGGTTTTGCTTCCCTTTTGCTTAGGGGCAGCAAGGAAAGAAGGTGGGGAGAGTGGTGTTTGTTGTTCTCTGTAGTTACTGATCTTAATTTGTAAAAGGAAGTCACAAAACATCTATGTGCTTCAAGGGGAGAGTCTGAAATGGACCTGGGCTACATCACTGGCCAGGTTCCACGGCCAGATCTCCTTTCATTTTAAGGATGATTTTATTGCATGGCTGCTTGGATTAACTTCATTGTGAAACACATGACATACACATATATGTACCTACACATATATATGGATAGATATTTATACATATGTAATGAAATTAAACCTAGTAACCATGTATGAATATATGTACATATATTATTGGGCATGTATACGTGTGTGTGTGTTTATATAATACATTAAAATCTCCCTCTTCTTCAGACTAATAATATATGTGGGGAACAAATGATTATTAGCCTGTAGGTAGAGGATGTATTTTAATAAACATAATGCATAAATCAGTAAATTGGGTTTCAGACCATTATTCTTTTTTAAACAAATACTAATGATTCAACATACCATGTGTCCTTGTTTGAAGACATTACACATGTGGTAACCATTATATTCACCAGGTAGGTAAGCAGGGAACAAATTTCTCTGTAAAATATTTGGTTTTTTTAAGTATAGGGAAACATTTAGTAATTCTAATGTGGACAGGCTACCTTTTCCTTAATTTTAAGTGTGTTAAGTTTTCCTCCAAAGAGAAGGAGAATGAAAAGGAATGTTAGTGCCACATCATCACCCATCTCTGTAATTGCTCAAATAAATTTTCCTTTCTAAAATTAAAAAAAAAAGAGAGAGAGAAGAGAAGAGAAGCAGAGTGGTGCAGTAGAAATGTTACAGGTTTAGTCACTGGAACTGGATTCAAATCTCGGCTCAGCCATTTATTAACTCTGTCTTCTTAGGCAAGTCTCCCAACCTCTCTGGGCCTCAGTTTCCACTTATGAGGTTGGACTGGATGTTCCCTAAATACCATATAGATCTATCTGATTCAAATGTAAAATCATTTCCCCCTGTCTTTTAATGTAATAGTAATATTTATATAGCACTTACTACGTGCCGGGTACTGTACTAAATGCTTTACAATTATTATTTCATTTGATCATTATAACGACCTGAAGAGAGAGGTGCTATTATTATCCCTATTTTACAGATGAGGAAACTGAAGCAAACAGGGTTAGGTGACTTGCTCAGGGTCACACAGCTAGTAAATATCTGAGGCCAGATTTGAACTCAGGTCTTCCTGACTCCAGATCCAGGACAGTATCAGCTGCAGCACAAAGTCAAGTCAAATAATAATAATGAATAAGTTAATTTAAATGAATTGACAGATCATTTTCTACATCATCTACAAAGTTTAACTGTGATGAAAACAACTGTGTTAAACAATATTTATAGAATTTCAGAGTTCTAATCAAACTCAGTGGCCAGCAAACCCAACCTACACTTGAAGAAGGATTTATTCTGTAACGTATTTGACAAGTGGGCATCCAGCCTTTGCTTGATGACCTCTAATGATAGAGAACCCACAACAATCCACTCCAATTTTGGATAGCTCTCATGCTTAGAAAGGAAGAAGCTAGATGGCTCAGAGGATGGAGTGGGTAGAGTCAAGAAGACCTGAGTTCAAATATGGCCTCAGACACTTACAAGCTGTATGACTCTGGGCAAGTCAATTAACCTGTTTGCCTCACTTTCCTCATCTTTAAAATGAGCTGGAGAAGGAAATGGCAAACTACTCTAGTATTTCTCCCAAGAAAATTCCAAATGTGATCATGAAGACTCATTCACAACTGAACAACAAGAAGCTCTAGTTTGGTACACAAGGGAAAATGTGCTATCTCTGGAGACAGGACTCAGGTTCAAATCCCATCTCCCTGTGACTCTGAGCATGTCCTCTCTGTTCCCTGGTTTTCTCATCAATAAAATGGGGGAGTTGGACAAAATAGCTCTGGGATCTCTTACAGCTATATACCTATGATCCTATGGTCTCTTTGTCAAGTCCCTGTTCTCTCAGAGTATCCAGCCCTCTCCATTCAGCTCTAGAACCCATTTACAAAGTACACAAAAGAGGGAATTCGAATGATGTTCCCATATCCCGAAAATCTTGCCTAGAAGTGAGTGTCTGATCCTGTGCAACTAAAGTCACTTCCCCCTCCTTCCCCACACTAGAATGGGTGCCTGGAGATGAAGATCTTAACAATTGACAGAGAACTATACAGTTATCTTTGTACAGTGCCTATTATTCTCTCCCTCTCTCTCTCTCTCTCTCTCTCTCTCTCTCTCTCTCTCTCTCTCTCTCTCTTTCTCTCTCTATCTCTTTCTCTCCCCCTCTTTCTTTCTCTCTCTCTCCCTTCTCTCTCCTCTTTCTTTCTCTCTCTCCCCTCTCTCCCCCCATCTCTCTCTGTCTCTCTGCCTGTCTCTCTGTCTCTCTCTCTCTCTGTCTCTGTCTCTCTCTCTCTCTCTCTCTCACACACACACACACACACACACATATGCACACACACACACACACACACACACACACACACACACACACACACACACATGATTGGGCCTGTAATTTAATTAGTAAAGGGAATTCCTTCTCCCAATGAAGGTTGATACCTTCTCTGTAGTCTTAGCTATTTGAATAAAATCCAGAGAGACAAGGTTTCCAGGTATTATTAATAAATATATTTAGCCAATAATCAATAAATTGATGGTCAGTGATTTCTCTCAGTAACCAAAGACACCAAGGGAGACTCTGAAACACCTTAAATTGAACCCTGATTGGTGGATATTTAATGAAGAGGTGGGCTAAAAGTCTTCAGCTCCTCCTTCTGAGAACATGGCTTGATTGTGAGACTCAGCAGCCTCAAGGCATCTGGGCAGGGGAAGCCATTTCCATCTGGACCTCTCTGGATAGTTTTCTCCTTCATGAGCAGGGTAGCCCTAAACTCTAATAGAGGGGATCCAGGAGAGGGGTTCTTTCCCCTAGGAAAAAAACTCATCCAGACTGGATTCTGTTTATACTCTAAACAGAATTCAGAATATCCTGTTGGGCTGGGTCCTGCCTAGATTAGCTAATGATCATGTGCCTTGTGGGTTAGGAGTAATCTTATCACTCAGCCATGCCCTTCAGTTACTGACTGACCTTTCAGGAGTGGGGTCTTAATAAAAATGGGTGGAAAAGGATGGATCACAAAATTAATATCATAGTATAACATTAATTTTTTTCAGCTGCCTTGCTGTAGAACGCAGAGAGATTAAGGAACTTGCCATAGCTAGTCTATGTCAGATGCAGGACTTGAACCTAGATCTTGGATTTGAGTCTGGCTCTCTGTCTCATAGGCTATGCTGCTTCTTACACACAAACAGTGTTAAATAGAAACTTTCTGATGATGATATTCAAAGGAACTGCCCTTGACAGTCAATATAATTCATTGAGAATTTATTAAGTCCTTTCAGTAGTTTAAGCACTTTCAATAGTGCTCTGTGCTGAGCACTGAAGATCCAAAAGACAAAAAAGAAATTGGCCCCCCTTTGAAGAATTTGCATTCTCTTCAGATTTGCCTATTAGAGGGGAAAGGAGAAAAGACAAGGGGAAGAAACAGCCCTAGTCCAATACAGGAGGAACATTTCCCTTCTTGCTTCAAGATGTAAAAGTGCAGGAATGCTCCAGGCTACACAGTCTCTGTAGATTTTCATTGGTTTGTTTATTTACCCATCAAGAACCATAAGGACCTTTACTGCATAAAATGCCAAGTATGGTGGTAATTGACACCAAACGATCCATGTCTACCAACAAATAAAAAACTGAAGTAATAAACATAGAGAGATGAGTGTTTAATGACCTTCAACAAATTTTTATTGTAAGATCCATAACAGTTAACCATACACATTGACATCTCTGGCCTAGAGCACTCTCGGTTTTCAAAATCAGACAGAGACCCAGATCCTCCTTTGCACTGCTCCCTCTTGCTATATGGTGGCTTATGAATAATTGCTTGCAAAACATGAGCCTTACCAATACTTTTCCAAAATCATCAGACTCAAGTCATAGTCTATAAATCCATAAAATGGGTATTTCCCCCATCCATATTCACTACTGCTATTACTTTTTATTCCTTTCCTATGGCATGTTGTATCCCCTGAATGAGGCATTAATAGTAGCATGTACATTCAGGGTATTTGTACTCAACACTGAAATATCTAGAGAAAAGGGAAAAATTCAGTGCCTCCTCTGATGCTTGGATCCATTATACTAAAAAACCACACTTATGGATTCTTTTGCATACTTAGTATAACTTTTTTTCCCAAGTGAATTTTAATCAGGAGTTTGGGCTTTTTTACTTTGTAAAGAGAATCTCAGAATTCTCAATGAAGAAATATTCCATTTTTTAAAAAACAGGACTACAATAATGATACATTTTTATAGAACATGATGAATGCAAAACACTTTCACATACTTGGTCTCATGTTATCCTTAAATTACTCCCCTTCCCATCATTGATTATCTACAATTTATCCTGAATCTGACTTGTTTGTACGTAGTTGTTTGCATATTGTCCTTCCTGTGTGGGAGCTCTATGAGCTCCCTGAGGGCTGGAATTGTCTTTTGCTTTTCTTTGTATCCCCTTATACTTAATACAATGCCTGAAACGTGTACGTGCTGAATGACTAAGCAATCCTGTGAATTAGTTGGTCCATGAATTGTTATTCCTTTTTCATAGATTAAAAAACTGAGACTCACAAATAGTTAGTAAATAATTGAATTTAGACTGGTACTCAACCCTTTGGATTTCAAGATTGGTTCTATTTCTACTACATCATACTGCCTCTCAAAAGAAGGAAACCTATAAGATCAAATTTATTTCAGGACTACTAACCATTTCCTTTGAGCTCATTCTGACTTCATTATGTCCAAGAGTCTGAGATCTAGTGCTTAATGTCAGGTCTGGTTTAGTACATACCTATACTCAGGGTGAGGGACAAGATTTAGATCACTTATACTAGCCTTGGAATTTATGAAAGACAGCATAGCATAATATAAAGATCTGTGTGCAAGCCTCACCTTTAGCATATACTGTCTACATGACCCGAGGCAAGTACCCTAACCTCTTAGAGACCCAATTCTCTAAGACTATGTTTAAGTCTCATAGCAAGTGCCAATATCCATTAGTAGAGGGAGTTTCTCACCCCTCCACCCTACTGGGAATAAACTATACCAATGAAATCACAGATCTCCCTTTTTTTTGTTTGTTTTTTTTTTTTCTTTAGGGTCTTTATATAGCTCAGAGCCAGGGTGAGTGATCACAATTTTGCCCCTGGCTCTAATTATGAGAATGCATTAAACCAGATCTGAAATGAAGCACGAGTCCACAGATACTAGACCAAAGTGAAACCAGAGTCTCCTCAAAGAGGCAGCTTGCTGTAATGGATAGAGCACAGGACTTAGAATCAGGAAGACCTGAGTTTGAATCCTACCTTAGACAAGCCACTAACCTCTCTCAACCTCAGTTTTCTCCTCTATAAAATGAGAATAAAGACACCTAACTCCTAGGGTTGGGGTGACGCCAAAATGAGATACTATAGGTCAAGCAATTTGCAAACCTAAAACAGCTATACAAGATGTCCCAAAAATCTCATTATAGTTTTAAGCTACAATAGCTAAGATTTGGAGGACATACCATATCTATGTAAGCTATTATGAAAGTGAATGGTAATTGAACCTGAAAGAAACCTAACATTCTGTTGTTTCTTTTTTAGAGACAGCATAATGTAGTAGAAACACCACCAGATACAGTAGTTTCCTCATCTGCAAAATGGAAATTAAAGTACTTGCTTTACCCAATTCACAGGACTTCCTGATCAAATGAGACCATATATGTGAAAGTATTTTGTGTCCACAATATTCTATATAAATATAATATTATTGTGGTTTTTTTGCTTATTAAAACATACAGACTATTGACTAATAATTATCTGTATCCCACAAACATATAGATCACTTGAAATTAAACCTATTATTCAAACAATAAAATCATTCAATGAAAATGAAATCTGGAGAGAAAAACTGTCACAGTCCTTTTAGGTATTCATTAAGAAACACTCGCATATGTGTTTTGTCTCTTCCTTTTAAAAATTAAGAACAACAAAACAAAGGAAATTATGAGAAGTATAAAACGTCAGAGCTCTATATCACTTATTGTATACACCAGTCATTTAGCATATATATTGCTTTATGCTGTTAGTTTTTCCTTTTTTTTCTAGACCTTATGCCCTCAGGAAGATACTAAGCTATAGAAAATAAGCCTTTTCTGGCTTCTTCTCCTGACACTATATCTAGCACACGACAAGTATTCAAAAAAGTTTGGGTATTTGTTGATTGCTTAGTTGATTGAATAAATCAATGACAGTGGCATCCGATTGGGTGTCATTGAGTTAAAATTGTCTTAAATACCTGTATCATCCTTAGGAAAGACGTGAAGCAAGCATCTAGTTTGTATATTTTGTCTTTATATCCCCCATGCCTAGCACATTGTAGGCATTGAATAAATGAATGCTGAATAGGATGATTGGATGCAAATTTGTCAACGCAAAGTAATGTGCAACAAAGGTGGAGCTCTCCCTGGTCCTGAATTTCCAAGTTTGAGGAAAGTCAATGGTTCCTGGGCAGATTTTTACACTCCCTTCCATGAGAGACATTAAAATGAATGTGACTACACTATAGTCGAGATACTAGCCTAACTGAACTGCTGTTTATTAGGAACAAAGAGGAGTGTTAGATAATACAGAATTTTAAAATAGTGTCAAGGTCATCATCCTAAGATAGCTTTTCTAAGTACAAAAAGTGTTACCACAGTGATGTTTTTGGCAACAAGGATTTCTTATAGCATGGACAGCCTGAGCTGGATTCTTTTTAGAAATGTGCATTTAAAAAGTGCTGTGTTTTGTATTATATCCATTTTGAATGATGGGTTGCCTTTGCTGCCTCCATATTGTGATTACAGAACTGTAGGGCTAAGAGGAGCTTCTAGAACTTTTCTATTTAGATATCTGACTTAATAAAGTATAAACTATCCTTTTAAAAAATCTGTAAATATAATCTATCTGGAGAATGAGATTCTAGCCTTGCCACTGATTAATATATTCCAGTATTTCTCAATCTTCCCAAGAAGAGTGACCCAGGCTAATGCCTAACCTGAATTTCATATGGCTTGACTCCAGTGATTGGGCTTTGTCTTGTAAGTAATGTTTCATAACTGTCATTGCTGGAATTTTCCCAGTACACTGCCTGCCCTGTCAGGCAGCTTCCTTCAGATCTATCCCCTGCACATCATGCATGGAACCATCGCCTGAAAGAATAACCACATGATAAAATGTCCTTCTAGCAATTTTCAGGATATCTGAAGGGAAAATATTAGAAGCCAAACATTTCTGAAAAAGAATAGTAATAATAATAATAACTGCTATTTATATATTGCTTTAAGGTTTATGAATATCTTATTTTATTTTCCCAACAATTCTGTGAAATCGATGTTATTATCACCACCACTCCTATTTTACAGATGAGAAAACTGAGGCAGGCAGTGATCAAGTGATTTCACCAAGTCACACAGCTAAGTGTCTGAGGTCAAATCTGAACTCAAGTCTCCTTGATTCCAGGTCCAGCACTCTATCCATTTGCTACCTAGCTACCTCTGCAAAGGAGATTTGTGAAGCCCTCCTATGGGCTTTTTTGGAACTTCATTATATGAATCTCCTATATGATGAAATATAACAGGCAAAGAGTAGAAGGCTGTTTGATTTTTCTTGATATTTATATAGCATCATTTTCTGAGGGAATAAAAGTAATTTACACTCATTTTCTCAGCCTGCAAATCCCACATCCTCATCCCATTCCCCAGCCTTCCCCATACTATAGCTACACATAAGGCTTTCAATGGCTTCAAAGGGAGTTTGATACATAAAAGGAGAGACATAGGTAGGCAATATTAGCCACATGGTGGCATTAATCTCAAAATACCTCTGTGATACAGGTAGGAATGAAACTTCATTATATTCACTTTAAAGGCAGAGGAACTAAGATGCAAAGGTTAAGCAACTTTCTCCAACCCAAAATGTACCCAGTGCAGATTATTATCCAGTTTCCAGGACAGGGATCAGAAAGAGGATAGGACCACTCTAGCAGCCACAAAAAATCAACTATTAAATGCCCCAGCCTTCCTCCTGTCACCAATTGGCCAGTTCAGCAATTAGGGGGAAAATTCAACAGCCCTGCTTGCTACTCTCCCTAGTCTCATGTTGTCTTGAAAACTGAAATCTGCTTCAGCTGAAATCATGCCTGTCTATGGCCAGGCACTTTTTAGCTCCTCCACTCTCCCTCCTTCTCCCCTCCCCTTGTTCTTTTTTATGGCAGAATCACAAAGATGACATAGAGCCTGAGAAGGTTCATTTTGACCTAGGAAAATTACCTGGCTGTTTTCAAAGGAACACTGTGTCCATGCCTGGAAGAAGGAAAGAACATCTCATTCTTATTGCAGGGTAGTAAACATTTTTATACTTAAATCAAATTCTCAAGTCAAACTTTATTTCCAGTTGGTTTCATATGGGGGTATATTATATAATTGTGATTGCAAGATGCACTTCAAAAAAGACTTCCACGCAAAACAAAACTGAATATTAAAGACAGCTCTCTAAAACAGGCTTTCCATCTTTAACTTTAGAGTCAAACCAGCCTATTCATGACAACTTTATTGTTCTGCTGTGAGGCCAGGGCCAGTTAAAAAACTTCCCATGCAATCTTCCATCTACAAATTCTAAGCCAACTAACTACCACTGATGAGAGTATAGTATTAATGAGTCCAAAACAAGATCACTAGTACAGTCCTTACAGTTGGTTTGATCTGCTGCAAATCACAACCCAGCCAGCTGCCTTACAGAGAAAAGCCATTAACAATTCAATTCTATCCAATCCAACAAGCATTTATTAAGTGCCCATATGCCATTCATCATTCTAGATGCTGGGGATACAAAAACAAAAGTGAAACACTCCCTGCCCTCAAAGAACTTACACTCTACTGGGAGTTCAAAACATGTTCACAGATAAATAAGTGCAAAGCAATTCCCAGGATAGTATTAAGAGTTGTCATACCAGAAAAGGTCTTGTGTGGGAGGTGGCACTCAAGATAGATTGAATTGTCATCTTTATGCATATGGGTTTTAGATTTATTTATCCAGCCCTAACCTCTCTCCTGACCTATGGTCTTGCATTTCCAATTGCCTTTGGGACACATAAATGGATGTCCCATAGTCAACTCAAGCTCTACATGTCCCAAACAGATTTCATAATATTTCCCCTTCAACTTGCCCCTTTTTCTAACTTCCCTGTTGCTGTCAAGGGCACCACTATCTCTCAGTCATTAAGTTTTGCAACAACAGTGTTATCCTCCACTCCTCATTCTCACTCCCAATATCCAATTTATTGCCAGGTTCTGCCCATTCTAATTTTTGAATATCCCTCAGATAAGCCCCTTTCTCTCCACTGATACTGCTACCACCCTGGGGCAGGTGACCCTCATCACCTCACACCTGGAATATTGTAATTGTTTGCTGATTGGTTTTTCTGATTTGAGTCCTTTCTTATTTCAGGCTATCCTCCACCATGCTTCCATAATGATTTTCCTAAAGCCCATGACACCCTCTACTCACCAAACTGTAAGTACTCCCCATTATCTCTAGGATTATAGAAAATCTTCTGTTTGGCTTTTAACCTGGCCTCTTCTCACACCTTGGTCCCCACAGTGTTACCTGATACAGTGACATCATCCTTTATGTTCCTTACACAAGATATTCTATCTCCTGACCCAATGCATTTTCTCTGGCTGTCTCTATGCCAGGAATGCTCTCCCTCCTAAGCTCTGCTTCCAGGCTCCTCTGCCTCCTTTCAAGTCTCAGATTAAAAAAAAAAATTCAACCTTTTGCAACGTCTTTCCTACTCCCCCTTCATGCTAGTTAGTGCCTTTCCTCCTGATTGGCTTCCTTCTATTCTGTATGTATCTTATATGTACATAATTGTTTGCATCTCATCTCCCCCCACTGCATTATGAGACTGAAGGAAGGGACTAGTTTTGCCTTTCTTTGTATCCCCAGGGCTTAGCAGAATGCTTGGTACATAAATGTTGACTGACTAAAAAAATTCCAAGAGTAGATGGAGAAGGAGACAGAGAGACAGCAAGAGAGAGTGAGAGGGACAGAGACAGAGACAGACATACAGAGAAAGAGAGAGACAGACAGAGAGACAGAGACAGACAGACAGATGATTCTAGGCTATAAACAAATCTGGATGAGAAAATGTGATGTGGTTTAATCAGTATAAATCTATCATCAGAATTGGGAAAACACCTTCAAAAAGCATGCCTCAGGTTGGTAAACAAGATCTTCCTACATGGAAAACATTATCATTATTATCATTGAAAGTTGATAAAAACCAGTCAACAAGTCATTCTTAAGCATGTATGATGTGCCAGGAACATATTGGGTATTGAAGTGCAAAGAATGAAACAATTTCTATGCTCAAGAGATTGAATTTTGAATGGCAAAGACAAATAAAAACATATGTAAGTATATATATATAATATATATATTATATATATATATATATAATATATATATACACACACACACACACATACATATATCATTCACAATAAATGTAAAGATGATAAATCCAAATAA
This sequence comes from Phascolarctos cinereus, assembly GCF_003287225.1. Taxonomy (NCBI): domain Eukaryota; kingdom Metazoa; phylum Chordata; class Mammalia; order Diprotodontia; family Phascolarctidae; genus Phascolarctos; species Phascolarctos cinereus. The sequence goes on along the minus strand of NW_027556098.1, from coordinate 211,301,826 downwards.
AGGAGTGAAAATCTAGCTAGTTTGGGAAGGAAGGCACTAACCATTGGGAGGAACAGAAATAGCGTCATGTAAGCAGGGGTGCTTGAGCCCAGAAAGGGCTTCTGTGAGGAAGAAGTATGTATAGAGTGCATTCCAGGTCTGAGTGACAGTCAGTACAAAAAGACAGATGCGAGATGGAGTGTTGTGAATGAGGAATGCAAAGAAGGCCAGTGTAGCTAGATTATATAGTGCTGGAGGGAGAGTAATATCCAGTAAGTCTGGAAAGAGAGTTTGGGGACAGATTGTGGAGGGCTAAACAAAGGAGTTTTTCATTTATCCTAGAGTCAATAGGGAGCCCATTGAGTTGAAGGAGTAGAGTAGTGATATGGTCAGATCTGCACTTAAAGAAAATCACTTTGGCAACTGTGCAGGATGGATTGGAGTGGAAAGAGGAAACTGAACATAAAGGAGAAATTAAATTAGAAGATTGGATCGGGAAACAAAAGCTAAAGGCTGTTATTGACACTCCTTTCTCACTCCTTTCTCACTCCTCCCCCACCCTAGGAGCAGTTTAGGTACAAGAGAATGCTTCAGATAGCCTAAAGAGGCAGTTAGGTGGTGCAATGAACAGAGAATCCTGCCTCAGACACTTTTTAGCTATGTGACCTTGGGCAAGTCACTTAATCTCTGTCTGACTCACTTTTCTCAAAGGTAAAATGAGGATAATAATAGTGCCTGCCTCCCAGGGTTGCTATTTGGATCAAACGACATAATATTGTAAAGCACTTAGTACAGTGCCTGGCACAGAGTAGGTGCTTAATACATACCTCTTTCCTTCCTTTCCTATTTTTAACACAGCAAAACCTTGATCATCTAAAACCCAAACAACCAGATTCTTTAACCAGATTTTTTCCCACACTGTCATTAACAAGTGATAATGCAAATTTCAAGATCTCGCACAGGGCCTTATATATAGAAGATATTTAATAAATAGCTATTGAAAGAATTATTCGATAAATTCAACGATTCAATTCAATTCAACAAACATTCTTTAAGGGCTAGGTTCTGGGGCTATGAAGACAAAAATTAAAAGAGCGCCGGGCTTGACAGGCTTCTATTTTGCTGAAAAGAGAGATCTTTTCCTGGAAGGATACATTCTCCTGGGTATATACTAGGTGCATAAATTAAGGCATACATCCCAATATCCAATACCTTCAACATCTTTTTTCAGTCATTTTTTACCCTTTGTGACCCCATTTGGGGTTTTCTTGCCAGAGATACTGGAATGGTTCGCCATTTCCTTTTCCAGCTCATTTTACAAATGAAGAACTTAGGCAAGCAGAGTTAAGTGAGTTGCCCAGGGTCACATAGCTAGTTAAGTGTCTGAGGCCACATTTTAACTCAGGTCCTTTTGACTGTAGGCCTGGCACCCTATCCACTGTGCCACCTAGCTGCCCTCAACAACTATAGTACTACATAATGGGACTTGTTGACTAAGATGACCCCAAGATATTTTAAGATCCTTATTCAGTGAAGAAATATGAATGGACCTGGCTTGAAAATGGCCAGGAAGTATGTGGTAGCCTAGATTCCCCATGACATATGGCAAAAGTTCACCTGCTCCAAGGACCTCAGAGAAACAAATGTCTCATGATCTTCATTATATCGACAGCAAAGTATGACAAAGAGAGTTTAGAAAAATTTTCAACAATGGAGTCCAAATGTTGTTTCTAGTTAACTCTTAGTTAATCAAAAAACCCAAATAACCCAAAGCACCCTCACTCTCATATGTGAGCAAAAGTAATAATAAAAAATATTCTTGGTATTCATGAGTTAACTTGTTGTTTTACTCTGTAGCTCTACAGGAATTATAATACTAGAGAGTAAGGTACTATATACTCACTTGATTCTCAATAAATATTAACTAATGATGGTGATAATGATTATTTTATTAATGAATCTCTTCGATCAATAAACAGTTTGCTTCCTTGTGATCTATTGCAGACTGCATTTCCAAATACAATAGAGGGGTGTGTCAAGGTTAGTTAATCACACTCAAGAGAGGCTGCCTTCTATTACTGGTGTTCTTACAGCATTTTTTTTTTGGCAGTGCTATAGTTAGATCCAATATTCTAACTTCCAGGAATCGAAAATTAAACCACTCATGAAGAAACTATCCACATGTGGTCCAAGAAAGCACTTTTTCAGAAATGTAAATCTCTTATGTTGGTTATTTTAAAACTGTTGAGATGGAAAATGAAAAAAGAAGAGAGCTGGTGGGGAGAGCTGGTGCAGGAGACTTCTTTATATTTTTGAGCTCAGAAATGGCTCTCGTTTTCATGTTGCATGTCTTACTAGTGTTTTAGGACTGTGACTTGAAGATAATATCCTTTGAATTCTCCATTTGTTGAAATACTTTGTGTTCATTTTACCTAAATTAAAATGCTTCAGGTGCTTGCTTCGGCAGCCTGTGGGCTAATGTCAGAATGATACAGAAAAGATTCTTATAGTTCCTGGACAAGAATGACGGGCACATTTGTGAAGCATTCCATATCTTTTAAAAAATGCTACAGAAGAACTAATTAATTATAGCACTCCTTGCAAAAAGCAAGAATTCCTACTTTACAGATGAGGAAATTGAGGCTGAGGATGTTAAGCCAGGTTGTAGAAGAGGCCCTAATATAGCTAAGGTTTCCTGATGTCTATCCTGGGATTTCAATGAATACAACATGCTGTGGACTTTCTAATAAAATACCAAATAGGTCCAATGTTATTGATAATAGCTGACATTTTATGTTGCACCTGAAGCTTTACAAGTACTTCACATTCATTAACTCACTTGATTCTAACCATAAACCTATATGGTAAGTACTATAAGTATTATTTCTTTTTTACAGATAAGAAAACTGAGGCTAACAATGGCTATGTGATGTGTCATGGTCGTACAGAATTGTTGAAGGTGGAAAAACTCAGGTCTGTCTGCTGGGCCCACATCCAGCACTCCTCCCACTATACCATACTAACCCTAATTGATTTAATATTCCATTTTAGACACTGAAGTAGGTACATAAGAACTCTTCAAGGGCCAACTTGGGAGCTGCCATCTCCAGGAAGCCCTCTCTGATAAGAACTCTTCTTCCTCCTTCATGACTGAGGATGGCTGATCACAATGTGGAGGGAGAAAGAATAAGCGTTTTTATAGCACTTACTAATGCCAAGCACTTTACAAATATCATCTCATTTGATCCTCACAACAACCCTGGGAATATTATTATCAACCCTGCTGATATTATACTCAATTTACGGGTGAAGAAACTGAGGCAAACAGGTAAAGTGACTTTCCCAGGGTTAGTAAGTGTCTGAGGCTGGATTTGAATTCAAGTCTTCCTGACTTCTGGCCCAGCAATCCATCCATTGATCACGTAGCTGCCAATAGCCGATTTGGGCACTGCCTTTCCCTATACTCTACCACTCCTTCCTCCCCACATATGCCAACTTTTCTGTTACCTCTGCATGAAATGTTGTTGACTGACTGTTGATTGGTAGACCCCTAACGGTAGTCAACAACAGCCTTTCTTCTTTTCTGCCAATAGTACTAAGGCTGAAAGAGGAAAAGCTAGCCAGCTAAGGGAAAAGAGCTGGTCCAGTGGAGGGCATACGTGCATGGGGCAGCTGTTTCCTTTCTTTCCAGGACATCCACTTGCCATTACTAAATTTCCTGTATTCTGAAGCCTGGAAAAGTTCATTGACCTCACATGGGGAAACCCTTTACTATCAAACAGTCTTTCTTCACCCTCAATCACCAAAGGATCAGCCCTTTGTTGTTATTTCTTGTGAATCATTCCTAGTGGTTTTATAGAAATCTCTGTACATCAAGTCAATGAGTCAAGTCAACAAGCATTTATTAAGTACCTAGTATGTGCCAGGCACTGTGCTAAGTTCTGGAGATACAAAGAAAGGCAATGCTCAGTCCCTGCTTTCAAGGAACTCACAGTCTAATGGAGGAGACAATATGCAAAGAACTACATATAAACAAGATATATACGTGATCAATTAGAGATAATAAACAGAGAGAAGCCACTGGCAATAAGATGGGGTTTTAGCTGATTCTTGAAGGAAAACAGGGGAGCCAGGAGGTAGAGATGAAGAAGAAGAGTACTGTAAGCATGGGAAGCCAGTGAAAATGTCCAGAGTGAGGAAATGGGGTGTCCTGGGCAAGGAAAAGCAGGGAGTGCAGTGTCACTGGATGGAAGAGTACATTGTAGGGACTAAGGTATCAGAAGAAGTATATGAAAGTCTTTAACAGCAGAAAAGAGTTTATCTTTTATCCTAAAAGTAGTGGGGAACCACTAAAGTTCATTGAGTGGGGAGAGTGACAAAGTCAGACCTGCACCTTAGAAAGATCGTTTTGATAGCTAAGTAGAGGCTGGACTGGAATAGGGACCTACATGTGTCAGAGAGACCAACCGGCAGACTATTTTAATAATTCTAGTGTAAGGGGATGAGGGTCATCTGCCCCAGGGTGGTGGCAACATCAGAGGAGAGGAGGGGACATATAAGAGATGACAGGAAGAAACAGCAACAGATTAGATATGGAGGTTAAAAAGTCATGGATCAAGATGCCACTTAACCAATAAGGCAGGTATGTCAAAAAGTTGTATGAGCTGATAATTTTTGTACCTTAGTCCCTACAATGTACTCTTCCATTCAGTGATACTGCAAACTTCGGGTGTTTGTCAAATTGCCATATGTATTATATAGCTTCTGGTGCAGTAGGAGCTGTGAATAAAGTAGGCTGGTCCTCACGACCCCTAACCTCCACCTTCATCCTCAGCCCTATCCCCGCAGCACCAGTAGGTCTGGCCTGCCCAACCTGCTTATGAAGCCCCCATGCAGGTCAACCAGCAGCCTGAGGCTACAAACAGGGCCTAATATTTATGTATTTCTTATTCATTTACATGTATAAAATTGTGCTACCGTTTTTATTAGGTTCCTATCTTTTTTTAATGTGTCATTGACAAAATTTTGAGTTTGTGCTCCCAACCCCATTTTCCCTATAAGTTCTATGGATTTTATTGGGAGATTTCACATAGTGAAGTGCTTTGGGGGAGAATGCATAAAATCAGTTATAGCAGGACTGATTTTATACAAAAAAATGTAAGTTAGAATGAAGTAAGGCAAAAACCATGATAGCTTGAGGAAAGCATGATCTCTTTTAGCTAGGGAGATCAGAGGAACTCCTGGAGATGGTGACTCCTAAGTTGGCCCTTGAAGAAAAAGAATGATGAGAAGAGATATGGTAAAGACTGGTTTTAGGCATGGGAGAGGTGGTATGGGCAAATGCACAGAAGCCACCAAAGACAGGACAGGATTTGGAAATGGCCAGTAGTCCAATTTGACTAGAATGTTGAGTGTGTGAAGGGGAATAATGTGAAATGAAGCCAGGAAGGTGGTTTAGTACCAGAGTAAGGATGGCTTTGAATGTCAGAATAATTAAGGAGATTGTATGTTATCTTTAAGGTAATGGAGAACAGCTAAATTTTTTTTAGTAAAATAATTACGTGGCCAGGCTTATGCATTGGGAAGATTGTTGACAGATGTAAGAAATGATGAAGTGGTTAAAACTTGCCAACTTTTAGGCTGTGGTGAGAGGGAGAGGGAAGATCAGTCCAATATTTCAGTTCTGGTAACAGGAAAATGTTGGTGCCATCAACAAACACAGGACAGGTTAAGAGAAGAAGCTCTGGAGGGGAAGAAGATGACTTCGGGCTGGGACAGGCTGATTCTGAAGTGCCGACAAGAAACCAAGATGAAAATATTCAGCAGGCAGCTGGAAATGTGGACCTGGAGCTGTAGGTTAAGGATAGAATTATGGGCATGCAAGTTATCCAAGAGGTGATGTATCATCATATCTTTTGGAAAATGCAATACATGGACCCAGTACATGGAAACCCAATACAAATAGAATCATTGTGAAAAAAAAATATCCAAGAGATGATAATAGGAAAAAACCAGTGGGGAAAAAAATGGACAGTGATCTCTCATATACAAGAACAACCGTAGAAATCAAAGGATAAGAGAATATCAAGAAGGAAAGGCTGGTCAATGGTGTCAAATGAATAAGGGCCCAAAAGGATAAAGACTGAAAAAAGACCATAGCTATTGGCAATCTTGGAAAGAGTTTCAGTAGAAGTGTTAATCTCATCTTGCCACTAAATGTTGTGTGACCCACAGGTGATGCTGACAAAACTTCAGAAAACCGATTTTGATGTTTGGATAGATTTTAGAAGAATATAAAAAGACGAATGCTACCAGTCTCCTATGTGCTTTGGTTTTAATAATGTAAATGGGAGACTAGTCAATGAAGACTCAGTTCTGAGAGTATGTGCTGGGATTGAGGGTCCTTCCATTATGCATCATCATGGACTTCCCCAAGGCTCCAGATGGGTTGGCAGCAGGCAAATTCCCCTGCCCATTCTCTGAGAAATGGGTCCAGTTCTCACCACTACATTAACATTCGTAGCACTTCCTGTGTGCTACTCTGAAGAATTTGCTGGACTTTCAAATTCTGTTTTCAACTTAAGAGAGGCAATAGGATGCAATGGACTATCATTTCTATTGAAACTCCTCATTCCAAAGTTACCAGTAGCTATGGTCTTATCTCAGTCTCCCTCCTTTTTGACTCTTTTTCCTTATTGAATTTTAATTTAGGGAAACTAGGTTTCCTTGGAACCACTTTGATACCTCTGTGACCTCTGGCAAATTGCTTCACCTTTCTTGGCTCCAGTTTCCTCACATATATAATGAAACACTTGGGTTAGATGCACTCTTATGAGTTAGATAACCTCTAAGACCCCTTCCAGCACTGTATCTATGATACTAAAATGATCTTGGTCAATAATTGCACCTGAGGTTAAGAGGAGAAGGGTTTTTTTGGGAGCATTAGGTAAAATTTCAATTCAATTAAAGTAAAAAAAAAACCCATTAATTAGGTACCTACCATGTTGCAGGCACCATGCTAAGTGCATTGATACAAATAAGAAAACGAAAAGATAGACCCTGCCTTCAATGAGCTTACAATCTATCAGGGAAAGACAATACACAAAAAGAAGCTAGAAAGGGGAGTATGTGGCCTGGAAGGAGTATCTGGCATATTGAGTATCCAAAGCTGAATTAACAGCATGATGATGAGATTTTGGCTGATTAGTTTGTCCGGGGTGTGTTCCCTGGAGTTCAAATCAAGCAGAGCTGCAGATGGAAAGTAGAGAGTGAGCTGGTACAGTCAGTATGTGCTGTTATCCCTCTCTGTCAGTCAATCAGTTGGAAAATTCAGCTTCAATTTCAATTTTTTTTAAATTTTCATTTTATTACATTTTCCTTAAAGGTTAGGATAAAAAGCTCGTCCCAAAATTGGAACTGCATTTAAGTCAAAGCAAAAATTCTGCATCCTACCAAAAGATTCTTCCTCTCATTTCTTTCTCCTTCATTGCACAGGGCTTCTTCAGCAGCCATGATTTTACAAATCTGTGTGTGTGTGTGTGTGTGTGTGTGTGTGTGTGTGTGCACGTGCGTGCAAGCACATGCACTGCAGAATCAGACACTGAGCAAAAATCTAGGGTGAGGAGCCCCAGAGGACAGTCTGAATGTCTGTTTAGGGTGATGTGTGAGTGAGAGGAGAAAGCATATCTTTCCTGCAGGGTAGAAGAGGTTTGCATTCAATGTAACTTTAATCTTTTGTGATGGGCTAGATAAACTTTATTAAAACTACCTTTCAGGTTCCAAAAGGATGCTAGTGCATTAGGTAGCTAGCTGCCTTAATGTTCCTCCTGTTCCATCTCCAGTTGCCATGGCAACATCCTCCTCGGTATTTGTAAGGTCACAAAAAGAAGAGCTAACCCTCTTACTCCTGGAATAACTAATGTGGTTCTGTTACTTGCTTGATGTAAATAGTCTCAGGTGACAGCAAACTGTACATATAGTCAATTACAACTGTTCAAAGGAAATGATTTGTTGTAACAGCCGCTGTTCAACCTCTGTGACATCAATGTTTCTATGGAAACAGGCGCCTATTGCACTGCGTTGAATTGAGTATTGATCAAACTCGGGCCAACACTATTTCAGAGGCTTGCTACTTTACTGTGTGGCAATTTACGATACGAACTCATAACATCACTGTATATTTCAAGCCCCAAGGAACCAATTTAGCAGACAGTTACAGTAGAATATTAACAGAGGTCAATAATGGAAGTCTGATTATAGTCCTAGCACAATTATTCAATGCTTTTGTTGTCTGCCCTTTCAACATCCTAGCGGCTGTTACCATTTTCAAATAATAATATTCGTGCCTGAAGAAAGTGCTATATTCATTCGTCTTCTATTTTAAACTTTATTTTTCATTGTTATGTTATCTATCAATAAAATTATTCAGCTATATTAACCAAGCTGTGACCCCTCAGAAGTAAATAACTATTGATCACAAAGCAAAGATCTACCGGGGCACAACAGTGTTTCCATTAATGATCTTGTTGGCCCAGCAGATAAGACGCTTCTTTCAAAACACCAGAAGACAGAGGCAGAAAATAATACAGGTCTCTTTTCTATGGGGAATGATAAGGGGGCAGAATCACTCATTTTGGTTGCAGGTTAGATTCTAACCCCAACTGAGGGAGCAATGAAAATTCAGAAACCAACAATTCAAAGCAGAATGGTTTTGAGACTCCCCCCTCACGTTCCTCCCAACTTCAAGCTCTGGAAATTTTCCCTTGGCCTGGATGCTTGTCCTTCCATCTTCATTGTTTACCTTTTGTTTGAAGACCACCATCTCCTATGGAATGTAGCATTGCCTGCTTCATTATAATGGATCTTCTTGCAAATAAAACTGGAAAATACAATTTTAGACTCAAGCTTTCCAATGTGAACGTGTGTTGTCTGGAAAGAAAAATTCTGCCACTCAAAGCTATCTTCTAATTGACTCATCAAAGGTCTTAGTGAATAAATTACTTTAAATGGCCTAGACTGGCACAGCCATTAAAAAAAATATATATTAAACATTATTCTTTGGAGCTGAAACTTCTAAGCTCACAAAGTAGATAAATAACAAACACTACAGAGTTGAAATGATCTGGAAATGGGAGCAATGTCTTCTCATTATCAATAATTAGGAAAACGTGGCTTAGGAGAATGGTTCTTAGTTAAAAGCAAATCCATTCAAGCAAATCTATGCTTGGCAAAAAAACAAAAACCAAAAAAAGTTTTTCTTTAAGGATAAATCATATTACCCTAGTCCAGGGGTGGGAAACCTGCAGCCTTGAGGCCATATGTGTCTTCTAGGTCCTTGTGTGTGGCCTTTTGACTGAGTCCAAGTTTTACAGAACAAATCTTTTTATTAAGGGGATTTGTTCTGTGAAGTTTGGATTCTGTCAAAAGGCTGCACTTGAGGACCTAGAGGGTCACATGTGGCCTCAAGGCTGCAGGTTCCTCACCCCTGCTCTAGTCAGTCTATTCCTTGGCCTCCCAAAGTTGAAAAATAGAAGAAAACCAAGGTGTTTTTTTTTTATTGAAGTCAAGTTTGAGATACAATATAAATTAAGGAGTTGGAATTTTTATTTATCAGTAGATAAGGGAAATGGATTGGACCTGTGGTTTCATTAACATAGGGAACTTTGGGGATAAGGAAATTCTCTCTACCAGTGCAGGTCAGCACCTTCATTACAACATATATTCCTTAAAGAGTTTCCTAGAGCACTGAGAAGTGACTTTTCATGTAATACCACCTGTATGTACCAGAGGTGACACTTAAACCCAGGTTTTCCTAGCTTAGAGGCTGACTATCTATATACTTCATCATGACACATCTCTTATTTTACCAATAAAGTATTTCAATTAGTTGTAAATCTTCAAGCACTGCATCATAAAAGCCATCATTATCTTGATCATTTGTGGATGCAAAACTTGGGCATAATTAAGAAGTCAGTGTTTGATATGACCAGTGTAGGAATTAATTTTGCTTGACTATGCATATTTGTTATAAGGGTTTTGTTGGGGTTTTTTTTCTTTATTTAACTGGGGAAGAGAAAAGGGGAAAAAAAAAAAAGATGAGACAGGGATAAGATCTCCCTACCCCCCACCAAAAAGAAAAAGAAACAATAAGAGGGAGACCATAAAAATGGAAAAGCAGGATAGCTTTGAAAGTTATACATTGAATTTACTGTTTTAAAAAAAAAATAAGCACTACATAATAGAGATTCACAATTTGATATGCAAGCCTTCCCTTCTGTTCTACAATATATTGGAAATGTTTGTTTTCTTTAGTGTTTGCTAAATTCAGAATAAAAGAAGAAAGAAAGAAGTGTTTTTTAAAAAAATCTTGTGCTGTGTAGGAATCGTTGGGGGTAGGACAGTGAAACAACATGGTGATTTTATAAAGGAAGGTGGCTATGGAATGACTTATTCTTCATCCTCCATGAAATCTCTTTGTGCCAGCCTATCATTAGTAGAAACAATACTTCCTCTCTTCTTCTATATGCTTCTAGTCAAACTTAAGCCATCCTCTGAAACACAATGGATGTGATCTTATTTTCCAAGGGGAACAGAACAAAGTAAGAAGCAAGCCCATTGTCTTAGCCAGTTAGGTAAGAATTTAATTCACGCCAAGTCTGGGCCTCTTACTTGCCCATTCATCTCAGTCAAAATGAGATGAGTTAAGCGCAATCCCTCTTTGGGGAGGAATCTTCTTTCACTGTGTTGTAATTTCCCACCTTGAACTGATATCACATGCCACTCATCACAGTGTCAGAACCTCCAATATATCAACTCACGTTACATATTGTGTGTCAATCATTTCGCATCTTCAGGACCCTTTAGTTAGAAACAGCAGTAGAATCCTGAGCTTACCTTCTGAAGAGAGCATACAGAGGTGGCCTACATGGCTTGCTAGAAAGTATTCTGTAGGAGAAGAAATAAGACACAAGAAAGGATATATTTTAAGGACCTGTCTTAACAATATTTTATAGTTAATTTTCTCAAGTGATCTTCCTTTCCTCCTCTATTCTGTCGTAGCCACTATAAGAGAATAGATTTTTCTAAGGGCATATTAAAATGCTTTGGGTATCCATATGCCCTAGTGTTGTAGGTAGAGAATATGCTGTCTGTCACGTAGAACCAAGCTTCATAGTCCAATTTAATATTTATTAAACCCCTACTGAGCACTGTGCTAGGCTCTGGGGGAGACTAAAGATGTGGTCCCTGTCCTCAAAGAGTTCACAATCTAGTAGGAACGTGTAGGTGCAGCTAATTATATTTTGGAGAATATGCCAGTTTTAGCAGGCTCCAGCATATTGTTTGTAACGATAACGGGCAGATTCCTTGAGAAGGAAAATAAGCTCCCTTGCGCTGGAACATAGAATCTCCTTCTGGAAGCCACAACATCAAAATACTCTCTCTTCTCAGCTATAAACACAATCTTCTACCTCTTCTAGTCAAGCGTCCTCCAGGGCCAAGAGGAAGAGATACTAGAGACAGATTTCTGTGGTAATGAAAATAGAGAATTTTCAGGAAGAACATAAACAATTAGTGTCCACTGAATGTTTACCACGTACATCTACTATTAAACTGGGTGTCATGATATTTAAAAAAAATTTTAAACACATTGTTCATACTTTAAGGAGTTTATTATCTAATGGAGGTTTTTTGTTTATTTATTTGTTCATTTTTGCTACTGAATAGAGCTGAATTTTCAAAGCATGTCCTTTAGAGAAGTTGGTAGGCCATGCTAAAGCATTATGCCTGCGACCTGGGTAACTATTATCAGGAGGCTAGTTCTTGTTAGTGGTAAATAGTCCCAGCAGTTAAGTTTCTCTAGTGTGAATAAGAGGGATCTAATAAAAGTCATGACATAAGCACTTAATTAAATTTTATTTACTTCAAATCCTTTTTATTAAGATAGCAACATAAATATTGATTGAACGCTAATTACTTGTGTTTCTATATTAGAGAAAGAACATACCATTTGAAGCAAAAGAGTTAAAGAATTTCAATATGTAGGTACAGATCAGTGTTTTAGCAATCAATCTCTTTATATAGAATCTGTATTTTTCCTTCGATCTACATATTCCAATCTTAGACTTACTTTTGTTAGCAAAATAGAATTCCCCTAGCCTTCTTAGCCATCCTCACCATCAGCATCATTATTAAGCCATATGCCTAAATTCATTCTGCTAGTAATTGCTTCCAAGAGGTTCTCTGATTCCATATGAGAAAGCCTTAGATAAGCCAGCGGACAGCTTCTCAGAGCTTCAGTGCTTTTGTTTACTACCAGGGCAGGAAAGAGGTATAAACAATCACTATCTTAGTAATCAATCAAATGATATGATCAAATGAGATAAAATCTGTGAAGCTCTTAGCACATAGTAAGTGCTTAATAAATACTTATTCCCTGAACATTCATCTCTCCTGTTAAGCCTACTTCTTTTTTTAAAGAAAAATTTATTTTTAAAAAATTTACTTAAGAAAAAAAGGATGCAAGCTATGAGAAGATACGAGAAGATGCCTTTGTAGAGGTAGAGGTCCACAGGTATGGAACATTACACATATTTTCACCCTCTTCCAGTGTATTGGTTGAAAAAAAACTTTTTAAAGTTTTTTCTTATTAATTTATTTATTTTTAATTTTCAACATTCACTTCCACAAGATTTTGAGTTCCAAATTTTCTCCCCATCTCATCCCTCCCCCCCACCCAAGGTGGCATGTATTCTGAATATCCCTTCCCCTAATCTGCCCTTCCTTCTGTCTCTTTCCCACTTCTCTTATCCCCTTTCCCTTTAATTTTCCTGTACTATACCCCATTTCCTGTATATCTTATTCCCCAGTTGCATGAGAAAACAATTTTTTTAACATTTGTTTTTAAAACTTTGGGTTCCAAGTAAGCCTACTTCTTTCTCCTTTGTGGGGTCATAGAGATGGAATCTAGGCTGTATCGTAAAGTAATTATGTAACCTTGAGTAAGTTACTTAAATCCTTTTGGGCCTCAGTTTCTTTCTATGTCAGCTGATAGGATAGAATAGACAATGTAGCTAGGTGACACAGTGCATAGAGTGCCAGACGTGGAATCAAAAAGACCTGAGTTCAGTCACTAATTTGATTGTATGACCTGGAGCAAATCACTTTCCTCAGCCTGTTTCCTCAACTTTAAAATGGAAATGATGCTAGCACCTACCACACAGGGTTGTAGTAAGGATAAAAAATATTTATAAAGTGTTTTGCAAACCTTAAAGTGCTATATAAGTGCTAGCTATTATTGTTGTTGTTGTTGTTGTTATCTCTAAAGTCCTTAACGTTGTATGAATTTATGATTATAGTAGGAATAGTACCTCAGTCATGACTGCATAATTGTCATGCAACTTTATATTCCCCTACCACCCCTACTGTCCTTGTTGGAAAATTAGATACCTTGGTAATCGAAATTTAGAGTGAAATAAGAGAGAGTAGGTTGGTATAAATCCACCAAATTTGTTTGCTCCAGACTTTTAAAAAAATCTTGTCCTGAAAGATGTTTATGACTTCTCAGGAAACCGATGAGGTTATTGGGCTGAGGCTAAGAATATGCATTCCCCTAACAGCTGCAGTTTCTGCCACAAGTATCCCAGAAAGCGCCATGTCCTTGAAAGTACACCACCATATATTTTCTTAGCTTTGGTTGTGGGCATGTACAGTATGGCTTTTTGCCGCTCTATTAATCTTCCTAGTATATAAAAACATTGCATTCCATCACATCATCACTTCTAATATATGTATGGGTAGATCATTCCCTTCTTGCGGTTCATGAGTCTTTTAAAAGACTTTAGCCAGTGAGTATGCTTAAAGAGAATCAGTGCCAATGTCTCCAAAAGTCTCTGCCAGGACACACTCAATATATTTTGCTTAAAAGGAGAAGCAACTAGTTCATAAGCTCACCTTACATAAGATCATCATGAATAATTTTGTTTCCCAAGGATTTGGGTCAGACCCAGACACAACTCTCAAGAAGAAGTTTCCTTATGGTGACTTATGACCTCCCTTTCTAGATGCTCTCTTCCTACCTTGGCTTTGCTGTCCCTTTTCTCCATGTCTCTGTCTCTTTCTGTCTATCTGTCTGTCTCTCTCTTTTTTATCTTTGTATGTGTCTAGTACATGCCACATTGTTAATAGATATTTGTTGTTATTGTTGTTTTATACTGCGATGGTATGTTTTCAGCAAGGTATCAACTAAACCTCAAAAGGTACTACCCAATTATGCTTAAAGTGCAGCCCCTATCAGGAAAATTGACATTTAAGCATAGTAAAGGTTTCTTAAAGGCTTAGAAAAACCATCAAGACCCAAAAAAGTGAAACTCTAATGGTTTCAACCTTGAAGTTTGGAAGAATGGGAGGAGGGAGTTCTCCTATGAATTTCAGTTAATCAATAAAGTAATAAACATTTATTCCCAGTTTGACTACAATAGAGAATTAAGAAGACAGTGGACTCATTACTATAGAAGGTCCCTAGATTTCCTTGTAACTCTTTTTTAATGCAATTCTCCTTGCATCTTTTGCCTCTCACTGAGAAACGGCTCCCTCCTGATGATGCAATATCTCTGGTCACCCTTTCCATTACGGGTTGTACTTTGACTCATCCCCCACCCCAATTTACTGGTTGTGATGAAGGAGTTGGAATACTCCATGCTTCCCATTGCCATTTCCAAACCTTTCCTCTAGCACCATCACTCAGAAATCTCTCTTCCTCTGAGGTTCTTCAATCCAAATGTATCGCCCAGTCAGGATTTGGGAGCTATAATCTACTGACTCGAAGAAAATTGTCCAACCTTTCTCTATGAGTTCAGTTCCTGACTCATAGTCTTTCTCTCTACCCCAATTATACTAGAGAACTATATTAAAGAACTTCAGCATATTTATTGATGAGCCCTCAAACACCCAAACATCTCAATTTTTTAAATCTATTCAGTTCCCATGATCTCTTCCTCCACTTTGCCTCAGTCACACACAGGAATACCCTTATTTTACTATCACACACAAATGTTCATGTTCATGAACTCCTAAATCTCTTTTTCTGATCATAATCTTTGATCGCTCCAACTTCCCCTATGCCTTACAACCCCTAACCCTGTTCTCCATGACCCAGGTCCCACCATGATTTCCACTTCCTTTACTCCTCATTACATTTCCAGGCCATCAACCTTCCACTCTCTTGATCTTTTGGTAAAATAATTTCAACTCTTCTCTGACAACTACTCTTGAATCTCTTGCCTCCTTTTCCTAACACCAATCACTCCTTGCCAAACCATAACCCTGGATTGCTTTCTTTGCTCCTACTCATGTACTGCTGAACAAAACTGGAGCAAGACATGCAACCATGCTTATTGGGCCCATTACAAATTTATGTTATCTAATCTCAACAGGGCCCTCATTGCAACAAGGCAATGCCACCCTAATTGATTCTCTGCCTCCTCACTGCTCTCTTTTCTTCTCTATTTTGTGTCCTTGGTGAACTACTTCAACTCTACATTATCCCCTGAACTCTTGTTCCTTACCCCCATATGACTGATGGTGTTTTGCCAAGCCTCAGTCTCAAACTATTTCCATCATATCTTGCCTTCATCCCCATTCACATGGAACTAGAGAAAAATCACAAAGCTATGCGCCAACTGGGTCCTCTTCAGATTGATGTTACATAATCTCAACTAGGTGCTCCTAGCATCAAGGCAATCCTTTTATGCCTCCTTAATCCATTCACTATTCCACTCACCAGTTACTGTTCCAAACCTTTTCAGCCTTCCTCAAGTCTTTTGTAGCATTCTCCCTCCACATTTTAAGCTGAAAAAAATGGCTTCATATTTGACTGGAAAAATTGAGGCCATTTGCTAAGAACTGATTTTTCTCCCTGTTCCCTCATCTTTCATCACTCAGATATCTTTCTCTATTGTCTCTTACTTGACCTCCGTATCACACGAAGAGGTTATCTCCTTGCCAAGGTAACCCCTTCTTCATGTACCCTGGATCCCATTCTATCCAATCTTCTCCAGTAGATTACTCCTTCTATAATTCCTACTCTCTCATTAATCTTCAATTTCTTCCCATCTACTTGCTGCTTCCCCTGATGTCTACAAACAGACTCATGTCTAGCCCATCTTCAAAAAATCTTCATTTGATCCAACTATCCTGCTAACAATCATCCTATGTCTTTCTTTTCATGACTAAATTCCTTGAGAAAGCTATCTACAATCTGTATTTCCATTTCTTCTTATCTCTCTTCTAAACCCTCTGTAGTCTGGCTTCTGATATCACCATTCAACCAAAATTGCTTTTTTCCAAATTTTCCAATGGTCTCTTATTTGCCAAAAAACTAATGGCCTTTTCTCAATCATCGCCCATATTAAACTCTCTGTAGTTACTGACATCGTCAGTCATCCTCTTCTCCTGAGACTGTCTCCTCTCTAGGTTTTCATGGCACTATTTTCTCCTAATTCTCCTTCTACCTTTTTGGCCACTCTCTCTTAGTATCCTTTTCTGGATCTTCTTCTAGGTCATGCTCACTAACCACAGGTTTTCCCCAAGGCTCTGTCCTTGGCCTTCTCTTCATCCTCTATTGCTATCTTACTTGATGATCTCATCGGTTCCTGTGGGTTCAGATGATTTTCACATCTATTTATCCAGGCTGTCTCTCTCCTGACCTCCAGTCCACATCATCAGTGATAGTCCACTACATCTCAAGTTCAGTATGTCCGAAACAGAAACCACTATCTTATCCAAAAAACTTCCCCTTCCCCAAATCCCTATTACTGCCAAAGGCACCACCATGCTCCCAGTCTACTGCTTGTAACCTCGGTATCATCCTTGACCCTTCATTCTCTTTCATCCCTCATAGCTAATCTGTGGACAAGTCTAATCATTTCATAACATCTCACTACTCACTAGCTGCCATCCTGCTGCAGGCTCTTTTTACCTCACACCTAATCTTTTATAATCACCTTCTGGTTAGTGACCCTGCCTCAAATCTCCCTTGACTCTGGCCCATCCTCAAGACTAATCATCTAAAACTAAGACTGATCATGTCACCTTCCTACACTGTAATGGCTCTCTGTTGCCTCCAGGATCAAATTTAAAATCTTCTACTTGGCTTTTATAGCCCCTTCACAACATGGTCCCTTCTTATCTTTCCTGACCCTTCACACACTGTATGATTCAACAACATTGGCTTTGGTCTTCTTCAAAAACAGCACGACATCTCCCAACTCTGGGCCTTTTCATTGGCTATCCCCCATGGCCATCTTAGAATGTTCTTCCTCCTCACCTTTGTCTCCTGCCTTCTCTGGCTTCTCAAAGCCAACCTTCTGCAGGAAGCCAGTGCTTTTCCTCTGAGATTAACCTCCGCTCAAGTTGAATATATCTCCTAGGAACACAGTTGTTTACATGTTATCTCCCCCATTAGAATGTCAGCTCCTTGAGGGCAGGGAATATGTTTTCATATTTCTTTGTCTACTCAGTGCTTATAGCTCATTATTTGGCACAAAGTAAATACTACTTAATAAAGATTTGTTGACTCATTGACAGTATACATTTCCATAATCCTTAACCATTTACAAAGCACCTTCATGAAAACAGCCCTCTGACTAGCCAGTACAAATATCATTTACTGTGTCATTTCATGGATGAGGAAAATGAGCCTAAGAGATGTTAATTCAAGTTGGAGTATCAGAGACAAGGAGGAAATTTTCCCTGTGGTGGTAAGGAAGCTAGTATTTATTAAACAGTCACTATGTATAAGAAACTATGCGAAGAACTTAACAAATTTTCCCTCGTTTTACCCTCACAAGAACCCAAAGATGTAGGTGCTATTATTATTCCCATTTTATAGTTGGGGAAACTGAGGCAGACAGAAGTTAAGTGACTTGCTCAGAGTCATACAGCTAGTAAGTGTCTGAAGATTTGAATTCAGGCCTTCCTAACTCCACACCCAGTGCTGTTATCTACTGCAGCCACCTAATTGCCTGAAGCAATACCTGTCCAGCTGCTGCTATGGGTTCCCAGGTTGGGGTTGGGTCATAACAGGTATTAGAGGCTAATACCCAGTGTGGAAACTTACAGCAGTTGGTGTGAGGGAGAAGAGTAAGGGTGTGGTAGGGGTATAATGACTGAAGGATGGGAACAATTGTGTAACAAGTAAGTCCTAGGATTATCTGCAGTATTGAGGGTGACGGGTTGATCAATCACAAACGTCTACAAGCTATGCCTAGATGGCTTTGGAGACCATCTGAGATGACCATTTTGATAAACTGCATTCATCTTCATATACCCAAACAGCTAAAATATGCTGTCTGATAAGGAGGGTTACCCAGACCCTCACTGTTATTGCTCTGAATTCTTCTAAGCAGGCAGTTGTCAAATGCCTCTATGTGCCACCTGCTATATTTCTGATTGAACTCCACAGTCAGGGCATCCCAGTCATCCTCTCACTGACTTTGGTTGTAGTTGTCTGCCGGTTTCTTGAACATCAGAGATCCACACATCAATGTACTGCCTTGTGTTTTAAGGTATGTATGTGTGTGGTTTTTGTCTGTTTGCAGAAGAAATCTCTATAAAGCCCACAGAATAATGGAAGCTTTGTAATTTTTCCAGCTGTACACCAGGCCTATAATGTGATATAGGTCAAGCATTAAGATTTTAGCACGGAAAAAAAAGTAAGAAACTGCTGTTTGAATAATAAAACATCAGAGAGATATTATAGATGAACAATTTATAATATTGATGATAGGATGGTAGAACATTTTCAGATTTTCAGCTCTTATCTTCACAAGAATGACTTGGCTCTGAGATTTGTCCATAAATCTAATAGTATTTTCCATACCTCAAGTGGCATGATTTCCGACAAAACTGGGTTCAAATAGATTTAGAGAACTATGTGGTTTAAGTATAGTTACTCCAGCAATGTGTTATTTCATCACTGTATCAATGAATTCTTGGTATGAGTGTTCTGTCCATTGGAGATTGTAACTTAACTATTCTTTCTCAGGCTGTGTAATTCTTGCCAATGTCTTTCCATAACTCTCCTGTAGGTGATCCACCCAGATGCTAGAGGCCTTCCTCTGTTTCTTTTAATATTGAGTGAATACTAGTGTGGTGCTCAAGCTATCTATCTCTTATCTCATCATCATCATCACGATCATCATAATAATAATGATAACAATAATAATACTAATAATTTCTTGTTGTTGAGTCATTTCAGTTGTGTTTAATTCCCTGTGATCCCATTTGGGATTTTCTTGGCAAAGATACTGGAGTGGTTTGCCATTTCCTTCTCCAGATCATTTTACAGATGAGGAAACTGAGGCAAACAGGGTTAAGTGACTTGCCCAGGGTCACACAGTCAGTAAGTGCCTGAGGGTGGATTTGAACTCAGGTCCTTCTGACTTCAGGGCCGGCACTCTATCTACTGCGCCACCTACCTATGCTTAATACTAAATAATAGTGACCATTAACATAATGTCTAAGATTTGTAAAGCATTTTATAAACATCATCCCTTTTAATCATCATAGGAACCCTGTAAGGGAGGTGCTGTTATTATCCTCATTTTACACACGAGAAAACTGAGGCTAAGAGCTTAAGTTGCCCAGGACCACATAACTATTAAATACCCAAGGCAGGATTAGATGCCGATGTTCCTGAGTCCAGGCCCAAGGTTCTATCCACTGTGCCACCCACTGGACCACCTTCATTTACAGCTACAAATGTCTTTGATGATGTCCTTTATGCTATTTCTAATGTATACATTATGGCTGGTAACATGCTGCAACCTTCTCATATTCAACATATGTCTTTCCATTGTGTACGGGGCCCTATAATTTGGATTCTTTTGAGATGGTGATGTTCTATTATTTGTAGCCCTATAGGATCACTGGGAAAATATTGGTATTTTCAAAAATGGTATTTTGTGACATAGCACTAAAATGCTGCATAGTTTCCCAAATGTGAGCTAACTGGTTTCTTCCTCCTACTCATTTCTGAAACCAGTTATGGTGCCATCTGTAGCATGTGAAATAAATCCATTAAAAGAGCCAATTATGGTCCAAGCACTGGGATAAGCCCTTAGGATAAAAGTACAAAAAGCAAAGCAATCACTGCCCTAGAGGAGCATATATTCTAATGGGGGAATACAACACTTAGAGAAAGTTTTGGTGGAGGAGTTATTTCTGTTAAACAATTTATTGACATGACTTTACAGGAATGGATATTATTAATATTACTGTCATCATCATCATCATTATGACAGATAGAGGTAAAGTTGTGGGGATGGAGGAAAGGATGGGAGTGTGAAAATGCCTGGGGAATAGAAGTTGGATAGATTTGAGTCCAGTTTAAAATAGAGAAAACCCACCAATCAGCAGCCAATGACCCAGGGCGGCAGATGGAGATTCTGATTGGAGGTAAAGACTAAAGCACAGGATTATAACATGAAGATGGACAATTCCCACTTGTCCAAGATATATGTGCTGATGCACTCACCAAAGTCATTTGCCCATTCAAATGCTTATCATAATTGGGGAAATATGTGTTCATCTCCTACTTTTTTTCCAGCATGAATGATAGATTCATCTCTTTTGAGTAGCTAAGAATCTCCCTAAGGATACCCTCTGGTATTCTGGGATTAAATTTAATTAGCCTGATTCCATCTATGTACAATAACATCTATAGGACCTCTCTCCCAAACAAGAAAATCTTTTCTAGGGAATTTGCACAAGATGTCCTTCCTGATATAGGAAAATACTTTCGGTGAAGATGTAGCTCCTTGTTTTATGTCTCAGTTGATGTTGTTGAGCATATCATTGAAATAGGTTTGGGACATGGCATGGAGATGACCTTGTGTTCTAGACTATAGGATGTAAGGCCTTGTAAGTTTTAATTAACTGAAAAAATTTTAATCATGGTCCTTGTGATCTGAGCTATAATGAGGTTGGATGACTTTGTGGGCTCCATGGCATCAAAATTTAGAGCACCTACATTTATTTAATAGCACCTACATTCCTTAAGTAATATTTTAAAAACCCTGAACTTAGCACCTAGTTTATAGGAATAACTACTCAAAATTGGAAAATACCAGATTGAAGGAGAGGGGTTTCCCCCTAGTTCCACTTTACCTTACTATATATCCATTTTCCAAGCAACAGTTTTCCCAGCAGAAGCCTTGTACTATTTTAATGTCTCTGCTAATTAGGATCTGGTGGCCCAGGGTTTCTGTCCCTGTGCAGAGAAATAAACCAGTATTATTAACACTGTGGAGCTTTGTGTCCCAGGGTCTCTCTCCTGTCAACTGAATTTGCCATTAAAAAAAATGATTTGTTCCTATTCTCTCCACATGTTTCATGAAGCTTTTTGCTAGGTGTAAAAATTGGTGGTTACTGCTATGCTGGTGATGGGCCATGGCTTCTGTCTCAGGACCAGCCTAGTTAAGCACAGACACATTCACCACCAGAAGAAAGATTATGAGATGATGAATTTAGGAGCTATTGCAACTCATGAAATAGTAACACGAGAAAGAAAATCCAAATTGATTAAGTATTGATTAATAACAACTCTAATGTAGTCAGGAAAATACTTAGGAAGCAATGAATTTTAGAACTTGAAGAGACCCTAGAAATCATCCGGTCTCTTATTTTATAGATGAGAAAACTACGAGGCAGTTAAATGGTTAAATGACTTGCCCAGGGTTACCTAAATACTTTAGAGCAAAGACCAGACTGGAATTAGGTCTCCGACTCTCAATAAAATGCTTTTCCATTGCATCACATTGATTGTCTGAGTTGTTCCTAGGTGCTTATATTTCCTTAAATGGTCCTCAAGATTACATTCCTTTATGTAAAATACATAAAAAATCATCATAATAGCTAGAATATATATCACTTTAAGGTTTACAAAGGACTTGACACATTATCTCATTTGATCCTCACAACAACCTGATGAGGCAGATATTCTTATCATCCCCATTTTACAGATTAGGAAAGTGAGACTGAAGAGCCCAAGTGGCTTGCCCAGAGTCTCTCAGGTAAGAATCTACAGCAGGATCTAAACTTAAGTTTTCCTGACTCCAAGTCCAACACTCTAAACATTGTACCACCTGGCTGCTGTTTGGTTTTTTTTTTAATTAGTTAACTTGTTGGAACCTTACTCGTCTGGGTTGAAGAGGAAACGTGCACATTTGGAAAAGTTTAGAAGTCTTCTGAACTTCTAAAGAGGTGAGAAAACTGGGAGACAGAATAGGGGAGGGACTGTTAGATGGATATATAGATTAAGATTAGGAAGTGGGAGAGAAGATATGGGGGGGACTTTTAGAGGGGTGGGTAAAATAAGAAGAAGGTAAGGAGAGAAGATAAGGTAACATGGATAGGGTAAAAAGAGAGGAAGAGAAGGAAAAATAATGAATAAAAAGAAGATGAGGAGAAATTCACAAATAGCAATTATAACCTTGAATTTGAATTGGATGAACTTGCCTGTAAAATGGAAATGGATAGCAGAATGGATTAAAAGTCAGAATTCAACAATACATTGTTCACAAGAAACATGTTTAAGAATGAGAGATACACACAGAGTTAAAATGAAGGTTTGAAGTAGAATTCATTATGTTTAAACTAATGCAAAAAAGGCAGGGTAGCAATTATAATCTCAGACAAAGTTATGGATAAAATAATTTAATTGAAAGAGACAAACAGGGTAGCTACATTTTGATACATTTTGATTACCATAGACAATGAAACAATATCAATACTGAACCTATATGCACCAAATACTATAGCACCTAAATTTTTAAAAGAAAAATTAAATGAATTACAGGTGGAGATAGATAGTAGTACTCTAATAGTAGGGGACTTTAATCTTCCCCTCTCAGAACTAGATGAATCCAACCAAAACTAAATAAGAAAAAAATTAATGAAATGAATAAAATTTTAGATAAGCTAGATATGATAGATATCCAGAGAGAATTGAATGGAAATAAAAAATACACCTTTTTCTCAGTGATTCGTGGTAGTATTACAAAGATTGACCATATATCAGTGCATAAAAATTTTATACTTAAAAGCAGAAATTTAAAAGTATCCTTTTCAGATTATAATACCATAAAATTACATCTAATAAGTGACCACAAAAACATAGTTTAAAAACTAATTAGAGATTAAACAATCTAGAAGAATGAGTGGGTTAAAGAACAAATCATAAAAACAATCAATAATTTCATTAAAGAGAATGACAACATATCAAAATGTGTAGGATATAGCAAAAGTAGTGATTAGGGGAAAATTTCTATCTCTAAATGCTTACACCAATAAAATAGAGAAAGAGCAGACTCATGAATTGGGTATGCAATTTTAAGAAACTAGAAAAAGAAGAAATTAAAAATCCCCAATTAAACACTAAATTGGAAATCCTAAAAATTAAAAGTGAGATTAATAAAATTGAGGGAAAAAAGCCATTGAATTAAAAAATAAAATTAGAAGTTGGTTTTATGAAAAAGCAAATAAAATAGATAAACAATTGGTTAATTTGATTTAAAAAAAGTAGAAAACCAAATTGCTAGTCTGAAAAATGAAAAAGGTAAATATACCATTAATGAAGATGAAATTAAAGCAATTATAAGGAGTTATGTTACCCAGTTATATGCCAATAAATTTGACAATTTAAGTGAAATAGAAGAACATTTACAAAAATATAAATTGCCTAAATTAGTAGACATGGAAATAGAATATCTAAATAGACTTATTTTTTAAAAAAGTTGAACAGGCAATAAATGAGCTTCCTAAGAGAAAAATGCCAGGGCCACATGGATTTACAATTGAATTCTATCAAACTTTTAAAGATAACTAATGCTAATAATATTAAATACATTATTTTGAATAATAGGTAAAGAAGGGATCCTATCACAACTCCTTTTATGAAACAAATATAGTACTGACACCTAAACCAGGAAGAGTAAAAACAGAGAAAAAAAATTACAGATCAATTTCACTAATGTATACAAAAATTCTTCCTTTCTTTCCTTCTTTCCTTCCTCCTTCCTTCCTTCCTTCTTTCCCTCCCTCCTTTCTTTCTTTTCTTTCTTTCTTTCTTTCTTTCTTTCTTTCTTTCTTTCTTTCTTTCTTTCTTTCTTTCTTTCTCTTTCTTTCTTTCTTTCTTTTCTTTCTTTCTTTCTTTCTTTCTTTCTTTCTTTCTTTCTTTCTTTCTTTCTTTCTTTCTTTCTTTCTTTCTTTCTTTCTTTCTTTCTTTCTTTCTTTCTTTCTTTCTTTCTTTCTTTCTTTCTTTCTTTCTTTCTTTCTTTCTTTCTTTTCTTTCCTTTTCTTTCTTTCTTCCCCCAGCACTAGTAGTTTCCAACTTGATCCCCACTGAGAGAATTCCTGCAAAGATAATGAATTCCATTTTGGCTCACTATAATAGCCTCCATCTTTCCTCTTCCAGCTCCCTAGGCCTTTGTCTCTATCTATATGGGAATAATACAAAATCCAGTCCACTCTTTTTGGACCCCAATAGGATTGAATAACAAATTTAACTTATATTAAAATCTGAGGCATTTCTAGTTTTATTTCTTGCTGTGCTAGAGATCTGTATGGTCAGTACTTTTCAGAATTGTAAAATCTTCATTCATTTGTTCAACAAATAATCATTCAGCCCCTCCTCTGTGCCCAGCACCAATCAAAGAAGCTTAAGATCTGGCTCCCGCCTTGCAGAAAATCACAATCTAGTTGAAGATTTTTGACATATACATATAAAGCCATTAATGAATAAGGGGTAGCTGAGATGGGGGAGACTATCACAGGTGGCAGTAATACAGAAAACCTCAGGGAGGATGTGGGGCTTGAGTTAAATGTGCAGGATAAGTAGCGTCTGGATCAGCTGAGGGGAGAAGGAAAGAACACTCCAGGGAGCATGGGGAGAGAATGAAGAACAGCATAAGAAAAACAACATAAACAAAGGCTTCAAGGCATAAATTAGCATAACATATGCTGGGAACAGTGAGGAGAGTAATCTCTAGAGAGCAGAGATTTTGGATTTGGTCTTAGCAGAAAATAAGGTTAGATGTGTAAGTTGAGGCAGGGTAGTAATAAATAACCAAAACTGAGATTTATATAGTGGTTGGAAGTTTAAAAACATTTTTGTTCTAATAGTCCTATTCAGTAGAGGGTACAAGTATCATTTCCCCAATTTTACAGATAAGGCACAGAAATGTTACATGAATTGCCAAGGTGTATATATCTAGTAAGTGGCAGAGTCAAGATTTGAATCTAAGTCTTCAGATCTCCATTCAGTACTCTTTCTAGAACCCTGAGTTCCAGGCTAATAGGTTTAGATTATGTTCTCTGACACTGAAGACCTGTTGAAAGTTCATGAGCAGGGTAGTGACATGAAAAAATACTTTATGAACAATATATTAATCTGGCAGAAATGTGTCATTTTTTACTCCATCTACTCTAAAATCACAGCATTCTACCAAATGTGCACAGGGTCAATCAATAAGCAATTTATTAAATGCCTACTGTGTATCATGCTCTGTGCTAACTAATGAGGAATCAAAGGCAAAAACATGGTCCTGATTTCAAGGAGCTCACA
The DNA here is from genome assembly GCF_003287225.1 of Phascolarctos cinereus. Classification (NCBI taxonomy): domain Eukaryota; kingdom Metazoa; phylum Chordata; class Mammalia; order Diprotodontia; family Phascolarctidae; genus Phascolarctos; species Phascolarctos cinereus. The sequence continues at coordinate 211,276,226 of NW_027556098.1, read as the reverse complement.
TTCTAATGGAAGAAGTCAGACATCAAGTACCTTTATGGACTTAGCCTTTGCCATGGAGAACAAAGAGGGCAGAAGGAGCAAGAACTCTCCAACTAAAGGAGCTTAAAAAAAAATCATAGGATGGACCAACTGATCACAAAAACATAAATGCTCAGACAGCCAACCACGTGTGGTGAATTGGGATAAGTCTTTGTCTGATTCAACACGTGGTTAATTACCTGGTACCAGTTGTTTGCACGTTTTTAAAGAGGATAAATGACATCATGGGGTGGTGTTTTGACTCCCTTGTGAGTTGGATTTAAGCAGGGCAGAGTTGCACAGAGTTGTCCAACTCACTCTCTCTTCTAGAGTCATTGATGTCCAGTGGCAAGACCAAAGTGATGACAACTGGCGATGGCTTGGAATGTAGTGAATGACCAAGCTTTAAGCACCCCGAGGCACCTGCTTCAGCCTCCTTCATAGCCAGAGGAATAAAGTGATCTCATCTGCCCACTCCACTAGGGGAAGTCTTCACATATAAAGGTAGACACCCCGTTAGCTCACCTATGGACCCATTGATTACCCTCAACCTGGTTTAGCCCATCTGCCAAGACAGTTTTATTGGAGTATGGCAACTGCACATGCTACAACTTCTTGGAGCCAGAGGTACTGAACTACTGAAGCCCAAACCTCAGAGACAATTTTTTGCTGTCACTGTCTTCCCTTGAATTTTGTTTTGATTTTTGAATTTGAGACAACTTCTTCAGACTCCCCACATCCTAACTCTTGGATTCAGCATGTTCACACTAAAAATCTGATTCCCTACTGAGAAATTATATCTCAGCCATAGCTCCATTCCTACATTGTTCCCCAAACTGGGGAGGTTTAATCAGAACCTCCACCATGGAAGACCTTAATGGTCTTGGCCCTGGCCCCGCTATAAAGTCCTCTGTAAATGATGTCAAATGGAAGGTGTTCCTTGTACCCATGACACCTAAAAACACAATTTAATTAGTGGTGAAATTGTATGACAGTTAAATTAAAAAAGACGGGATTGTGTATTTTGCTAATTAGGGAGGCTGGTAATATTTAGAGCAAGGGTTATAAACTTGCACCCTTGAAATCACATGTGGCCCTCTAGGTCCTCGAGTGCAGCTCTTTGACTGAATCCAAACTTTATGGAACAAATATTTTTATTAAGGGGATTTGTTCTGTGAAGTTTGGATTCAGTCAAAGGGCCAGACTTGAGGACTTAGAGGGCCACACGCGGCCTTGAGGCCACAGGTTCACCACCCCTGATATATAGGATGTTGAAACAACAATTGTTATTCAACACATTTAATAATGACACAGACATCAAGGCTTTGTGGTACAGTTGAAAGAACACTGAATATAGAATCTGATGTTCTGAATTCAAGTCCTGACCCTTCCATTTACTACTTTGTGTAAATTATCTTGCTTTTCTAGACCTCAGTTTCCTCATCTAGAAAACAAGGAGATTGGACTAGATGACTTCAAAAATTCCTTTCAATTCTAAACCCCACAAAGATTGGCAAAGATACTGGAATGGTTTCCCCTTTCCTTCTCTAGCTCATGGTTTTTTTGGGGGGGGGTGAGGCAACTGGGGTTAAGTGACTTGCCCAGGGTCACACAGCTAGTGTCAAGTGTCTGAGGCTGGATTCGAACTCAGGTCCCCCTGACTCCAAGGTTAAGTGACTTGCCCAGCTAGTAGTGTCTAAGTTGGATTTGAACTCAAGTCTTCCTGATTCCAGACCTGGTGCTCTATCTACCGAGCCACCCAGCTGCCAATCAGGGTTAGGCTGAAGGTACTTTTTTCCATTAAAATATTGCACAAATAGCTCCAGTGGGGGTGTTGGGTGTTCCCTCTAAACATGAAGATTCTGGTTCAAACTCTGTTGTCAGCTGAGCTTGTGAACTAGAATAATTCTCAACCTTCTTGAGCCTCTACTCTATCATCTCTAAAAAGGAAATAATAATGCTACATGTTGAAGACATATAAAGTTGAAAAGTTTAAAAAAAATTATACTGGAGTGAGGGATGTTTCAATGTTCTCAGTATTCCTGCATTGCAGTCCTCCACTATCTCACTGTAGCATAAAGGCAGCTTGGGTTCTCAAAGACTATACAAATGGAATCCTAGCTCTCACTGGGCTTTGGTGAGGATCTCTTCAGTTACCATCCAAGAAGGAGCCTAGTGAAGTTCTAAGAGGCCCATTGATCAGGCTGGCCAACAGATGTTAAACTTTTTTGGACCTAGGATTTCACTAATAAAGTCAATTAATAGCAGGGTTTGGTAGACAGGTGTGTCTGGAATGTACTTCTAAATGTTTAGCAACTATCTCTCAATGAGAAAAAAAGTATGCATGACACACTTGTAAGTTTAAACTGAATTTTAACATTTCCCCCATCATTTTCTCATGTCTAGATAATCATCATAACAGTAAATCAAGCCCTGATATGTTCAGTCATTTTTCTGACTGAACCTCCATGACCTGATTTGGGGTTTTCTCGGCAAAGATACTGGAATGGTTTGCAATTTCTTTCTCTAGCTCATTTTACAGATGAGGAAACTGAGGCAAAAGGATTAAGTGACTTGCCCAGGATGACATACCTAGTAAAAGTGTCTGAGGCAAGATTTGAACTTAAAAAATGAGTCTTACTGACTCCAAGTAAAGCATTTTGTCCACTGAACCACCTAGCTGCCCTTCCTGATATGCAATGTTTGCCAGTTTCCAAGGTATAAATGCTCACACTGAAAATATAACAAAGACATCTCAAGAACAGGTACCAGCTGACTCCAGTATGCCCCTTGTTTTAAAAGGAGTTAGTTTGAATCACAAATTTTGGGTCATGTAGGGTAGCAGAGCTACTGAAATATAGACGTTATTTATTTCTGTTTCACTTACTAAAAACATCTCATAAAAAATCAACAGCAATGAACGTTAGGAGATGAGATGCCAATAGAAATAGGTAGATGAGGAAGGAAGGGTTATACTTTGTACATGTGATTATAAGGTCAATTCAGATCCATCAACAAGGAAAGCCTTGTTAAAGGAGCAGGTACTTGGCACAGTGGAGCACCAAGCTTGGAGTCAGGAAGATCCAAGTTCAAATCTGGCCCAAAAAAGGACAAGAAGGGAAAGAAGGCAACTCACAAGAAGGAACTACCAAGACTCACTGAGAAAAGGAACAAGTCCTACAAAACAAAACAACTTATCACCCAGAGGAGGTACCAAGGCTTACTTAAGAAAGGAACAAGTCCTACAAAAGCAGCAAAACAACTGGTCGCTCCCAGGGGAGGAGCTACCAAGACTCACTGAGGAAAGGAAAAAGTCCTCCAGAAGCATGTTGTTTATCCTTCCTTCTCAAAGAATACCATGACATCAAGAAGGTGATGCCATGACTTGCAAGTGAATTTGGATTTAAGTGAGGAGGCCTATGCAAAGTCACTGGTCTCATTGTCTCCTCCAGAGCCATCTAGGCCCAGTGGCAAGGTATAGATCAGGACGACTGGAGATGGCCCCAGATGTAGTGGGAGACCATGGACTTTTTAAGCTAAGGTCTTTCCCAGGTCTCAGATTGACTGAGGCAACCCCCATTCAGTGATTAAGGCCAGGTAAGAAATGATTATCTATTGCCTAGTCAAAAAAAATCAGTCTGGGAAGAGAAGACCTTCAGAGTTTCTGGCCAAAACAGAAACAATTGCAATTTACATTTACTCAGTCATCAGAGCCTAAAGAAAGACATTCTTAGTTGATTCTCTAGGATTCTTTAAGTATACCTTCATATCATTTGCAAAGAGTGATAGTTTTGTTTCTTCATTACCTATTCTAATTCCTTCAATTTCTTTTTGTTCTCTTATTGTTTGTGCTAACATTTCTAATACAATATTGAATAAGAGTGATGATAATTGGCACCCTTGTTTCACCATATCTTATTGGGAATGCTTTTAGCTTATCCTCATTACATATGATGCTTGCATCATGGTGGTTGTAGATAGATGCTATTCATCATTTTAAGGAAAACTCCATTTATTCTTACGCTCTCTAGTGTTTTTTAATAGGAATAGGTGCTACATTTTGTCAAAATCTTTTTCTGCATCTGTTGAGATAATCATATGATTTCTGTTAGTTTTGTTATTGATATGTTCAATTATGCTGATGATTTTCCTAATATTGAGATAATATCTTTCTCTATTTTGTCTCTTCCTGGTTTAGGTATTAGCACCTTATTTGTGTCATAAAAGGAATTTAGTAGGACTCTTTCTTTGCCTATTTTCTCAAATAGTTTATAAAGCACTGGAATTAATTGTTCTTTTAATGTTTGGTAGAATTCACTTGCCAGATGGATTCATCTGTCCCTGGAGATTTTTTTTTAGGGAGTTCATTGATGGTTTGTTCAATATTTTTTTCTAAAATGGGATTAAGTATTTTATTTCCTAAATATAATAAGCTAATGTAATAAAATGATAATTCTACCTAAATTAATTTACTTATTCAGTGCCATACCAATCACACTACCAAAAATTATTCTATAGAGCTAGAAAAAAAATAACAAAATTCATCTGGAAAATAAAAGGTCAAGAACATCAAGCTAATTAATGAAAAATACAAAGCAGGTGGCTTAACCATACCAGATATAAAGCTGTATTATAAAGTAACAATCATCAAAACTACTTGGTACTGGCTAAGAAACAGAGGAATAGATTAGGCACACAAGACACTTGTAGTAAACAACTATAGTAATCTACTGTTTGGTAAACCCAAAGAATCCAGATTCTGGGATAAGAACTCAGTATTTGACAAAATCTGCTGGGAATACTAGAAAATAGTATGTCAGAAACTAGACATGGACCAACATGTCACAACCTATACCAAGATAAAGTCAAAATGGGTACATAATTTAGATATAAAGACTGATACTATAAACAAACTTGGAGAGCAAGGAATAGTTTACCTATCAGAGCTATGGAGAAGGGAAGAATTTATAACCAAATAAGAGATAGAGAACATTATGAAATGCAAAATGGATAATTTTGATTACATTAAATTTTAAAAGTTTTGCGCAAACAAAACCAATATAATCAAGATTAGAAGGTAAGCAGAAATCTGGGAAACCATTTTTACAAACAGTGTTTCTGATAAAGGCCTCATTTCTAAAATATATAAAGAACAGAGTCAAATTTATAAGAATACAAGTCATTGTTAAATGATATTGATAAATGGTCAGAGGATGTGGACAGTTTTCAGAGGAAGAAATTAAAGCTATCTATAGTCATATGAAAAAATGCTCTAACTCCTATTGGTTAAAGAAATGCAAACTAAAACAACTCTGAGATACCAACTCAGATTGGCTAAAAAGACAGAACAGGAAAATGATAAATGTTGGAGAAGATGTGGGAAAATTGGAACGCTAATTCATTGTTGGTGGCTCCAACCATTCTGGAGAGCAACTTGTAACTATGTCCAAGGGGCAACGAAACTGTGCATACTCTTTGACCCAGCAATAGCTGTATCCCAAAGAGACATAAAAAAGGGAAAAGAACCCAAATGTACAAAAACATTTATAACAGCTCTTTTTGTGGTAGCTAAGAATTGGAAATTTAGGAGATGTCCATCAATTGAGGAATGGCTAAAAAAGCTGTATTTGAATATAGTGGAATACTATTGTTTTATAAGAAATGATGAGCAGGCATATTTCAGAAAAACTTGGACTTACATGATTTGATGCTGGGTGAAATAGACAGAACCAGGAGAACATTATATACAGCAACAGCAATATTGTGCGATGATTAACTATGATAGACTTAGCTCTTCTCATATCCTTCAGATTGCCTAATATTACAGAAAAAGAAAATGACAAATATTGGAGGGCGTATGAGAAAATTGGGACATTAATGCACTGTTTTGAATTGATCCAACCATTCTAGAGAGTAATTTGGAACTATACCCAAAGGACTATAAAAATGTGCTTACCCTTTGACCTAGAAACGCCAATACTATGTCCACATCCCAAAGATTTTTTTTTTTAAAAAAAGGGCAAAGGACATACGTATATAAAAACATTTATACCACTTCTTTTTATGGTGGTTTTTCAAGAAATGAAAATTGAGGAAATGTCCATCAGTCAGGGAATGGCTAAAGCAGTTGTGGTATATGATTGTGATGAAATATTATTATGCTATAAGCAATGATGAGCAAGATGCTTTCAGAAAAACCTTGAAAGACTTACATGATGCAAAGTGAAGTGAACAGTACCAGGAGAACATTGTTCATAGTAACAGCAACATTGTACAATGATCCAATGTGAATGACTCAGCTGTTCTTAGCAATATCATAATCTAAGACAATTGTGAAAGAGTTATGATAAAAAAAAATGCTATCTACCTCCATAGAAAGAACTGATGAGTCCGAATGCAGATTGAAGCATTTTCTTTTTACTTTATTTTTTTGGTGAGCGTTTTTTTTGTCTATGCTTTCTTTCACGGCATGACTAATATGGAAATATATTTGGCACATATATAACCTACATCAAAATGCTTGCCTTCTCAATGAAGGAGAGGGGAAGAAGGGAAAGAATTTGGAAATCAAAAATTTTTTTTAATAAAAACAATTGTTTTTTATATATAATTAGAAAAAATAAAATATTTTTTAAAAAGAACACACAGATAAAGTGCTATATAAAAATGAAAAAAGATGGAATGTATCAGAAAGACCTCATGTGTATAGTATGAGTGTATTAGGTAAGTATTTGAGTTGAATCTATAAGGAAACAAGGGATTCTAAGACAAAGGGGTCAGGAGGGAATATATTTCAGGTATGGGATACAACCTATTTGAAGACGGGGAGGTAGAACAAGAAATACTGTGCATAGGAAACTGCAAGTAGACAGCTGGATGGTATAATGCATAGAGAATAGGACATGGAATCAGTAAGACCTTACCTCGGATCCTGCCAACACTTACTAGCTATGTGACCCTGTGAAGTCAATTAACTTAGCTCTTCCTGAGTTTCTTCCTCTATAAAACAAGAAAATAATAGCATCTTCTTCCCTTGGTTGTTGTCAGGATAAAATTAATGTGTAAAGCATTTTGCTAACCTTAAAGCTTCCTATAATGTCAAAATAATTCATTTGGACTGACTCCTACTGTATTCAAATTAGTATTAATCAGTTTGATATGATTCCATAGGGTAGTGATTATAAGTTCTATATATTAGCCCCAAAACTAATATAAGTTATTATTATATTAATATATAGTTATTATATTATATAATTATTAAAAATATTATATTATATATAATATACATTGTATTATACTATAATTATATATACTATAATATGTATACTATATATATACTATAATTGTCTCTTCCTTGTTACGGCAACCAAACTCAGTGTGGTGAAGGTGACTCAATGACATGGAGAGTCCCCTATTTTATTTTTCTACCTCCAGATCATGATCTCTTGTCCAACATGAGCAGGTGACCATCTTATGACCATTTTACGACCACTTAGTCAGTGGATATGCGCCATGCTTTGCCCAATCCAAGACCTTCCCGCTCACATGTCAGTTCTAGCTGATGCATCTTTTTTTGGCTTGCAAAGCAAGATCTATCAACCAATGGGATTCTGGATTTTGTATAGCCTCTTTAGAATGTTCAGGTACCAAATCTGATATCAAACCTTATAAAAATAAGGTCCTGGAAGAAGGGGTCATCTCAGATCATGAGGAAGCTCTGAGGTCCTCTTCATCATTGACTCAGAGCTCAGCCTCAGTCTCTTTTATTGTAGGTTGTACAGTTTTAACTCCCACATTATATACTAGTGATTATTATTACTGTCATCATCATCATCATCATCATCATCATCATCATTAGGGCTATTTGGCAGGTGCGGAGAAGTTGTAATAGGAAGTAATGTGAAATAAATCTGGAAAGGTAAGTTGCCGTGGAGAATCAGGAATCTTTGAAGAGGATTTTCAAGGACTAGGACAGAAGGATGGTCTAAAAAGGGCTTTACTGGGATAATGCCTATGTGCATCAAAGGGGAAAAGAAGCTAAGAGAGGAATTGCAAATTTGGGCCGTACTTTTGTCACCTGCTTTCACTTGGGCTTCTTCCTTCTTTGGCCCTGCCTCTATGGGCCACCCATTCTAATGGGGTCCCTTGCTTGTGACTATGGCCACCAGGCATCACAGGTATGTGCCAAGATATCCAGTAGTGCCTAGGGCCACCCAGCTAGTAAGTCTGGGAGCTTCGACTTGAACCCAGGCCTTCTAACTAAGAGATCATTGTGTCTTTCCAGAAGAAAAAGAAATGAATAGTGGAAGGCTCTACAGGCTGAAATCACCAAATTAGGGTTTTATCACCAAACTGGACAACCCCTTTTTTCTTTACTTGGATTCATTTATACTGGGGGGGGGGGAGTAGTAAACAGTCAAAAAACAACAACAACAACAAAACCCTATTTCTTCCTTTCCTGTGCAGTCTTTATCTCTGACCTGAAATGCTTCAACCTGAAGCTTGGATATGCTTTCCCTGGTTGTTTCATAAGAATTTAATACCCAAATCCACAACACAAATAAGGAATGGTCCTAAACCCCAAAATATCAAACAGGGTGTATCCACAAAGCACAAAGAATAGGCATAAAGCTTTACTCATTTATTATCATAGTCTGCTCTGGAAATGAGGGATAAAGAAAGCTTTTCCCCTCCACTGTGGACAGAGTCTACACCTTTATTGCTGAAAGAGGATGTTTTTATTTGCACCACATTACACCCATAAATTCTATCCACTCAGCAAGTCAAATTATTGCTGGCCTCCAAAATACATTAAGTTTGGGTTTAAATCAGTCACTTTTGAAGATATACTGCAACCCACTTCCTAGCCATATTTGTAATATATTCTCCCAGCAAATGTGCTTTCAAATGCATTGTTTGTAGAGTTGTCTTACCTCAGCTGGCCGCGTGAAGATATAAGGAACGAGAGCTCTGATTTGTGATTTCTTTGTGTGTAGCATTGTCCATGCTTCTGACTAGTAGAGTGGATAGCTGCCCAAATACCCTTGTGGCATGAAGGGAGTGGGGGGAGGAGAAAGCACTCTGTGGCTGAAACTAATTAAAATTAGTGATATAATAGTAAAACTAATGGGGAAATATAGTGCCTTCTCTCCTGAGCTGCTTGGCTGCAGATTTGGTGACAATGGACAGCCTTTTTGAGGTGATTGGGAGAAGGGAGAAGCCTGTGAATTATATGGGGATGCTTAATGGGCTATGGCAACATTAAGGTATGCTTAATGGAGATGTTCAAATTTTTTTCACTTATCAAGACTTCCCATTTTACAGAGTATTACACATTTGTGTACATCATCAATTGTCATCCAAGAATTTCAGTGTGATAAACTGGTCCACAGTGTAGTGCTACAACTAAGCCAATTATCATTTTAAGTGACTGCAGGGAAAGGGAGTTGGGAAAAAAGAAGCATACTGCTCAAGCTGGGGAACAGCACATCTTTCCTTTTAGGAATGATGAAAGCATGTTCTCCTGAATTTCTTTTTGTTGATCTTCACCAAAAAATCCCCCCTCTTTTATAGTCCAGACCCATTATTTCATTAGTGTATACAACACCCCTTTTTAAAAAATGTGGACCTGTGATTTCATCATTCATAGTAGTTTCCAGTGTGGAAACTGTCTCTCCTGATGCAGATAGCCAACTCCTCTATAACTTATAGCCATAGGGAGTTGCACACAGCACTGAGAGGTTGTGACTTGTCCATGGTCACACAACAGGTATGGGTCAGAGGCAAGACATATATTCAGATCTTCCTGACTACATGGTTGGACCCCTCTCTATTGTACTATGTTACTTCTTGTCCAAAATAGTGGAGGGAAAAGGCATAGAGGAACTCAAACAGTTATGGGAACTTAGTGGCATTAGTTTAGGGACTGTAGGGAAACTAGACATTTTAGAGTGTTTCAGATGTGACACTCGCCATGCTCCTTCTGAAGTTTCTTTAGCATATCTACCTTTTTTCCTAAGTCTCTGCTGTCAGACAATAGTTACTGTGAACTTCCCATTAACTCAGAGGATACCATCATGTTCTACAAACTTGTGGCATCTCCTTACTAAAAAGTAGATGACTAAAATTTACCACTGGTCAAACCAATTTGTTTTTCCTCTTTCTGAAAATTTAGTCTGTTTATGAAATCCATTTCCCACCTTTGTATACCCACTTATTTTAAACAAATAGCTAATCATCTCAAAACATGAATTTCACATGAGCCAGTCTCCAACTGCATTTGTGGAACTGGCTGGTTATCTGTTATGTTCCACCCTGGTGCCTTGATACATGGTGTTTTCTCAATGGACCCAGGAACTGTCACATTTCATCTTAAGCTGTATAAATGACACTTCAAAGTCAAACATGATGACAATGACTACAGCTCCTCTAAGCAAATGTTTCTAAATTTTGTAGTGTTATTTTTTCCAACAACCTTCCCCACCCCTGCCAAGTAGCCTTGTATCCTATATTTTTTTCTTTTTTCTTTTTTTTGATTTTATTAATTTATTTTGATTTATCAACAATCACTTCCATATGCTTTTGAGTTGAAAATTTTTCTCCCCCTTCCTCCCCCCCCCACCCTCCCCAAGATGGTACACAATCTGATATAGGCTTTACATTTACATTCCTATCAACCATATTTTCACATTAGTGAAGTTGTAAGTAAAAATTAAAACCAATAGGAAGAACCACCAGAAAGATGAAACAAAACTCAAAAGAAGGTAAAAATAAATGATAGCGATTCGACTTACATAGTTCTTTCTTTGGATGTGGACAGGATTTTCCATCCCGAGGCCTCTGGAGATGTCTTAGATCCTCGTAATGCTGAGAAGGGCTCAGTTTAACAATCTTAGTCATCGCATAATGTGGCTGTTATTGTGTACAAAGTCATCTTGGTTCTGCTCACTTCACTCAGCATCAGACCATATAAGTCTTTCCAGGTTTTTCTGAAGTCAGCCTGTTCATCATTCTTATAGCACAATAGTATTCCATTACATTCATATACCACAACTTGCTCAGCCATTCCCCAATTGATGGGCATCCTCTCAATTTCCAATTCTTTGCCACCACAAAAAGAGCTGCTATGAATATTTTTGTACATGTGGGTCCTTTTCCCATTTGTTTGATCTCTTTGGGATATAGCCCTAGAAGTGCTATTGCTGGATCAAAGGGTATGCACATTTTTGTAGCCCTTTGGGCATAGTTCCAAATTGTTCTCCAAAATGGTTGGATCATTTCACAACTCCACCAACAATGTATTAGTGTTCCAATTTTCCCACATCTTCTCCAACATTTATCATTTTCCTGTTTTGTCATGTTGGCCAATCTGATAGGTGTGATGTGGTACCTCAGAGTTGTTTTGATTTGCATTTCTCTAATCAATAACGATTTAGAGCATTTTTTCATATGACTATAGATGGCTTTAATTTCTTCATCTGAGAACTGTCTGTTCATATCCTTTGACCATTTATCAATTGGGGAATGGCTTGTGTTCTTATAAATTTGTCTTAATTCTCTATATATTTTAGAAATGAGGCCTTTATCAGAGAGACTGGTTGTAAAAATTCTTTCCCAATTTTCTACCTTCCTTCTAATCTTAGTTGCATTGGCTTTGTTTGTGCAAAAACTTTTCAATTTAATGTAATCAAAATTATCCATTTTGCTTTTCATAATGTTCTCTATCTCCTGTTTGGTCATGAATTCTTCTGTTCTCCATAGATCTGATAGGTAAACTATTCCTTGTTCTCCCAGTTTACTTATGGTATCAGCCTTTATATCTAAGTCATGAACCCATTTTGACTTTATTTTGGTATATGGTGTGAGATTTGGGTCTATGCCTAGTTTCTGCCATACTCTTTTCCAGTTTTCCCAGCAGTTTTTTTCAAAGAGTGGGTTCTTATCCCAGAAGCTGGGGTCTTTGGGTTTATCAAATAATAGATTACTATAGTCATTGACTACTGTGTCTTGCATATTTAACCTATTCCACTGATCCACCTCCCTATTTCTTAGCCAGTACCAAGCAGTTTTGATGATTGCTGCTTTATAATACAATTTAAGATCTGGAATTGCTAGGCCACCTTCCCCTGCATTTCTTTTCATTAGTTCCTTTGATATTCTGGACCTTTTGTTTTTCCAAATGAATCTTGTTATTATTTTTTCTAACTCTATAAAATAATTTTTGGTAGTTTGATTGGTATGGCACTGAATAAGTAAATTAGCTTAGGTAGGATTGTCATTTTTATTATATTAGCTCGGCCTACCCATGAGCAACTGATGTTTTTCCAATTATTTAGATCTGATTTTATTTGTGTGAAAAGTGTTTTGTAATTGTGTTCATAGAGTTCCTGGGTTTGTTTCGGGGTAGACTCCTAAATATTTTATAATGTCTACAGTAAGTTTAAATGGGATTTCTCTTTCTATCTCTCGCTGTTGGGCTTTGTTGGTAATATATAGAAATGCTGATGATTTATGTGGGTTTATTTTATAGCCTGCAACTTTGCTAAAGTTGTTTATTATTTCAAGTAGTTTTTTACTTGATTCTCTAGGATTCTCTAAGTATATCATCATGTCATCTGCAAAGAGTGATAGCTTTGTTTCTTCTTTGCCTATTCTAATGCCTTCAATTTCTTTTTCTTCTCTTATTGCTAAAGCTAAGGTTTCCAGTACAATATTGAATAACAGTGGTGATAATGGACATCCTTGTTTCACCCCCGATCTTATTGGAAATGCTTCTAGCCTGTCCCCATTACATATAATGCTTGCTGAAGGTTTTAGATAATGCTATTTATTATTTTAAGGAAGACTCCATTTATACCTATGCTTTCTAGTGTTTTTAATAGGAATGGGTGTTGTATTTTATCAAAAGCTTTTTCTGCATCTATTGAGATGATCATGTGGTTTCTGTTGGTTTTGGTGTTGATATGCTCAATGATGCTGATAGTTTTCCTAATATTGAACCAACCCTGCATTCCTGGTATAAATCCTACCTGGTCATAGTGTATTATTCTTGTGATAAGTTGCTGCAATCTATTGCTAGTATTTTGTTTAAAATTTTTGCATCTATATTCATTAGAGAAATTGGTCTATAATTTTCTTTCTCTATTTTGACTCTTCCTGGTTTAGGTATCAACACCATATTTGTATCATAAAAAGAATTTGGTAAGACTCCTTCTTCACCTATTTTCCCAAATAGTCTATATAGTATTGGAATTAATTGTTCTTTAAATGTTTGATAGAATTCGCATGTAAATCCATCTGGCCCTGGAGATTTTTTCCTAGGGAGTTCATCAATGGCTTGTTCAATTTCTTTTTCTGAGATGGGGTTATTTAAGTATTTTACTTCCTCTTCGTTAATCTGGGCAATTTATATTTTTGTAAATATGTATCCATTTCACTAAGATTGTCAAATTTGTTGGCATATAGTTGGGCAAAATAATTCCTAATTATTGTTTTAATTTCCTCTTCCTTGGTGGTAGCTTCACCCTTTTCATTCTTGATACTAGTAATTTGGTTTTCTTCTTTCTTTTTTTTAATTAAATTAACCAAAGGTTTATCTATTTTATTGGTTTTTTCATAAAACCAGCTCTTAGTTTTATTTATTAGTTCAATAGTTTTCTTAATTTCAATTTTATTAATTTTTCCTTTGGTTTTCAATATTTCTAATTTGGTGTTTAGTTGAGGATTTTTAATTTGTTCTTTTTCTAGTTTTTTTAGTTGTATGCCCAATTCATTAATCTCCTCTTTTTCTATTTTATTTATGTAAGCATTTAGAGATATAAAACTTCCCCTAAGAACTGCTTTCTGCTGCAGTCCCATAGTTTTGGTATGTTGTCTCATTATTGTCATTCTCTTGAATGAAATTATTGATTGTTTCTATGATTTGTTGTTTGACCCAATCATTTTTTAGGATTAGATTATTTAGTTTCCAATTATTTTTTAGTCTATCTTTCCATGGCCCTTTATTACATATAATTTTTATTGCATCATGATCTGAAAAGGATGCATTTAATATTTCTGCCTTTCTGCATTGGATTGTGAGGTTTTTATGCCCTAGTACATGGTCAATTTTTGTGTATGTGCCATGTACTGCGAGAAAAAAGTATATTCCTTTCTATCCCCATTCAGTTTTCTCCAGAGGTCTATCATACCTAACTTTTCTAATGTTCTATTCACCTCCTTAACTTCTTTCTTGTTTATTTTGTGGTTAGATTTATCTAGTGCAGAGGGGAGGTTCAGGTCCCCACTAGTATAGTTTTGCTGTCTATTTCTTCCTGTAACTCCCTGAACTTCTCCTGTAAGAATTTGGATGCTATACCATTTGGTGCATATATGTTTAGTAATGATATTACTTCATTGTCTATGGTGCCTTTTAGCAGGATATAGTTTCCTTCCTTATCACTTTTGATTAGACCTATTTTTGATTTTGCTTTGTATGAGATCAGGATTGCTACCCCAGCTTTTTTTACTTCAGCTGAAGCATAATATATTCTGCTCCAGCCTTTTACCTTTACCCTGTATGTGTCACTCTTTTTCAAATGTGTTTCCTGTAAACAACATATTGTAGGATTATGGTTTTTAATCCATTCTGCAATCCTTTCCGTTTTATGGGAGAGTTCATCCCATTCACATTCACAGTTATGATTACTATCTGTGTCTTTTTCTCCATCCTTTTCCCCCATTTATGCTTTTCTTTCTCCTTTTTCCTTTCCCCTTCACTAGTGTTTTGCTTTTGACCACGCCTCCTTCAGTCCCTCCCCCTTTTATTATCCCTTTCCCTTTTCTTCCCCTTTAGTCTTACTGCTTCTCCTCCCTTTCCCCCTCCTTTTCTTTCCCCCTCCTTTTCTTTCCCCTTTTCCCTCCTACTGCCTATAGGGCAAGTTAGATTTCTATACCTAACTGATTATGTTATGCCCTTCTTGAGCCAAATCTGATGAGAGTAAGGTTCAAACAATGCTCCCCCCTCCCTTCTTTCCCTCTGCTGTAATAGGATTTTGTGTCTTTTCCTGTAATGTAATTTACCCTTGTCTGCCTCCTCCTTTCTCAGTACATTTTCTAAGATCAGATTGATCCACTTATTTGGATCCATTTAACCCACTTGATTAGATTTTTTTTTATCATTACATCAAAGTCAACTAATATCCACCCTCTTTATGTATACTCCTTTAAATGGTGTAATAACAATACAGTTCTCAAGGGTTGCAAGTGTCATATTCCCTTGTAGGGGTTTAAACAGCCCCCCTTATTAACAACATATTGTATCTTTCTGTCCCATTTACCTTTTTAGTCCTTCTTGAGTCCTGTACTTGAAGATCAAATTTTTTGTTGAGCTCTGGTCTTTTTATCAGGAAAGTTTGGAAGTCTCCTATTTCATTGAATATCCACCTCCTCCCTTGAAAAATGATGCTCATTTTTGCTGGGTAATTGATCCTTGGCTGCATTCCAAGCTCCTTTGCCTTATGGAATATCATGTTCCATGCCCTGTGGTCTTTTAATGTAGAAGCTGCAAGGTCCTGTGTAATCCTGACTGTGGTTCCATGATATTTAAATTTTCTTTCTGGCTGCTTGCAGCACCTTCTCTTTCATCTGGTAATTTTGGAATTTTGCTATTATATTCCTTGGCGTTGTCAATTTGGGATCTCTTTCAGGTGGTGATGTGGATTCTTTCTATGGTTATTTTCCCTTCTGGTTCTAGGACTTCGGGCAGTTTTCCTTTATGATTTCCTGAAAGATACTGTCCAGGCTCTTTTTTTCATCATGATTTTCAGGTAGTCCAATAATTTTTAAATTGTCTCTCCTGATCGATTTTCCAGGTCGGTTGTTTTACTGATGAGGTATTTTACATTTTCATCTATTTTTTCATTTTTTTGTTTCTGTTTGACTGATTCTTGCTCTCTCATAGAGACATTAGTTTCCATTTGTCCAATTCTAGTTTTTAACAGATTGTTTTCTTCTGTTAGTTTTTGTACTTCCTTCTTCAATTGGCAATTGTGTTTTTTAGGGACTTGTTTTCTTCAGTGTATTTTTTTTCCAACTGGCCAATTGTATTTTTGAAGGACTTCTTTACCTCTCTCATTTGACTATTAAAATCTTTCTTGAGCTCCTCTAAGAAGGCTTTTTGGGCTTCAGACCAGTTCATATTCCCTTTTGTTGTTGCAGATGTGGGTTTGTTGACAATGTTGTCCTCTTCAGTATTTCTGTCTTGATCTTCACTCTTCTCATAATATGAATCTATGGTACGTTTCTTTTTACTCATGGTGTTTCTTTATTCCCTGGCCTTTAAAGAGATTGAGCTCTCCTGCTGGGGAACAGAGGGTACTGACCCAAGCTTCTTGTGTTGGGAGCCTAGGTCTTGGTCACTGGCTTTGTGTGCTGGGGCCTCTTATGTTGGCAATTGGAGGCTGTAGGTTTCTGGCAGCTTACCTGTGTTGGGCTGGAATCAGCAAGGCTGGAACTTTCAGGCAATTCTAGGTTGCCTGCTTTTCCTTTCCTTTAGCTTTCTTCAGCTCCTTTTAGATGGGTGCTGCAGGGTGTTTATCTGCCTGGGGCCCCCTGCAGTGTTGTCTCCCTGTTTCTGCTAATGCACTGGGAGATTCCTTTGTGGTAGAGTGCCGAGGCACCTGGTGGTTTTCTGAGCTGGTTTCCACCAGTTCCCCACCCTCACTGAGGCACTCGGAGGTCCAGGTGTTGGTGTTTGCCTGTTCTACCACCTGGGCTTCAGGATTTCTTCACAATTGGAGGCTGCAGGCCTCCAACAGCTCACCTGGTGTTGGGCTGGAACCAGCAAGGCCAGGGCTTTAGGAAGCCTTTAGGTTGTTTTCTTCACCTCCTTTCAGATGAATGCCACAGGGTACTTATCTGCCTGGGGCCCCTTGTTTTTGCTGAGGCACTGAGAGATCCGTTTGCTGGGCTACTACACTGCTGCTTCTTATCTTTCTTCTAGTTCAGCTGTTCCAGGGTTTTTTTCCTGGGGTGATATTTTCTGGGTTTTCAGAGGTTGATAGGGGAGAGTGAGAGCGACTACCTTTTCACTCTGCCATCTTGGCTCCCAGAAGCGGAAGCCCCATATGTTTTTCTATGTGAATCTATTGAGAATATTGAAGATAAAGCAAGATGTAAACTGGATCAGGTGTGGAGGATGGGGCCAGTTTCCATTTAAAAGACATTTACCAAGTACCAACTATATGAAAAGTACTGGGAATAAGAAGACAAACATGAAAGAGGGCTCTCTGTCTTCAGAGAGCTTATATTTGCCTGAATCTAAAGGATTTTCACTGTCCTAGTTGTCCTCCCCGTAACATGCCTCTCAATATACTCTATGTGCAAGGGGTACAAAGACAAAAGGATGTGTGATGTGTTCAGGGAGGACTAGCAGCTCTGATGTGAGAACTTGCTGAGACCTTTTCAGGGATGCTTATCCACCTTTGGTGTCCACCTGCCACCTAACTCTCCCTGTGGCTCCAAAAAGCTATGGCATATGCAATGGTCACACCTCAGTAAAACCATCTTGGTAGATCTGCTAAAACAGATTGAGGGTAACTGACAAGCCTCAAACCCATCAGCTAGGGAGATGTCTACCCCAAGCATGTGAAGACTTCCACCAGGGGAATGGGTGGATGAGAACAATTTGTTCCAATGACCACAAATGCAGCTAAAGAAGGCACTGTGGAATGCTTTAAGCTTTATCAGAAATAAAAAATGCTGCAGTCATCTACTGCATCCTCGGCCATCACCAGTCATCTTGGCTTTTGTTCTGCTGCTGGACTTCGAAGACTCTGGAAAAGACAATAAGGCTGATGATTTTGTGTAACTCTGCCTCACTTAAATCCAATTCACCCCAGGATGTCACTGGTCTTCTTTGAAAGCAAAGGACAGACAGCAACATAGACAAAAATGAAATATTCCTCCTCTCAGGGAGCTTACATTGTACTAGGTAAAGTGGAATACTAGTGCATAACTCATTAGTGGTCATGTCCACTGTTGATTCATGTTCAGATTTCATTCCACTGCAGCCTGATTCTTATCACATTTTCCCCCATCTTATACATTTGATCTTGAATAGTATGAACGCAAGTGTAGAAAGAGTATCAGTTATAGATTTCATCAAGGCATTTGACAAAGTCAAGCTATTCACAGTGACGTGGTAGAGAGATGCGGATTAGACATCAGTGTAGTTAGATGGATGGATATGTGATTAGACAAATGATTAGATTCAAAGAATAGATGTTATTGGCTTGATATCAGCTAGGATGGAGGTCTACAGTGAGGTGCCCCAAGGATCCATCTCTGTCTTCATGCTAGGCAGCATTTTTGTTAGTTTCTTTATGATCATTACCCAGTTTCATCTTTAAAACTCTGCTTTAAATTTTGCTCTGACATCTTAGAATGACAGGGACTATTTTTAATACTGTATCTTTAGTATCCCGCTTTATCCAGTATGAAATAGCTCCCTGAGAGGAAGGGAATATTTCATTTTTGTCTATGTACCCCTTATGCATAGCACAGTACCTGGCCCAAAGTAGACCCTCAAATTTTTATTGAATTGCATTGATCACGACAGCCAATTCAAAGGTGTTTGGTCTGAAACTTTCTTCACTGAATGTAGCTGAATATTTGAAGCATCTGAAACAGATGTCTCGATGGAACATATTGTAGGCCAGGTTTGGCTCCCGTGACATGAAACTACCACCCACAACTTTATGCACTGGTTAATTCCATCTCAACACATTTGCTTGCAGTAATGTAAATATGGCCTAAATCCAAAAAGAAGATTATTTCTAAATGCAGAGGGCATCTCATTTTGGCTTAAATAACAGTTGTGCTTCATTGGGGAAGAGTCAAGCTCAGTATTTTTTATTATTATACAATTAACATTTATTGGGTGCTAATAGTGAAGTTGGACATAACAAGAGAGTCACGGTGCTTGCCCATTTGCCATATTGTGGGGACAGCATGTTCTTGACAATCTTGGATTATACCAAGCACACTATCAACTCCCAATGAAGTATTTGCTACTAATTTCCTGAACATCTGTGCATTGGATTCATTAAATGGATAATGAATCTGGACATATAAGATTCATAAAAATATTCATATCTGACATTAACAAAATGGCATTCCTGTCTTATTTCTGTACGTGATATCCTACAGTCAATCTCACTTTTGTGGATAACTATCACTTTGACAGGAATGACTAGTTGACTGAACGACTGATTATAGGCAGCACACCCCATCTCTCTTATATGACACTGGAGCAAAGACTCAAGTTGATCAAAGGATCCTAGAATAGAAATCAGAGCCATAAAATTTAAATTTTAGTAGAGATCTCAGTGACCATCTTACATGCCAACCCATACATGAAAGGAATCTTTATCATATCATATGCAATAAATACTCATTAAACCTACATTTGAAGACTTTCAACTCTCTAGGTAGGGCAGTTAGGTGGTACAGAGGATAGAGGGTTGGAATCAGGAACTCATCTTCATGAGTTCAAATCCAGCCTCAGACACTTACTAGCTATGTGATCCTGTAACCCAAGTCACTTAACCCTATTTGCGTCAGTTTCTTTTCTGTAAAATGAGCTATAGAATGACATAGTGAACCCCTGCAGTATCTTTGCCAAGAAAACCCCAAATGGGATCACCAAGAGTTGGACACAACTCAACAACAACAACAACAACGAATCTCTCTAGGTAGCCTCTAAAAGTCAGGAAGTGTTTCCTCTGTTCTAGTTTAAATTGGCCTATTAATAAATTCCACCCATTGCTTCTGGATCTGCTTTCTAGAATCAAATAGAATTGGTCTAAACCATTTTCATAGGCAGCCTTTCAAATACTTGAAAACAGCTATTGTGTGAGCCCTGAGTCTTTTCTTCAAAGGCTAGAAGTATCCTGTTCCTTCAAACACCAGAATGGGACACCAGTGATCAATAACTTGATTAGAGGAGAGAAGAACCCTCAGATATAACTTTAATAAATCAACCGTCATTAAGAATAAACATGTATTGTTCAAGACTCCATAAAATCATAAGTTTAAAGATGGAGAAGACTTTAGAGTCGAGTCCGGCTTCCTTGTATTTGAGATGAAGAAACTGAAAACCTGTGATGTGCAATGTCACACCATACTAAGCAAAAGGGTCAGAGTTCGAACCTAGGTCCTTTGTTTCCAAAGCCATCCAAGTTATGGGAAATAAAAAGCTCTGACGTCACGGATTTTTACTGTGCATTTTTCCCTCAGACCTGAAATTTTTTTGGTATGGGGAATACCCAATGTAGAAATAGCTTTCACTGTGCAGTTTGGAAACTTATCTGGGACTGATAGTCCTAGAGAGCTGCTCAGGACATCAGGAGGTTAAGTGTCTTGCCTATGGTAACAGAGATAATATATGTCAAAGACAGGTTAAATGAGTAACTCAATTCCACAGTGTAAGTTAATGACAGCTACAAATACGACCCAAGTTTTCCATGATTCCATTTCTGGTTTTTTATCCACTTACGCTATATTGCCTAAGGTCATACTTATCAAGTCCATTATTCACCATACAACTATTCTTGGGGAGTTAATAAGTCTTAAGATCAATCAAAAGGGCAGCGTATGTAATGGGGGAGGGGAGAAGCAATAGAGGGTAATCAGGGGAGTTGAGTTCTGGCCCCAGTCTGCCATTAAGTAGCTGTGTGGAATTGGGTTACTCATCTAACCTGTAGGCTTTCTCATATGTAAAATGAGGAATTTAGATCCCTAGATCTAGTTCATCTTTAAAAGTTCTAAGAACAGGGCAGCGAGGTGGTGAAATAGATAGAGCACCAGCCCTGGATTCAAGAGGACCTGAGTTCAAATCCGGCCTCGGACACATAACACTTACTAGCAGTGTGACCCTGGGCAAGTCACTTAACCCCATTGACTAAAAAAAAAAACAAACTAAAATCTTCCTCTCCTAAGGAAACGGGCGTAGTGGAGATATGCAGAAAGATGGTAAATAATAATGGTCTCCTTTGCACAAGGAAAGCAAATGGGGATGGGGGCTGTTTTGTCCACACACGCATTCAGAAAGTAACATAACTTGGAACGCTAGGGAGAATTTCTTCCAGTCACACTGGAACTAAATTCTACTGTCACTGGAAAGCTTTTTCTTGATTACCTTTAAAAGAGACCATAGTAAAGTTCAATCTGGCCTCATATACACGACCTACAAATATATTTTTTTAAATCTTGCCATTTGTTAGGCGTAAGCTGACTAAAAATTTGGTCTGGAGAGGTCTTAATATAGCTCCTCTCCCTTCCATATCTCAAGAAAGCACTGTTCTTAGCCCCATGTGGAGAAAAGAAGAGGGAGGATGGTTTCTGGGATGCACACCGGACTTGGAATCAAGAGAATGTGGGTTCAAATCTTGGGCAATTTATTTAACCTTCACTGTACCTCAGCTTCTTCATCTGCAATATACACTAACACTTCTTCCACTTTATTCTTGGCTTGTAACCTTTTCAAGTTGAAGAATTTACCATCAGTGCAGTAGTTGATCTTGAGGCCATGCTTGTCTTCACTGAAGGCACTTGACAACATGGCTGAAAACATCATGCTAAAAAGCATAGGAGCAAGCACACAGCCTTGTTTCACTCCATTGGTGTCTGGGAAAGCACTAAAGCATTGTCCATTAACCAGAGCCCAGGCAAGCATGCTGTCACGAAACGGACATACAATTCTGATGTACTTCTCTGGGCAACCAAATTTTGACATAACTTTCCAATAAGCCCTTGCAATTGATAGTATCAAAGGCCTTGCTCAGATCTACAAATGTTCTGTTCTGCTCCAGGCATTTATCCTGGAGTTGTCAGGCAGCAAACACTGTATCAGTCATTCCTCAGCCCTTTCTGAAGCCACACTGGCTCTCAGGTAGATGACCATCTTCCAAGTGAAGGATCAGCCTATTAAGGAGAACTCTGGCAAGAATCTTGCCAGCAATGACTAAAGAAGAGGCCACACCCCATGATTGTCACAGAACAATCCATTTCCTTTACCTTTATAGAGATGGACAATGGAGGTGTCCTTGAACTCCAGGGGATAACCAGAAAATTTTAGTCAGTTATTGTATGATCGATGGACCCCTCCCCCACCTTGTAAATCTCAGCTAAAATGCAATCAGCATTGGGTGCTTTACCACACAGAAATTGACTAATGGCATTCAAAACCTCTTCTTCAGTTGGAATGTCAGCTAGAGAGGGATTGACTTCAACTTGAGGTAAACGGTCAGTGGCTTCAGCATTGATTGACGATGGTCTATTAAGAACACTATCGAAATGTGCAACCCATCTCTCTAAGATCATGTCCTTATCACTAATCATTGTGGCTCCATCAGCACTGAGTGGTTGAGATGCACTGTAGGTCTTTGGCCCAGAAATAGCCGTCAGGGCATCATAAAAGTGATTTGGATTGTTACTATCCACATAAAACTGAATTTCACCTGCCTTCTTACTCAGCCAAGAATCCTGCATCTCTCTAAGCTTCGCTTGTACTTTACTTTTGATGGAGTTCAGTGCTGCCTTCTTAGGTAGGATTAACTATCCTGCTGGTAAACCCTGTGACATTCTTATTTTTCATTTAGCAGCTTTCTGAATATCCCCATCATTTTTATCAAACCAGTCTTGATGTTTGCGAGTGTTCTGACCCAGATAAGCAAATGAAGTGCTATGCACCAAATCTCTAAAAGCTGCCCAGTCCTTTTCTGCTCCACTATGGCCAACTGTGTGTTGGCTCAACTTTCCTTCCAAGTTAACAACAAACTGTTGCTGAACAGAGAAGTGCTCTGATCTGTTGACATTAATTCTTCTGGTAGTCATTTTGCTTTGGGGCTGCCACTTTTGTTGAATGTGAATATTTAGCTTGGAGAGAATAAGTCTATGGTCAGTCCAGCACTCTGCACCACACATTGCCTTCATCACTCTCACATCCTGTCTGTCTCTTCTCTTCACAGTGACATAGTCTATTAAATGCCAATGTTTGCTACAAGGGTGAATCCACGAACTTTTATTGCATTTAGGTAAAGAGAAGACAGTGTTGGTGAGGGGAAGGTCACGAGATACACACATCTTCAGTAGTAAGTGACCATTGCTATTGCTGTTTCCAGCTCCATTCCTCCCAAGGACTCCCTGCCATGTCTGATAGTCTGAGCCTACTCTAGCATTAAAGTCATCCAGAATTATAAACTTGTTCTTTTTGCCACATTGATAATAAGGGTCTCCAGGTTGTCATAAAATTTTTCTTTGACTTCATCAGGGTTCGTCATGGTGGGAGCATAAGCACTGATGATGGTGGAATGGTATTTTCCTGCAAGTGGCAATCACGTTGTCATGAGGCTATCATTTATTACGTTAGTTTTTATTGTAAAACCTACACCAGCTTCACAGCATTCCTCTTTGCTGCAGCCACTGCAGAAAAGCGTGTATCCAGCTCCGACTTCAGTAAGCTGGCCTTCATCTGCCAGTCTTGTTTCACTCAGGGCTGCTATTCGGGTATGATACCTGCTGAGTTCTCTCTCAACAAAAGCTGTTCATCTTTCAGGTCTACCAGATTTTGCGTTGTCTCTGAGTGTGCACATATTCCATGTACATGGTGAGTGGAATCTTCTTTGAAGAAGTTTTGTACATTTTTTTTTGCATTTCCGCTGCAGTGTGGGATCCCCACCTGCCATGGTAACCAGGCCAGGATTGGGTAAGCAGACAAGTTTTAGAGCACCTTTTCTAGTCCCTTCTTTACACCAGGAGGTGAGCAGTGTGATCCTGAAAAGGCTACCAAGACAATCACAGCGCTGCCAGACCCCACTGCTGTTTCCAGTGAAAAGATGACCCTATGGCCTGGGCCACCTGTGTGCAGGACTGTGATTACAGTTCCCACTGTATCATACCTGCTGCTTTATCACTTGCCTGTCACCACCGGACTTTGAGATAGGTAAAAATGATAAATGATATGAGTGATGTCTCTTAATACATGTGTAAACTGGATTTAAGTGAGGCGGAGCTGCATGAAGTTATCTCTCTTCCAGAGTCATCAGAGTCCATTGGCAGGTCAGAGTCAAGATGACTGGCGATGGCTTGGGATGACTTTGATGACTTTGGCATCTTTGACGTCTGACCAAAGTCTAAGCGCTCCGCAGTGCCTGCTTCGGCTGCTTTCGTGGCTGTTGGAACAAATTGTTCTCATCCGCCCATTCCACCAGAGGAAGTCTTCACATGCCTGGGGTAGACACTGCCCCCTAACTCACTGATGGGTTTGAGACCCCTTGGTTACCCTCAACCTGGGTTATCCCATCTGCTGGAACAGTTTACCAGGGCACAGCCACTGCACGTGCTACAGCTTCTTGGAGCCACAGGTGAGAGTGAGGTGGATCAGGTGGACACCAAAGGTGGAAAGCAGCCCTGAAAAAGGGCTCAGCAGCCCTCCCACCAGAGCTACTAGTCTTCCCTGAACACACCCTACGCCTCTTTCTATAAGCCTGGAAAGATAGCCTAGGGCCAGGATGTGAAGGGCTTCAAAAGTCAGAGAGGAAGTTGGCTTGTTTCTGGCTCTCATCTAAGCATCCTCAGTTCCCTTACAAGCACCGGTGTAATGAGGCATAGAACACAGCACAATCTTATTAAATATAATAAAGACATAAATAATAGAAAGCATAATAAAAGATACCGGAAGGGTTTCTATTCGAGCTGACAGTTGGCCAAGAAAATTTTCACCTTCTAGGGTCCCACCTTCCCCAGCCTAAGACGTAGTTCCTCTGAGTTAGTCATGTTGATGTTTGGTTGTTTCAGTTGTGTCCGACTCTTTGTGACCCTATTTGGGGTTTTCTTGGCAAAGTTACTAGAGTGGTTTGTCATTTCCTTCTCCAGCTCATTTTACAGATGAGGAAACTGAGGCAAACAGTGTCAAGTGACTTGCCTAGGGTCACACAGCTAGTAAGTACATCTGAGGCTAGATTTGAACTCAGTTCCTCCTGATTCCAGGCCAGGAGCTCTATCCCCGACACCATTTAGCTGCCATGACTCTAATAACAGGAATATAGGTTTACAGTTAGAAAGTACCTCATGGCTATAAACCCAATCCTCTCATTTTACAGTTGAGGAAACTACAGTCAAAGGAGGTTAGGTGACTTATTCAGGGTCACACGAGTGGTTAAGTGACAGAGACAGGGTTTGAACCCTCGTTATCTGACTCCAAAGCCAGGGTTCTTTTCTGAATATTACCTTGGAGATATGATCCGTGCCAAATAGAGAAAGAGCTTGAAGTTACTAGAGACCTGCCTCTCTGCCAGATCTGTAAAGTCCTCACAACTCCCATGACTTCCCCCATGATATAGTCCCAGGGAAAACCCTGTGTTAGTTGACCTAGGGAGTGTAACTATAATCATCATAAGCTGTGTGACTGTATTAATCATCTTTATATCAAAACATAATTGTTTGCCCTGAGTTGCTAGTGAAAAGCATCCTGGTTTTTTTTTTTGCAAGAGTTTACTTGAGTAAAAAAACTCAAAAAAGTCTTTTTTTCTCACCATACATGAATCAAGAAAATGATAAATAACTGTGAATTTTGTATCTCGGCATCTCAGACCGCATTGGGCAGACTGTAGATCTCACCTTTGTTTCTCTTAATAAAGGTTGATTTCTTTGCCCAGAAAGGCTTCCCAGTTTCTTTTTTACACATTGAGCCCTGAAATAGTCATTCTGCTACTATGCAATTTCTCTCCATAGCTGCCATCTGCCTCCTGCTACTGGTGTTGCCACCAACTTATTAGGTACCATTCGCTTACCACTACTTTCTTAGAAAAAGTGTTTCAGCTCTTTTAGAATGAGTCTCCCCTATATTAACATGCCTTGGAATTGGTAAATAAATATATTTCTGGCTCTTCTTCCATGTATCTATTCAGACCTATAGTCTCACTCATCTAGCCTGTGGAAAAAAAGGTAGATATACAGATATTCCTGACTCACCTGTCTCAATCTATAGTTCTCAACCTTTAGTCTTAAGCAGGTTAGGGTAAATGAAATCCTTTTGACCTCTTCCCTCCCTTGATGTATGGGCAATGTGCCATCTTAATGGTTAGCACTTCGTGCTGAATTTCTTTGAAGCCAAGGCAAAACATTCTCACTCCTTTCTATTTGCCTATACAAACTCCCATTTTCCCACTGCTGATGTCAGGCTAAGTGTAATACCTGGAAATATTGAGAAGAATCAAAATGCCCAAGAAATGGCTTTGAGGATTCATTCATTCATTCATTCAACAAGCATTTGTTAAGTGCCTTCTTTGTGCCAGGCAGTGTGCTAAGGACTGGGGATACAAGAAAAATAAAAGCCCCCAAAAATCAAAAAGACAGTCCCAGGAGCTCACGATCTAATGAGAGAAACAACATACACCCAAGCTATAGACAGGAGAAAATGGAGAGAATCTTAGAGTGAAGGCACAAGCATAAAGAGGACCTGGGAAAGTCTTCCTGCAGAAGGCTTAAAACAACCAAAACAGCTAAAATATGACACCAGAAATGGCAAAGGTTTTTCCCCACTCCCTGCCACCCCCTCCCCCAACTAGCAATGTAGAGAAATGCCTTCTGATTCTTTTCCAGGCTGTATTGCATATGTTTCTGGGACAAGTCATCCTGGGGAAAAGAGCAAAAGACAGAGTGATAAGAATTGTTAATGAACCTTTCAATAAAATTGAAAATGAATGCTCACTCTTATGTTTACATAATATAAAATAAATACTTTCTTGAATTTCAGTAAAATTGAAAATGCACATTCACTCCAATGTTTGCATAATGTAAGGTAAACATATTCTCATATAACACTGAAGAGTCCTATTTCATATCTTCCTACCATCAACTCTGCTAACCTAGACATATTCTCTCTGTCTCTCTCTATCCCTCTCTGTCTCTGTCTCTGTCTCTCTCTGTCTCTCTCCCTCCCCCCCTTCTCCCCCTCCCCCCCTCCTCCGCCCTCCCCCAGCCTCCCTACCTCTTCTTTCTACAAAGTAGTCAAATTTTCCAAACTGGTCCAATGGTAATCAGGAAAAGAAAAGCAAGATCTTAAAAATTCAGGAGACACTGCAACCATTTGCTCCTCATGACTCATGTGACACCATCCCTTGCCAAAGGGAGTTATGTGGGGAATTTGAGCAGCATATTAAGGAAAACCCTCAAATAATCCCTGAACAGAATGAAAGGATCTATTAAGGGACTTAATTTTTCTCCAGGGACCCTTTCCTTTTATGGCAAAGAGTTCTGAAGATGACTCCTAACTTTTATTACATAGGCAAAACTGCCTTATTAATTAAAAACATTTCTACAGAAGGTTAAGTGCTATTTATTGTTGTAGTCAGTGGCCATCAAAATATCCTATTAGTGTAACTTAAAAAATACTTTTCACCTAAAGAGATGGAAAGGTGAAAATGAATTGATTCATTATATAATAAATTGAATTTTAAATTACCTTTCATACATTTTTTTTAAGCTTGGAGATGAATTTTACAAAGCTCCACTGAGATGTTTACCACCTTGATGCCTTTGCTCTTGTAGAACCCTGATTCCAGCCTTAAGGATTCCTCAAGATCCAGTACAAAGTTTTCCCCTCCATAAAGCCTTACTGACGAGCGTGGAACAAATTTTCTTTCTCTGGATAGCCCTTAACTCTGTTTGCCTCAGTTTTCTTATCTGTAAAATAAACAGGAGAAGGAAACGGCAAACCACTTCAGTATCTTTGCCAAGAAAGTCCCAAATGGGGTCATAAAGAGTCAGACACAACTGAAATGACTGAACAACCACAAAATCTCTCCTCAAGCTTTCCCCCACCCTCTAAACTGAGGACCTCACTTCATAATTCAATGAAAAACTTGAGACTATTTACCAAAAACTCCTTATCCTTTTCTCCTCATCTTACATACTTTTAACACCACTTCCACACTATTTCCTGTTTCACTCTAATCTCTAATGAAAAAGGTATCTCGTCTCTTTGCCATAGATAACCCCTCTACATCCCATTTCTTCCAGTACCTCTAGCAGACTGCCCCAATTCTCATCCCTACTCTCTAATCGTCAGTCTCTCCCTATCTCACTGACTCTTTCTCTACTACCTATAAGCATACCTATTTCTCCTTCATCGTCAAAACTCCTCACTTGATCAATTCATCTATCCCCACTAACTATCATTCCTTGTATCTCCTTCCTTTTATGGTTGAACTCCTTGGGAAGACTATCTAAAATCAGAGTTTCTACTACCTTTCCTTCCTCTCCCTCTCTTCTTAACCCTGTGTAGTCTGGCTTCCAACTTATCATTCAAATGATATTACTCTCTCCAAAGTTACTAATGATGTTTAAAAAATTATTTATTTTATTTTTAATTTATGGAATAAAACAAGCACTTCCATAACATAGTATAATACAAAAAGATAATTGCACACAAAACTGCAAATCTATATGTACAATTTGCTATGTCTTTTAAATATATAATAAAGGTTTTTTTCTTTTTTTCCTTTTTTTCTTCCCTCTCCCCCCACCCCTACCCTAGAGATGGCTACTATTAGACACAAATATGTGTGTGTATATATACATGTGTGTGTGTATATATATATACATATATATGTGTATATATATATATATATATATACATATACACACATATGTAAAATCATTCTTTATATCTATCGATTATTTCTCTAGATACAGATAGCATCTTTCTTCTATGTCCTTTTAAATCAACAAATCTAATGAATGGTATTTTCCCAGTCCTCATCCTTCTTGACCTTTCTGTAGCATTCGATACTGTTGATCACCTTCTGTTCCTAGGTTCTCTCTCTTCTCTGGGTTTTTGAGATGCTTCTTTCTCTTGGTTCTCCCCCTATCTATCTGAGAGTTCCTTCTCAGTCTCCTTTACTAGATCTTCTTCCATTTCAACTCTCACTGATTGATTTCTCACCTCCAGGCTTATTCTCAGATTTATATATTAAACCCTTGTCTCTCTCCTCATCTGCAGGCCTACATTACCACCTGCCTATCGGACATTTTGAACTGCATGTCCCAAACTCAATATATGTAAGAGACAACTCATTATGTTTCCCCAAAAACTGAACCCTCCTACTAAACCCTCCTACTGAAGGTTGCTACCAACTTCCTTTCACCTAGGTTTACAACCTGGGTGTCTTGCTTGACTCCTCATTCTCAGTCATCCATATATTCAACCAGTAACCAAATCTTCCTATTTGTAGGCAGAATAATTCTTATAAATACCCTTTTCTCCATTCACTTAGTTATCACCCTAGTTCAGGTTTTCATCATCTTTCACCTATACTAAATGCAATGGCTTCCTAATTTTTCTCCCTGATTCAAATTTCTCCTATATTCATTTCATCCTCTACAATCTGCCAAAAGGATAGTCCTTAATCACAGGTTTCATCAAGTCAGCTCTTCCTTCCTACCTACCAATCCATTCAATAAAGTCTAATGGCTCCTTGAGGTCCTTATCACCTCAATGATTCAATTTAAAATCCTTTGTTGGGCATTTATAGCTCACTACAGCAGGATCTCTTCCTACCCTTCCAGGCATCTTAAATATTTTTCCCTCCACACATTCTACACTTTAGCCATACAGCTTATTTGCTGTGATATTCCACCTCTTGCCTCCATACTGGCTGTCAACTATGTATAGGATGTCTTCCCAACTCACCTTTACTTCTTAGAATCCCAGGCTTCCTTTGAGACTCTGCTCAAACACCGTCTTCAGCAGAAGACCTTTCCCAGTCCCTCTCCTATCCTTCCCTCTCCACCACTCTCCCATTGCTAGTGCCTTTCCTTCTAAGGTTCCCTTCCATCTCTTCCATAAGTATCTTCTGTATACTTATCTATGCTTTAATAGTTTAAAATTGTACTAAGATTTTTGGGACAGCCTGTATGTGTTGTCTCTTCCAGTAAACTCTTAAGTTTTTTTTGTGGAGTAGAGCTACTTTTGCTTTTTCTTTGTTTTCTAAGCACTTAATACTACGTACTTCAGAAATTTTTGTTGACTGATTGATTGGGTACATACTGCTTCCCTAGCCTACACACACAGATAACTATTAATTTTAAAATATTTTTATACTAATTTTATATAGAGTTGTCAAATGGGCCACAGAGAGATAGAACCATATCTCATAATTAGCTCAGTTCTCCCTTTTGTGTCTAGAAGCTCACTAGTAAGATTTCCCATGGGCTCAGAGTGGAAATACAAAGATGTGATGCCCTCTGTACCCATGCCAGATTCTCTAATGACCTCAGTTTATGCCTTTACAAATTAGAAAATACTTAAAGGTCCTATTGTCATGTTCTTAGACAAGTGATAGGAAAAGAGTTGGGTAACTGTTTTCAAAGCTATATGTTGATAAACATCTGAGTAATCAATAAAAGTATTTTTAAAGATGTTTACTAAATCAATTGTTTTGTCTACATGATATGAAACAGTTTTCTTTTTATAGTTTTGCTTTTGTTTTTAGCTGAACCAATCATGAATTCTGGCATTTAGTAGATACCTAATTGGAGGGAGAGGGAGGTTACAAGTAACAATAGGGTGGGGCCAGAAAGTATATTGCAATGCCCTCTTCAGGAGTATTGTATCACTACAAATAAATTCTGTAGTTGTACAAAGGGAGAACTCTCAACAAAGAAACATTAAAGTGTCCCCAGTATTATGCCTATCCTCCCATACTGAGTAAAGGCTAAAGGGGAAGGGTCACCTCAATAAATCAGTGATTAAATATCATGCCTATTTTTTAAAATTTCTCATGCCCTTAAAATACTTCTACCATCTATAAACCATACTATTTGGAAATTCCTATTTTTAATCCCATTTTATCAAGTTATAGACTATCTAGTATACTTGATGATTATACAACATGACACATACACCTGGATAAAACCAAAAGATCCAGTGAATTGTTCAGACATTCCTAAACATCTAAAAGTTTGGTATCATGAATAAAAAAAGCATCTTGATATCTGACTTGGTAGTACTTTGTAGGCATAACCTAAATGTTTCCGTTGATGATCACAGAATCATATATATGTACATACATGTATATCTATATATACACATATCGTATATACACATATGTATCACATATTTAACTATGTCTACATGATTCTATGACCATGTGTGTCAAATATAGACTATATAGAATCATATATCTGTTTCTATGATCATCAATGGAAACATATGTATATACATATATGAGAGAGAAAAAGAGAGGGAGAAGGAGAGAGAGGCATAGAGAGAGGTAAGAGAGGAAGAAGGAGAGAGAGGAAGGAAAAGAGCTCAAGTGAATTTTTTAGGCTCTCTAATCTAAATCTCTCATTTAATGGATGAGGGAACTGAAGTCTAGGGAAGTTGAATAACTTGTTGAAAGCCACACTTGTAGAGGCTTGACTGGAACCCAGGTCTGCTGACTCCAAAGCCAGAGCTCTTCCCAATGTATCATTCGGTCACTCTTATTACAATGAGACCATAAAAATATGGAACTCTATGGATCTTGGAAATTATCCAGTCAAAAACATTCCATACCTTTTGACCCACAAACCTACTACTGGGCATTTACCTACAATGAGTTTGAAGGCCAAAGGAAAAAAAGAGTCCCATATTATCATGAACAGGTATTTATTAAACACCTATGTGCCAGGTACTGCTATATATAACAAAATATTAATAACTGTATTTTTATAGTAGCAGAGAACTGGAAACAAAGTGGGTACCCTTTGATTAGAGAATAGCTGAACAAATTGTGGTATATTAATGTAATAGAACATTATTTGCAATGTAAGAAACAACAAATTTGAGGAATTCAGAGAAAATGGGAAGATCTATATGAATGGATGAAAACTAATGTGACTAGGACTGGTAAAATTACTTACACAATGACAAGACTGTATATGAAAAGAACAATGAAGCTGAATGCTTTGTGAATATAATGAACAACTGTGGTCCTGGAGAAGACATTACTAAATATACCTCCCTCCCTTGGTTGGAGACATGGAAGACCATGAGTATGAAGTCTGTGGGTGTGAAGTGTTGCATATGTTATTAGATTTAGTTAATATGTTTGTTGATTTTGTTTAACTTATCTTTTTCTTTGTTACTAGGAGAAAGTTACCTGATGGGTGGGATAAGGGAACAGGCATGTTCAGAAATGACAATGACATAAAAATAACAACTCAATAAGGTTTTTTAAAAGAAATTACATGAAATTTAATTTTAAAAAAAGAAACCATCCCATCTAATTCTCTGATTTTTTTTTTAAATGAGGAAGTTGAGATACATTAATTTTAAAATAACTTGCCCAAGTCACAGAGTTAGTGGCAGGATGAGGGCTTGAACTCAGATCTTCAGTGCTGAAGCCAGAATGTTTCCTAGTATTCTGTGCTGCCTCTCCACATAGTTGTTGAATTACATTTAGGATTTTCTTTTCCAAGATTTTTTTAAGCAATAAAATGAAAATGATTCCTTGAATTAATTATTTGACTTCCAAGTTTTACTTGTATTCATCATGCTTGTTAAAATAGGAGAGGCACCTGTTTACCTGCTATCACCAACCAACCTAATAAAAAGGTAAAATGTTGCTGAACTGTGGACTTTATGATATTTCTTGAAATGATTCCTCTTTTATGGCAGGTGATATTCATGCTGAAACAGCTGTAAAAAATATGGAAACAGAAAAAAAAGTAGAGATTAAATACTAGTTTTTATCTATGTTCCTCAGTACATTAAACCTTTAACACCTTTGAAATATTATTAATATTACAATAACATGGATGTTGTATATCAAAGGCCCTCACTTCGGGATCATGCTTGGAATTTTAATTGCAGTGGATGTCTTACTGAGCTTTCACTTCCAAGATTTGGGCTTTTGTTGTTTAGCAGGCTTTAACACGTTGACCTAAGAGTCCCACAGATACAACAGCATGAGAATATCCCCAATTAAATGAAAAAATTCCTCATAACTTGAGGTTGGTTTCCCTAATCTTCCCTTTCATGCTGCTTCTTGGCCCTAGATCCAACTGCCTTTACTTTACTTTCCGCTTTACACCCAGATTGGACATAGGCTAATACTACCATAGCCAGAGACCCCAGCAGCAGTCACCCCCTGGACAGTGCAGGCAAGAGACCCCTTCTTGGATCCTACTCTCCAAAGGCCCATGTTATAGTTGGGGGTCAAAATGGAGAAGAGTCAAGGAGTCAAGGAGCAAGATACTGGGTCTCCTGCTGTTCTGCTACTTGCTACTGTTGTCTTCCTAAACACCCCTAGCAGAATGGTTTATTTGTTATTCATACATTCTATAAGCAATTAGTAAATGCTTATTTGTCAGGCATTGTTGTAGGCCCTGGGGATGCAAAGTCAAAAATAAAGCCAGTCCCTATACTCAAGGAGTTTACATTCTACTGATGGAAAACTATGTACACAGACAAGTAAATACCAAGTAATATCCAGTGGGGGTACTAACAACTGGTAGAATGAAATTAGGCCTGTGTAAGAGACAGGTTTTAGAGTGATGATTTCTAAGATCCATTCCAGACCTAAATTTTTATGGTCTTTTTGTAATGTGGTCTTTTCTTTAAGGGAGGTCAAACACTACAGTGTAAAGACTTCTGGTGCTAGAGTTACAGCTTCATAGGAACATAGATAAAGAGCAGAAAGGGACCTTATAGGCTACAAGAGTCCAATTCCCTTATTTTACAGGTGAGGAAACCAAGATACAGAGAAGTTAAGTGACTTCCCAGAGTTATACAAATAGTAAGTGTCTGAGCAAGGATTCGAACTCAGGTTCTATCTACTACATGGTGTTGCCAGAGGATCTGGGTTCAAACTCTGCTTCTGGTGCTTAACTCCTTTGTGACCTTAAACACATCACATAAATTCCCCAGGCTTCAGTTTCCTCTGCTGTAAAATGAGGGTATAGGATGAGGAGGCCTGTGAAGCATTTTCCATCTCCAAATCTCATCAGTGGAGACATTTAGGCAGTGTTTAACATAACACTAACAATACTGGTCAATACAGATCTCTACACGCCACCTATAAGTTGAACCTAATTCTTAGGCCAAACAGAAAAACATATAGTCTCTCCTGGACATGACTGCTGTTTAGATACTTGAAGATAGCTATTATGTCCCCACTGAGCTGTCTCATCTCCACTTTCTTTCCTCTCGCTTTCTTCTTAACCCCTTCAAATCTAATTTCTTACCTCATCATTCCACCAAAACTACTCTCTCCAAAGTTATCAGTGATCTCTTAGTTGCCATATCCAATGCCTTTTCTCAGTCCTCATTCTCCTTGTCTTCTCTACAGCCTTTGACACTGTTGATCACCCTCACCTCCTAGTTGTTCTCTTCTCCTTAGGCATTTGGGGCACCACTCTCTTTTGTTTCTCCTCCATCTTATCTTTTGACTGCTCCCTCTCAGTCTCATTTGCTAGATTCTTATCTAGATCACATCTTCTGACCATAGGTTAGAAGGGTTCTGTCCTTCCTCTTCTCTTCTCCCTATGTATTACTTCTCTTGGTAATCTCATCAACTCTCATGGATTTTACTATCTCTATGCTAACAATTCTTACCTAACTTTTCTAATATTCTATTCACCTCCTTAACTTCTTTCTTGTTTATTTTGTGGTTAGACTTATCTAGTGCCGAGAGAGGGAGGTTCAGGTCCCCCACTAGTATAGTTTTGCTGTCTATTTCTTCCTGTAACTCCCTGAACTTCTCCTCTAAGAATTTGGATGCTATACCATTTGGTGCATATATATTTAGTAATGATATTACTTCATTGTCTATGGTGCCTTTTAGCAGGATGTAGTTTCCTTCCTTATCTCTTTTGATTAGATCTACTTTTGCTTTTGCTTTATCTGAGATCAGGATTTCTACCCCTGCTTTTTTTACTTCAGCTGACACATAATATATTCT
Organism: Phascolarctos cinereus; assembly: GCF_003287225.1. Taxonomy (NCBI): domain Eukaryota; kingdom Metazoa; phylum Chordata; class Mammalia; order Diprotodontia; family Phascolarctidae; genus Phascolarctos; species Phascolarctos cinereus. The sequence goes on along the minus strand of NW_027556098.1, from coordinate 211,241,220 downwards.
GCTCCAGCCTTTTACCTTTACCCTGTATGTGTCACTCTTTTTCAAATGTGTTTCCTGTAAACAACATGTTGTAGGATTATGGTTTTTAATCCATTCTGCAATCCGTTTCCGTTTTATGGGAGAGTTCATCCCATTCACATTCACAGTTATGATTACTATCTGTGTCTTTTTTTCCATCCTTTTTCCCCCCATTTATGCTTTTCTTTCTCCTTTTTCCTTTCCCTTCACTAGTGTTTTGCTTTTGACCAGCCTCCTTCAGTCCCTCCCCTTTTATTATCCCTTTCCCTTTTCTTCCCCTTTAGTCTTACTGCTTCTTCCTCCCTTTTCCCCCTCCTTTCTTTCCCCCTCCCTTTTCTTTCCCCTTTTCCCTCCTACTGCCTATAGGGCAAGTTAGATTTCTATACCTAACTGATTATATTATGCCCTTCTTGAGCCAAATCTGATGAGAGTAAGGTTCAAACAATGCTCCCACCCCCCTTCTTTCCCTCTGCTGTAATAGGATTTTGTGTCTTTTCCTGTAATGTAATGTAATTTACCCTTGTCTGCCTCCTCCTTTCTCAGTACCTTTTCTAAGATTAGATTGATCCACTTATTTGGATCCATTTAACCCACTTGATTAGATTTTTTTTTATCATTACATCCAAGTCAACTAATATCCACCCTCTTTGTGTATACTCCTTTAACATGGTGTAATAACAATACAGTTCTCAAGGGTTGTCTCATATGCCCTTGTAGGGGTTTTAACAGCCCCCCCCTTATTAACAACATATTGTATCCTTCTGTCCAATTTACCTTTTTAAGTCCTTCTTGAGTCTTGTACTTGTAGATCAAATTTTTTGTTGAGCTCTGGTCTTTTTATCAGGAAAGTTTGGAAGTCTCCTATTTCATTGAATATCCACCTCCTCCCTTGAAAAATGATGCTCATTTTTGCTGGGTAGTTGATCCTTGGCTGCATTCCAAGCTCCTTTGCCTTATGGAATATCATGTTCCATGCCCTGTGGTCTTTTAATGTAGAAGCTGCAAGGTCCTGTGTAATCCTGACTGTGGTTCCATGATATTTAAATTGTTTCTTTCTGGCTGCTTGCAGCACCTTCTCTTTCATCTGGTAATTTTGGAATTTTGCTATTATATTCCTTGGCGTTGTCAATTTGGGATCTCTTTCAGGTGGTGATTGGTGGATTCTTTCTATGGTTATTTTCCCTTCTGGTTCTAGGACTTCAGGGCAGTTTTCCTTTATGATTTCCTGAAAGATACTGTCCAGGCTCTTTTTTTCATCATGATTTTCAGGTAGTCCAATAATTTTTAAATTGTCTCTCCTGATCGATTTTCCAGGTCGTTGTTTTACTGATGAGGTATTTTACATTTTCATCTATTTTTTCATTTTTTTGTTTCTGTTTGACTGATTCTTGCTCTCTCATAGAGACATTAGTTTCCATTTGTCCAATTCTAGTTTTTAACAGATTGTTTTCTTCTGTTAGTTTTTGTACTTCCTTCTTCAATTGGCCAATTGTGTTTTTTAGGGACTTGTTTTCTTCAGTGTATTTTTTTTTCCAATTGGCCAATTGTATTTTTGAAGGACTCTTTACCTCTCTCATTTGACTATTAAAATCCTTCTTGAGCTCTTCTAAGAAGGCTTTTTGGGCTTCAGACCAGTTCATATTCCCTTTTGTTGTTGCAGATGTGGGTTTGTTGACAATGTTGTCCTCTTCAGAATTTCTGTCTTGATCTTCACTCTTCTCATAATATGAATCTATGGTACGTTTCTTTTTACTCATGGTGTTTCTTTATTCCCTGGCCTTTAAAGAGATTGAGCTCTCCTGCTGGGGAACAGAGGGTACTGACCCAAGCTTCTTGTGTTGGGAGCCTAGGTCTTGGTCACTGGCTTTGTGTGCTGGGGCCTCTTATGCTGGCAATTGGAGGCTGTAGGTTTCTGGCAGCTTACCTCGTGTTGGGCTGGAATCAGCAAGGCTGGAACTTTCAGGCAATTCTAGGTTGCCTGCTTTTCCTTTCCTTTAGCTTTCTTCAGCTCCTTTTAGATGGGTGCTGCAGGTGTTTATCTGCCTGGGGCCCCCTGCAGTGTTGTCTCCCTGTTTCTGCTAATGCACTGGGAGATTCCTTTGTGTAGAGTGCCGAGGCACCTGGTGGTTTTCTGAGCTGGTTTCCACCTCCCCCCCTCACTGAGGCACTCGGAGGTCCAGGTGTTGATGATGTTTGCCTGTTCTACCACCTGGGCTTCAGGATTTCTTCACAATTGGAGGCTGCAGGGCCACAGCTCACCTGGTGTTGGGTTGGAATCAGCAAGGCCAGGCTTTAGGAAGCCTTTAGGTTGTTTTCTTCACCTCCTTTCAGATGAATGCCACAGGGTACTTATCTGCCTGGCCCCTTGTTTTTGCTGAGGCACTGAGAGATCCGTTTGCTGGGCTACTACACTGCTGCTTCTTATCTTTCTTCTAGTTCAGCTGTTCCAGGGTTTTTTTCCTGGGGTGATATTTTCTGGGTTTTCAGAGGTTGATAGGGGAGAGTGAGAGCGACTACCTTTTCACTCCGCCATCTTGGCTCCCCTATGCTAACAATTCTTAAATCTACCTGTCCCACCCTCTCTGCTGACATATAATCTTGTATCTCCAATTGACTTTCAACCATCTTGAACTAGATGTCCAGCACAAATCTTAAACTCAACATGTGCAAAACCAAACTCAGTATCTTTTCCTCTAAACCCTACCTTGCCCCCTTCCACATTCCCTGTTACCAAAGAGGGCTCTCCTATCCTCCTCATCCCTCTGGCTCATAGCTTAGGTGTCATCCGTGACTCCTCACTATCTTTCATCTCCCATATGCCAAGGCCTGTCAATTTCACCTTTTCACCATCTTTCCAATGTGCCTCCTTCTCTTCTTTGACACTGCCTTGTCATCTCACATCTGGACTATTGCAAGAGATTGCTGGTGAGTCTACCTGTATCTCCCAACTCCAACCAATCCTCCAATCAGTCACTAAAATGATCTTCCTAAAGCACAGATCCTTCGTCTTCATGATCAAATACAATATCCTCTGACATTCCAAGCCCTTAAGAACCTGCCTCCCTCCTACCTTTCCGGTCTTCTTGCACTTCACTCCTTCTCTTGTACTCTTTGATCCAGTGACTGACCTCCTGGCTGTTCCACAAACAGGACACTCCACCTCTCGCTCTAGGCATTTTCTCTGGGCATTTCTCCCCACATCTGGAATGTTCCTCTTCCTCATCTCCACCTACTGGCTTCCCTGTATTTCTTTAAGTCACAACTGAAATCCCACCTTCTATAAGAAGCCTTTCTCAATCCCTTGTATTTCTAATGCTTTCCCTCTCTTAATTTTTATTTATCCTATATATAGCTTATTTATTTATATTTGTTTACTTCTTGTTTCTCCCATTCCATTGTAAGTCCCTTGAGGACAGAGATTGTGTTTTGCCTTTTTTTTTTAATCCTCAGAGCTCAGCACAGTGCCTGACACACAGGCAGCAATTACTCATTTTATTTCTATTTGATTACTATAAAAATAAAGATAGTCTCCAGGTTCTGCCCTCATGCTATCCTATCTTAAAAACAATAACTACAACATCAGTAGGCACTTAATAAATGTTATTGACTGACAGATTCAATCATAGTGCTTCACTAAATTCCTCCTTTGAGGTCTCCTTATTCTGTGAATGTTATCCTGTGTTCTCAAAGAAGTCTATGCCAGCAGATTATAAACTTTAGAAGGTGCTAGAGAGCTGCAAAGGTTTAGAGCACAGGCCTATTGAAAATCTGTATTCCTGCTTTTGGAGAACCATTTTGGCTAAGAGAGGTTGGTTACAGCATGATGGATTTAAGAGGCTTCAGAAAATCCTAAAGACCATCTAATAGTGTAAAGAGTGCCTGTAATCTGAATCAGGTAAAGAAGTACCCAAGCTGATGAAATAATGGCTCCTTAAAATTAGGACCTAATCATGTTGTTTCATAGGAATCTTGCTAAAGGGAAATTAGATTTTTAAAAATTAGAGGGAATGAAATATGGCAGACACGTAGGAGAGAATAACTGTGAGATGGACTGTGGAACAAAGTCCCTTGGAAAAAGGAAAGGCAGAGGAAAGAAAATCTGGGAAAATCAAAGAGAGGAGAAGGAAACCATCCCATTGACAGCAAGAGTATAAGGAGTCAGGGGCCTGGGAGCCAATGAAAACTAATCTAAAATTCTTCTTACTGAAAGCCCATCAGTGAGTGTGTGTGTGTGTGTGTGTGTGTGTGTGTGTGTGTGTGTGTGTGTATGTGACAGAGAAAGAAAAACAGAAACAAAGAGAGCAACAGAAATGGAGAGCAAGAGACAGAAATGATAAACAGTGAGACATAACCATGAGAATTAAAAACTAAAGTATAATTTAAAATAAATTTACTTCTAATTCACCTTCAGATTTCTTCTCATTTGGATCTGAAGAAAAATTAGGAAAAAGGAAAACTGGAAAAATTAGAAACAGTCAATCACAATTTCAGTACTTTAAAAGGTGTTTAATACCTATTTCTGTTAGTATCCCTCCACTGAGCATTAAAATCATCTATCAGAAAGTTATTTCATTTGCTTCTTTTCCTGGAAGACTTGTCTTTTGCCCATATTCCTTTAAGGAACTTAAAGGCAAATGAGAAACTGATCTCTATTTTCAATCCTGTGTTGTTTCATCATGTTCTTCAATCACCAAAAAGCACATTTATGATTCATCAGTCAATGCACTGTGTTAGATAATTAGCCATTAACATAGTTCACCTGTATTGAGATGAACATGATATCACAACTTGCAAAAGATCCCCTTGAAGATGAAAGGCGAAGAAACTGTGCCCGCAGGTTGTTTTAAACCTGGATTCATTTTGCCTCCTGACAGCCTGTCATACCAGAGAGGCCAAACAGATGTGTAAAAATAGCTGTTTAACGGGGGGGAAATACTGTAAAATTGTTTATAGCAGGACAGCAGGTTCTTATAGGCAAAGTAAATTACAAATAGATTTCTCAATTACTTTTTAAAGCCTGGTATTTGATTCTTATATAACAGTCAAAAATCAATTTCGCGTGGGATTTATGGGAATGCCTCCTTATTAGTAAAACAGCGGTCGGCAGCCGCTCTTCCGTTCCCACAATAGCTGCACCCAGTGGGGAGCATGCAACCGCCAGGCTGGGTAATCCTTTATCTTTTTATTTTTATCCTCTGAAAACATGGCTTCGAAAGAAAAGAGGGAGAAAAACTGCCAGAGAATCCTTGCATCCTGGTATCTTGTTTATCAGCACTTGCTACAGGAGAGCCCATGGTGGTAACAGCTGGCGAGCTACATACAGCTCAGGTTAGTAGTACTCTGGAAAAGTACTGGGATGAGAAGTCCACACTCTCCAGGAACTTATGATCCTAAACCTCTAACTTCTGTTAATGAGACTCTAACCTAAAATCTGCAAAGAGTAGCATTTCTTCCTCTCTTCTCCCTCACCTTCTCCCTCTCCTTCCCAGTTGTCTGTACCAGTCTGTATATTACAACAATAATAACTAACGAACACACATATATGTATGTGCACATGTATATATAATGTATGTATATGCATATATAATATGTATGTATGTGTATGCATATACATATATGTGTTATATATTATATCTTTAAAGGTTGCTAAGCACTTTACATACATTATATCAGATGGATGTTATTATTACCATCCCTTTATGAGTGAGGAAACTGAGACTCGAAAGACTAAATGCCTTGCCTAGAATCATATGGGCAAGATAAAAAGTATCTGGGAACTAGGGGCAAGACATTTGAACCCAGATCTTTCTTTCCAACTCCAAGTCAATATTTTATCCACTAGGCCAGAAGTGTCAAACACATGGCTGGTGGGCTACATGAAACCCACAACAGTCCTGAGTGCTTCCCAAACCAGAGTAAAATATAATTGGGAAATATTTAACAAAATAAATAAACATACAGTAAAATGTAGATAATATTAATATGGAATTTTCTAAGTCAACATGTGGCCCACAGGAATCCTTATGGACAATTTAGTGGCTCCTGTTTCTGTTTGAGCTTCACACCATTGCCCTACACCTTGGTGCTTCTCAAATGCTTGCCTATAGCAATGTTAAATAGCTCCAAATGTGAAATTACAGGGCAGTGATTTTTCCCCTACATCGCCTATAACAATTGTCCTCAGTATTTGGCTTTTTTTTTTTTAAGGAAAATAAGCACATCCTCTGGCACTACCTGAGGCTATATGGCATGGGGAGTACAACAGTTCTCATATTTTTGGGTCCTAGCAACCCTTTAAATTCTAAAAATGATTGAGGCTCCTACCCTCCCAAACAGCTTTTGTTTACGTGGATAAGGTGTCTTGTTATTATGAAAATAGTTTTGACTTCACAGACCTCCTTAAAGCATCTTGAGGACCTCCTTTAAGAACTATTGGTATAACTCAAAGAGAACTACCCTTAGAACATCAAGAAAAGCAAGAGCCAGCATGGTTCATTAAGAGCAGGGCTCCGTAGACTAACTTCATTTACTTCCTGCTTTTACAGGGTTGTTATACTGACAGGGTGAGGGTAGCTCTTTAGGTAGTTTACTTAGTTCCTAGCAAGCATTTGACAATGCATCTTGTACTCTTCTTGTAAATGTGGTGGAGAGACGTATGCTAAGAACAGAAGAGGGGAGAGATCTGGAACTGTTTGAATGGCCAGACCCAAAGAGTCGTCACTGAGGATTAGAGGAACGTGATTAGCTGCCTTCCAATACCTGAACAGCTGTCATTGGGAAGAGGATCAGACTTGTGGTTAGTAGCAGAAGGCATTGAATGGAGTTGCAAGAAAAGCAGATTGAGGCAGGATACAAGGAGGAAAAAAATGTCCAAACAATAAAAGCCATCAACATCTGAATAGGCTCCCCATTTCATTCAGAATCTTCCAGCAAATGCAGGATGATGTGTACATTGGATTCATTATAAGGGAGATTATGATTCAGGAACAGTTTGGAAGAGATGGCCCTCTGAGGTTCTGTGATTCTGATTCCAGAGACCTGGAATGGGAGATCCAGCCCTGATACTTGCTAGCTATGTGACTATAGGCAGGTAACTAAACCTCTTTCAGCCTCAATTTCTTCCTCTGTGAAATGAGGATATTACCTTTAGCACTATTCTCACATAGATGTGGTGAGGATACAGTGAAATAATTATGTAAAATACTTTGCAAATCTTAAAGCACCACATAAATGAGAGCTATACTAAAGATAATGACAATAAAAATGATGATGATGATGATGATGATGATGATGATGATGTGGAAGCAACCAATAAGAATTTTTATCTCTATTTCCGAGATGGGGAGATTTGGTTCAATGGATAGTTCTTAGGTAACCAATTTGTGATATATGGGATGTCCTAAAAGTCTTAGTGCAGTTTTAAGCCTTTAAGTTCAGAATTTTTAAATGCACTAAAGACTCTTGGGGCAACCTATATTTTGTACTGAGTGATTCCATATTTCATTCTCAGTCTACCAGAAAATTGTGTCCTGCCCCACATTCACCCATTTAAAAGAAATGTGTAGTCCTGGAAAAAGCACTGGACTGGAAGTCAAGAAACATGGATCCCATATATGACCTTTAAGGTCCTTTCTAGCTCTGAGATTCTGTGATTACGTCACTGCCTTCCCTTTTTGCCAATTATCATTCCTTCTTACACACCCATTTTTTCCTTTTTTCCCCCTTCCTATTTTCACTCACACACTCATCTTCGCAATATTCTTACCCTAGCTATGTCTTCAGATGTGAATTGTTATAGTATTCTAATAAATAGATAAAATAATGATTGGCTATGACCTAGTGAGCGTAAAGGTTCAAATGGAAATTTTTTTGGATACTGATATTCAAAATAAGGTTACACAACTCTCCTGAGCCAGGCAGCTAGGTGGCAAAATGGATAGAGCACAGGGCTGGCAGTCAGGAAAACCTGAGCTCAAATTTGACCTCAGACACTTAACCTGAGCAAGTCACTTAACTCTGTTTGCCTCAGTTTCCTACTGTAAACTGGAGACAAAAATGGCAAGCCACTCTAGTGTCTTTGCCAAGAAAACCCCAAAAGAGGTCACAAAAAGTCAGATACAACTGAAAAATGACTGAACAACAACTTCCCTAAATCATTAGCCTGCAACCCACCAGAGAGAAAATTTTGAAGAGGCACAGACCATTCTGTAAATTACTGGGGAAATGCCCATATTCTTGCTGGGACTATCCAAACTTTCTCCAAACTATGACAAATGAATTTGAATGAATGTGTTCAAATCTAACTTAGGAACGTTATTAAAAGTAACCTGACAAAGGTGAGCTGCACCATGCATGAATGCAGTTCTGTTCCCCCAGTGGGAGATCTAGGCATTCACAGCAAGTGGAAAGAAATGAGAATACCTGCTGTGGAAATTTGAGAGGAAAATTGATCACACATGTTCAAGGAGATTGCCTGAGATTTGCCATGAAAGTAAAATTCCAGAATTCTAACAGGCAGTCTGTGAGCAAACACTTTTTTTTTAAATCCCTAGCACTTAGCACAGTGCCTGGGATGTCGGGAATGTTTAATAAATGCTTATTGGCTGACTGACTCTTTCGGGGGAAAACTAAGAAAACTCCCCTTATTCCTCCAAACTACTTGAATTACCCCTGAAAGCAATCCAGAAAGCCTCTAAATCCCCTGGAGTTATTTGTATGTGGGGAAAAAATTACTCCATGCAACAACTTTAGAAGAAATTATAACATGCCTACTAAGTGCACAGCATACTTCTAGAAGCAACAGATATAAAGACAACCATATTTCCACATGAGTCATATTATGAAAAAAGAATCAGAACAAAAGGGAAAACCACAAAAACACAAAAAAAGTGAAAATAGTCTGCTTCAATCTGCATTCAGACTCTGTAGTTCTTTCTCTGGACATGATTAGCATTTTCTATCACAAGTCTTTTGGAATCATCTTGGATCATTATATTGCTGAGAAGAACTAAGTCTGTCATGGGTGATCATCATACAATGTTGCTGTTACTATGTACAATGTTCTCCTGGTTCTTCTCACTTCACTCAGCATCAGTCCAGGTGTTTCTGAAAGCCACCTGCTTGTCATTTCTTATAGAACAATAGTATTCCATTACACTCATATACCACAACTTGTTCAGCCATTCCCTAATTGATGGGCACTCCCTCAATTTCCAATTCTCAGCCACCACAAAAAGAGCTGCTATGAATATTTTTGCACATGTGGGTCCTCTTCCCTTTTTTATGATCTCTTTGGTAAACAGACTTAGTAGCAGTATTGTTGGATCAAAGAGTGTGCATAGTTTGGTTGCCATTTGGGCATAGTTCCAAATTGCTCTCCAGAATGGGTGGATTAGTTCACAACTTCACCAACAATGCATCAGTGTTCTGATTTTCTCACTTCTTCTCCAACATTTATCATTTTCTTTTTATGTCTTTTTTAGCCAATCTGAGGTGGCACCTCTTGTTTTAGTTTGAATTTCTCTAATCAATAGTGATTTAGAGCATTTTTTTCATATGATTATAAATAGCTTTAATTTCTTCCTCTGAAAACTGCTTCTTCATATTCATTGACCATTTATCAATTGGGCAATGACTTGTATTCTTATGCATTTGACTCAGTTCTCTATATATTTTAGAAATGAGGCCTTTATCAGAAACACTGACTGTAAAAATTCTTTCCCAGCTTTCTGCTTTCCTTCTAATCTTGGTTGCATTGTTTTTGTTTGTGCAAAAGCTTTTTAATTTAATGAAATCAAAATCATCCCTTTTGCATTTCATGATGTCCTCTATCTCTTGTTTGGTCATAAATTCTTCCCTTCTCCATTGATCTCAGAGTCAGGATTACTTGCAAATCCTCAGACATTTAGTGGCTATATGACCCTAGACAAGTCATTGAACCCTTCTGAGCTTCAGTTTCCTCATCTATACAAATGGTATAATAATACTTGCATCATTTACCCCCATAGAGCTGTTGTATGGATCAAAGAAGGTAATATATGTAGAATCCTTTCCAAGCCTAGATTAATATCAATTAGTGTTGTTTAAACCATTCTCACAAAAATTTTAAAGAGAAGGGAAAGTAGACACATGAGTTGGTAGTTAATGATGTCTTCTCAGGTTACCTTACTTATGGATGATGCCATCCATAACCTAAAAATTGAAAATAATGTTAACACCCATTATATCAGAATGGAGCTGTTTTCCAGAATGGATAATAATTCTGAAAAAGGTTTTCAATTGCAGTCTAAAGTTTTCCCACTCGTATTCAATTAACTCCATATTCAAACCAAGTTAGGTATTCATTTCAAAGTCATAAAGTATTTAAAGTGACTCAATTATATTCCTCACACAAAGTTACTTTACAAAATAAAAAATAAATATTTGAAAAGCTCAACAACCATGACAAGGATTTTCAGATGAATGTAAAACACAATCAAGGCATTTCAATTGTGTAAAATATATTATAGGAGTTTCGATTAAAAATATAACAATGCTTCTTCACACTTGAGCATCACAAGTTCAATAATATACCTGAAAATTATGTAAAATTAATCATGCATAGGATCTCTTCTGTAGGGTTTCATCTAACACTGCATTTAACTAATTTTTACTGTGTTTACTACTGGAAAACCTATATTTTCATCCAAAGGACTAACTTTCCACTCTGGTTAGTGGAATTTCTGCAGTACAGAATATACCTATGAGATATCATTTCTGTGAAGAGGTCTACAGACAAAGAGTCAGAAGAAAAGAAGTCTAGTCATAGCTCCATCAGAGATTCATTGTGTGACCAACTTGGGACAAATCCTAAGGACTGTGTTCTTACCGGGCAGCTAGGTGATACAGAAGATAGAGTGCTAAGCCTAGAGTCAGGAAGACCTGAATTCAAATCCAGCCTCAGACCTAGCTGTGTGACGCTGGGCAAGTCACTTAACCCTGTTTGCCTCAGGTTTCTCATCTGGAAAATGAGCTGGAGAAGGAAATGGTAAACCACTCCAGCATCTTTACCAAGAAACCCCAACAGGGGTCACAAAGAGTTGGACACAACTGAATACAACTTTTAAAAGTGCCCTTATTCCTGCTTGGTTCACAAGTTAGTGAGGAATGGAAGTGAACATTAGAGAACATGTGAAGGTGTTTAGAACACTCCAAAGAAAGGGTCTTATACATCTAAGCTATTTATCATGACTTACTTCAAAGTCATGCTGGGAAGATCAATAAAATAATGTGGGTGAACTATTTTCATCTTGATCACACTTGATCAGAATCGAGAGTTCTTAGTTTGAAATTTTATAAGTTAGCAGTTACACAATTTCTTCTGCCTTCTCTTAGCCATAAGACAGGGCAGAGGGCGGGGGGAAAGAAGGGGAGGTATTTACCAGGTCAGGACCAAGAGATGGATGGCAGTATGCCAGGCTCAGGGGACCAGAAGGAATAGCAATAGTAGAGGCAAAAGAGGAGAAGAAGGAAGAGATGCAACAACTAACATTCAAATCTTGCATCCATCACTAACTTCCTGTGTTGTCCTTGGCAAATTACCTAATCTTTCTAGGCTCATTTATACAAGGGAATGGACAAGATGGAACCTGAGGTCCTGCCTAGCTCAAAATCTACAATCCTGTGATCATGTGATCAAATGAGACACCTTTGAAAGGACTTTGCAAACATATAAAATCAATATGAGCCATTATCATCATATCATAATAGCTAACATTTATATAGAGCTTACTATGGGCCAGGCACTTGGCTAAGCACTTTATAATTATTATCTCATTTGATACTCACAACAACCCTGGAAGGTAGGTGCTATCATTATCCTCATTTTGCAAATAAGGAAACTGAGGCAAACAGAGGTTAAATGATTTGCCCAGGGTCACACAGCTAATAAATGTCTGAGGCCAGATTTGAACTCAGGTCTTCTGAACTCTAGGCCCAGTGCTCTATGAACTGCACTGCCTAGCTGTGAGGCAGGCATCACACATATCACTATTCCCATTATATAAATGAGGAAACTGAGGATCAGAGTGGTTGAGTGACTTACCCATAATTCCATAACTAGGGGCAAGATTTAAACCCAGAGCTGTCTGACTCCAAGTCCAGTACTCTATCCATGAATCTCTAACATTTTTTTGGTATTATCTATCCCTATCAGCAAAAAAAAAAATAAGTTTGAGCACACATCCAGAATCATATATTTATTAATTAATTATATAATTATATAAAGCATTAATTAAATGTAATAATTAATGATTATATTAAGTATGTTTATTTATTAGTTAAATACTTATAAGAAAAATAGCATAACATGGTGGATAGTGAGCCAGCTTAGAAGGTGGAAAACCTGACTCCAAGCAGGAGTTGTGTGGTCCTAGTCAAGTCATTTAATCTCTGTGTTCTATTCAGCTCTCCAAGTCTGTAAGATACAGAGAGGATTCTGACTAATCTGCATCTGTAGATGAAGTTTTTTCATCCCTCAGTCCCTAATGCTAATGATAACATAGGTTGAGTTCCTGTCCCTAACTTGACATACGTGTATTACTGTTCTAATCTATAATGAACTTTATAAAATGTATTTATTTATTTTTATTTATATATAAATATAAATATTTATATATTTATTTATATTTGTTTATATATTTATATATAGATATATATTTGTATATAAACATGTATGTTTAAAAGGATACAAGAAATATGAAATAGATAATGTCCTAAGAATATAATTTTAGGGGCAGCTAGGTGGCGCAGTAGATAGAGCTCTGGCCTTGGAGTCAGAAGACCTGATTTCAAATCCAGCCTCAGCCACATAACACTTCCTAGTCATATGACCCTGGGCAAGTCACTTTAGTCTGATTGCCTCACCAAAAAAAAAAAGCAAAAAAAAAAATACAATTTTATCAATAGTACAAAATCCTTTTACCCTCACCACAGAAATAATAATAACAACAATAATAAAATAATATCTTTTAGTGAGACCAAGGTGCTTGAATGTGCTTCATTATTTTTGAAGTTTTGATTTAATACTCTATGATACAGTGAGTGTGATCCAAAGGCTGGTTTTAAACTCAGATCATTTTAATACTTGGTCTTAATGACTGTCATAGCTGAAAAATCACCTCAAATATACATAGATCTAAATAGAAGAAGTGCATATTTGGCTAGGCTTACTCAATCAGGATATGAATTTTTCAGTTCCATCCAATGATTATGCAAAGGTTTTTGTTACAATTTGGTTAGTAAATTTCTGCCTTCCCTGATGCCTGTCACTTGTTCTTACAAGCTCACTGGAAGATATTACATTTCTATATATTTCATAAATGGGCGCAAAAGCCACTAAAATTCCTGATTGGAAAAATTTTAAACATATTAGAAAATTTTACTTCCTTTTCTTTTTTCTTTTTTGTAAATGAGAGGTTGTTGGTTTTTTAATGGGTGACATACTTGCCAAACATACTTTGCTAATTATAGAGGCTTCATACTATCATTAGCTAATATCTCAAGACACAATTTTGTGCTGAGAGCAAGAGTCATCATTAATGAAAGCAAATATTAAACCATATTAAAAAATAATCATCTTGATAATTTTGAATTTTTGGTTGAATTTTTGTCAGTACTGATTAGATCATCATTATTTTTGCCTCCCAGTGTGGCTGACAAAGATCTCTTACTAGGAGCAGAAATTTCAGCACTATTAATTTCTTATTGTTCATTTATGCTCATATTGTTATTAGTATTCTTTATAGGAATCTTTTTAAACCACTTAATCATTTTGTGAGAATTGATAGAATTAAAACCTACACAAAGTAATTGACAAAAGCCCTTAAATCAGGACTTGTAAGCTGCAATATGTAATAATATGCTGAAAGCAAATGAATGAGTGAGGGAATGAGTGTCATTTCCTTTTGCATCATGGGGCTCTTATTCTTCCCTCAGGATACTTCTTGTAAAGCATATTGCATGTGACCATCTGACATGTGGACCAAATAAAGGTGCCAGGATCAATCCATGTATTAAATTAGGGCTTAATTTATTTTCTTTAGATGAAAAGTACAATAATTATAAATAGGAGTTTTAATATGTTTTCCATACTCCAGCTTGCATAGCTCCTAAGGTACATACACCCCATTTTGCAGACTACAGCACCAGGAAATACAGGCATCCATGTTGCATTTTGAGCACTCTAAAGGAGAAAATACCCTTTTTCTAGAAAGAGAAGAGTTGGGATCTTTTAGATAAGGTCAGTTGAGAATAGCCAAGTTGGGAAACTTGGAGGATGCCCTAGGGGACCTTTGAGTACAAATGTGGGGGGCTTCCCAAGCCAATCACGCACATGTCTTACTTGAAGGTCACATTTTCTAACTTCAGTCAGGGCAGTGAGCTTCTTCCAAGTTCCAGAGACAGCACAGGGAATAAAAAACCCATTTCCAGGGACCATTTTACCTTCATCCCCTACTGCTTCTCTATCCTACCAATATTCTTCCATTCCTCAGAGTACACAGGTAAGAAGATGAGAGAATCAGAGGAAGAGGTTCTACGTCACATTCTACCACCTGTGGAATTCTGGGACTTCTGGCACCATAGCCCTGTGGGAGTTAGGTAGATATTCATATCATGTGTAGAACTTTTCTATACATGCTCAGAGGAGTTATAAATAGTTGTTGGTGGTAACACATTTTCTAGGACAGCTAGGTGGTGCAGTGGATAAGAGTGCTAGCCCTAACGTCAGGAAGACTCATCTTTCTGAGTTCAAAACTGGCCTCAGACATTTACTAGCTGTGTGACCTCAGGCAAGTCACTTAACCCTGTTTGCCTCAGTTTCTCAATTGTAAAATGAGCTAGAGAAGGAAATGGCAAACTATCTCAGTATTTTTTCCAAGAAAATCCCAAAATGGGGTCACAAAGAGTCAGACACAGCTGAAAGAACAAAACACATTTTCTCTGCCCAGTATGGAAACTTTTCTTAGAAACGCATGCCCAAAAGAGATCTTAGAAAAAAATAACTAAAAAGTTCTTTAGTATCTTCCCCATTAACCATGGCTTCCTTATTTTAACCTTGATGTTGGTAAGCTGTTTTAGGGACATCGCTACCCCACAGAATCTTCAACCCTATGTCTTTTACAGAAAATAAAAAGGAGGAAATATTATCAGTAAGCTTTATTAATAAGCAAATTAAAATGTGAACAGGAAAAATCAAATTATTTGATTGGCTAATAAGTCTGAGCAGTGACTAATAAACCATAATTCACTACTCAAAATTTATGAGAATCATCATTACTTAATTAACAATATAAATATTTCTTTAAAAATTTTATAATACAACATTATAATTATAATAAGACATCCCAGAGCATGAATTATGGGGTAGTAAATTCACACTTAATTCTGTTGAAACTGGACCTGAATGAGTACAATATAATGTACAGCTTTGATGTTTAAGAAATAAAGCAAGGCAAAAGTGTTTCAAAATTCAAGTTCCTATTCATTTGGAAAATAAGCAAAGAAATCCAGGGAGAATATAATTTATTGGGTGTGAGCTGTATTAATTTTACAAGTGGTAATTACATTACTACATGAGACATGTATTGAAGAGATTCAAAAAATTAAATACCTTTTCTTAATGTTCCTGATTTGTAAGCATATAGAACTTTCTTTTTCTCCCAAAAGGAGACCAAGTTTAAGACCTTGCATTCTATTAATGAGAAACTATATATATATGTATATATATATATATATATGTGTGTGTGTGTGTGTGTGTGTGTATATATATGTGTGTGTGTGTGTGTGTGTGATATGTATATATACACACACACACACAAAGATACTATCTCTCCATCTATCTGTGTGTATGTGTATATATACATATATATATATATATATATACATGCATACATACATACATACTAATGTATATAGTAAATTCATATTAATTTCAGGGGTGGTAGGGGAAGGGGGAGGATTAGAAAAAGTCTGTTGTAAGAGTTTTGATTTGAACCTTGAAGGGAACTAGGGATTCCAAGAGGCATATATGAGAAAGGAGGGCATACTCCAGGCATGGGTGACCTCCTGGGCAAAGGCAGAGATGGGAAATAGGTGTGCATGGAACAGGAAGTAAGACAGATTGGTTGGAATGTAAAGTAGAGCATGAAGGGGGAGTGTAATTAACCTGGAAATATAGCTTGGGGCCAGATTGTGAAGGACTTTAAATGCCAAAGAGAGGAATATGTCTTTTTCTGAGAAATAATGGGGAGCCAAAGAAGCTTCTTAGGCAGAAGAGTGGCATGGTCAGACTAGTTATTTAGGAATATTGATTTGGTAGCTATACAGAGGACAGATTGGAGAAGACAAATGAGGAAGTGGGACTAACTGAGAGGCTATCACAAAAGTCAAGACAAGGGAGATGAAGGCCTGACCTAGCATAGTTCCCATGAGTAGAGAAAGGGGGAAAGCTACAAGGGGTATCTTTTTTTTTAATCACATCATGAAGTAAAGAACATGTGGCCCCATGAGGAAACAGAAGGCCAAACATGGGGCCTTGCTTTGGCCCATCGAATAGTTCTAATCCAAAGAGTCTGTCACAGCATTATTACTACTATGTGCTCTGTTCAGGGGAGGGGGAGAGAAGATTCGCTATTTTGAGTGGGAAAACAAATCATTACACAGGTGTTTCTAGGTCATAGTTAAAGCACTGAATTCTAACACCCTGAATTAGAAGTCTGGGTTCACTCTAAAGAGTTTTATGTTACATGGCTGGTCATTTATGTCTTGGTTTAATATCTTTGTGATTTTGTCTGAACGACCCGTATCTGAATGTGCACTGGTGGGCGTTAGATTCTGAACTCTCAGACGCAGGGATGAATGTGATCCTATGTGATTCCCTCTGTATAGCAAGCATGTGAAGATTTCTCTCCAACAGAATGGGCAGATGAAAACAATTTGTTCCAATGGCCATGAAGGTGGCTGAAGCAGGCATTGTGAAGAGTTTAGAGCTTGGTCAGACATTGAAGACACCAAGATTATCCACTGCATCCTGGGCCATCACTAGCCATCCTAGGCAGCAATCATCAAAACTATTTGGTACAGGCTAAGAAATAGAGTGGTGGATCAGTGAAATAGGTTAGGTATATAAGACACAGTAGTCAATGACTATAGTAATCTACCGTTTGATAAACCCAAAGAACCCAGCTTCTAGGATAAGAACTCACTATTTGACAAAAACTGCTGGGAAAACTAGAAAATAGTATGGCAGAAACTGAGTACAGACCAACATCTTACACTGTATACCAAAATAAAGTCAAGATGGCTACATGATTTAGATATAAAGGCTGATACTATAAGCAAACTGGGAGAGCAAGGAATAGTTACCTGTCAGATTTATGGAGAATGGAAGAACTTATGATCAAACAAGAGATAGATAACATTAAGAAATGCAAAATGGATAACTTTTATTACATTAAATTGAAAAGTTTTTGTACAAACAAAACCAATGCAACCAAGATTAGGAGGGAAGCAGAAAATTGGGAAAGAAGTTTTACAACCAGTGTCTCTGATAATGGCCTCATACCTAAAATATGTAGAGAACTGAATCAAATTTATAAGAATACAAGTCATTCCCCAATTGATAAATGGTCAAAGCATATGAACAAGCAGTTTTCAGATGAAGAAATTAAAGTTATATATAGTCATATGAAAAAATGCTCTAAATCACTATTGATTAGAGAAATCCAAATCAAAACAACTCTTAGATACCATATTACACCTATCAGATTGGTTAACATGACAAAACAGGAAAATTATAAATGCTGGAAAAGATGTGAGAAAATTGAAACACTAATGCATTGTTGGTGGACTTGTGAACTGAGCTAACCATTCTGGAGAGCAATTTGGGACTATGCCCAAAGGGCTACAAAATTGTACACACCCTTTGACCGAGCAATACCACTTCTAGGGCTGTATCCCAAGAAGATCAGAAAAATGGGGAAAAGACTCACATGTACAAAAATATTTATAGCAGCTCTTTTTGTGGTGGCCAAGAACTAGAAATTGAGAGGATGCCCATCTATTGGGAAATGGCTGAACAAGCTGTGGTATATGAATGTAATGTAATACTATTGTGCTATAAGAAATAATGAGCACGTGGACTTCAGAAAAACCTGGAAAGACTTGTATGGACTGATGCTGAGTGGAGTGAGCAGAACCAGGAAAATATCGTACACAGTAACGGCCATGCTGTGCAATGACTAACTTTGTTAGACTTCGCTCTTCTCAGCATACAAGGATCTAATACAACTCCAAATGACTCATGATGGAAAATGCTATCCCCATTCAGAGCAAGAACTATGGAGCCTAAATGTAGAGCAAAGCATATTATTTGCTCTCTTTGTTTTGTTTCTTCTTTCTCATGGCTCCTCCCATTTGTTCTAATTCTTCTTTACAACACAACTAAAGTGAAAATAAAGGGAAAAAAATGTTTATTGATCGACTGACTGGTCTGTGAAACAATTCAATTCAGCAAACATTTATTAGCACCGTGCTAGGGTTGTGCTGGGGATATATTCTACACCATGCACACAAATAAGTCTAATAGGAGATGAATCATGGCAGGAGAGAACCCTAAATTGAGGGCAGGAAGGCTTCTCTAAGAAGGTTATACCTGAGCTAAGCCTTGAAGGAAAGATAAGGATTCCAAGTAGATGAAGAAGGAATGCATTTCAGCCCAGAATAGTAGTTTGTAAAGCAGAATAACGTAAGGAGGCTACAAATGGAGGTAGGAACAGGGATGTGCTGGTGTCAGCTTGCACTGCTTATCAGAGCCTGTTGTTAAATTTTCAGCATGAACATTTACAGCTCAGGAATTGGCAAATGCTACAAGTTAGGGCTTAATTGATTTTTTTCATTGCTTGTCTAGACTTGAGGAAGTGGAGGGGGGTGGGGTGGGAATGTTGATCCAGCTTAAATTTAAAAGTCTGTCCTGCATACTTTTTAATTTTTTTTTTCAGAGAGCTAGTTGTTAAACATTTGCCAGCATACCTCTGGGTAGGCATCAGATTGTAGAGATCCTTAAATAGTTTCAGTGTCATCGTAGAGGCCACAAAGAGCCAAAGAACGTTTTGGGGCAGGGTAGAACTTTTTGGAGAAATATGTTTATATGGGGGCAGTTAGGTGGTATAGTGGATAGAATGCCAGGCCTGAATTTGGGAAGACTCATCTTCCTGAGTTCAAATCTGGCTTCAGGCACTTACTAGCTGTGTGACTCTGGGCGAGTCACTTAACCTGTTTGCCTCAGTTTCCTCATCTATAAAATGAGCTGGAGAAGGAATGGCAAACCACTCCAATATCTTTGCCACAAAAAATTCCAAATGGGGTCATGAAGAGTCAGACAACCTGAAACAACTCAACAATAACAACAAATGTTTATATGGGCAATTGTATGGAGTATGGATTGAAGATGTAGAGTCTAGAAGGAAGGAGGCCAATTAGGAGGCTGTTATAGCAGTACAGAGAAGAAATGATAAAAGTTTGACCTAGGGCAGTGAATGATACTGGTCAAGGAGGTAGGTGAGGGCATGTATGAGGAAGGAAGGAGGGATGCAACTGGCTTCCAATAAGCATTAGGTCCCCTTGAAGGGTCTACATGTATACACACCACACTGTGTGAGGCACCCTATCATGACCCCAGACCTCTAGGAATCTGTTGTTATCTAAGACAAATAATTAGTGTAATTGTATATAGAAAAATATACTAACAACTAAGTAAAGAGCATATACACAAAACTTTTGAATATAACTTGGTTTTACCATCCTTTAAAAAGCCATATCATAGGCAGACCAGTTGAAGGCACTAAGCATATTTAACTTAGAGAAATGAGGACTAAGTGCAGATCACTTTCTTCCCATCTTTGAAGAGGCAATTAATGGAAGATCATATTTGTTCTCTTTGGCCCCAAGGAGCAGAACAAGGCTAATGGGTGGAAATTGCAGGGTACTTATTTGATGTTGTTATTGTTTGTCCTTTATTCTCAAAGAAGACCGTGACATCAGGGAGGTGATGCCATGACTTGCAAGTGAATTGGATTTAAGTGAGGAAGGACTATGCAAAGTCACCAGCCTCACTTTCTCCTGTGGAGCCAGATTTCAGCTCAACATTAGATTCACTCAAATACACTATGGAGTGGACTGCCTCAGTTAGCAATGAGTTCTCTGTTACAAAGTCTTTGAGCAAAGACTGGACTGTTAGTTTTCAAGAATATATCCTTCAGGTAGAGTTTAGAATAGTTTACCTTCATTGTCTCTTACTACTCTGATACATTATAGTTCTATAATCTTAATACTTAGTATTTCCTCTATCAGTGTTTGTTGGGGACCTCTCCATGCCTCCTTATCCTATGTAACTCTTATTGATATCATTCCAGAAATTCTCCAAAGAGGATCTACACAACTCTCTGAAGACCTTTCTATTATTCTATTACTATACTGAGAGAGTCAGTATAGCACTTGGATAATTCATATAGTCTTCAGCTCTCCTTAAGCAACCAGGCTATCTTTTGTTCTATTCATACATGCCCTTGATAACATCTTTTACACCATCTCTTGTGCAAAAGTCATCACTGGCAACATGCTTAAGCCTATCGACCCTCCATGAGGCATCATGAAATAGCAAAAGAGCAATGGATTTGCAGTTGAAGGACCCTGGTTTAAATCCCAGTTTACCACTTAATACCTATGTGATCCTGGACATCACTTAACCTAGCCGATTTTCTAGATGAAGGGTTTGAATTAGATGACCACTAAAATCTCTTCCAACTATAAACTTAGGATCCTTGGGAGGCATTTGTAAATTTTGATTATTCTGAGACCATGATATTCCTTAATTTATAATGACAGAGCAACATGGGGAGAATTCTAAGATTTCAAATTTTTGAAAATTCAAACTTAACACAGATTAGAAATTGGTTGTTCATACTACATCAGGATTCTTCACTTTGCAAAAGAAATTATTGGATTTTGACATGTTTTATATGGAGAGTGATCAACAAAAATTTGTTGAATGAATAGGAATGTTCTGAATAAACTTTAAGTAACAATCTCCCTGAGGGAATTCAAAATGTATGTTTTATAAAAGCCTATTTACATGCAACATGGGGGGTACATATTTACTCTGTAACATGAGATATGCATATAGTTATGTATGTATGTTATATGAGGGTTAATTTGCAATTAATTGGATGCTTAGCAAAGAAAGGGTTCATGTCAAGTACAAAATACAATCTTTCTTCCAATTAATCATGGATGGATTTTGGAGGAGGTATTTTGGGGATAGAGCTATAATTCAATTCAATCCAACAAACATTCATAAAGTACCTACTATGTGAAAAGTTTACAAAAGCAAAAAAGAAAACAATTCCTAATCTCAAGGAGTTTATTTTCCACCTGAGGAAGCAGATGCATAAACAAATAAGCATTCAAATGATAATTTGAAGATCACCACTAATAACTTAGGAAGATCAGATAGGTTTCTTTAGGAGGTGGCACCTAACCTAGACCTTGAAGTAAGTTAGGGATTCTAAGAGTCAGTGCAGTTCAGGCCCCAGGTAGCCTGTGCAAAGTCACATAAATGGGAAATAGAATGCTAAGTTCAAGGAATAGCAAGTAGTCCAGTATTGCTGGACCATAGAGTGTATGAAGAGTAGTAATATTAAATAAGCTTGGGAAGTGTAGACTAGAGTCACATTGTAAAGATCTTTAAATCCCCAGCTTAAGTATTTGATGGATCATCAATAATTCTCAAGTCTCCTTTTTCACTGAACTAAAATCTTCTCTACCCTCTAAATCCCTCACCAGATTCCACTGATTGTTGTTCAGTTGTACACAACTCTCCATGACCCCATTTGTGTTTTTGTTGGCAAAGGTATTAGACTGGTTTGCCATTTCCTTCTCCACCTCATTTTACAGATGAAGAAACTGAGGCAAACAGTGTTAAGTGATTTGTCCAGAGTCACACAGCTAGTAAGTGTCTGAGAGCAGAGTTGAATTCAGGAAGATGAGTCTTTCTGACTCCAGGCCCCAAGCTCTATCCTCTGCACCACCTACCTGCCCCAGGCAAGTATTGGCCAGATTTTATAACAATGAATAAAAATTGACTATAGGTAGACATTGGGCTAGATGCTTTTTAAGGGCCTTTCCAACATTAAGATTCAATGGTTCTATGAAGTTCAAGTAAGCAATGAAATGGTCAAGAGAATGGAAAAGAAAGAAAATGTTATTTACAAATTGGACAAGACTCTGGATTCTAACATTCCAGAGCTGAATCCAAGTGAAATCCAGATCAATTTGACCAGCTCAGCAGGAGCAGTAACCAGAAACATATCTAGAAATAAATTGCAGGTGACTTGGCCTACACAAGAGTACTTGTCTCACTTGTGGACTGAAATCGATAACTTTGAGAAAGATGTTTTTTTTTCACTAAAGCTAGTTGGCATGTATATGTGTTGTTTTTTTAAATGAGATTACAAATTTAAGCAGGATTAATTATAAGGTGAATCACCACAACTATTTAGCATTTGCTTCCATGTTCTTGCAGGAGAAAGAGAAAGCATCGAGGTATTTTGTTCTTTCTCCTTTTTGTTTGGACATTGGGGAAAACTGACAGTGGAATGGGATTTATTGGGGTGTAAATGCGGTGAACTAAATAACAGATTATTGTTGTAAAGTTTATCAATAAAAATTTAACGATTAGGAACAGGAGTGTCAGGCTAGCTCCAAGTCCCCCGGCTCCTGTTGGATTAGAGTGGTTTTTTAATGTTATTTTAATGGAATTTTTCATGCATGAATTTGATTGGGTTCTGAGGATTGTTGGTTTACTGTTCTGTGTGTGCGTGTGTTTTTAAAGAAAATAATTATTTAGGAGACTTTTTTTTAAAGATTTAAAATTGAGATTCTCTCAGTCATAGGTGTCCCTACCAGGTGTTTAGCGTAGAAAGGAATGTATGTGTGTGTATGTACGTATGTGCACATGCATGTGTGTTTGTATGTTCTGGAAAAGTGACTTACCATTTCTGTGTCAAATTCCATTACCAAATTTCCTCAAGAAATACCTCTCATTAGGGGCAGCCAGGTTGCGCAGTGGATAGAGCACCCGCCCTGGATTCAGGAGGACCTGAGTTCAAATCCGGCCTCAGACACGTAACACTTACTAGCTGTGTGACCCTGGGCAAGTCACTTAACCCCATTGCCTACCCCCCCAAAAAAAAGAAATACCTCTCACTAGTCTGGATGATGGTATTGACCAGGCACCAAATTCACTTTCCAAGCTGTGATAAACAGTCTTCCAGAGGTTCCAAAAACAGAGTTTTGTTCTATGGCTCTAAACCCCTTTGTCTCATTGTAAGAACATGTATTTATTCATTCCATTCATTTGGCAAACATTTATCAAATTCCTATCTTGCACTAGGCAAATAAATAGTCCCCTGCCTCAGGGAGCTTCCATTCCGTGGAGAAGTAAGTGGGAGGTGGAGGGAACAGAAAACAATACAAACACAGATAAGTAAATAAAATAGGTGCATAATAAAAACAAAGTAATTTCCAGGGGGG
This sequence comes from Phascolarctos cinereus, assembly GCF_003287225.1. Lineage (NCBI taxonomy): Eukaryota > Metazoa > Chordata > Mammalia > Diprotodontia > Phascolarctidae > Phascolarctos > Phascolarctos cinereus. The sequence continues at coordinate 211,217,574 of NW_027556098.1, read as the reverse complement.
AAGGACTCTAGCAACTGGGAGGTCAAGCTAGACCACCTCTTGGGCTAGCTTTTTAATTCAGGCAACCAGGGAGCTACATCAACATGCCAAACCTTATTCCCTTGAGCCAATTAAGTCTCTAAGATCATTTCAATACTTTTTAAGGAAAAAATAGCCTAGCCTGCATGGCAGGGATTGTTCCCACCCCATCAGACAACAGAGCCGTGGACAACCCCTATATTTAGATGGCAAGAAGAAAAGGAAGAGGAGAAAGAAGAAATATTCTCCTTCAGCTGTTGAAGAAGTTTAAGCTGGCTGCCTTAATTTACTTGTCCCACCTTGATTTCAGGGGTGCAGTAATACACAAATACTAGGTCTTCTTTGCACTTTGAAAGGACTCTCAATTCTGAGCCACCTTGAAGCTGGGCTGAAGGAGCCAGACCTTCCTGAATCCTCTCTTTCTCAAACCCTTCCTGAACAGAAACAGGATTCACTGACATAATTTTCCAGAATGCTCATAGGTTTTTCTCTTTCTCTGTTCTTTGGAATGCTACGCTTCTCTTCTTGAGGAAGCTGATTGATGTTAAAGCCCTTCTCTGCACACCAGCTAGATTTGGATTCTTCCAGGGATAGGTGAACAAATGAAGCATTTGTCCTTTTCACGCTTTTGTACCCTGTGCAACCCCTGCCTGATGATCTGACATCATGGATCTAGTGGATCACAGAAATGCACCCCGTCTGCTTTGTAGCTGCCAAGTTTAAGAACTGGGGGGACCCTGCCTCCCCTCTTAAAGGATCACATCTTTTTATAGGCAAACAGGTGATATACTGCTATACTTTTTTCCTGGGGGCCTGTCCTACTCCTCCACTCCCAATCAGATACGCAAATGAAAATGTCATCTCATCTGTCTGTAAAAGTTCTAGACTTTGGCATGGAATTTGCCTTGGCTATTTAGAGCACCTCCATTCTTGAAGCAGCTAGGTGGTCCTGGACCTGAAGTCAGAAGACACGAGTTCAAATCCAGCCTCAGATACTTATTAGCTGTGTGACCCTGGGCACACCCAAGGACCTAGAAGGCCACATGTGGCCTCGAGGCCGCAGGTTCCCCACCCTGTCCTAGTTTCCTCAACATTGAAATGGGGATAATAATAGTACCTACTTCCCATGGTTGTTTTGAGGATCAAATGAAATAATAATCAAACATTTATTAAGAGCCTACTATGTACCATATTTGTCAAGTGCTTAGCATAGTGCTGTATAAATGGTTATTGTCTTTGCTTCCTTTCCCCTTCTTTTCATAGCCTGCCTATAATAAGATTTCCCAAATGTGACCATGAAACATCTTTGGCTTTTTGGCAGAACCTATAAATGCTGGTCCTCAGGATATTTGGTGACGGAAGAAGTATTGAGATACAAGAAATTAAGTCTTCTTCGTGTCCCCTCACAATGACACACATTAAGTATTTTTGAAAACCGGCATAATTTCATATTTAATATTTTAGAACAAGAAATAGCATTAGCATCAAAATGTTCTCTGGACCCCTATTCATTATTCAATTCATAATGTATTGAATATGAGGATGATTGATCTAGATCTAACGCAACCCCCTCATTTCACTTACAAAGAAGGTGAGGCCCGGGGAGGTTAGGTGATGGGCCAGAGGTCCCAAAGGTGGGAAGCTATTGAGCTGGGCCCTGAAGCCAGATGATCTGACTGCCAATCTGACTGCCACCATTCCCACCACTACCCCATGTGGTCCTTACAAGACAGTTTGGGAACCGCTGCCTGGTGAGATGCTCTGACCTGAGAGTACTTTATTCTCCTCTAATGCTCTTTTATTCGAATTTATATTTATTTTTCTAGCACCTGCCTCACATTCTTGTTGTGGCAATCAAATGAAATGGAAAGTGCTTTGCAAACTTTAAAATGAGATATAAATTCTAGTTATTTAGTATTATTGATGACTATTACTTGCCTTATCTCTCCTTTGCTATTATTCAGTTGTTTCAGTCTTGTCTGATTCTTTGTGACCCCATTTGGGGTTTTCCTGGCAGAGATACTGGAGTGGTTTGACATTTCCTTCTCCAGCTCACTTTACAAATGAAGAAACTGAGGCAAATAGAATTAAGTGACTTGCCCAAGATCATATAGCTACTAAGTTTCTGAGGCCAGATTTGAACTCAGATCTTCCGATTCCAGGCCTGGCATTCTATCCACTGCTAGCTTCCTATATCCCCTGCTAAGCACCTAGAGTCAGGAACTGTGTTTTGATTATCTCTGTACCCCTCCCAGTCCCTGATCACAGTGTAGCACATATGAAAAAGACCAGATAAATAGCTGATGAGCAAATTGATGAGTCAGCATGGTACAGCATATAAAGAATGTTGGAGTTGGATTCAAAGTACCTGGGTTCAAATCCCAGCTCTACCATTTACTCTCTGTGTGACTTGGGCAACTCACTTAACCTCTCCTGGCCTCAGTTTCCTGTTCTATAAAATGAAGAGGTTAGCTTAGATTCCTTCCATGTGTAATGATGATGTTGGAGGTGATGATGATGATGATGATGATGATGATGATGACAACAAACAAGAAAAAACAAAGAAATCAGGTGAAAGAAAGCTGGGGTTGAAGAGTCAATGGACTTGGACAATGCTTCTCTGCTTGACTCTTGGGCTAAACACAGCAAGCAGCCCAGTACAGCCTGATGTAATAGGGCAAGTCTCTAGGTGCTTATTCTTTCCACACTTAAATTCCATAAGAGTATAGACAGCTGCTATTCATTGCAAGAGAAGGAAGACAGCCTAGAGTTTTCAGATGGTTGAAAGTCCCTCTGAATTTCAAGAGCTAAAGCTGGAGGATTTGGAGACACCCCTGTTTACAGCCCCTCTTCAATCTGTTTGCTGAAATACTCCTTTAGGTCATCTGTCCTTGTCTGTGCTCTGCCACAAACACCCATACACACACACACACACACACACACACACACACACACAAATCCCTAGCCATCCATTTTTTTACAAACACTATGTCATCAGGTACATTATTTGTTCCTTTCCTCTATGAGTTAAGCAAAATCATCAAAAGAAAAATGTAACCACTGGTACCAAAATTAGATATTATACGTGGTTGGGTTTAGGGAGAGAGACTTGTTGTTGATGATGATAATGATTTTTTTAAAAGGGGTGGGGGAGCTGCCTTTCTCTCATGCCATAGCCTGTGCCCAGATTCACCACGTGACATGTCCCTTCTAGTGTTCAAAGTCCACGCTCCTCCCCAAACTTTTTCAATTAGCTATTTCTCCCCAAGTCACCATGACTCACATTCTCTACCACATTAAAAGCATTTACCCGTAGATACACATAATACAAATATTTGACTTAATCTTGAAGTTTGTGGTTTAGACAGCCTGTTCTGACTCTATCTTTGATGTGCTGATCTGTGCCAGTGTCAGCTGCCTCAGATTGCAAACCCAGAGAGCACAAACTATATCTATCTCTACTTAATCTTTTCAAAGCTTTCCAAGTGGCCCAGAGCCATCTGAATTTTTATCAGTGATTTGGCTGAAGAGATGAGTGACTTGCTTATCAAATTTGCAGATGACATAAAGCCTAAAGGATTAATTAACACACTAAATAACAGAATCAGAATTCTAAAAAACTCTTAGTGGGCTAGATCAGTGAAGTCAAACTCAAATAGAAATGGGTGCCATTAAATCATACATAAGGATTCCTACAAGCACATATTGATTTAGAAAACCACATAGTAACATTGTCTATGTTTTAGTGTGTTTTTAATTATCTTGTTAACTATTTCCCAATTACATTTTAATGTGGTTCTGGTTGCATGAGAACATCTGGCCTATGGATAGCAGGTTTGACATCTCTGGGTTAGAACTTGAATTAAATCTAGTAAGATTACGTTTAATATGGAAAAATATAAAGTCTTATACTTGGGTTCAAAAAATCAACTTCATAATTTAAAATGGGAGGTATGGCTAGATAGCAGTTTGTTTTTGTTTTAGTTTTTTTTTAATCTGAATGTTTGAGTATAATTCACGTTGTTGTTCAATTGTGTCCAGCTTTTCATGACTCCATTTAGGGTTTTCTAGGCAAAAATAGTAAAGTGGTTTTCCATTTCCTTCTCTGGCTCATTTTACAGATGAGGAAACTGAAGCAAATAGGGTTAAGTGACTTGCCCAGAGTCACACAGCTAGTAAGAAGCCAAATTTGAACTCAGGTCTCCCTGATTCTACAGCCAGCACTCTATCCACTGCACCACCTAGCTGCCAAAAGTTAGTGTAGTGTGAGACTGTAGGAAAGCACGACATCCTGGAATCCAGAGTTGATAGTTACATTGTACCTACTGTGTATCCCTTAGCCAGAACTTACTGAGACTATTGTTTTTCATTCTCTGAGCACCACCAATGCCCTTCCTCTAGGAAGAACTTTGACAAACTAAAGAGAGTCCCAAGGAATACAAACAAGATTGTGAAGGAGCTTCATTAGATTCATACCAAATGAAGATTAGCCAAAGGAAATGGGGATGACTAGCCTTGTGGAGAGGAAGCAGTTGGAATCAGCTCCAACCACCTTGTTACATTTTCAGTGTGTTCGGGCAGCTAGGTGGCACAGTGCGTAAAGTACCAACTCTGAAGTTGAAGAGGACCCGAGTTCAAATCCTGCATGAGACACTTACTAGCTATGTGACCCTGGGCAAGTCACTTAAACCTGATTGCCTCTCTCCCCAAAAGAATTCAGTGTGGGTATTTATCCCTCTGAAAGAACAAATGCTATAAATCATGGCTTTATTTGTTGCTTTGTTACCTGTCTGAGCTTTTAAAAGTGATGGAGAAAATGTTAACAATGCAATTTAAACTTAAAAGAGTGTTGTGAATACAGTTTTCAGGGACCCTCTTGTTGGACCGAACAAGCACACCACTGATAACCCTCTCTGAGCACACTTACAGCCTCTAAAGAGAAGTGGGCTTAGACTTGCTCTGTGTGGCTCCAGAGGACAGAACCAAGACCAACAGCTACAAGAGGTCCATTTAAGCTTCCTGCAAGGAAAATTTTCCTAACGATCAGAACAACCCAAAAAACGGAAAGGGGCTCCCTTGGGAGGCCACAGAGTGTCCCCTCAAGGGAGGCTTTCAAAGAAAGGCTGGTCCCAGGGCTGTGGAGCAGATTTTTGCGCACGTATGGGTTGGGTTAGATGACCTCTGACATCCCTTCCAGCTTCTAAATTTCTATGGTTCTGTGAAGTTACTCACAAGTAAGCACTTAAGAAATGATGTTTTGTGATAGCTGTTCTTGAGGTCAGTCATAGTGAAGACTTGCATGCTAAAGACAGGAATTATGCATTGATGGGGCCACCCTGATTGGGTGGAGAGAGGGGGAAGCTTCCAGAGGAGACCCAGGCCTCTCCAAAGGAGGTACTGCCCCTAAATAACTCAAAGTGGTTAGAGTCTCAGTCAAAGCATAATGTGAAGGCAGGCATTAATAACAGTATATCAGTTCTGGTCTAAAGTCATTTATGGCATAAAAGAAAAAAAAACTAACAGGCAAGATTCCCCTCTCTCATTCTAGCATATCCAAAGGAATCTCTTAAAACAACATCCTGGGTAAATTTACTTTTTCCATTTCCACTCCATAAACCATCTAAACCATATATCAAATCTTAACTTCAGACAATTTACTTTCTATTGAATAATATTTCCTTTCGCTGCTAGAAACAAACAATCTCATTTGTTGCTTGGTGTGTGTGTGAGTGTGTGTGTGTGTATGTGTGTGTGTGTGTGCGCTCGCGTGCGTGCGCTTTGTTTTTGTTTTTGTTTTTTTGAATAGTCAGAATAGCTTTGCAGTTGTGTTTGAATTGCCTCAAATGAGGAAATTTGATCCAAGTAATTTCTCACTACAGAAGTCCACGGGGAAGGTTAAGTCTGAAATCAAGACTCTCAGATAATGCATCCAAGTTCAGACATTTGATTTATTGCCTCTCCTCTCTAATGATTAAATATTCGGCTACCCTATTGTAAGTGCACATATATTCATAATGCAACATTCAAAGAAGGTTAACTGTACACTAACTTTCTGCCTTCATCCCCTGAAGAAAAACAGCATGAGCACAATTCACAATTATGGAGTATGTGATATTAGGATCAGAGAAAGAATAAATGTAACTAATGAAGAAATGTGCATCAAATTACCCCCCCCAAAGCACTGAGTTCTTGAAAAGTTTTTCTTTGTGGTAAAGGGACCAAACTACAGCTGTCAGAAACATGGCATCTCTAACCCTTTAACAAATTAAAAATACCATCTGCAGGCAATGCAGTATGGATAAACAGATGTTGCATGAGTACAAAGCCCAGAGAATAGAACATGGCTTGACAGTTCTAAAGTTAATATCTCTGAAAAGAGATAGCATATGTTTCTCTGATGAAGGGAAAGACCATCCCCAGAATGGAACAATCCCTAATGTTTATAAATTGCAATTGAACCACTAATGCACAGTAAATACCTGCATTCGTTTTTTGTTTTTTGTAGAGTTTCTTTAGGAACAGTCAGTAGATCAATTAGAGAAGAGTACGAGTTCAGCATCTTTCTGTGTTCCATTAGTTGTTAGCTTTCGATGAAGAGGGTCCCTACACTATCTTTAATGTTTCTTGCCCCACCCCCACCCCCAATCCAAGAACTCTTCTCGTTAAAACTAACTCTTTTGAAATATGCAAGCCTGGCCAGCTAGTCCTACTTACTAATGGTCCTGAATTGATTCTTAATTAGTTGCAGTTTGGGACAGAATCCAATTAAAATAGCCGAGTGTTCCAAAGGCAGAAAGGAACTAGCTAATATGTGTTAGGCTACAAGCTGCTGATACTTACATTAAGCCCTCGCTCTGGCAAATGGCTATTGTGCAAAATAGAGAAGGATTCAAATCATCCTAAATACACAGAGGGTTTGAACAGAAACCTTCACTTAGTAATTTATCCCCCAGCCATAAAACATGATCAAGAAAGCCATCCCAATGCAGTTAGAAATATTACATTCCTCCACTGCACTTTCTTCCCTCTTCTCTGGAAAAGGACAGGTTACTAATTCAGGAGAAGAGTGGGGAATCTTTTCAATAAATCATTGTATCTTTTCTGTGTATTTTAATTTGTGGTATGTTTTCCAGACTCCTCTTGAAATTCCAGAAGGGGAAAGAAGGGACACTGCATGGAACATGGAAACAGAGAAGGGGGAAAGCCTTAGGCTTTCAACAACAACAAAAGAAAGAAAGAAAGAAAGAAAGAAAGAAAGAAAGAAAGAAAGAAAGAAAGAAAGAGAGAAAGAAAGAGAGAAAGAAAGAGAGAAAGAAAGAGAGAAAGAAAGAGAGAAAGAAAGAGAGAAAGAAAGAGAGAAAGAAGAAAGAGAGAAAGAGAGAAAGAGAGAAAGAGAGAAAGAGGGAGGGAGGGAGGAAAGAAGGAAGGAAGGAAGGAAAGAAGGAAGGAAGGAAGGAAGGAAGGAAGGAAGGAAGGAAGGAAGGAAGGAAGGAAGGAAGGAAGGAAGGAAGGAAGGAAGGAAGGAAGGAAAGAAGGAAGGAAGGAGAGAAAGGAAAGGAAAGGAAAGGAAAGGAAAGGAAAGGAAAGGAAAGGAAAGGAAAGGAAAGGAAAGGAAAGGAAAGGAAAGGAAAGGAAAGGAAAGGAAAGGAAGATTAAAAAAAAAAAGACATTTTTCCTGCATTTCGTCAAAATGCCAAACAGTCACTATATTTGGAAGAGCCTGTTTTGTTTATGAGGGCAACTGGAGGTTATTGGACAGGTATGGCTTTTATGGTTCAAATTTAATTATAGAAAAGTGAGGGATCAGAAAGGCAAGGTCTTATGAAGCCTGGTCTGGAGAAGGACTCCTGCCACTGCTGGTAGGTGACAGTCATGTGATCAGCTTTTGTATTCAGTGGTAATAATTCACTGCCTGTATACTTGGGATTGATCCCAGCTAGAATATCCCCTGAGGAGTTTCCACCAGCAATGGATTCACATAGTCTCTGATCTGCAGATTAACATGACCAGGATCACAAGGCTTTGTCTTTCTCAAACATCTCCCGTCCCTAAATTTGTATCCCAGTGAAAGGTTGAGCCCATTTTTATTTGGGTAATGAATTGCAGTAATTAATGCATGCATTGATTTCTCCACTGAGTCTCCCTGAAAGGCCATTTCCATTTTTAATTTATAGAAAATGCATACCATTCCCTTAATAAGAGCCCAGCCTGTATTCCCAAATACACAGAGACTGTGCAAATATGTGGGAGCACCTTTCCCAAACAACAAAACAACAATAACCCTAGATTAACAGGTGACTTGTTTTAAGACTGGGCAAAGAACATATTAGGCAGCAATAGCTAAAAAAAAAAAATGACCAGGGAGATGAGCATTTACATGTGGAGTCTCAGTGTCTGCAGCTCCTGGTTTTATCTACTAAAATATTTTAAAGGGTTTGGGGATGTTAAATCCTCCCTTTAAAAAAAAATCCACCTATTATGAACCAATCATCAAGAAAAAGATTAGGACATGTTAAGTATTTGGTTGTTAAATAGTCTCTTGGCTTTAAACCAGGTTTTGTTTTGTTTGTTTTTGTTTGTTTCCCCTCAAATAATTACCTTGCTAATCAAACGATTCATTATGAAGAAAGCAAAATCTGATCCTCTATAAGTATCAAGGTAGAAATTTATTTTTTTTTAATAAGAAGCCTCTTTCTTTCTATCTTTGTTTCTTTTTCTTTCTGCATGACCATCCACCACAAACATAGCATTTTATAAAACAAAGAACAGACTTTGGTAGATGTGATGGGGCCCTATCTCAGCTGCACCTTAATGAGGTGTCCCCAGGGCTTGAAATGATGGGATTTTTCTTACTTGGGAAATAATTCTTCTTCTCTTACACCAGCCTTCTTAGAAAATGCCAATCTGAGGGAAGAATGGGGGGGGGGGGTTCGGAGAGGGCGCGGCAGCAAGGAACGCATCCTATAGTCTACCTTAAAAGATGAAGGAATCCAAGAAGAGAGCCTGCTTGTTGAAGAATGGAACCTAATATTTATCTGAAAATCACAGACAATGTAAAAAAGCAGAAAATACCCTGTGGTGTGGATGCCCCTCACTGAAAGGCACAGAAAGACAGGAAGGAAGGAGTGATTTGGGAGCACATGCAAACTAAAGGAATACCTGATTAACCTTTCACTGACTCTGGGCCACGTGACAGCCAGCGAGCCTTCCTCTTAGAGTGATGGCTTTAGAAGAAGATGTTAAATTTAACCTCTGGCGCAATGATAAATTGACAATAAAAAATTCAATGGCTTGGTAATTACCAATCACTTTGGACATCGGCAACATTTTTCAGTTCTGTCACTGCTCATTGGCACAAAAGCTTCAGCTGAAATTCTCTCGATCTTCCTCTTTTTAACTTTGTTTTCATGATGCAGATTAAATCTGCCACCCTATTACTGATTCATTTTCCTAATTTTTCATGTCTGCACCATGCCCCAGCTGCACCAGGCTGATAATTGTAGAGCCCAGCCCTGATGATTAACATCAGAAGAATTAATTATGCCTGCCATTAAAATTCCAGGTTGCACATGGTGATCAAGAAAAATTAAGTTTCCCTAGGCCTCTAAATCATTTCACCTTTGAGGGGAATGATAGTGCCTAGACAGCTAAACTGCAGTCCGTGTTCCAGCAAAGGTCTAAACCATATGCCCTTTGTGTAATTCAACAAACGCCTTCCTAGTTATTTTTTCCCTGTTTTAGACGAAAAGGATTTAGTGCTTAGCAAATAAAAAGAACATGAAAGATCTTCCTGATCTCCTGATTTGCGGAAAAATACTTTGTCAGAGGCTCAGCTGCTATGCCAGAAATATCTGGTATACTAATTTATACATGAAAGCATCCCACAGAAAAATAAAATGTTCAGCCCTAGAAATAGCTGAACAGAGTGAGGGAAAGCGTCTAGTTTTACAAGCATTATAAATAGGAAGAAAAGAAGTGCTCATCCTAGTAGGTAAAGGCAATGGCATTTCTTGGAAATAAATTGATAACGGAATAAAAACAGATTCTTCAAATCTTTAGGGTAAATAATAATGAGTAAGGAAAAGCCTGTTGACTGACTCATTTCCAGAATGATTGTTGCATGAGAAACTCCAAATGTATTCGGTCTTGCCTAAGGTATGAAATTTACTAGAGCCATAAAAAGTAAGATGATATGCATTTATCATGTTCTTTTTCTACACTAGGTTCCTTTTTAAATTACCATAATAATGTATATTACAGGGATAGGTTTAGAAGACTGCAAAGGGGAGTCATATTTTGATGAACGGATGTAAATATCTTATACCAAATGGTAAATCTCTCACTCACAACTATACAAAGAGTATGCATAAGCCATGCATCAAATCTCTTTCATTTGTTATATTTAGATAGTGCTACCACAGGAAGACTATTTCAAAGTAGTTATTCTTGTTATGTTTTATTGGCAGGAGATTTGTAAAGTCAAGTTTGAAAAAAAAATGGTAAAGGTAATGCTTATTTTCTAGAGAATTCATTAGAACACTGTAGAAGCTAGTCCCCTGGGAGATTGATTGGCTTGCCCTAGAAGTCATGTGAACGGTGAAATGACACAAGTCCTTTAAATCTCTAATGTCAAGCCCCCACCACAAAATGAACATCACTGCTATATCGTGATGATAGTGCCTTCTGCTGGAATTGCCCATGATCTATTAATTGTGCTGTCTCCAAAATAAGATGTCCAGAGTTCAAGGCAGAATGCAAATGTATTCACCTTGTCACCATGCTTCAAGAATGTCTCAGAGTTAACTAGCAGGTCCTCTTGAAAGGCTGGACAAGCATATACTTCTGCTTATGGAGCCTCCAGGAAAGTTTGTATCACAACCACAGGCCATTTGTATTCATCAAACTCTCTTTCCAAGGGCACAGGGCTGACTTCCATAATATCAGTTTTCTAGATAACACACAGATCCTCCAGGAGCTTTGGAAGTACAAAGCAAAATTGTCAAAAGAAAAAAGAAAAAAGAAAAAAGAAAGGTTCATGTTCACTCCAGATGAGAAAAGTTGGAATTAAGAACATAGCACAAATAATATAACACATTTGGCTTTGGTGAGAGCTAACTCAATTAAAAGTTAAAAAAAAAAGTGATAGGCAACAGAGAACGGGAAAGGAAGGAGGCAGAAAGGGGGGGAAATGAAATTGTTCAAGAATCTGTGAAAACATAGCTTGTGTAGGTGCTAAAATTGCTGGCTATAAAAATGAACCTCAACAACATTCTGATGATTGGAAGAAATACATCAGACCATAAAAAGGTAACACACTGATCATGCATCAGTCTGATGTCTAATTCTCAGCACTGCCACAGAGGAGAGCCAAGATGGTAGCTGACTGAAAATGTCAGGATTTGGCTCAGTAGATACCATGAGGAGCAAGAAAAGTCAAAATTTGCAAATGAAAGAAAATAGAAGATAAGAATAGATGACAGTTTTCCTATAGCTATATTATATAATAACTGTCATGTTTATTTACATTTATTTAAAATATTCATTTTATTAAATTAACTATATATAAATATCTTATTTAAAATATGTATAAATATTTAAATATAGTTTGTGGCAGAAAACTGATGGGATCTCATCAACTAGGGAAGGTGGAATAAATTCTAGTCTATGAATATGATGGAATATTACTGTGCTATAAGAAAGGTGGAAATAGACGATTTTAGAGAGACATGGAAAAACTTCTATAAACTGATGCAGAGTGAAGTGAGCAGAATCAGAAGAACAATTTATACTGTCACATAAATTTTATAAAAATGAACAATTTTGAAGATTTTTTATTTACCGATGTAGGATGAAATGAGCAGAACAAGAACAATTTATATAATAAAGACACTATAAAAACAAATCACTTTGAAAGCTATAAGAATTCTGATTAACACAGTGACCATCCATAATTCCAGGGGATTGCTGATAAAGTGTGCTATCTACCTCCTGACAAAGAAGTGATAGACTCAAGGTACAGAATACGAAATATCTTATTCGAATATGGCCAATTAGGGAATTTGTTTTGCTTGACTACATATTTGTTGCAAAGAATTGGCTTTTATTTTTTCAAATAAGGTGGGGAATGGGAGGGAGAAAAAATATATTTGTAATAATTTAAAAAGTAAATCTTTTAAAAAACAACAGGTTAAAAAAATGAAGAGATGTAAGATGACACCTCTTCCAACGCCTTTGCAGAGTCAAGGGCTCCACAGATGTGGAAGATTTACTATTAAATTTTTTCAATATGTTGATTGGTTTTGTTGATTTTTCCCCCTCTTCCTTTTTTAAAAAATTATTTGTTATAAGGGATGGTACTCTTACAGGGGAAAGTACTAGCCACTGGTAGAACCAACAAAGAAAGATGTCCTACAAAAGGTACTTTAGTTAAAATTAAAATGAAACTGGAAATTCCAAGAGGTAAAGAGGTAGAATATTCCAGATACTGCTAGTGAAAAGACAAAAAGACAGGAGATGAATTGTCATGAGCAAGGAACAGCAAACAGGCCAATGTAGCTGGCATGGAGAAAGGTGTAAAAAGGCTAGAAAGGTAGGAAGGCTCCACATCATGAATACCTTTGAATGCCAAACAGGGAAGTTTACATTTGGTCCTAGAGGTAACAGGGAACCATTGGAGTGGTGTGGTAGCATGATCAGACCTACACTTTAGGAAAATCATTTGGAGTCTTTGTAGAAGATAGATTAGAATGGGGAAAGGCTTGAGTCAGGAATTCCAATTAGAAGTCTACTGCCTATTATGAGGTAATATTGGCTTTTGCCTGTCTATTATCCATTAGGAGTCCAGATAAGAGGCGTTAACTCTGAAGTACGGATGTGGCCATTTGAGTGGAAAGGAAGGGATGTATTCAAGAGATAGAATCAAGAGATTCTATCAAGAAGATAGAAATGACAAGATTTGGCAATTAACTGAATATGTGAGATGAATGAAAGGAGTTAAGAATGACATCAAGGTGGCAAATGTGGGTAAGTGGAAGGATGGTGATATCTTCAACAATGATGGGAAAGTTCAGAAGAAAGTTTAGCTTTGGGGAAAAGAGTAAGTTCTATTTTGGACCTATTAAGTTTGAAATTTCAATGTGACATCCAGTTCAAGATATCCTATAGGTAGTCCATGATATGGGACTGGCACTCAAAGGGATACTAGGACTGGATAGAAATCTATGAGTCATTTACAAAATGATGATCATTGGACCTGTAGGTACTGATGAGATTGCTGGAGAGAATAAAGAGGGAAGGAAGAGAAGAGGGCACTGCACAGAGCCTTGGGGTACATTCACAATTAGTTGGCATGACACGGATGAAGATCTAGCAAAGGAGAAGACTGAGTAGGCGACATCACACAGGCACAAGGAGAACCAAGAGAGAGCAATGTCACAAAAACTCAGAAACAAAAGAAGGTCCAGAGGAACAAGAAGTCAGCAGTGTCAGAGGCTGCAGAAAAATGAAGAATTATGAGGAATGAGGAAAAGCTATCATCCCTGACAATTAAGAGGTCATCAGTGACTTTGGAAAGAGCCATTTACATGAAATAATGAGGTTGGGAGCCGGTTGTGGAGGGTTTAGAAGAAAGTAAGAGAAGAGGAAGAGGAGGCATTGCAGCCCTGGCCTTTTCAAGCAGTTCAGCTGAGAAGGAGAGGAGAAATACAGGGATGCTAGGATCAAATGAGAGCTTTGTGTTGTCACAATGGAGAGACCTAGAAATGTTTGTAGGCAGCAGGGCAGGAAACAACAGATAAGAAAAGACTGAAGATTAAAGAGAGGGAAGGCTACTTCTTCATCAGAGATAGATTTAGTTTTCTTATGCCATATTGGCCACTACTGAGCAATTCACTAAATCTTTCAGATTTTTTTTCCAAATGAAATGCCATCTAACTATTCACTGACACTGTAGTTAAGAGGTTGCTTGTTTTTTAACCCAAATGTAAGACCTTACATTCAGGGTAGTGAAGTGGTCAAGGGGATAGAGCACTGGGCCTGGAGTCCTGCAGACCTGAGTTCAAATTTTACCTCAGGCATTTACTAGTTGTATGATCCCGGGCAAGTCAATTAACCCTGTTTGCTTCAGTTTCCTAATCTGTAAAAAGAGCTGAAGAAGGAAATGGAAAACTACTCCAGTATCTTGCCAAGAAAACCCCAAATAGAGTCACAGAGAGTCAGATACAACTGAAAAATGACTGAACAACAACGACGACTTTGCATTTATTCCTATTGAGATTCAACTTAAAGCCATGATGTAGTGAATGGAGAACTGCCTTTGGAGTGGGGAAAACTCTGACATATCCTGGCTGTGTGACCTTATACAAGTCACTTAACCTCTTTGTATCCCCTGGAAATAACAAATTACAGAACATGTGCCAATGTAGAGGGGAATTTTCCCACTGGGAATTCTCTTTCTTTTTTCTTTTTAATTTCTCTATTTTATTCTGAATTTAACAAATAAAGCAAGTATTTCCAGAATATAGTATATTAGGGGAAAATTATTTTACATGAAACTGCAAATCTATTATGTACAACTTGCTATTCTAATAAAGTTATCATTTATTTATATTTATCCAATATGTATTCTATATTCATATTATTTATTATATATTTATAGATATAATTTATAATATTTAATTAACACATCACATAATAATATATAATATAAACAGATTATATATTTATTTAAACATATACTAAAGTTATCATTTATAAAAGTAACTTTTTCTTTTTTTTTCTTTTTCTTTTGCCCCCCCCCCAGTGAAATCACAGAACAGGTCCAGAAAAAAGATTCTTCCTATTAGATTTGTCCCAATGCTTGAATCACTCAAAGTCCTTTAGAATGCTGACTTTGCTAATGATGCCATCTATACTTTTCTCTGTCATTGATAAAAATATTAAAAGCACAATCTGAAAACCTGAGTCTGTCTAGTACTCTTCAATCAATCATCACTCCTATTGATTTTTCCTTTATGCTATATTGTTCAGACTTATCCTTTTCACTCTATGCCCACTGTGACCACCCTTATTCACACCCTTGTTTTCACATGCCCGAATTACTCTAATCAACACTGAATACCACAACCATATCAATATCCTGAAAAAGACCATTTTCATCATCTTACTCGCCTGCTCTACAGCACCTTCAATGGTTTCTCCTTATCTATACCATCAAGGCTAAACTCTTCTGCTCACACTGGCCAGCAATCTCATCAGTACCTACAGGTCCAATGATCATCATTTTGTAACTAGCCTCATTTCTTACTACTCTCCAAAAGGCATGCTCCTATCAGGCTGATCTCTCTCCACTTCCACCCCACTCACTTCTAACTCAATAATTTACTTCATGCTATTCTGACATTTCAAAGGCCCTTTCCCACAGATCCTGCCTATCTTTCAAGAACTAGTTTTTAAAAAGTGCATAGCAGAGAACAAAAGAAAACCTAAAAGGGAGCACAGAAAAGCAGGTTAGCTTTGAAAACAATGTGTAGTACTTATTACATGGTTTAAAAAAAAATAAACAGTCTGTAATGGAAATACATGGTTTCATATTGAATCCTCTCTTTATGCTGTGGTGTGTACATAGAAATGTTCTCTCTTTTTTTGGCCTTTTTATGTTTAAGTTCAAAATCAATTTTAAAAAAAAATTTTAACTAGTTTAAGTTCCATTGTTTTCAAAATGACATTTTTGGTGATTATTTTATTAAAAGACATTCCAACTACTGAACATATAGATCACAAGGATAGCAAAGACAGAAAGGTCCCATAGATACTGAAATATTCATAACTGTACCTTTTGTGTTTTAAAAAAATGCTAGAAGCAAAGTGAGTACTCCATTGATTGGGGAATGGTAGAACAAAAAATAGCACATGAATGTCATGAAAACCCGTTTGTGCCACAAGAAATTATTAACATGAGGAATTCGGAGAAATGAATGGATTTATATAAAGTAAAGCAAAACCAGGAAAACAATATATGTTATTATTCTGTTTTTTCAGCTGTGCTCAACTCTTCATGACCCCATTTGGGGTTTTCTTGGCAAAGACACTGGAATGGTTTCCTTCTCCAGCTCATTTTGCAGATGAGGAAACTGAGGTAAACAGGGTTAAATGACTTGCCCAGTGTCACACAGCTTTATAAGTGTCTAAGGCCAGATTTGAACTCAGGAAGATGAGTCTTCCTAACTCCAGGCATGGCACTCTATCCACTGTACCACCTAGCTGTCCTAAAACTGAGGCTGACAAAGGTTAATGACTTGCCCAGTAAGAGTCTGAAGTCACATTTGAACTCAGGTCTTCCTGGCCCTAGGTCCACTGTAACACCTAACTGCCTCTAAGTGAAAAGGCATCGATAAACATTAAAATGTTTTTTTAAAAAACAAAAACATCAGTTAGACTTAATTCTATCTTTATTTCCAGGGAGACCTAGCAATTTGCGCTCCAAGTAGAAAAGATATAAATGTTTCCATATTCCCTATTCCTAAAATCTCAGATCCAGCTGACCCCTCTAGGAACTCTCATGCTGAACAATGGCTTAGGACAGGGAAACCCCACCACCTCACTTTCAAGTCTCCTTTGTCTACTTGTTTACACTCAATCGACTTCTTCATAATTTGATTTATTAAGCTGTCTTAAATGACATTGATTTCACCATGGGGTACCCAAAATCCACCCCTGAGAAAGCTGAAAAATACTCAAGGGACAATGTTACGGATGGCAGGTATATAGACAGTCTACAAATGAGGAGGTCTGATCAGACACGTATGGAAGATCTAGGGAGGATACCCAGAGAGTTATTTGTGGTACTCAAACACTTCCAGATCATACAATGAGTTGTGGTCTCATAAACCATTTTAAAATACCTACTAAGTGCAAAGCGTGGACTTCACAATAATGATGGGAGTTAGGAACAACAGGTATTATCATCCCCATTTCACAGATAGGTAAATAGGCTCAGAGAAATTAAGGGCCATGGTCATACAGTCCGGAAGCATCAGAGGTATGACAGGAATCCACGTCTTCTTGGTCCAAGTATAATGTTTTGTCCACTTGACCAAGAATAGAAGGAAACAAGAGCTTGGAGCAAATTTTTAAGACCTACCTATATATGTGATATACAATACATCAAAATGTTTGTTATTGAACAATGCTGATGCTGTAGAATATAAAGTAATATTTAAAAATATCCCAACAACCAAACACCTACTAATAAAATAGGAAATTAGAAAAAGGATCCAAAATAACCTGAATATATATGTGTGTTTATATAACATATATGCATGTGTATGTATATACATACATAAGTATATATGTATTTTTATGCACAAATATACAAATATATATGCATACAGAATGTATGTATATATATTGTTGCTCAGTTGTGTCTGAATCTTTATAACTCCTTGGATCATAGCATGCCAATACTGTCCATGGGGCTTTCTTGGCAAAAATACTAGAGTGGTTTGCCATTTCCTTCTCTAGTGGATTAAGGTAAACAGAGGTTAAGTGACTTGCCCAGGGTCACATAGCTAGTAAGTGTCTGAGGTCTGATTTGAACTGAGGTTTTCCTGAGTCTAGGTCTGGCACTCTATCCACCGAGCAACCTAGCTGCCTCCATATGTATATGTATATATGTATTTATGTATATACACACACACACACGTAATATACAGATGCATGTATGCACATGTGTATACTTACATACACACATACATCTATGTACTGAGTTATTCCATTTGTCTTCTCCATCAGAATATAAATTGCTTGAGGGCAGAAACTTTATCTTTCTTTTTTCAACCCTTGGCACAGTTAGAAGAAAAATGAAAGGAGCCAGAGGTAGGAGGAGCAAAATGCAAAGAGGAAGAGAAAGAGAACTAAGTGTTTGGTTTGGGGTTCTACACCCTCCCCACCCCCACCCCAGTTACAGGCTTTTAAAGAAAGTTGGGCCCTTTGACTTGGTGGATTGGGAAAAATTTACCATAGCCTCACTGGATGAGAAACACAGGTCTGATCCAACCCCTTCACTTTAAAGAATTAGAAAGTAAGGCTGAGAGAGAGATAATGTGATTTGCTCCAGGCCATTTTTCCTTCTGTTAGGCCAGTAATAGTTATGCATTTGGAATAACAATAAGTAACTGATGTCAAACACTGTAAAGATTTTGTATAATAATAGCTCTGAAAATAGGCAAAAACACATTCCAGAATTTCAGAAATTTAAGATGTGTTCATAATTCATTTGTGGGAAAATGAAATACTATCTGGAAATCAACTGTGAAAATAGGAATCTTTATAAGACATTAAAATTCTAAAAATAAGTATCTTTTTAAAAAGTAAATGAAAGACATGAACTTTTTAATTTATACAGCTGAAATTATTATCACAGCTGGAAAAGGAAAAACTACAAGACAATAAATATGTCTGCCAAGATTTTGAAGAGCAAAATCAATAAAGATGAGTCTTTTCAAAATCCTGTCTATGATGACTAGACATTTATCCTCTGCCTGCCCCTTCTGCAATCATCCAAAACATGATAAACCCAATAACAAGATATGATTTGGTTTTGCAAACCGTTTTACATGCAGCAGCAAATCCAAATGCAAGCCTCATCACTTCAGACCATGAAGGGACACCCGGTTTCAGGCCTGACTAGACATGATTTCAATAATGGCTGCACATAGGATAATGTTTCTGAGAAATAAAATGGACTCCCTTGAACTCTAGCAATGTCTAGAAAAATCCCACTTCCATTCTCCTCTAATACTACTTAGGAAAAATCAAAGTGCATGAAGGGGGGAGTGATTAATAATGTTGCAATCTGCAAGGCCCCTTGTTGATGAGGACCTGCTAGGTGGGTCAATACATGGTCCCTAGTGATTCTTTTTTTATGGGGTGTTAATCCAGGCCCCTAGTTGAGAAAGCCAGGTACCTGCCTCAAAATGACTCTAAATTCCTTCTGGCTTCATAATGCCAGCTATACTTCCTTAAAAATGTCTTAATTCTGCAACAATAATGCCTTCCATGGGCCATAAAATAATGAAACTAAGCAAACCACCAGCAATGTTAAATTTTCTGTTTTAAATCAATAAAAATAATAATAATAATAAAGCAGTCCAGGCAGCAAGTGTCAAAGGAGTGATTTCCTGTAAAGAAAACTACAAAGTAGCCGTGCAGGTTATATCCTCATCTGATCTTCCCAGAGGAGTTCAACCTTTAAAAAAAATGGATTTCATCTCATTTTATGTATTCCACTGTTAACTGCTACAAACAACAAAAACTAATGAATCCCAGATTATTTCACATTCACTATTTGGCAGGCCTGTAGCTCAGAGTTGGAAGGAAGCAGATGCTATAGTAGTTTTCCTTCTATTAATCAGTGATTCATAAATCAAATTTTAAAATTTATAGAGTAGTACCCTTTATAAGGCACTGTGCTAAGCAATGGAGGGGATTCAAAAGAAATATGCAAAAAGATGTAATCTTTGTGTTAGAGAATCTCATAATAGTTATCCAAGTATGTTTTTCCCCCTTACTTCTTTTGATTCATGGGCCCTCACCTGGGAAACCCAGAGAACTCAATGCGTGATGATCCACTCTCCCAGCAATACTTATAGTGGCTGCCTCTCCACTTGCAAGTTCTCAGTTTAAATATGGTGAAATAAAATTTTATTATTAATAATAGCTAACATTTATATAGAATATTAAGGTTTGCAAAGTGTTTTACATATATTACCTTATCTGATGATAAAATAAAAGAAACCTTTGAATGGGTAAACATTAATCTCCAAAATTTATGTATATACCCAAAGTCCCAAATGTCAGAACTTTTCCGGCACAGGATCCCCAACAGTCCATATTTTGATTTGCTGTTGTCAGTGGAAAGAGGGCAAAGGGAAATGAGGTGGTGGTTTTCTCTCTCAATAAGTCCTTGAAAGATCAGTCTAGAGAAGGATCACAGATCTCAATCTGGAACCATCAAGTCCAACCTCCTCTTTTTACCAGTAAAGAAACTTGAAGTTAAGCGTTTTGGCTAGTTAAGTGTCTGAGCTAGGATTCAAACTCAGGTCTTCCTAACTCCAAGTCCAGGTGTAAAAAGATAAAAGAGTCAAGAATAAGTTGGTGAAAACGGAAATGGAAGAATGAATCTCAGAAGTGTTTTAGAATAATTTTAATTTATTATTTTTTTAAAGAAAGATAGACTGAAATAATAGATGAGAGCTGACCTTGGGCCATAAGGAGGTAAGACAATGGAAGGCTAGGGTAACAGAGAATTGGGAGACTGGACATAGGCGATAACGATAATGAAGGCCAATTGATAGGATTATAGCCTCAGGTGACTTGGCCATGTGGGAAAGTCCAGGACTTTTCCTTTTTGAGGTCCAGATCCCAAAGACATGGTCTTTTCCTTTTAGGGGCATAGATCCCATCCCCATCAGAACAGCTTCAAAAGGTACTGTTGAGTACTTCTAGCATTTTCTAGATTAGTTTGGCAGTCTCCCAGGGTTTTTTGCCTAATGGAATCTGGGCATTTAAGGCTTACTGGCCTAGATAATTAGTTGGGAATTTGGGGGACATGAATATCACCACATGATATTTGGGCAGATCACAAACATGTCCTGCTTAGTATGTAGGAAAATGCATATCTCTTAAAAATATGTATATGAAAATAAACATGTATTATATGAAATATAATAACACATGTACAAGTATAATTATGTACAAATCATCTTTACATGTGTATGTGTACATCATTACATATAGACATAAATGTAATACATACATATAATTTCTTTATAGTGTCACTAATTACCTTGATGGCTTCACCAAAGGCCATGCCCTAATTTAGGAGTACATGAACTTGGAGTACCTGGGGTACATGAACTTGGATGTGACAAAAATTATCTCTTTATTTCAATGTAACTGGTTTTCTTTGTAATTCTATGTATTTTGTTTTATGAATTTAAAAATATTAGCCTGAGAAGGTCAGCTCAGATTCTTAAGATCTGGCCTGCTTTCATTAGTGATACAAATGCTTAGAATCCTTAAGAGTCTGGCCAATATGGTGGATTCTTTAAATCTCACCCACTGCAGATCAATGTTCTAATAAACCTCATCTTTAACTGAAAGAAGGATCAGATGGAATTCATTCGGACAAGACCTATGTGATGTGATTTTGAGGTCCCAGCACCCCTAAACCTCTGCATTTCCAGTCTGTCAATAGACATTTGTTAAGCACCTATTATGTGCCAGGCACTATGCTAAGCACTGGAGATGCAAAAAGAGGTAAAAAGACAGTCTCTTTCCTCAAGGAACTCACAATCTAATAGAGGAGACAACAAGTAAACAAAAATATGAAGCAACAAGCTATAGACATGATAAATATAAAATAATTAAGATAGGAAGAGCAGTACAATTAATACAGTTTGGGAAGGATTTGAAAGAAAGAAAAAAGAAAGAGAGAGAAGGAGGGAGGAAGGATGGAAGGAAGGAGGGAGGGAGGATGTAAGGAAGGAGGGAGGGAAGGAAGGAAGGAAGGAAGGAAGGAAGGAAGGAAGGAAGGAAGGAAGGAAGGAAGGAAGGAAGGAAGGAAGGAAGGAAGGAAGGAAGGAAGACAAAACCATGACACTGCAATGACTCAGATTCAAACCAAGGTTGCTGTGGCCACAACGCAGAGTACTAATCATAAAAGCACGAACTACCACTTACCTTCCTGGTCTTTTAAATAACTATCCTCTGGAAATTGAGAGGATGCCCATCAATTGGGGAATGGCTGAGCAAGTTGTGGTACATGAATGTAATGGAGTACTATTGTGCTATAAGAATGATGAACAGGCTGACTTCAGAAAAACCTGGGAAGACTTATATGGTCTGATGCTGAGTGAAGTGAGCAGAACCCAGAGGACTTCGTATACAATAGCAGCCACGTTATGCAATGACTAAGAATGTTAAACTGAACCCTTCTCAGCATTATGAGGATCTAAGACGTCTCCAGAGGCCTCGGGATGGAAAATGCTGTCCACATCCAAAGAAAGAACTATGGAAGTCGAATTGCTCTCACTTATTTTTACCTTAAGTTGAATTTTGTTTCATCTTTCTGATGGTTCCTCCTATTGGTTTTAATTTTTACTTACAACTTCACTAATGTGAAAATATGTTTAATGGGTATGTAAATGTAAAGCCTATGTCAGATTGTGTGCTGTCTTGGGACGGGGGGGGGAGAAAAAGGGAGAAAAAAGTTTCAACTCAAAAGCATATGGAAAAAAAAATTTTTTTAAATAAAATAAAATAAAATAATATCTAAATAAATAAATAACTATCCTCTTTTAAGGCCTGGCTCACATCTCACCTCTTCCGAAAAGGTTTCCCTGAACACTTCTGGCAGTGCCTCGTTTTTTTCTCTAAACTCCCAGGACTCTTAGTGTCCATTTCATTCATTTGACACTTATCTCATGTCCTGCATTGTTAACTGGCTTGGTGAATAGGCAGGGATTGTACCCTAAGTCTCTTTACATTCCCCATAAGGCCTAACATACTACCATGCTCATTATTAATGCAGATTCTGAAGTCATAGCACTGAATTCAAATCCTGCTTATTACTTTTATGACCTTGGCCAAGTTATTTAACTTCTATGGGACTCAGTTTCCTCTTTCATAAAATGAAGTAAATATCAATAAATATTTTTAATTATTTGGCTCATATATTTTAGGATATACCAATTTTTGTTTGGCAATAATGATGGGTGAAACACAAAAATTTCAGATATCTTGCTAGATTTTAAAATAGAGAAAGGATCTAGACTTATGGTTTGATTAATATATGGAAACTCTCTTTATCAATGCAGGTCAGCACCTTCTATGCAACTTTTCTTGGAGAGCTGTCCAGAGCACTGAGAGGTTAAGTGATTTGGAAAGAGTCACACAGCCAATTTATATCAGAGATGGGATTTAAACCCAGGTCTTTTCTACCTTTGAAGCTAGTTCTTTATCCACTATATAATGCATTCCCCTTCACTAAATAAATAGATAAATAAATGAATGAATAAATAAATAAGTGAATAACTGAATGTTTCTTTAAACTTTGGTTCAGGAACCAGCCAGGAATTCTTACAAGATTGCCTTTTTCCTTGTTATTGATAATATAACCAAATTTGAAGGCAAGTAGAAAGAAAGACCAGGAATATTTCAATTTTAATTAGTACACAATTACACTCTTAGCCATAACTAAATATTCACATGGAACACAATAGTGAATAGGCTAAAATGTTAGCGAGAAGGTAGCCTGCTTCTGCTTTCCTTTGCATTGGCTAATAGTCCAAGAAGATGATTAGGATGTTTACTTGAGTAAGGATCACAGGCCTGTCCCCACAAAAGCAAACAAATAAACAAACAAAAAACTACCGAGGCCAAAGGATTGATTTTCAGAGTCATTTGCATTGGCGACCTTGCCCTTGTATCTGAGCATACCACTTCTGGAAACCTTCCATGAGCCATCATTCCTCAAGGAAATTTCAGACTGCTTTATAGAATCACCATGCCAGCCAATATTCTCTTTGCCTCTGGAGAAATAATTTACGGCCACCTAAATCAAAGGCCTTTCACTGATCAATAAAACTCACTCCTATAATGTAAGAATAGTCATAACTAAACTTTGTACACTTTGGGTAACTTTCCATCCAGAGCTCTCAGAGCCACTGATGTGGCCCTCATCTAATATTTTCAAAAAAATCACTTGGGCCTTGGGGCAGATATTACATCCAATGATATCAGTTAGTCAGTCTGTCAACAAGCATTTATTAAGCACTAACTGTGTACCAGGTACCATGCTGGGCAATGGAAATACAAATACAAGCAGAAAGAAAGATGATCCCTGACCTCAAAGAGCTTACGTTCTAATGGGAGAACACAATAGTTGAAAGGGAGTATAGGTGCCAGTCAGCTAATAAACATTTATTAAGCATCTAATGTTCTACTGAAGATACGTGGTGTAGGAAGCGTGGTAGAGGAAGTCATGTGGAGGTGAGTAAGCAGAGCTGTCTGGAAAGGAATTAAAACATAGTGGACCTGGTTCTCCTTAAAATGGAGGTTCTGGAAGGAACCAATCATTTAGACGGATAGAGCCCAGGAGCAAAGGGTACTTCCAATGTGAGAAGTAGTGCAGAGGTGGAATGAACTTCCAGGGAGAAGAGGTTTGGTGGTATGGTAGAGAAAGTCCTGTGGATGTGAGTCTGGAAAAGAATGAAGACATGGTTGGTTCCTCTGGACCATGGTGAGGTCCTCCCTATTTTCTCAAAGTTTTAGAGACTCCACTTCAAGAATAGTTTACCTCAATGGCTTCAATTCCAGAGGCATTTTACTGTTTCTGTGATAGATTATCCTGACCAGTTTCTAAGAGCCTGCAGAATTCTCTAAAGTGAATAGTGATAATAATAACAATAACACCTAGCATTTATATAGTGTTTTGTGGCTTTTAAAGTGCTTTGCATATATTAACTCGTCCAATCCTCCCAATAACTCTGTGAGATAAATGCTATTACTATCTTCATTTTACAGATGAGGAAATGGAGACATAGTTGTTATGTGACTCCCCCAGGGTCACACACAACCAACAAGTGTCTGAAGCAGCATTTGAACTCAACTCTTCCTGACTCTAGGTCAGGTGTTCTATTCATTGAATCACCAACCTACCCTCAAATGATAACATGACATCTATCTGTGATAATTTATAGCATAATAATGATTTTCTCCCAACTGTTAGTGCCTTCCCTCCCAAATGACCTCAATTCTAACTACTTTCTATGTTAGTAACACTGGTGTTTATTTACTTTATATTTATACTGTATATCTTCATAGATGTATTCGCTGTCTCCCACATCCGAATACAACTTCTTGCAAGTAAGGACTGTCTCATTTTCTGTACTTGTATCCCCAGCTCCCAGAATAGTCTCCAGCACACAGTAGGTGTTTAGTAAATATTTGTCAATTGATTCTGGGAATGAAACAAGGCTTTGTTCAACCAGTGAGCCAAAACAAGATTGGACAGTGCCCACGGAGAGATTAAGGAAAGGGATACCTGTCAGCCATGTCCATGAATACATTTGGGTAAAACTGGATTTTTTTTTTAGGAGAGTCCCCAGCAGCAGGCAAAATGCCTCAGAGAAATGCTGTTGAGAGACCCCCTCATCGCACTGCTCCTGTAAATTCTCTTTCATGGCATGTTTTACTTCCCAGGAGACATTACGTGGCTGCTATTTGTTTAATTGCTTGGAAAGCTGAAACTGAACAGGGGTCTCCTGAGCTTGGCACGCTTTTAGTCGGCTGCCTACAGATTTACAATTTAGCACCATGTGGGCTTTCAGAAGCAAAACATTAAAAAGTCTAAAGGACCATTCAACCCCAATGAATGCAGTGGCCTGACAGCCCAGCTCCAAAGCCCCCGGAAGGCCCCAAACCCAATGATACCTGTGGCAAGCCAGTCTAGCCCTTAAACTGCTGACTAGCACGTGGAATAGTCCTCTAGCAAATCTCTACACCTTCAATTTAGCCTCCCTTTCCTTCCTTTCTTTCCCCTCCTCCCAACTTCTTTCTCCCACCTTCATTTCCCAGACAAGCATGGGCAATGTGCAATATGACCAGAGCTCTATAAATGAAGGATGTCATCACCCTGGGATACAAGAGCATGGTATGTGTCACGTATGTCTACAAAATACAGTTGCTGTCTATTAGTCTGTGGCAACTTTTAAATCTGTCATCACGGCATGAGCTTGATATCAGGCTCCTTCCTTGATTCTTGAGCCAGGAAGTAAAAGGGGAACATACTGTATCATTTATGGGCAGGCTGGTATTGGGTCAAGGATGACATCACTCTCCACTCTACTTGGCTATAATGAGGTGAAAAGGCAAGACTGGGACAACACTGGCACTTTATTTATTGGGAAAATTAAAGTAAGGTTGTATTTCAGCTTATGATAAAACTAAAAACAAAAGCTGTGGATTATAGATCTTTAATAACACCTGATCAAAGCAGCTAAGAAAGGTTAAAAGGGTAGGAAGGGGGGAGGAGGGTTGAAGAGGCATTTAGGAACTTGGAAATGTAATATAACTAAAAGTCTGAGAAATGGGTGTGGGGAAGGGCACAATACTTTGTTATCAGGTTTGCCTAGTAGAGATATTACTGAATCTATTTACTACAATATTTGCCCAGACCCAACCTTTTATCTAGAAAAGAAGTCCTTGACCTGGGGTCCATTTATTGTATTATTTCTCACTGTTTCTAATAGGTATGGAATTTAATTCAAAAATGGTTCATTCTAATAATTTTGAGTCCAGATCTATGAGTTCATGGGTGTAGGAAATGCTGCCATGGAAATTCTCTCTACCAACAGAGATTGTCAACTCTTACATTACTTATAGAGAGTTACCTTGAACAAAGAGAAATCAAAAGAGTTACCCATGTGTGTCTGAGGCAGGACCTGAACCCAGGTCATCCTGATTGTCCACTATGCCAAAGCTGCTTCTTAATTCTGATCCCAACTGTCAAAGTTGCCGATACTTCTGGTTAGATTTAGCTACCATTGTGAGGTTATGGGTGCCTCAATATGAATATTATTGTAGGGTAATACACAGCTTATAAATAATTATAGGGAGAAAGTTTCCACATCTAAAAGGGAAGCTACATTTAAAATTGTTATTGCTTATTTTGATCGATATGTACTGGGTCATCTTACCAAAAATTAGATTCTTCTCCAAAGAGTTGTCACCTTTCCTCAATATCAGAAAGTGAACAGGTAAAGAGTTTGATTTGGTCAGGCAGTAAGATGAGTAAAATATTTTCTAGGATTAAGTTCTCACCTGCCGTGGAAAGACCATCAACCTTTGGATTCCTAACCACCCACTGAGTTCCCTGAAGGAGCTCATTTGCCAGGAAACCTTACAATGTCTTTTTATTTCAAATGATTAAGATTTGTCTTGAGAGAAAATTCTCTGGGTAGGGCTCAAGTCCCACAGTTGCTTACTCTGCCTTATTTGCTGTTGTTATTCAGTCATTTTTCAGTTGTGTGTAAATCTTCATGACCCTATTTGGGGTTTTCTTGGCAAAGATACTAGAGTTTTTGCCATTTCCTTCTCCAGCTCATTTTACAGGTGAGGAAACTGAGGCAAGCAGAGTTAAATGACTTGCCTAGGGTCATAAGTGTCTGAGGCCTGATTTGAACTTAGGAAGATGAGTCTTCCTGACCCCAGGCCTGGTACTCTATCCACTTTTCCATGTAGCTGCCCTTTCCTACTTTACCTCATCAATAATCAGAAGGGTCCTCATCCTATTATACAGGAAGAAGACCCATATCAGAATTAGGCCAGAATTATTCCTTTAACCCACATTACTGATTAGTCCATTCTTTGACTTTCCTCCCTTCCACTTTTTAGCAGACCTTATTGAAAGTATTTCATGCTTTTTCATAATCAAGATGGCAGTAGCAGTGTGGTACAGTGGAAAGAGTCCTGGTCCTATAGTTGGAAGACAGGGGTTCAAGTCTTCTTTCTTATGTTTATTACTAAGGTCTTTGGGTCTCGATTTCCTCATCTATAAAATGAAGGAATTGGATCAGAAGGTATCTGAGGTCCCTTCAAGCTCTCAACCTATGATCCTATATCTTATCCTCCCTTATAATTATTCACTTCTTATGTTTCTTTAGTTTCTCAACAAATGTACCATGCTTCCTATGTAGACATCCTGCATAAATATCGGTACATAATATACAATGAATTTCCACTGGGGGCAATGGAAACACTTGACTGCCCATTAGTCTTGCTTGTAAGAGGTTCAGCTGGCCAACATTACCCACAAGTGTCCTCACTTGGCTCTTCCTACAAACCCCATAATCCTCTCTCCTTGATATTTTAGAACTTTCTAACATGTGTGGCAAGAACAGCAAGAAAGGAAAAGAAAATGGAGACAAAATACAGAGACAGCCAATCAGTCAGTACAGTCCCCCCTCCCAACCCTATCCACATACAATCAGCGCCAGCTGTAGTCCAATTAAACTTAATCTAGTCACATGCTCATGTGCTCCTCAGAAATTAGAGGAAATCAATTCAAATGCTAATGAGAAAGTCCATAATTTATTATCTGCTGAGGAATGCATGTTACATTAATTTTAACTGTAAACAATTATTTTTATTGCAAGATTAATTACCCTATCTTATACAACTTCCTTTTTTCATATTCTTTTAAGGAATTAGTTTTCAGTTGCTGTTTTGTGCCTCTGTCACAGTTCTTTAGCTTGAGAAAAGTATAATTAATTTAGGGATGCTGCAAATGTTGTTTTCTATTCTTCTGCCAAGAGAAAGTGGGATAAATGGCCAGGTCAAACCCAGAGAAAAATGGCTGAAGTGTTTGGCCAGGACGAAAAGGCATTAAATCTGGGGATGAAGAAAGACTAAGAAAACACTGGCTAATATTGGTCAGCCCTGACCATAATACTTTCCTATGGCTCTGCATACTGACGTCTGTTCTCATTCTGTACCACACCCTATCCTACCCACTCTGAAGCCAACAAGAACTTCATGCACAAAGTAAAAACCTCTGCACACAAGGGAGGCACTGATCATTTCTACTTGAGAATAACCAAAAACTGGAATTCTCCCCCAGGACATGCAAAGTGGGATGCTTCCTTTTAAGTAAAATAATTCTCTTTTTCTTGAGTAATGAGAACCTAAAACACATTCCCTTTCAGAAGGATACTCACTCAGGCTATGTCCCCCACCGATTTCTACTCCCCAGGTGAAGTACTGCTCCACACCACAGCTGGTGGAAAGATAATTAGTCTTAAACCAATCACTTTTCAATAGGAAGAAAGCCCTTCCAACTAGATCAATAATAACACTACGGCAAGGAGAGGATTTTCTTTTTTAAACCCTCTATTTTGAGCCTACCTTAGTACAAATTAAAAGTGCACATTTCTTAATTGAACATAAATGATACTACAGCTGAAGTGAAACATTTATGAAATAATGAAATACACCATCCCACTTCTTTGAGACTTTCTTAGTTTGAACTTCCAGCCAGAGCAACTGCTGGGCATTGATTAAAATGAAATAGGTCCCAATTAAATCAATGAGACTAGTAGTTGATTTCAATGGGAGAGTGGCCAGAAAACGGATAATAGAATTGGGCCCTGAGAAGACTCATCTGCTAATTACTTATAAAAGTTTAGGCTTAGAGGGAAATAAGCACTTAACTTAAGAGAGGAAATAAAGTAGGAAGTGATTGTGGCAAAGGCCATAGAAAAGGACTATGCTGTCACACAGACTAACCACCCAGATGGTTCTGATATGTTTCTATCCATCTTCCCCTTTAGAACTGTGTGACAGGAAATATTTTGATGTACAGAATATCAGCTGGGATATAGTGAAAAGGATAAGGGAGGATTTTTCATTGAGCCGAATTCATTCAGCTCAGCCAATGAATATTTATTAAGTACCTGCTGTATACCAGGCACTGCCCTAGGTCCTGGAGATTTTTTACCACATCTATGAGGTCATTCCCATAGGGAGCTTTTGGTGGGGAACTTTCCCCCATTAATGTAGATCAGAACCTTTCTGCAACTCAGAGGCCACTAAGAAATTAAGTAGTTTGAGTATGGGTCATAAAATCAGGGTCAAGATTTGAACCCAGGTCTGAGGCCAAAACAGTTCTCTTGCCCAGTTGCCTCTCTGGAGTACCTCGGAGGTACTAATGAAAGAGTCCCTGCCCTCAAGCAACTTATACTGTATTAGAGGAAGGCAATACATGTACAGATAAGTAAACGGAAAATATTTACAAAGTGCACAGATGAGTAATTTGAGGACGTGCAGAGAAATGGCATTGCAATGGACTCATCAGAATAATTCTCATATAGAAGGTGGCACAATTTGAACCATGAAAAATTCCAGAGATACTAAAATGTGGTTGTGAGCAAGAAGAGCAGTCCAAGAATGAGGAACAGCTTTTTGCAAGGCCTAGAGATGGGGAGAGAATGCTGCATACAGGAAACACTAGGTAGAACAATTTGGACAGAAATGTAAAGAGTGTATATTGAACAATTGTTCACTTGCCAGGTGATGTTAGCTCTCAGCTGTAAATATAAGGAAGCAGAGATTTCTCTTCTTTATTTCCCATTTTCTCAGGTTCCTTCTTTGAGGACTTGAATACATCTCTACCAAGCACACACATGCAACTTCTCAAGGCAATGAACAGTAGCTCCATACACCGTGAAGTGTTTGGAAGGGATAGGCCTTAGTGATACAGGTTACCACCTGGTTTTAATTTGACTGTCATGTGTCATAAAGGCAGGCTTAGAAAACTAAACCTAAGTTCTACTCTAAACCTATGGGAAATGGTGGCTGATTTATTTTAGCAACAAATGCTTCAAGTCCTTGCTTTTTCTTCCAGTTTCTCAGTTTAATAAAATAAGATGCCTCATGTCAAGTTATATTGCAGGGAATTATTTCAACCACACAAAGCCATTTAAATCACTTGCAAATTTGCCACAAAGCAAAGATCTGTCACCAAGTATTAGGATTAGCTAGCCCTAGAAATCCCCACATCCATAGCCAAGCTAATAGAGTAAGCACACAGGAAGAAGACCTGGAAACATTTCCAAGCTTTGCAAGCCAATGATCTCTCCAGGTCAGCACACATCATGGTTCAACAGCTCCTTGAATTACTCAGGGCCTAGTTCTAAATTTTTTCAGTTCTTCTGATCAGAGTGGAATGTAACCTTGTCATATGCAAAGCCCATGAAATGCTTCCTAATTGGTGCAGCTTTATTTCTCTACAAACCCCTATAGTCACACAAAATAAATAGAACAAGGTCTGTATTCATCTATAAATTTCATTTGGTAGAAAGTTATGCTACATGGGAACCCACTGCTTCAGTAACAGCCTCACTGCTAGGACAGTCATTAGGCCCAGGGTCACTTTTTGAGGGCTCTCCTGACCTCAGACTCTGTTTTTACTCTAGGTCTATTCCCTTGTGACAATGGGTCCCTTTCCAAAGAACTTTGGATTACTGATTATTCCTCCCCCCGCTATCCATTGCAAGTATTAATTCACATACATATTTAATCCAAAAACCTTAAAAGTGATTATTTTTCCCCTGTGAAAACCTGGATGTCCTTTGTGTTCAAAAATAAGGACTTTTTGGAAAACTTACTAACTTCTGAATATGATGAATGAACATGAGGAATGCCATCCGCAAATTATAAAATTCTGCTGCTTTATATCTCTGTCCTATCCCCTAACATCTACTTTCTCCCCAACCCCAGACACCAAAAACCCACTCTCTGCAGAGGAGTTTCTTTTAAAATATAACATTCTAGGAATGTCTTACTGTGGTTCAGATGGTTCAGATTCTGATGGGAATGGGAATAAAAAGGGATGAGAAAAATATTGAGATGCCATATGAAGTACCCAGGTCAAGATGTTTCTTTGCCTAATAGGAAGCAGTGAATGCTAGAAATCTCACCAGGAAAAAAAAAAGTCTTCTATTTGACAATTTCCAGCAGAGAATTTCAAAACTTGAAAGTGTCCTGGTTTGGATCTGATCCAAGTAGGCATCCAAATTCATGGCCTGATCACTAGCAATATTTGAACTTCAAGGATTTTCATGAGCCTGTGTTTTGCCATCAGTTCCTAGTCAATCCATTTTCTTCCACTGACCTTCAACCTGCTCTGTGAAAATTAACTGGAACTCTATAGATTTTACCTGAAATAATTTGAAGCCCTGGGAATAATGGATACTTTGAGGGCAGGGATGATTTACTGCTGCCTTGTGTTGAAATAATATCGTAACGCTTGGAACCATAGTGGTATTTGGGGTTTTTTAAGTCATAGAATAATAGATCTTAGATCTTAGAGAGATCACAGACATTCTCATCCAATCCCTTTATTTTATACAATGGAAGCTGAATCCCAGAGAGTTACATTATTTTTCCCAGGTTACACAGCCAATTAGTGCTAGTGTAGAACTTGAGCTGACTCTTTTTTTGGTGGCAGGGGAGCAGCAGTTGGGGTCAAGTGACTTGCCCAGAGTCACACAGCTAATAAGTGTCAAGAGTCTGAGGCCAGATTTGAACTCAGGTCCTCCTGACTCCAGGGCCAGTGCTCTATCCATTGCACCACTTAGCTGCCCCTTTTGGTCTGAGTTTTTAAAAATTCTTCTCCTCAGATCAGCTACAACACTCCCTGCTTCCAAATGGAAATCTAAAGACAAGGCAAGAGGCAGAACTATTATTGTCATCATTCAACTCAAGAAAAAAAAACCATATTTTCCATGTGAATATGTGCTGCTGCCTAAATGTTATGATCAGATTTCCTTTGGCAATAAAAACTGAGTTTCTGCTTTAGTTGGTGAAAACAAAATGCCAAGTATCCAAGTACACAAGATTCATTTCCGTAGAAAACACTCTCTTTTCCACTTTTCACTCCCCAAAATCTTGACTGGTATTATAACATTAAAAATGTGCTGTCTTCCTTTCAGAGCATGGTGTATTTCTCAATCTGCATTCTGAGAAAGAATTTAACTCTTGTCTACATATTTAAAAAAAAAAGAGAGAGAGAAGGTAACAGATTGTGAAGGATTGATTACTAAAGCAAAAAATCAATCTTAGAGTGTTGATGATTTAACCAGCCACAAAGGCACAGAAATGTATGAGAAAAGCCATGATTGATTTTTAACTTTGTAATCCTTCCTTCCCCATCTATTATCCTGTATGTATCATATTAGCCATCATTATGACTAAGACAAGATAGGACTTTGACATCTTTCTGACATAATGTGACTGTAAATGGAATCAGCTTGTACACAAAGGCTTTTACCTGGTTATTAATAGTGTTCTCCATGGGACATGGACTGGACTACTATTAAACAACCCCACTGGCTGTGTGAAGCCACTGCAACTTGATATCAATCCAAGAAGTCCTTCCTCCAGGCAGGTAGTCTTCCAAACAAAGCTTAAGCCACATGGCCTGACAAACAGCTTGAATACTGTTCCTGAATGTTCATCCTTTTAAAGGGGTCATAAAAGACCGGCGAGACCTTGTGAACACTGGGACATAGCAGAAAAGATCCCAACCCATCTATAGCCAGTGAAAACCTTCATGTTCAAAAGCATAAAAATTATCACAAGGGCAGCTATGCTATTTTTCCCCACCTTTTCCCAATTATAGGAATCCAAAGTTGATCACAATATGTGGTTCATTTACATACCAACTTAGAGTATACTTTATTCATGTTATCTCAGTGAAGCCTCCAAAAAACCCTTGTGAGATAAGTATTATAGACAGCATTATTTCTACTTTACCAATGAGAAAACTAAGGTTCAGAAAGACAAAATGTCTTGCTTACAGCTACCCATTAGCAAGTATCAGAGGTGGAATTTGAACCAAGGGATACCTTTTTCTTATTTTTTATTCCTTTCCACCATGCCATACTGCTTCTCAGCTAATAGGGTAATAATTGCTATAGAAAAAAAGATGTCTAGATATAAAGTCATTTGTTATGACTTTTGCATTCATGATTCATCCATAAATTAGTTGAAATACTTAATTCTTCAACAATACTAGTCCAGCCATGAGCTTTCCAAATATTGCTTTATTCTTTTTTTTTTTTTTGGCTAAGCAATGGGGTTAAGTGATTTGCCCAGGGTCACACAGCTAGTAAGTGTTATGTGTCTAAGGCTGGATTTGAACTCAGGTCCTCCTGAATCCAGGGCCAGTGCTCTATCCACTGCACCACCTAGCTGCCCCTAAATATTGCTTTATTAATGCCATAAGAAAATTGGTGGAAAATCGAGGAATCCCAGAACAGAAAAATTAAATGGCTTGTTTTAGACAATAATGAAATTTCTTAGAGATCTTAAGAGGAAAATTCAGGTCTTCCCTCCAAGTCTACCAATCTCAGCCCTCAACTTTTTTTTTTTTGGCTTTTCATTCCCCAAAATCAAGCACAAATTGCTTTAATGCCACTTTTTCTCATTCTATTGATTATACAAAAGAACTGTCATTACCTTACTTATCTAGTATATTTCCCTTCTCTTTTGGCTTCTTTCTGACCTCACAATTGCAAAGATAGTAGCTCCATCCCTCACTACTGAGAGATAAAGAGAGGGTAGTTGTTCTATCTCCTTGGGAAGCAATTATGCATCTTTCCTTTTGAACACAAATTATGGAAAATACTCAATAGCCATTGGAATCATGACTTAAGTTCTGGAGTTCTTGAGGTCTACCACCACATTATGGAATTTCTTGTCACGTATTTAGGGCCTACTATGGCAGAAGTTATTGAATCAACATACTAACTAGAGTCAATGAACAACATGAAAGTAGAAGCCTCCAAAAACCCAATAAGAAAACCAACATTTTCTCTTTGGTACCCTATTTTCTCTTCCTGAAGGATTAGAGACTTCTCTAAATACTAGGACAGCACACTTGTTGCAGTAAATACTCCGGCTTTGCAGATATATCATGGCCTGGCACATCTACCGAGCAGGTACATACTGACCTCACAAAATTGATGTGAAGATCAGATGAGATAATATATGTAAAGAACAATGTAAATTCAAACATTGCACTGAACCAGAAATCTCTTCTGGCCTTCAGCCAAAAGCTGCGTGATCATGTGCAAGGTAACGGGGTCACCGTAGGGAGGCACGTCCACATTGAAGCAAGCCCTGGAACATTCAGGTACCCAAACAGTGTCCATGATGCTCCCTTCTACAGGATACAGAACAGACTTCCTACAGCAGCTCTAGACAAGGGAAAAGACAGTCCCAGAACCCAGTCCATAAGCAGCCCAAGTCTGGGGCCACAGATAAAATAACCCTATAGCCCAGGGTATTTCTGAGAAGATGCACTAAGTCCAAGGGTGAGCCGTAGAACTCCACTGAATTTCAGTCCTTCATTTGCCATATTATAAACGACTGGAATATTTTTGTGCCTCCTTGGGGGGTGACCAAGTGCTGCAAAATTGCTCTGGATGCATGGCATACTTTGCAGTGACATTTACAGCACAGCTATTATTAACAACATAAATTATAGTAATAATAAACATTTATATGCACATTGCAGGGAATCTTCTCTTATTTAATACTATGGATGAGGAAATTCTGCCATTTTCCTAAGCCTGCTACATAGAAATTCAACAATTATTAAGGGTAGTGTTCTGCCTAAATTTCCAAGCAGAGACATGACCAACCTATACACAATGTCAGATTTTGACATCTAGAGCCCTGCACTTTCTGGAGAAATGACCAAGAGATCATCTATGAACACAGTCAGGGAGGCACCCTTCCTTTCCTTGTATCTTTCCAGTGCCTGCTGTACTGCCCTACATGTCATTACAAACAGGGCCATGGATCCCCCTTCTGACCTGCTGCTGTGTAAACTCCATTAACACAGACACAGACAACCAGATTAATGAAGGAAAGCAATTTATTGAACTGATATTTGGTGTAGATGCCATTAGCACTGCCAGTTGTGAAGCCACAGCTTCAGAGTTAGAGATGGTCTTTCCCAGGAGAGCAAAGGAAATCATTTAGACATTTCTCCTTGCTGGGTCTTTAGGTGTCCTGGCTCTATAAACTGCTGAAAAATGGGCATCGAGGCCATCATGGGTCTTGAAGAATCATAGAACATCAGAAGAGAGGGGGACCCTAGAGGTCATTTAATCCAATCCGACTCTAAGCAAAAACACTATTGACACCCACCTAAACAACTGGTTTTTCAGTCTCCACTTAAAGATGTCAAATGATAAAGGACAGGCAATCTCCTGAGGTAGCCCATTGTGCTTTTATAAAGTTGAAATTGTTAGGAAGTTTTTAATTTATATTGTGACGAAATTGGACTTACCGTAATTTCCACTTACTAGTCCTAGTCTTGCCCTCCAAGGAAAAACAGAACAAATTGAATCAGCAGAGGGAAAGATTATTTCTTCACAGAGAAGGTAGAATCTGAGCTAGAGGCGAGGTAAGAATTAGAAAAGCAGAGTAGGGATGAGCCTTTGGCTTTGCCTTCTGAAGTTAATCAAGACAACACACAGAGTCTCCTCAAATACCTGAAGAGAATTATTATGTCCCATTAAGTCTTTATTTTTCCGGCTAAATATCTCCACTTCTTTTAAAGTATTGTGATATCATGATTTTGAATCCCTTTACCATACTGGTGTCCTCCTCTGTATTTCCACCAGCATTTCAACATCATCACTAAAATGTGATGCTCAGAACTGAACACAATAACATAGATGTGGGTTTACCAGCTATCAATCACACCTCTCATTCTGAATACTATGCTCCTGTCAATGCGTGTTATATTACACTTTTGGAATGTCATGTTATACTTTTGATTCATCTTGAGCTTGTCAGATACTACAACCCCTAGGTCTCTCTTACATAAAATGTTATCTGGCCGTATCATCCCCTTCCCATATTTGGGCAATTGACATTTTAACCCACTGAAAGATTTTACATTTATTCTTACTAACTCAGAGCCTAACATATATATAGTCCATTGTTCTAGTCTGTTGAGATCTTTTTGATACCACTTTGATAAGCCAACATGTTAGCTATCCCTCCCAGACTATGGTGTCCAAAATATAACAAATCAGCATATATGCCTTTACTCAAGTCACCAATAAAAAAATATTGAGAAGCTCAGGGCCAAAGGCAAAGCCCTGAGTTACTCCACAAAACATGTTTCTTAAGACTGAGATCAATCCATTAACCTCCACTCTTTGGATCCAGTTATTCAATTAGTTCCAAATCCCCTAAACAAGACTATCTTCCAGCCTAGGGAGACCACATGTGGCCTTCTAGGTCCTTGGGTGTGGCCTTTTGACTGAGTCCAAGTTTCACAGAACAAGTCCTTTTATTAAGGGGATTTGTTCTGTGAAGTTTGGATTTATTCAAGGAGCAGTACCTGAGGACCTAGAGGACTACATATGGCCTCAAGAGACTGTATATTCCCCATACCTGTTATCTCTTCCTATCTTATTTATAAGAATACATTGGCAGATTTTTATCAAATGCATTACCATAATCCAGGTATACTTAGTCTATGGTATTCCTCTGGTCTATCAATACAGTAATACTGTCACAAAAGGAAATGAGAGTAGGTTGGCATGACTTGTTATGGATGAACCAATACTGGCTCATAGTAATCATCACTCTCTGTCTAAGTACTTATAAGTTATCCCTTTAAAAAGGCATTCTGGAATTTTACAGAGAATTGAAGTCAGTCCCATCACATGACAGTGTGAAGACTCCACTTTCTTTTCATTTTTCTTTTTAAATCAAGATGACATTTGCTCGCATTACAGCAACTTTCCTACTCTGTGAAACTTCAACAACTGCCAACAGCGGTTGAGCAGTCAACACCCATAAATTACTTTCGTTCTCTGAGTTGTTTGTCCAGACACGTTGGCTTTAAAACAGTGGAAGTGGCTAGTTGCTTTGTGACCATCTTCTCATTTGGGATTTTAATTTCTTGTTAGCTGCCTTTCTGTTATACTTCCCAGACTAAATGCCATTCTACTGGGTAAAGAACACAGAGCTAAAATGAAATTTGAATAGTTTTTGTCTTCTTTCCATTATCAATTATCATCATATGATCTGCCCTAAATACCCTTCTCAATGATCATCTGCCTTCTTTGACGTTCCTATTGTCCCAACATATAATTTTTTAAAAGCCCTTTTATTCTCAATTAAACAAGCATTTATTAAGTACCTACTATGTACATGGCGTTATAGTAGGTGTTGGAGATACAAAGATGAAAGTCAAACCTTTCCTGCTCTCAAGAAGCTTACAGGGAGGGATATGGCATGTTCAGAGGTAAGTAAATGCAGTCATTTCATGGGGAAGCATTGGGAGATCAGGAAGGGCTGGCATCACCTAAGCCAAGGATTAAAGGAAGCTATGGATTCATAGAAGTTGAGAGGGGAAATCTGTACAAAAGCTCAGAGACAAGAAATGAGATGTCACTGATGGGTAACTATAAAAGTTCGCCTGATCATGGAGCACCTGAAGTACAACAAAATGAGGAGGGAAATCCCTAGAAATGTGGATTGGAGTTAAAATGAAAAGGGCTCTTGTATTTTAACCAAAAGGCAATAGGGAGCTACTGAAAATCCTTTAATAAAGGATTAACATAGGCCTGTCCTTCAATAAAATTATTTTGGCAAAAACTGTGTGGAAGATCAGAAAAGCAGAGATGGCAAGCAGGGAAGCCAATCATGTTATTGCGATAGTTAAGGTCAGAGGTGACAAGGGTCTCCATTTGGATGGTGACTGTGTAAGTGGAACAAGAGGGAATCGATGTGAAAGATGCAGCAGTAGAATCAGAAAGACCTGAAAACTGGCTATGAAGGGCAAGGCTGGCAATGACAAAGTTAGCAAATCTAAGTAACTAGACAGAAATAGGAAATTTGGGTTAGGGTGCAGCTAGATGGTACAGAGGATAGAGCCTTGGCCTCGGAGTTAGGAGGACCTAAGTTCAAATCTGGCCTCAGACACTTGACACTTACTAGCTGTGTGACCCTGGACAAGTCACTTAACCCCGATTGCCTCACCAAAAAAAAAAAAAAGGAAATTTGGGTTAAGAGGGAATGTAGTATCAGGGCAAGAATTTGTAACCTAGGGCCCACAGATCCCTATGTATGGAGGGATTCTATGGGGTCTGTGAACTTGGATGGAAAAAAATGACATCTTTCTTTTCACAGATTTACTTTGTAATTCTTTGTATTTTATTTTGTGTATTTAAAAACTTTATTCTGAGAAGAGCTTTCTATAGGTTTTTACCAGACTAAGAGTTCATGAGACCCCCTCAAAAAAAGGTTAAGAATCTCTGATTCAAGGAAAGATGATGAGTTCCAATTTTAGAGATCATAGATATAAAGTTAGACAGAACCTACAGTTGGAGACGACTAGGGAACACCCAGATGAAGATGTCTAGAAAGCGTCTGGCTGCAGGAGAGGCACCTCAGGGCAGCCTGCAGGGCTAGATGTGCTCAAGAGTTAGTGGGAGAGAGGTGATCATTGAGCCCCGGGAAAACTGGTCAGATCACCACGATAAAAGAGAGAGGGGCAGGGCACGGGGGTACACCTATGCTTGTGGCCCGTGGGACTTCAGATGATTCCATAAAGGACATAGAGAAGGAATGGTCAGGCAGACAGGAGGAGAACCAGGAGAAAGTAGTGTCACAAGAGCTAAGAAAGGCAGAAACAAGAGGGGGAAATGACTGATGGTGTCAAAAGGTGTAAAGAATCAAGAAAGAAGAGAACTGAGGGGGGAAAAGCCATTGCATTTAGCAATTAAGAGATCATTGGTAACCTTGGAGGCAGCCGTTTCCATCATTTGATAGAGCTGGAAGCCAGATTGAAAGTTAAGAATTAATTTAGGGAAGTGAGAAAAAGGAGGTAACAGTATAATGACCTTTTCTAGGAGTATGGCTGTGGGAGAGTTGGGGGAAATATTCATCAATAGTTTGACAGGAAAGAAGAGTCAAATGAAAGGAATTTTTGCTGTTGGATTATTTTTCAGGATGAGAGAAACTTGGGTCCATTTGTAGGCAGCAGGAAAGGAACTAATATATAAGGAGAGCAATCATCACCTGTCTCAATTTGTGCTGCTTTTGAAAACATCCCAAACCTTTGTAAGCAGACTTCCCCTGTAGAATTTTAGTTCATAGGATCCTATCTAATCTTTCTCTGAACTCTTTGAAGTCCTCTCTCCCAAAATCAAAAATGCCCTTTGAACTATGTTGTTTTCCTTCTCTTAATCAATCACAAATTCTCATATAGCATGGTAACTTCCCTTTAAAGCTCCAATCATTGTTACTTTGGCAATCAATTCTTCCTACTGGTTAAAATTAGGACCAGAATAGTAGTACCCTTAATCACTTCCTTTACCTTTAAGAATGACTGTAGATCAAAGCAAGTCAGGAATTTTTCAGCGGCTCTGACTTTGCCAGAAAGAAAGTCTCAAAAGATGTTCAGATTGTTAAGTCCCCCATCACAACTAAAAAAAAAAATCCACATTCATACACTTCGAGAACTCTGTAGCATATTCTCACCATGATATCATTTTTTCTCTCTTCATTGGTCCTCATCCAGATGTTTTCCTCAGTGATCCCACCCTTTAGTTTGCGGATTTTTTAAATCTACAGAAGCATATCTTCCCCTCCCCCAGCATTTCTCCCCCAAATTATCAGGTGTATCACTTAGCCAGAATCAATTAGCTTTCAAAAATTATTAGTTACAAAGGTATTGTAAGATTACTATAGTAAACTATAATAAGAATGGTTAGTACAGAGCATCCTCCCAAACCGGGGGCACACTGTCCCACAATTACTCATAGAATTGAGGAGAATTCATCTCAAGTTTAGAGCACTTTTGGAAAATTGGGTAACCTATAACTACTAGAAGTCCTTTAGCTAAAGTTCTCAAGCTCTTTCCTTTAGTATCGTATAGCTTCTGCTGGGTTTCTTATAGAGTCCTGAAGCTGCCTTCCCCCAGTGCTTCTAGTTTGTCCTCAGTACCCAATGCAGACTCTGCCACCAATGATCTCTTTCCCATGAACACTGATTGGACACCGATGAGAAGTTCAAACGCTCCAACCTTCAGAACTTCACAAAATCTTCCTTTGGTTAAGGGGGGAAAGGGAGAGGAGATAAAGCTTTCCTAATTTCTTCATTCAACCATTCCTTATGTGATATAATTTCCAGCCCCTTTAGTTTACTGGTTTCCCTTCCCTGACAAATTTCAATTCTTCCATGTCTGGTTCAAAATGTGGTACCCATAATAAAACACTCCAGTGACAATCTGACCAGCACAAAGCACTGTGGGATTTCCCTCGTTCTAGATACTCTCTTTCTAGATTTAAGATGTATTCTTTTTTTTTTTTAACGACCATGACAAACTGTTTAATTACATTAAGTCAACGAAAACTCCCAGGTTGTTTTCTTATCTGTTGATGTCAGGTATCCCCCCCATCTTCTACTCGTACAATTAATTTTTGTTTTGTTTTGTTTTACTTAATTGTACTATTTAATAATGGCTAACATTGATACAGAGCCTTAAAGTTCACAAAGCACATCTGATCCTCAGAATAACCCTATGAGATTAATATCATGGATATTATAATCCTCATTTTATAGCTAAGAAAGTGAGGCTTAGAAATATTGAATCACATTGCTAGTAAGTGCCAGAAACAGGATTCAAACCCTGGCCTCTCCTGTCTCCTGGTCCAGCACTCAATCCACTTCACCAGAGATTTCTGGTTGGTGGTATGGGGATCCCTTGGGGGTTCACAACATGGTTTAAGGGGTTTGTGCTAAAAATTC
The DNA here is from genome assembly GCF_003287225.1 of Phascolarctos cinereus. Lineage (NCBI taxonomy): Eukaryota > Metazoa > Chordata > Mammalia > Diprotodontia > Phascolarctidae > Phascolarctos > Phascolarctos cinereus. The sequence continues at coordinate 211,176,150 of NW_027556098.1, read as the reverse complement.
TCTAATGGTACCTTAAGCAGTAAATAATTGACCAATCATGTTATAAATATGTTTTTTTTTCCCTCTGTGACAACAAGAATGTACATACTTTAAGCATTTTAGGCTTGTTTCTGAGGTGATTCCAAACCATCATGGACTTTTGGGGGCAAAAGTTGTTATCATAGTTGTTGTAAGCACTTAATTAATACATCTAACTGAATATTATGAATGCTATATTAAATTACCCCAGGTGTTTACAACACATTTGTTATCGTTGTTGAAAGGGGTTCATGGAACAAAAAAAGTTGGGAACCACTGCACTACACCCATTTATTCCTGCTAAATCTCAGCTTGTTTGTTTCACAGCATTGTTCTTTTTGAAATCTTGGTTTTGTTATCCAGTACGCTAACCATCCAACATAATCACTATTCCTCCTAGTGTGGTTTCACCTTCAGATTTAATAAACATTCTTTACCCATCTTCACCCAAGCTATTGATAAAAATGATAAAAAGTACATGTCAATACAGAACCTCATGTCAAGTAACAAAAGACATTTAAAAGTTTAAGAACCATTCTTCTAAATCATCCATCATCATCATCGTCATCATCGTCATCATCATCACTAAAAACATATATTTGTCAAGTTCTTACCTATGCATGGTACTCTACAAGGTGTTCCAAGGCCCTCTGGGGGTTCACAGCACTTCAAACAGACAACATTAGTGAAGCCACTTACAAAGGATACACAATTAGTCAACCAACCAACATGTATTAAATACCTACTATATGCCAGGCCCTGTGGATTCAAATATAAAAAAAAATTAAACAATCCCAACTGTAAAAGAGCTTACATTCAACCAGGGGTGATATGTATGTATATATAAGTATATGCAGAAAATTTACAGATAAAAATAAATACAAAGGAGTTAGGAATGAACCCCCAGTTGTGGGAATCAGGAGAAGCTTCATGTAGAAGAAAGTGCATGAACTGAGTCTCCAAACCATGCCACTTTATACCCGATTTTCTTACCCCTCCCACCTGAACTCCAGCCTCTGGGACCTGGGCTCTGACAGGTGAGTTTTACCTTTTCCTGCCTAGATGAGGTCACCACACCACTTGCTTCCTGTCTAGGTCTAACCCTCTAGCCCTTTCCCTTTCCTGCTTTAGCTCTCCCATATCTGCCTTCTTGCCTTATGAGACTACAAGCTATCTCATTTTTATATTTATATCTGCACAACTTAGTATGGTGCTTGGAGCATAGAAGGCATTTAATAAATGCTTTTACATCCTTCCATTTGTTCTATGAGGCTGGGAGTGAGGAGAGAGAACATTCCAGGAATAGGGGATAGCCAATGCAAAGCCATAAAGATGGAAGATAGAGGGTCATGTGGGAGGAATAGAGATGAATAGAGATTCTAGAAAGAGAGTGTCTACAACAGGGGCAATAAATATCCTGTACTTTGTGCTGGTCAGATCATCACTGGTGTGTTTTAGTATGGGTACCACATTTTGAACCAGACATTGAAGAACTGAAATAGGTCAGTTTACGGGGACTATGAAGAACAGAAAAGGTATTAAGGTAAAATGTGACTGGAAAGACAGTTAAAGAAATCTGGTTATAAAAGACTTTAAAATCCAAGCAGAAGGAGGCTTGTTGTGGTGGTGGTGGAGGGACTGGTTGGTTGCTTGGTTGGTTTTATCCTAATAAACAATAAGGGGTCACTGTTAAGCTGAAGAGTAACATAACCAGATATGGACTTAAGGAAAATAACTTTAGCAATTATAAGAGGATGAATTGGAGTGGAGACTTGAAGCAATTAGGAAGCACTATCCTGTCTCCCAACAATACACAATAGTGTAGGTGAAAGGTGATGAGGGCCTGAACAAAGATGGCGGTTTGTGAATAGAGATTGAATGTGAGAGATGTTTCAAGGACAGAAATGACCAGTTTGGCAAATGAATGGATGGAATGGAAGGGAGAGTGAATAGTAAAGAATAACATTCAGGTTACAAACATGGGAGCCTGAAAAAAATGGTGGGAGCCTTTGACAGAAGCAGGGAAATTAAAGAAGTGTAAGTTTAGAGGAAAGAGAATGACTTCTACTTTGGATACGTTAAGTTTGAGATGTTTCTGAGACATCTAGCTTGAAATGTCCAGTAAGCAGTTGGTGATGTAGCACTGAAGGTAAGGAGAGAGTTGGGGGCTGAAAATATAGATCTGTGAGGCATCTGCATAAAGATAATTAAACCCATGGGAGCTAGCACAGTCACCAAAAGAGCATTGAGAAAGATGATAAGAGGATCCAAGACAGAGCCTTGGGGAAAATCATAGTTAGGAGAAGTGATATGGCTAATGAATCTGCAAAGGATATTGAGAAAGAATTGACAAGACAGATAGGAGAAGAACCAGAAGAAAGTTCTCTACACTTCCTGGAGTGGAGATTAGACCCCTCCGGAATACTTTCTAATGTACAGAGATAACAGAAGTTTGCTATACATACATATGATTAAGTATATACGATATATGTAAGATATATATTATACAGGCCATATATAACATGATATTACTCACACTTAATTCACTCAGAAAACAGAATTGAGAAAGGTTTAGTGACATTTATTACATTCCCGAAGCTTTACCTATAATCTACTAATGTTCATTGTCTTTAGTGCATAGAGTGTTAGATTTGGAGTCAAGAAGACCAGAGTTCAGGGGCAGCTAGGCGGCACAGTAGATAGAGCACTGGCCCTGGACTCAGGTGGACCTGAATTCAAATCCAGTCTCTGACACATAACACTTACTAGCTGTGTAACTCTGGACAAGTAGAAGAAGAAGAAGAAGAGTAGGAGGAAGAGGAAGGAAGGAGGAGGGGGGAGGAGGAGGAGGAGGAAGAGGAAGAAGAGGAAGAAGACAAGGACGGCAATGACAATGACGACAACTACAATTCAAATCTGACCTCAAACACTTACTAGCTGTGTAACTCTGGGCAAGTTGCTTAACCGCTCTCTGCCTCAGTTTCCTCAACTGGAAACTGGAAACAATAATAGCACCAACCTCCCAGGGTGGTTCTGAGGATCAAATGGGTTAATATTTGCAAAGTGCTTAGCATAGTGCTTGGCACTTGCTTAACGCCTGTTCCTTTCCCTCCATTTCCCCTTCTTCGTCTTTATATCATACAAAGCCATGCCAGGTATCTCACCACAATTTAGCACTGGAGAGACATCATGGGTCAGAGGCATGAACACTCAACTTGGAGTCCAAAGATCTGTCTTTCCATCCCAGCTCTGTCATTTTTTAGAGGTGTGGCACTGGACAAGTCACCACATTTCTCTGGGCCACAGTTTGGTCATATGTGGATAGTAATCAAATGAAGATAAACTAATATTTGCACTACCTACCTCACAAGTTTCTGCAAAGAACAAATTAGATAATGTATCAGGGGATCCTTTCTTTTTTTTCTTTGTTTTTGATACATCTTACTCCTAACCCTTGTCTTTATATCACAGTCATTTCAATACCTTTCCCTTGAAACAAAGAAAAATAATTAAGCAAAAATAACCAAATTGGACAATGTCTACCATATTTCACCCTAGCAATTCTGACCTCTCTGATGTGAGGATGGAGCTATGGTATGATGTATTATCCATTCTCTAGAACCTTTACTGGTTTGTCAAGTTACTCAGAGTTTAACTTCTCTCTAGTGATCATTTCATTCACTTTGTTATAGTGATTGTGTGTATGTTTCTCTTGGTTCTGTTTAGTTTGCTCTGCATCAATTCATACAAACCTTCTCATGTTTCTCTGAATTTGGAAAGCTCTTTGTAAGCCTGAAGTGTTCTGTGAACATCAGCCATATCACCAAACCAAGTAGGAAATAAGACACGGAGCCTCATTGAAGTTTAAGTCCACCCTCAGATGAACCCCACAACAATGCACACCTGATTGGAAAGTGTCCCCTTTTCCTTAAAGTTTTCAAGCATAATGATGAAAATCCATTTTAAAAATGGATGTGTAAGTGAAGCAATACAACCCCTGAAATCTTTTCCTCCTAACTCCACCTCTCCTTCCGATGAGGTTGGCAGAAGTTGGAATCGCCATTCTTTCTCATTGTTGGCACCCTGTCCTCTTCCTGCTTTCCAGCCAGGAACAGGAAATACTGGAAACCTTTCCAGGAAGCCTGTTCTGGGGAGATTTCACAGCTGTGTTTGGCAGCACCAAGGAGTATGGACAACATAAGTACATCACCCTTATTTATAACTGGTTGGGTTTTGTCTTTTTTTTTTTTAAAGACCCTTCACTCCATAGGCTGGCACCAGGAGCTGGAATTTTGACCATAGGAAATCTATCTCACGGAGGAGTAGGAACTGAATTTGTATGGAGAAGAGCCAATTCCCTGCAACTTCACGTGGGGGTACAATTTGTTTTTAGAGGACGAAAGACTTAACGGCTTAAATCCACCCCAAAGCCTGGCTCTCTGTTAATTTGAAAAGTAGAGCAGAAAAAGTAGCAGTACTGCAGAGGGAGGATCTTAGCTTGGCAAAGAACAGATATTGTGACCTAACTGAGCTTTTCCAGCTCTTTTTCTCTGTAGCTTTTCGAAACTTCCATTTGGAATGCTAAGCTCTGGTGAGTGATTGGAATAAATGAATGTGTCAAAAAACACTAGGGTCTAGTGCTTTACTTATTTAATTTTTTTTCTGCTGCCATTTGACTTGAAGCACCTTCCTGATTTTATTATTCCAAATGCTTATAATGGATATTTTAATTCAAAAATGATTTTGTCTTAGTAGAAACCCAAGTGTGAAATTAACCAATCGTTATCAGCATGAGAAATATTAGTGAGAGAGGAAGATAAAATGACCACAAAATATATACTTTCCATACTACTTCTACAACTCTGTGTATTATGCTGGTAAATATTCCAATATGTCTAGCAATATTACCCAATATCAGAAAATGATAAAATCATAAAGCAATGAAAGAAGAAATGAGAGAAATGAAATTAGTTAATCTATTTCTATATTATTACACAATTATTCCAGATGGTGCTATATCACATTTATTCTTGTGCCTTCTCAGTTCAATGTAATAACAAATTTCAAGAATAGCACTTTCATCTTTTCCCTCAATCAATCAACAGATATTATCAAATACCTTTATAGAACCAGGCACTTTGATAGTGATACCTTGAAAAAAAAAGTTTTGTGTGTTACCTCTGTAAGTTCCTTTCTTCATGACTTCCCAACTGGGAAAAGAATAATCCTGGGAGTCATGGAAGAATACGGGTATTGGAGTGCTCCCAGCTATTTGAGTTCTACGTTTTGTTCTGCTTCTACCTGGGTGATATTGGCTATCATTTGATGACTCTATGAACCTCCTCTTCTACTGGAGCTAGCTCCTAACTCTCACAAGACACTCCATCTCCTGACTCCTTGCATTGGCCCTGGCTGTCCCCCATGTCTGAAATTCTCCCTTTCCTCTTCTATATTTCCTGGTTTCCTCTGGCTTCCTCGGCTGAAGTTCTACCTTCTGAAACAAGCCTTTCCTGGTCCTATTTTTTTTTTGAGGACATACTTTTACGTTTAATCTACAATATTAGCATTTTCTCCATCATTTTCTTAAGTCACTAGACAATCAAAACCTGGTCCTTCTTAATCTTACTGCCTTCCCTTTGTTGAGTATCTCCAATTCATTCTCTATATCTTTTGTTTGTACATAGCTGTTTTCATGTTGCCTCTCCCATTGGATTGAGATCCTTGAGAGCAGGAACTGTCTTTTGCCCTTCTTTGCCCCAGTGCTTAGCACAGTGCCTGGCATACAGTAGGTGCTTAATAAATGCTTGTTGACTGACTGTATTATTCATTCAGAGCTTCAATTACAACTGGAAGAGATGTTAGAGGTCATCTAATCCAACCCCCTCATTTGATAAAGAAGAAAGCTGAGAAGCCACGAAGCTAAAAATTTGACCAAGATTACACTCCTAATTAAGGGCAAAAGAAGAACTCAAACCTAGGTTTCCTTGTTTCCTAGTACAATGATATGATTACCGTACCACACTGCCCCCATACTTCTAACATCTTTGCTCATGCTGGTCCCGAAGCTAGAAAGTCTTCTCCTCTCTGATTTCTCTGTACAAATCCTATACATCTTTTAAGGTCTATTTCCTCAAAGAAATCCTACATGATTACTCTTGACTCACATGGTTCTCCTTTGTGTTTGAACTCTTCTGGCACTCATACCACACAATTAATTTTTGGTTTTCATTAATAGCTAATGATATAATATTTGCATATTATATCATTAGCTATTAAATCAAACAAAAATTATTAATAATATATTAACATAATACATAAACAAATATATTATATAAAATGCATAATAGTATTATAGAATATAGAGCATCCTATGTGCCAGACACTGTGCTAAGTACTTTACAAATATCCTTTCATTTGCTCTTCACAACCCTGGAAGGTAGGTGCTATTATCATCCTTACTTTACAGATGAGGAAACTGAGGCCAACAGAGGTTAAATGGCTTGCCTAGGGTCACACAGCCAGTGTGCATCAGAAATAAGATTTGTACCCAGATCTTTCAGGTTTTCTGTGCGCCTCAGCAGGCTGCCTCTTATACCATATGAAACATACCGATGCATTTCACCACACAGGTCTCCACTGAAAGTCGTACTCACCAGACTGATTCATAAGCACAGAAATTAGAACTGGATTATTACTCATGACATACAACATACAGAATGTCACAGTCACCCTGACGTGTTGCAGAGCAACAGACCCTATTCCACATGTGGCTTGGGACCTCAGGAGGCTTCCTGCCCCATACTCTACATATATTTTATTCGGAGGTTTCTCTCTACCCCTAGCCTTCAGCACATTGTCATTTCTGGAGGAACTCCAACTGTTTCCTCCAAGCCATTCATGGTCCTTTCCCCCAAGCCTGCATAGGCTCAACCCAAAGGCTATTTTTAAACAAATAAAATTAAATCATCTGTGATTGGTTAGTGTTTTTATGCTGTTTAATTACAAAATCATAGAATTTCAGAGTTGGAAGGATGCTCAGAGGCCATTTACTCTTCACCTCCTTGAACCTCTGGCCATCTTCAAGGCTTAGCTCCATGCCCCCTCCTTCAAAAGGCTAGTGCCCACCCTCCACTGTCCTCCCAGCAACTTCTGTGTCTTCATTTGCATATATCCTTATTTACATATCTATAAACATGTTTCATCCCCCAGAGAGTACGCAGAGGGTATCCTCTTTTTGTATTTGCATGCCCATCACAGAGCACAGTGCTCGGCCCATAGTAGAGAGAGAAATAGGCTGGACCTGGGATTTCACTGATAGACAGAATTCTCAGATGAAGTAACTCCCAAAGTCGGTTGGCACCCTCTCTGCAACTGACCGTCCTAGAGAGTCGTTTAGAACACAGACAAGTTAAGTTAAGTTGCACAGGGTCAGGCTGAAATTGTGTGTCAGAGGTTGGGCTTAAGTTCACATCATCCTTCCAAGGCCAGATCTTTATCCACACTCCATGCTGCCTCAGGCAGAGTAGCTAGTGGTGTAATGACTAGAGCTCTGGACCTGGAGTTATGAAGTTCTGAGTTCAAATTCAGCTGATTAGCTGAGTGACCCTGGGCAAGTCACTTAACCTCTCTCTGCCTCAGTTTCCTCAGTTGTAAAATTGTAAAACCTACCTCAAAGGGTTGTTATGAGGATCAAGTGAGATATGAGTACAGAACCTAATATATAGTAGACAATAAATGCTTGTTTCTTTTCTTCCAGATGCTTAATAAATGCTTATTCATTGCCTAATTGATTGTATCCCATTACTGAAAAATAATCACCTCAGCAACATGCCTAGTTGTTGCTTGAGGATACCTAGTGAGGTGGAGCCCACTACCTCCCATATACGACCTCTGCAGTTCCCAACGCTTCCTCTTTGAAGTGTTCTCTCTGACATAGGAACTATGTTAGGAAGTTTCTTTCCCTAAAATAAACCTAAATCTTGTTTTTCGCATCTTCTATCCACGGCTCCTAGTTCTGTCCTCAGGTCAAGAAGAACAAGCTTAATCTTTCCTTCAAGGGACAGTCTTTAGCATACTTAAGAAGAGCCATCATCTCCCTCCCTAATTCTTCTCTTCTCCAGACTAGCGTCCAGTCTTCCTTCAACCAGTCTTCATATGACACATGCTCAGAGCTTCTCATGATGCCTGCCTCTGAACTCCAATTGACTTGCATGTATTTTTGGAAAGCTTGATATTCTCTCGAGTGCAACTGTCATTCAAAGTTGGGATCAGCTGATCAATAATCATTTATTAAGTACCTACGATGCAGGCACTGGGACACAATGACAAAAAAAACAAAAGAGTCTCTGCCCTCAAGGAGTCCACATTCTGTCCTCTTCTACAACACATACACAGGGAAGTAGATAGAAACTATATGAGGTAATTTAGATGTTGGGGGAGAGAGGAGACATCAGATGGAAGGGATAGGAAAGGCCTCGTGTGTGATGGCTGTGGTCAGTTCTATAAAAACTGCTTAGCAACATAACTCTCATCATAACATTTGGTTAAAGAAAATCCTTTTCAATTTACACGGTTTTCTGGGAGGACTTGTGATGCAAAGTGCAGTAAGCAGAACCAGGAGAACATTGTGCACAGTAATGGCAATATTATAATACTGATCAACTGTGAAAGATTTAGCTTCTCTGATCAAGAGAAGGATCCAAGGTAATTCCAAAGGATTCATGAGGAAAAATGTTTTCCATTTCCAGAAAGAGAACTGATGGACTCTGAGTATATATTGAGGCATACTTTTTTACTTTATTTTTTTGTTTGTTTTTGTGGGTATGTTTTCTTTTTGCAACATGGCTAATGCAGAAATATTTGCAAATCCTCATAGATATAACTGAAATCACATTGCTTGCTTTCTCAAGGGGTGGGGAAGGGACAAGAAGGAGTGAGACAATTTGGAACTCAAATTTTTTTAAAATGAATGTTAAAAAAATGTTTACTTGTAATTGGAAAATATTTAACAAAATTAATAAAATATTTTTAAAAACAATCACATGGCTTTAATTTACAGCTCCTGTTCCAGGACTGTAACAAGAAACAGGTATCTAAAGCAGTCTTTACTTGCCAGAGCCTAGTGTGGGGCCTGACAAATAGTAGGCCCTTAATAAATGCTTGTTGATCGACTGAGGCAGCAGCTAAGTGGTGCAGTGGACAGAGAACTGGATTTGGAGTAACAAAGGAAGACCTGAGTTTGAATACTGCTTCAGACACTTAGTAGCTGTGTAACTATGGGTCAATCAATTAACCTCTCTCAGCCTTAGTTTCTTGATCTGCAAAATGGGAATACTAATAGCACCTACCTTGAAGGATTGCTGTGGGAATCAAATGAGGTAATATAGGTGGGGGGTTTTGCAGAGCTTCAAGTGCTATATAAATGTTAGCTATTGTTATTATAGATGGTACTGTCTAGTATTGGTCACAAACTGTTTCCTCTGTGTTTGTCATATCTGCTCCACTAGGTGATAATCTCTTTGAAGACATAGACCTTTTTCTTATAATTCTGCTGTATTCCCCTCCCTTCTCTCTCCTCCAAACAGTGCTAGGCACATATAAAAAGAGGAAATGAGAAAAACTGTAGTACAGAGCTATGAGCAATGAAAATCATTCTTTTACTTTTCTTTCTGTCTTCTGTCTCTTCCTTCCTTTCATTCTTCCTTTCTTTCTCTCTCCCTCTTTTTCTTCCTTCCTTTCTTCCCCTTTCCTTCCTTCTCTCCTTTCTCTTCCTTCCTTCCTTTCTTTCTTTCTTCCTCTCTCCCTCTTTTTATCTTTTTCACTTCCTCCCTTCATTTCTTCCCTTCTCTTCTCCTACCTTTGTTTTTCTTTCTTTTTATCCTTTTTTTTTCTTTCTTTCTCTCCCTCCCTTGGCCAGCTACTCATGGGCCATTCACACTCTGATCAGCATGGGAGCTTTAACCTCTTCTGGTTCTCATCTGGGCCAGTTCTCCCCTCCTTAAGCAATATGATGGCCCCCTGTTCCCAGAGGCTCACCCTATTAATTCCAAACTTAGTGGAGGCATCCAATTGGCATTGCCCACTGCAGATTAAATCATGGGATCCCCTAGTCTCAGCCTCCCAGGTAGCATGGATTACAAGCATGTGCCACCATGCCTGGCTCACTCTCACTTTTAGCTGCCTTGTGAATTAGCTATTTTCAACAACCTTTTTTACTGCTCCTATATCAAGCTTTCAAGATGGAGAAAAAGAAAAAAAAAGATTCTTTCCTTGGAGGGATAGGGTGTGAAATCATGGAATAATAAATTTATGATCTGGGAAGGGTCTGTGGAGATCATCAGAAGAAAGCAGAAATTGGAAATTCATGAGCAAACGTGGCAAATATGTATGGTTAAGTATAACTCTAAGAATGTATGAAGAGCAAGGGGAAGTCAGGAATTATGCTTTAACACACACACACACACACACACACACACACACACACACACACACACACACACACCCCTATGTGTTGATCCTGAATACCTCACTTTTCATGAGCTTCCCTGAGATACAGACTAAGGTTGTTCTCCTTTTATTCCATGTGACTATTTCAGCTACCAGGCTGAGCAACAATCTCTCCCCCAGGGTATTACCAGTCTCTACATAATTATAGATAGCTATCACATTCTTCCAGTTTCTTGTTGATCTAAGTTATACGTGTTTTGTCATGTACATCTTTTCTCCTGAATCAGTCTTTCCTGCCCTTTAATCATTTTTGTTGCTTTTCCCTGAACTCTCTCCAGTTTGTCTTCACCTCATTGGTAATGAGGTTCCCAGATCATGGTGCATCATTCCAAGTGTGGTCTCACTGGTTGTGCAGAGAAAGACCATTGCCTTTCTGCTTCCTGACCCTCTGTTTCCATCCACACAGCTTTTGTGTTGCCAAATCATATTGTAAATCCATCCTGAATTTTTGGCCCCCCGCTGCAAGCTACTGGTGTATCCAAGCACTCCCTTAAATTGGATTGCTCCACTGTCTCCATACCGTGCCAAAAGAATTGAAATATGGATTGGGGCGGGGGGGAGTGAGAAATCAGTGGAAGTTTGGTCTTCATCTTGGGTTGACTGATTTTTTTTCAATGAGTTAGCTGGACTGGCCACTTAATGACAATTGTGCTGGTGCTGGTGGTAGCAATAGGAGGAGGAGAGTGGCAGCAGCAACAGCATGCATTTGTGTAGCCTTGGTGGTTGGCAAGGTGCTTTAAATATGGTATGTGTGTGGCTTCTCATTTAGCAGTGGGCAAAGGAAAACACTGAGTCATTGAGCTATTTCTCCAGCATAAAGAGGATACTGAATAGCTAAGCAGAGGTTGAGAATAAACCAGGAGTCCAGAACTCTGGAACCCATTTGAAAATTGGTAAAGTCCAACCAACTTCAGTCATGTCCAACTCTTCATGACCCCATTTGGGGTTTTCTTGGCAAAGATACTAGAGTGGTTTGCCATTTCCTTCTCCAGCTCATTTTACAGATGAGGAAACTGAGATGAACAGGGTTAAAGTGATTGGCCAGGGTCACACAGCTACTAAGTGTCTGAGCCCAGATTTGAACTCAGGAAGATGAGTTTTCCTGACTCCAGGTCTGGTGCTCTATCAAGGCACCATCTAACTCCACCACACCCAGAACAGAAGCCCCAAAAATTTATAGTCCAGCACAAAATCTACACAAAGCATGGGGTGTCAACTACAAGGCAGAAGGAGCATAGTATCTCCAGCTAGCCCTGATGCTATTCTTCTTGGCTCTCCCGTCTCCCATTTTTGATAACAGTCTGCCAGCTCTTCTGGGCTTTGTAATTGGTACAATCTCTGCCATCACTACCATTATTCTAAAGGGCTGTTCTTTTCTCCTCACCCATCTACAATGACCAAAACTGAGGAAGGAAAGGGAAAAAAAACTTCCTTTTGGTTTAATTGAGACAAGTTTGATATTTTCAATGGGAACTTAATAAAAAGATTGGATTTGGAGTTAGATGACACAAGTTTCAAATTCTAGCTTTGTAACCTTGGGAAAGTTGCTTACTTATGCCTATGTGGGACATAACTTATCATTTATATAGCTCTTTACATCTTGCAAAGCTTTTTTAATACAAATATTAACTCATTTGAGCCTCATAATAACCCTGTGAGTTATTACAAATATGATTCCCATTTTATAGATGAGGAAACAAGTTTGAAGACACTAAATGACTTGTCCTCAGTCACACAGCTAGGAAGTGTCTGAGGTAAAAAGCAAACTCAAATTTCTTGACTCCCAAGCTATGGGCCTCAGTTTTCTCAGCAGTCTTGGACTAGGTAAGCCCTTAAATCCTTTCCATTATTAAATTCTCTGATCCTATGAAAATAATGGAAGGAGGTGAGAATCACAGATTCTCAGAGTTGGAAAGGACCTTAGAAGTCATCTATTCCAACCTGCACCTCAATAAGAATTCACTCTTCAACATCCCAGACAAGGGGTCATCCAGCCTAGATTCAAAACCTTAAAATGAGGGGGTCAGTTGGGGGCCCAACTTAGACATGCCCTCCTCCATTTTCCACAATTCCTTTCCCATCCCTTAGCCTCTCCACCTTAATCAGAACTTATTTCTTCAGTGAATCTGCTCTCTTAAATGCTACCATGCTCCACAGTTGGAGCTAGCATGAGATGGACACCTTTTCCTCCTGCTTGCTGAGTTCTTGGAAGCCAAACATCTAGTCCCATTCCTTTGACTAGTCCCAGGCTGCAACCCCCAGGGTCCTGGGACCTTCACACCTCTCTCCTGGGATTTCCTGGTGTTGCCCTGTTGGTGCCTGTGCCATAGTATGACACCCAAAGAATGGTGTAGGGTCAAGGTAGGAAGGGAGAATTCACGTGGAAACATCAGTGGGAAATTAGCAACAAGGATAACCATGTGGTTACTTCACTCATTCCACAGTAAATTCATACTCATGTGTAAAAGGGTGACAATTATATTCATATTCCCTGTTTCAAGAGGTGGCTGGGGGAAAGTGTTTTAGAATTATAGAAAATTAAATAAATGAGAGTTTAAAATGTCATACCCTTAGCCCCACTGTAGGGCAATCAAAAAGTACAGGATTCCTGTCCATTTTCACAAGTGACAGTAAATGTCCTTGTAGTTTAGAGATGGACCACAAGGATCATCTAATCCATACTCTTAAGAGATGAGGAAACTGAGGCCTAGTGTGATGACTGGACTTGGCCAGCACAAACAACTATTTAGGGCATTGGACTCCGAGCACTGGATTCTAATCCTAACTCCGTCATTCTTAATGATCCTAGGCCCAAACAGATATCCTTGTGAGGTACCTTGTAAGGAGGTTTATCTCTTGGTTGCTTTTTGCCTGAATTATACTCAGGAGTAAGGTTTTGTACATAGTAGATGTTTGATAAACATCTGTTTGATGAATGAAAATGGATGAGCAATAAAACATTGCACAGGTGGACAGTTATTTCTTGAAATATTTTGAAAAAAGTCTGAAATAAATCATCTCACCCCACTATTTCTAAAAGAGAAAGTGAAATTGATAGAGAAATGACTAGGATTAATAGCCCACTATGATAGGGGAGGGGATAGATTCATGTCTTGTTCAAAATGTCATAAAACATTCTCATTAAGAGAGGCATGCAATTGTTTCTTGGACTACTCAGGCTAAGATTAAAGGTAAGAGGGTGCATTCTTCAGGTTTAGAGATACTTGGAGTCTTCCTTTTTCAATATTTCAACATTATGATGGCACCATGTTTCCTGTCCTCCTCACCTCCTGTATCCAATCAGTTACCATGTCTTGCCAATCACCACAAAACATCAAAAATTAATGTAGAAAAATCACAAAGAACAAACATAGCCCCAAAAAGGAGGGAAGAAGAGAACCCTTCTCCCAATCCTTCACAGAGGTGGGGGATCCACAAATAGGGGACATTGCATATAATGCCAGACTTTTTCCAATGAATCAATTAGTTTTGCTGATTTTTTTTCTCTTCTGCTTGTTTATTTTTAAAAAATTAGTAGTAGTAGTAGTAAAAGAGATGGTCTCTGAAAGGAGGGAGGGAAGGATATGAAGGGGAAAATTAGCAATGTAAAAATAAAACATATCACTAAAAATTTATTTTGAAAAAATCATCATCATTAAGGCCACAGGACATGGGAATAGAAAGCTGTATCTATATCAAAGAATAATAGGAAATGGCAGGTTTACTAGAAGAAATATTTACTTTAATACTTGATGCATCTATAAATTCATTAATGAATCTACTAACTCTAAGAGAAACCTCTCTACAACATACTATATGATGACTGAGAGTCATTGTGGACAAAAAATTCATTATTCCACAGCCAACATGGTGATGAATCTCTCTGAACTTAGCCAGCCTGGTCTTCTAATTCAAACAGAGTTCCTCATGGTAGTTTGACAATGACTCTGAGCTCTTAAAGGTTTTCACAGTACAGATATGATGGGTCTTCCCAAATTGGCAAAGCTTCAAACATGGCTTTGGTGATGATTATTAGGAATATCTAATTAAATTTTTTGAAATTCATGGGTATTATAGGAGCTCTAAAATTTGCTGTATAATTTCCTATCACAAAGGACAACTCAGTGGTAAATTATCACCATCCAAAAGCTTCTCTCTTAACTTGAAGGAATTCCAGAGTAAGCACTTCCACAGACTGCCTTATAAGCACATTTTCTTTGCACCATCAATGACAAAACCAAGGAAGGCTATGTGATACCATCGTAAGAGTGGTAGAATGGAAGGGATACTGGGAATACTGGTATGTCTTCTTTGACTGTGAAAGTGAGGGGGAAAGGGAAGACTTATGGGGCATCCCATTTCTTTCTTTTCTTTTTTATTTTTAGCCTTCAACATTCATTTCCACAAGATTTTGAGTTCCAAATTTTCTCCCCGTCTTACCACTCCCCTCACCCCAAGACAGAGTGCATTCTGACTACCCCTTCCCCTAATCTGCCCTTCTTTCTATCACCACCCCCTTACTCCCTTCCCCTTCTATTTTCCTATAGGGCAGGATAGATTGCTATACCCCATTGCCTGTATATCTTATTTCCCAGTTGCATGCGAAAACAATTTTAAACATTTGTTTTTAAAGCTTTGGGTTTCAAATTCTCTGTCTTCATCCTTCCCCACCTACCCTCATTGAGATGGCAAGCAACTCAATACAGGTTATACATGTGTAGTCATGCAAAACACTTCCATAGTAGTCATGTTGTGAAAAACTAACTATATTTCCCTTCATCTTATCCCACCTCCCATTTATTCTATTCTCTCTTTTTACTCTGTCCCTCCTCAGAAGTGTTTGCCTTCTCTTCTATCATTCCTACCTCTTATCCCCTTCCCCCCTATTTTCCTGTAGGGTAAGATAGATTTCCACACCCAATTGAGTATCTATGTTACTCCTTCCTTAAGCCAAATCTGATGAGAATAAGATTCACTCGTTCCCTCTCACCTTTCCCCACTTCCCCTCCACTGTAAAAGCTTTTTCTTGTCTGTTTTATGTGAGATAGTTTACCCCATTCTATCTCTCCCTTTCTCCTTCTCTCAGTATAATCCTCTCTCACCCTTTAATTTTATTTTTTAGATATCACCCCTTCATCTTCAACTCACCCTGTGCCATCTATCTATCTAATATATACATACATATATATATATGCATATATATATATATATATATGTATATATATACACATATATTTTTTTCCCACCAACTACCCTATTACTGACAAAAATCTCATGAGTTGCAAATATCATCTCTCCATCTAGGAATGTAAACAGTTCATGCCTCTCAAGTCTTGTATTTGAAAGTCAAATTTTCTATTCAGCTCTGGTCTTTTCATCAAGAATGCTTGAAAGTCCTCTATTTCACTGAATATCCATTTTTCCCCTAAAGGATTATACAGTTTTGCTGGGTAGGTGATTCTTGGTTGTAATCCTATCTCCTATGCCCTCTGCAATTATATTCCAAGCCCTCTGGCCCCTTAATGTAGAAGCCGCTAAATCTTGTGTTATCCTGATTGTGTTTCCACAATACTTGAATTGTTTCTTTCTGGCTGCTTGCAATATTTTCTCCTTGACCTGGGAACTCTGGAATTTGGCTATAATATTCCTAGGGGTTTTCCTTTAGGGAATCTCTTTCAGGAGGTGATTGGTGGATTCTTTCTATTTCTATTTTACCCTCTGATTCTAGAATATCAAGGCAGTTTTCCTTGATAATTTTTTTGGAAGATGATGTCTAGGCTCTTTTTTTTTGATCATGGCTTTCAGATAGTCCAATAATTTTTAAATTATCTCTCCTGGATCTATTTTCCAGGTCAGTTGTTTTTCCAATGAGATATTTCACACTGTCTTCTATTTTTTCATTCTTTTGGTTTTGTTTTATAATTTTTTGATTTCTCATAAAGTCATTAGCTTCCATTTGCTCCATTCTAATTTTTAAGGAAGTATTTTCTTCAGTGAGCTTTTGGACTTGTTCTTCTATTTGGCCAGTTCTGTTTTTTAAGGCATTCTTCTCCTCATTTGGCTTTTTGGACCTCTTTTGCCATTTGGGTTAGTCTTTTTTTTGAGGTGTTATTTTCTTCAGTATTGTTTTTGGATCGCCTTTAGCAAGCTGTTGACTAGTTTTTCATGATTTTCTTGCATCACTCTCATTTCTCTTCCTAGTTTTTCCTCTACTTCTCTTACTTGCTTCTCAAAATCCTTTTTGAGCTCATCCATGGCCTGAGACTGATTCATATTTGTCTTGGAGGCTTTGGATATAGGAGCTTTGATTTTGTTTTCTTCTGGTTGTATATTTTGATCTTCTTTGTCACCAAAGTAAGATTCTATGATCTGATTTTTTTTTTGCACAGTTTGCTCATAATCCCAGCCAATTATTTGACCTTTAAACTCTTTGTTAAGGTAGGGGTTTGCTTCCAGTGTGGAGAATATACTGTCCCAAGCTTTGGGGATTTTGTGCAGCTGTTTTCAGAGATACTTGTAGGGACCTGTAAATTTTCAGTTCTTCCAAGGTGGTATGATCAAAGGTGAAGTGTTTACTCCTTTCCTGGCCTGTGCTCTGGTCTATGAGTGACCACAAGCACTCTTTTCTGCCTTGGAATCTTGAGGACAATTCACTCTCCACTGCCACCACAAGCTCCACTACTCCAGCACTCCTCCTCGACCCAGGACCACTACCCACAACTGTGACCCAGATGCAAGCATGGGCAGAGCAAGAGAATTCTGCCTCAGCACCAGCAAAGAGATCCCTGCAATCCCCCTCTGATCAGCTGCTCAATCCCCCCAACGTTTGTGGGCCAAGAGCTCCAGAAGCAGAAGCGCTACCTCGGGGCTGCATCAGGACTGGGGCTAGACCAAGCTCCTCTCTCACCATGGTCACAGATCTTTCCTACTGACCTTCTAAGCTGTCTTTGGCGTTTGTGTGATGAGAAGTCTGGAAACTGCCACAGCTGCCCCTTAATTCAGTCCCCTGAGGCCTGCTCGAGGTTTGTTGAAGCCCTATCTTTCTTTGTATGGCCCACGCTATGCTGCACTCCTCTCCCAGCCTGGTTGTCTTGGGCTGGAAATTTGTTTCATTCTGTCTTTTTGTGGGTTCTGCTGTTATAAAATTTGTTTAGAGACATTTTTACAGGTATTTAGAGGGGTTTAGGGGAGAGCTCAAGAAAGTCACTGCTTTTACTCCACTATCTTGGCTCTGCCCCACAAACAGCCAGGGCATCCCATTTCTCTTTCACCAACCCTGCCCATTCAATTTGGGTGAAGCATATTCACCAGCCAATTATTAGGACTGATTCAACTCTTCAGTCAAGTTAGGGTTCTTCCTCTATGGTTATAAGCGAGATTCCATCTCTAAATTTATGATCTTCTGATCTCTATTTGACAAGAGGCCACCATAGCATCTTGGAGTATCCTCATTCTCCTCATCCATAAAAGGAGATGGTTGGAGCAAGAGGAAAAGGAAAGGTACCTTCTGATACCTACTCCAGCATCTTTTTCACAGTACCATACTACTAATCACATGATATTTGAGAACATTTGGACAATTGACCAAATCTTTTGGTTCTCATACATCTGTTTGGTGACATGAAGGAATAATATTAGATAATGCCTATAAAATAGCTAATAGATGTTAGCTCTCCTCAGCTTCTCCTCAAAAAGACAGGGTGTGACATGATGGTCTCTGAGCTCCTTCCTCCTCTAGATTCTTACTCCTAAGAATGGTATTTGCCTCCTTGTCCAGGGAGAAATAGACCTCTTCCTTCACACACATCTCTTCATTTCCTGTTTCAAATGAGTGCTCCTCTCCCCACCTACCCCACTTCCCTTTGGGGACCAACCACTAAGTTCCTGTTTCCTGTCTGAAGAATGTTCCACCTACCTTCCCAGTGTTACTTTGGTGACTCATCACTGGGATTCTTCCAACCTGGTGGACTTCCAGAATCTTTTCATTATGGTTTTTGGAATACTAAAATACTTTCAACAGATATTAGAAATAATAGACCATTCCCACCAAGGAAAGACTTCCCCACATCACCTCCCTCCCAAGACCAAAATAGGCTCTTACATATGAGAAAGGATGTGTGAATATAATCCTGTGTGTGGTCATATCATCTCAGTCTTATTCACCGCTTTTGCCTACAGGATCATTTTGTTCATCATTTATATTCCCACATAGCCTTTGCAGACAAACTTGAACCCAACATTTTAATATTACAGAGCTTACCATTTGGAAATAAACCTTTGGATAAAATTCTTGGGTAGGGCAAATCTGGTTCTACTTTTATATGCGATCTAGCAAAAAAAAAAAACACCTGGCTATTTAATAGTTGATCCCTTCCTCCAAAAACATCTGTTAACTATTTTATAAGCATTATCTCACGTTATACCTTCCTTGCTACCAAACAGATGGATGAAAACCAAACGATTTGGTTAAAAGTCCAAAAGTTCTCAAATATCATGTGATCAATAGGATGGTGCAGTGGAAAGGATGCTAGAGGGGGTGTCAGAAGACCTGGGTTCTGTTTCACATCTGCCCTTTATTAGCTATATGACCTTAAGTGAGTCACACTGTCTGTGACCCTCATTCGCAAAATGGGAATAATAATACCTATTTTGCCTCTCTTTCAAAGGGTTGTTGTAAGGCTGTAAGATGATACTATTTATGAAAATATTTTGAAAATGAAACAATACAATTCAAATGTAAAATCTTTCCCTAATCAATTTGGACAAGTGACTGAATTTTTGAGTTTTCATCCAGATGTTAGACACAGACAAAATATGTATATGACCCTTCTCCAGGCAAACATGAAGTCAGGATCCTGCTACAGATGATGATTCTGGGCTTTTTCTAGATCATACATGAGAACTCTTCTCTCTTAAGGAGCACCAGCTATCACCCTCGGGGCTCAAATAAGGTAATAAAATACAAGATCAGCTGCCATATAATTATATGGTGGTACCGAGGTTAGCGAGGCCACGTAAGGGTTGAGCCTTTTTTTTTTTGTCCTAGCACATAAGCCCTTTATGACCTTCACTTTAGCCCCAGTTAGTCTATGGTTATCAAATAAAGCCAGAAAACTGGCTTTTTAAAGTTCTTACTAAGTCATTTTTGTCCTGTTTTTATTTCCTTGTGAGCTTTTCCCTCCCACACTGCACAATTAAAAAGACAGCTCCAAAAGGCTATTAAAAACATTGATTGGGGCAGCTATGTGGCACAGTGGATAGAGCACCGGCCCTGAAGTCAGGAGGACCTGAGTTCAGATCCAGCCTCAGACCAAACACTTGACACTTACTAGCTGTGTGACCCTGGGCAAGTCACTTAACCCCAACTGCCAAATGAATGAGTGAATGAATGAATGAATGAATGAATGAATGAATGATTTAAAAAACTTTGATTGGCTTAACTGCTATTGTCATGGCCCTAAAACATAATTCTGTTAAGTTCTTAAAATATTGCAGACTAGTACTTTGATGAAGAAGCCCTGACTGACTTTCCTGAGATTATTATTCATGAATGCCTAGTTTGTTAGTTATGACATAGCTCATCCTTCTCATCTCTTGCCTTTATGTTTTAATCTTCTGGTAGTTCTCATCAAAAACTTACATGAAGGAACAGAAGAAACCTTCCTACCAGCCCCCGAGAGCTGCAGTGACCAAAACATGACTCATTCATGCTGGTTTTTATTTCATTCCCAATGACAATGAAAGAGATCATAATGTTATTTATTTAGGTTTGATTTGCACAAGACAATACTGCACATTTCTGTTGCATTTGAACTTTTCAATATACTCTGACATAGATTTTATTAAATTCTCTCCAAACATACAAGCCCTCTCCTCCCTGTATTTGTAAATCTTGAATAAGTGATTACAGGCTTCTACACACAACACACACACACACACACACACACACACACACACACATACACAGAGAGAGAGAGAGAGAGAGAGAGAGAGAGAGAGATACGAGATAGATAGACAGACAGACAGACAGACAGACAGACAGACAGACAGACAGTGGCTGAATAAGGTAGCAAAGAGAGTACTAGACCTAGAGTCCAAGAGACCTGGGTTAAAATACCAATGGTGACAATTTGCCATGTAAACATGAGAAACTCATAAGATCCCAGATGTGGAGTTGGAAGGGACCTCAGTGACCTTCCAGTCTAGCAGGCTCATTTTACAGATAAAGAAACTGAGACCTAGGAAGGCAAGGTCACACTCATGGCAAGCATCAGAAATGAGATTTCAGCCTAGGTCCTCTTACTTGAGAGCCAGTGCTCTTCCCATCATATTATGCTGCCTTTTTAAGGTTGTCTCTTAATCTAAGTCTCAATTTCCTTATCAGTAAAATGGGAATAATAAAACATGTAGTATACAAGTTACAGAGCTGTTGTGTAGCTCACATGGGGCAGTTCATGTAAAGTGCTTAGCAAACTATAAAGCATTATGTAAAAGGGATATTGTATGAGATACAATGGGACCATAATTAAACAACAGAAGTCAAAGGTCATCCAAGGTGCAATGGAGAGACCCATGGTGGGCTAGAGAAGGCTGTGATGCATTACCAACAAAGAATTACCAAAATGTGGCATAAAGGTGGTTATCAAAGACATTTATTATAGAGAAAGATGGGTTGGTCATGTGGTGAGAGTCAGGAATCACTGATAACCAGCTGATATATTCCATAGGAATCCTATAGATGCTAGCGAACTGAAAGAAAAGTCTAAAGCACATAGGACAAGTCCCCACCCCTGGCAGACTGACAGAAGGACATGGACAAAGGTCACACAGAATGGGAAGTCGTGGGCCAGCTTTGATCTGCGTCACTGAACAGAGAACACATGCCAGGAGATCCCAGATCTCCTGAGGACCTGGTGTAGAAATGTCAATTATTATTACCTGAGGGGTAGTGGGACATACTCTGAGTCACAGGCTTTTATCACACTTTTATTTCTTCCTCCCTTATTTTCCCCATCCTCACCTGAATGTACTTCTTTGTATTTCTCTCAAAGGAGCAGTATTAAGAAAGAAAAAAAATCAGAAATGTTGTTGTTCAGTCTTTTCAGTCATGTCCAACTCTTTGTGACCTCATTTGAGGTTTTCTTGGCAAAGATACTAGAGTGGTTTGTCATTTCTTACTCCAACTCATGTTACAGATGAGGAAACTGAGGCAAACAGGGTCAGGTGGCTTGCCCTGGGTCACACAGCTAGTAAATGTCTGAGGCCACATTTGTACTCACAAAGATGAGTCTTCTTGACTCCATGCCTGGCACTCTATGCACTATGCCACCCAGCTGCCCCAGCTCTGTTTTGCCTTCTCCTCTTATTCCCTAACAGGTATCAGGTCTCTTTCATTCAATTCAAAGGTCAGCAATAGGTGGGAACAGTCTTATCAAATCCTTCACAATATGCCTACAGCTTAGCTTTCCAAAATACTTACTATTCCCCCTCACACATGCTACACTCCTGCCAAATGGACCTACTTGCTTCACACATGGCATTCCCTTCCTGCATCCATAACTTCAAACCAATGATCTCCCTCACTCTCATGCTTGAAGTGTTCTTCCTTTCTTCTGTCTCTTGGAACCCCAACCTCCCTTCAAGGCCAAACTCAACTGCCATGTGCTTTAAGAAGCCTTTTCCTTGTACCTCCATTTGCTTCTTGCTCTCTCCTATTGCTTTGTATTTATTACATATGTGTGTATACATAATATATAAATATATAAATCTCCTGTATTTGATTATCTGCATACACATTTTACCTCCCCTCCCTCCCCACACCCCCTAGAATATAAGTTCCTTAAGGGCAGACACTAGAGCCTTACTTTTGTCTTTCTGTGCCTAGTGCCTTGAGGGCTGCCTCCAGTCCTCCTGATCTATATTTTGCCCCTAGACCCAGATGGCTCTGGAGGAGAAAGTGAGGCTGGTGACTTTGCATAGCCCTCCCTCACTTAAATCCAATTCACTTGCAAGTCATGGCATCACTTTCCTGATGTCCCCGTCCTCTTTGACAACTAAGGACAAACAACAAGGGGTGCCTTCACGTGGAACCTGGCACATAGTCGGTGCTTAATAAACAGTTGATTGATTGATTAATGTTAGAATCAATTAAAGTAGAGACAGAATGTCATTTTTGGTGCAGCGGTTAGCAAGAAAAGTTTTCCTATCTGTGCTAAGTTTTTATTTTGGGGAGAATGTCTGTTAGTATCAATGCCAGCACTGGTCCTATGACATCATAGGTGTTTAATAAATGCTAGTAGAATGATTGATGGATTCCTTAGGTAAATGCAAGGACAAGAATTCTATTGCTACTTCTTCCCAAGCACCCTATTCTGTAGACAACTATCAGATCCCTGGAATAAAATGTATTGCAGGTCAGTGGCAAATAATTTGTATGTGTCCTATCTTCTAGCCAAATTGGGGAGCTGATCTTTGGGTGATTAGCTGGGGATATAGCTCTCAGGGTATCAAACTTAATTACAAAGGATGTTAAGGACCATTAAGAAAGGCTACTGGGGCTTAGGTGCCTTAATGCAAGTCCGTTATATAGGGCACCAGAGGTTTAACACTCTGCATCTGATTATTCCTATTTACATAGAAAAGAAACAGAACTTAGATTCTAGTGCTTAGTTTTAATGGGGAATTGGAAAAGTTGGTAAAGCATTCAGCCTTTGCAAACTCTTTCTTCCTGCCCATCTTTTCTTATTCATATAAACTAGTTTTCTTCACAAAAATGAAAGGATTGCTGTCCTGACGGTGGCAGAGAGTTCATTGACTTGGCATTCCTTCTGGGCTTCACTGGTAAGAACCCACTGCCCTGGAAATTGGTACTGCCAGCCAGTGACGTTCTGAACCTGTGATCGTCACTATCCACAATGAATGCCTCATTCCCAGTGTTTTTTTGTCCCTGGTCAGAAAAAATTATACTGAAAATGACATATATCTTGGCTACTTCTAGAAATCTCTAGGCAATCCATTTCAATGGAATTCAGTCCTTTATATGTCTATATTTTCCTCTTGCTCTCCTGGCATCCCTCCTTGTTGCCCACCCTCCCACCCTCCGAACTCTGCCTCCCATCTCTCACCCCCCACATACACACAGCTCACAGGAATTGTTCATTAAAAGCATTGTCCATGGCAAGAAATAATGTAGAGTTACTAGAAAACAATGAAGCTTGGAAAAGTGTGATTGGTAACTTAGGTCTCCTAGATAGAATGGGATGCCAAGTCCCAGTTCTCCCAAATAGTAGCTAACTCACTGTGTGATCTTAGAAATATCATGGAGCCTCAGTTTCCCCATCAGGAATATAGCCCACCAGTCTTCTCATTCTCCAGAAATATTATAAAGATTAATGACAGAATCTGTGATTAATCTGTCAGAGATTACAATATGTATTGTAACTTTTTTTTTTTTAAGAATCAAGGCAGGGCAGCTAGGTGGCACAGTGGATAGAGCACCAGCCCTGAAGTCAGGCAGACCTGAGTTCAAATCCAGCCTCAGATCAAACACTTGACACTTACTAGCTGTGTGACTCTGGGCAAGTCACTTAACTGCAATTGCCTAAAAAAAAAAAGAATCAAGACAGATTTAAACCATGTAAACATCAGTCCAAATTTAAACAAAGTTCATAACCGAATTAACAGGGAATTCTTATAGTAGTGCTTATAACCTGCCTCTCCTCTGGATAAATCAGGAGAGCCAGGTGTTTTAAAGGAATCATAGGCTTTATTCATAGGACTTCAAGCTAAAAAGACAGCTAAGTGCTACTATGGATAAAGCACGGGGCCTGGAGTCAGGAAGACCTCAATTCAAATCCAACCTCGGACATTTAGTAGGTATGTGATACTGAGTAAAGATTACTTAGCCTCTGTCTCAGTTCCCTCATCTGTAAAATGGAGATAATAATAGCACCTACCTCCCAGGGTTATTATGGGACTAAAATAAGGCAATATTTGAAAAGCACTTTGTAAAATTGTAAAGTGCCATATAAACAGTGGTTATTATTATTATGATTAGAAAGGACCCTACGAATTACCTAGTCCAAGACTACTGATTTTACAGATGGGAGAATTTGAGGCCCACATATAAATGCTAGTTATAATTATTATTATTATTAGAAAAGAACTTAGGAATTACCTAGTCCAAGACTGCTGGGAGTAATGGGATACTTTGAGGCCCGAAGACGTTAAATGGCTTGCTCGAGATCATGTAAATCATAGCAAAGCCAAGATTTGAATGCATGCCTTCTGACTTCAACAAAATGAAGAAAACAATCAACAGCTGAAGACAACACAGATGGGGAGCTATTTACCTTTCTCTGCCATTCAAATAATAAATCATTGGTACATATCACCAGGCAATGGCATCCATGGAACAGGCCAATAACCTAAAATCTGTAACAAAAAACACACTATTCTACTGAATGTCATCATTAGAATATGTGAATGATTTTGGAAATGTACTTAGCTGTTCCCTCTTGGGTTACATGGTAATTTCATCCCATCGATGCTATATCAATATATCTGCTTTCTTTTCAATTCACATTCTTTCCCAAGACAAACCATATTAGGATTTCTTAGTTTTGTGTTGTCTTGAGTCTCTAATTCCTCCTTTAAAATATCCTCTGGGCCAATACATGCACATGTGCAAACACACATGTGCATACAAACACACATGTGTGCATACTCACACATGCAACTGCACACATGAGAACATACACAATGGAAACCCACACGCACGCACGTAAGTACATACACATGAAAACATAGGCACACTCACACACACCCTCCCCTCACGTTCCATTTTTTCCACTGCTTCTCCTGTATCTGTGTCTGTATGTGCCAGTCTGGCGTAATATATTGGCTATTTGTGGCCTAGTGTAGCAACAGGAGCCCTTAATGAGATTTTATATTTCAAGCGGGGGACTTCCAGATTCCAAAGCTCAATATAAAGCTGCCAATACTGAGCTGGCATTAATTAGTATATCACCCATGGCCTGAGAGGTTGTGGTATTATATGGATATAATTTATCACAGCAGAAAGCTAAGGGCATTTCATTTGAAATTAGACCATGTTCACAGTTTGTAAGAATGAGAAACCTTCAGTCTTCAGAGTCACTACCCCTCCCCCACTCCCCTTATCACACAACTGGGAAACAAAATCAGCCTATTAAGATTAATGTATGACTCTCTCTGTCCGTCCTGCATTTATTCACAAATAGGAAACTGCACATACAGTTGTTTCCAAAAAAAGATGGCATCAATGCATTTTCTCTGGCCCCGATATTGACTGCCCTAAATGATCAACTTAGTTTTACAGGGGAAAGAAATAGAAGATGAAGAAATATATATATATATATATATATATATATATATATATATATATATATATTTTTTTTAATAAAGGGGGTGGGGAGAGAGAGACAGAATACAAGTAGTTCTGAAGAACAAAAAGCAATTAAAATGCATGACACAGTGAAGGGAAGAATGAAAAGGAGAGAGGAGAGAAACTATCAGGCTTGGATTAATGTGATTTCTGCCTCTTATGGGAAGGGTCTTATGTTGCCTCAAGGTGCCATGTTGATTGCCCACCTAACTGTAGGGGAATTGAAAGAAATAGCCTTTCCAGTTGTGAATCAACATGATATAGTAGGAAGAGGAGGGAAGAGAATGTGCATTTATTAAGCACCTACTATGTGTCAGACACATAAGTGCTTCACAAATATTATCTCATTTGATCCTCATGACAATTTACTTGGGAAGTAGGTGCTATTATAATTCCCATTTTGCAGTTGAGGAAATGGAGGCAGACAAAATGTTTAGTGACTTGCCCACGGTCACATAGCTAGTAAGTGTCTGAGGTCATATCTGAATTCAGGTCTTCCTGACTCTAGATCCACCTTTTATCCACTATCCCACCTAGCTGCCTGAATATGGAATGGGGACATTCAAGTCTCACCTCTGATACCACTTGTGTGATCTTGCACACTTCTCAATACTTGCACAAGTATTTAACTTCTCTCAGACTTAATTTCATCATTTGCAAGACAGAGAATAATTATCCCAGTAGTATTTAACTCCCAGGGGTTTTGTGAGGATCAAACAGGATAACACATGTAAAGTACTTTGCAAACCTTAAAGTTATATATGCATGTCAGCTATCCTGTGAGAAGGAAGCTCAGAGATCATCTATCCCCAGAACTGTTCACTCTCTTCTCTATGAGATGGAGAAATAAATAGCTTAGATGAGGATTGTAGAAGAGCGGTGTTTGTGGTAGCAAGGGAATGGAGACAAAATAGATGCCCACCAATAGAGGAATGGCTCAACAAATTCTGGTACATGAATGGAATGGAAGATGGCTTTGCTACAAGAAATGATGACTATGACAAACACTGAGAAGCATGGCACACAGTAGGTGCTTAAAATAAATGTTTATTGATTGGTTGAAAGACATGAAGTGATGAAGAAAGAAGGAAGCAGAGCTGGGTAAATTTTTTATACACAATGACTATAATTATATAAATGAAAAGCATAATAATCACAAAAAATCTTAAAATTAATATTAAAATTACAAAAAAACAAGCTCAACTCCAGAGAAGAGATATGAGAAGGTACTTCTCTCCTAACACCTCTGCAGAAGGGAGGGAAGGTCCACAGGTGCAAAACATTGCATATGTCAGGGATTTTTTGATATATTGATCGATTTTACTGATTTTCCCCCTCTTCTTGCTCTTTTTGTCTTTGCTTTTTAAAAAAAATTAAATCCTTTGTTATAAAGGATGGCTTGAGGAGGGGAAAGGGCATATATTGGGATAAATCTAGGCAATGTAAAAACATAATATATCAATAAAAATCTTTTTAACAAAAAGACCACCATAAGGCCTGATGGGGGGGACCAAGGCCATGGGCCTTTTCCAAAATGTGGATTCCTTCTCACTACATCTAATTCTGGTCAGTTTTCTACTTTTTTCTGCTGAAAAATGTTAAGGATACTATGCAAATCTCTTAGGCTTATGCCTACTGAGTGACCGTTAGATTCAGGCTTCTCAAGACCAAGATCAGGAAAATCCTAAAGCAAGTAAAATTTACCTGAATATTTCTAGACTTAACACTCTGCATCTTTCTGTTCCTGGTAGAAGCATCTTCCCTCCTGAGCTTCAAAACCCTCCAAATACCCTGTACTTTTCTCCTCACCCTGACTTTATTCCTCCCTGTTTTTGTTGTTGTTCAGTCATGCCCAAACTCTTTGTGACTCCATTTGGGAGTTTCTCAACAAAGATATTGGAGTGGCTTGCCATTTCTTTCTCTAGCTCATTTTACAGATGAAGAAATTGAGGCAAATGAGGTTAAGTGGCTTGCCCAGGGTTACACAGCTAGTACGTATCTGAGGACAGATTTGAACTCAGGAAAATGAGTCTTCTTGATTCCAGGTCAGGCACTCTATCCACTGCCACCACCTAGCTGCTCCATCCTGTCTTAGGAAAGAACTAATTTCAGTTATTTGTACCTTGGTGTAAATTAATTTGAGAAGCAGTGAAGTTGAAGCAACAGTCATAAGAGGCATTGTAATAAAGCAAGCAATATAAAAGGCATCCCAAAATTTTTAAAAAATAGATAAATTCATATTGAGTAGAAATCTCAGAGAGATCTGGTACTTTGAGTCATAAGGTCCATAGAAGGAGAAACTCTGGGGACACCGGCCCACATGGTCAAAGACTACATTGCCTCTTTGGCAGTAACCTACAAGTTGGAACTAGACCAGTGAGGATCTCACCAGAAATGCCACCATGGAGTGTCAGTGTTGGGAGGTGGAGGGGGGTTATAAGCAAATACTATCTCATAGCTCCCAATTTGAACTAATTATTCTTGATAACTCATTGTCAAGCTCAGCTGTTTCTGCTTCCTGAAGTGGCACAAATGCTATCACCATCCTCTAAATTTCAGCATACCGGACAAAGCCCAGATCTCCCCATCCTAGCAATGGCTGTAGGTGACACACTGGGATGGAAGTCAAGAAACCTAGGCTGAAGTCCTTACCCTTTCACTTAACTAACCCTGTGATTGGCAAGTGCCTTTACCACTCAAAGGAATTTGAAGCATTGTGGAGCAAGAAGATACATTTTTTTTTCCCTTTCAAGGTGAGAAGGGCAGGTAGAGCTTCTCTACCCTCATGCCATATGGACAGTCACCTGCTCTGCTGGTCTTGATTTCCATACTAGTCATACTGTAAAAAAGATGAAGAAGAAAAAAAGAGAAAGAAAGAAAGGAAGGAAGGGAGGAATGAAGAAAGAAAGAGAGAGAAAGAAAGGAAGGAAGAAAGAAAGAGGAGGAAGGAAGGAAGAAAAGAAAAAAAGGAAGGGAAGGAGGGAGGAAAGAAAGAAAGAGAGGGAAAAGTGGGAAAGAGAAATGAAGGGAGGAAGAGAAAGAACAAAGAGAAAAAGAAAGATGAAAGGAAGATGTGAATGAGAATAAATGAATGAATGAATGAATGAATGAACAAATAAATAAATAAGTGAACTCTTTCTCACAAACCTTTGGTTTCCTTTGTAATCCTACATATTTTACTTTATGCATTTAAGAATATTGTTTGGACAAGGGTCTCACCAACTACCAGAGGGTCTATGACACAAGAACACCTGAAATAGAGAATAGTTTTCTATGAATAGGTACCGTTTACATACTGGTGTCTGCTTGTTGTAACCATAACATTATATTTATACCATTTACATAACTTGAGGTCTACACTAACTCCCTAGGTATTCTCCCATCCTCTTGCCACTCAAGGAAATACTGCCCTCACCTTACCCTGGTACAGTTTTAAATGTATTGTAGCTAGGGCCCAGTGGATAGAGCACTTGACCTCAAGTAAAGAAGAACTGAGTTCAAATCCAGCCTTAGATACTTTTTTTTTTGTCTCTAGAATATTCTCATCCCTTTTTTTTGTCTCTAGAATATTCTGAGTATTCATTGATTTCTATAATGGCCCTGAGCTCCTTAACAGCAAGTAATTCATAGACTCCTAAGTACAAAAGGACCCTTGAGAAGACTCTGTTATCTTCCTAGCTATGTAACCCTGGGCAAATCACTTAATTTTTGCCTGCCTCAGTTTTTTCATCTGTAAAATGGGAACAACAATAGCACTTACATCCCAGGATTATTGTGAGGATAAAATAAGGTAACATTTGTATACAGGGCTCTGTAAACTTTAAAGTGTTATATAAGTTCTTGCTGTTCAGTCATTTCCGTTGTCTGACTCTTTGTGAGCCAATTTGGGGTTTTCTTGGCGGAGATACTGGAGCAGTTTACCATTTCCTTCTCCTTCCTTCATTTTACAGATAAGGAAACTGAGGCAAACATGAGTAAGTGACTTGCCCCCCACAGCTAGTCACATGTCTGAGGTCAGATTTAAACTCAGTTTTTCCTGGTACTCCAGGCCTGGTGCTCTATCTACTGAGCCACATAGGCATTATTGTCCAGCAGTATTTCCCTGTGAACTCCTTTCTGTTTATAAACACCTCTTTTTCCAGTTTTTCAGCCTTTGAATTTCAAACAAGGCCTAAGAAGAAAGAGCTGCCCCACCCAGCTTGTTGCTGGCACCTGTAATGAGCAGACTCTCCATCCCACCATCTAGGTCATTAATGAAATGTTAAATAGTCCTGGACCAAGAGTGACCAAGGTGGAAATCCACTTAATCTGCCTCTAGGCTGACACTGAACCAGTGGTATAATATTAAACTACAACACAGAGCTCCAAAAATTGGCTTCCCTGTCATGCAGAAATGATGAACCTCCAAAGCCACACAGCTGTTATAATTATGTGGAAAGAGGCAGCCTGGCATTGCGGAAAGAACCCTGGGCTTGGAATCACGAGGGCGGATTTGAGACTGACCTCCAATAACTTACGAGCCACGTGTCCCTAGACAAGTCATTTAAAATTTCTAAGCCTCAGTTTAGAACTCGTTTGTAAAATGGAGAAAATAATAAGAGCTCACATTCACATTCATGGCAGGCAGCTAGATGGCTAAGTGCATACAATGTTGGGCCTGGAATCAGGTCACCTCAGTTTCCTCCTCTGTAAAATGAGCTGGAGAAGGAAATGACAAACAGTATCTTTGCCAAGAAAACCCCAAATGGGATCATGAAGAGTTGGACATGATTGAATACAACTGAACAACAAGATAAATGCCAGTTATTATTAATATTATTATTATTATTATTATTATTATTATTTCTATTCAAGACCCTCCTTTGACAATACTAACTGTGTGACCATGGGCAAGTCACTTGAATTCTCAGTGCCCTAAGCTGTTATCTCTCTAAGACCACATTTCAGAAAAACTGTGACCTGTAGTGGCAGAAGGAGTTTCCATATGGGGGACTTCTCTACACTGATGAAATCACAAGTCAGAGCAAAAAACAAAAGCATTATTAATAGCTACCGAATGAATGGATATAGCCCAAAGTGAGTATTTATTATAGTCCCTGAATAATGAGAGCTGTTTTGCACCCTACAAAAAGTCAGAGCTGAATGAAGATATTAAGTGCAGATTCAGGCCAAACTTAACTGGCGTACCTTCTGCTCCTGTGCATCCCCAGCTGCCTTCTCCAGCAGCCTCTACTCACCAGGGAATTGTCTAGGAGCTTACAGTTTTTCCCATTTGTCAGCCCAGTCAGAGCTCTAAATGCACAATCTAGGTCTCCAGAATGCATTGTGGTGTGCACCCCTCCCCTGGGGATTGAGGGCACCAAATTTAATGAATAGATTATAATGAGAAATAAATATTCTGAAATGTTTTTCAACTGGGGTAGATAGCCTTTTGTTCTGGCATTGTTCGTGTTTCATGAAGGAAAACGATGTATTCTTTTCAGCCTTGAAACGAGAAGCTGGCAATCTGACGATTGTGCGTAAAGGGGAGGCGGCTGGTGGTCCCTGTCCCATTGCATCATTGCTGAATTCTATAGCATGGCCCCTCCTTGCTTCTGCACCACTTTATGCAGAAATGAATATATGTAGCCCTGAGTGTTGATACTGCCAGGGATACAAAGGCCCACGGCACACATCTCCTGGATATTTGACAGCTTCTGAACTAGTAGAAAGGGCAGCTAGGTTTCACAATGGATAGAGCTCCAAGCCTACAATCAGGAAGACCTGAGTTTAAATCTAGCCTTTACACTTACTGGCTGTATGACCCTGGGCAAGTTACTTAACCCTGTTTGCCTCAGTTTCCTCACTTGTAAATTAAGCTGGAGAAGAAAATGACAAATTACTCCAGTATCCTAGTCAAGAAAACCCCCCAAGGGATCACAAAAAGTTGGATAAGATTTCAACAATAACAACAACAAAGAACTTTTAGAGATGACAGAGCCTTTCTGGGAATATTTTTCCATTTGAGGTCATTAATATGTCCATCCCTTTTTCCTTTTCCCACTCTATTTAATAGTGTGACTATGGGAGGGTGCGGAGCTGTACCTAGAGGGCTATGGGCTATCCTGTGAAGCACTCAGTAGGGATGCAGAAGGAAACCAAATCTCTCCAAGCTCCAGGTTCCTGGCTGATACTTGGCATAAACTACTTGCTTGGTCTTTCATCTCCAGCTCACCTACTACACAGGTAACTTCCTGTGCCACAACTGGGAGTTCCTGGATCCTTTCCTTGGAAGAGGACCAACCTCAAAGAGGGAAAGATTGTACTAGTCAGTCTTTTCCTCTGAGTTCATTCTCTGGGCAGGGTGGAGCAAAAGTGACTTTAGTGATGGCTAGTAGTAATGACAAAAGAAAGCGTATGGCCCAGTGAAAAGGTAGCTAGGAAGGGAGTCAGATGGCCAGGGTTAAAATCCTGCCTTTGCTATTGACTACCTGAATGACCGTGGGCAAGTCTATTTCTCTAGACCTCATCTATAATCAATCAACCAACAAACATTTATTAAGTGCCTACTATATAGTGCCAGCCACAAAAACAGGTAAAAAGTCCCTGACCTAAAGAAACTTACAACGTAATCGAATGGGAAAGACAACATGCAAACAAATATAGACAAAGCAAGTTACGCAGAGGATAAATAAAAAATAATTAACAGAGGGAAGACACTCGAATTAAGAAGGGTTGGGAAAGGCTTCCTGTAAAACATGGATTTTAGTTGAGAAATAAAGGAAGCCAAGGAAATCAGTAGGCAGATGAGGAGGAGGAAGAGTTTTCTGTAAAATGAGGGGATTGGAATCGATGATCTCGGAGGTCCCTTCCAGCGGCCAGGCTAGGAGACTAGGACTGCTTCCATCAAAATGAGGAACATCCACAGTAACAGCGTGCCAGGCAGGATGGAATCATGGGCCACCTTCTGCTGCTCAGAATAAAAATTGCTCATGCCAGCAACAGCACAAGCTGAAGGCTGCTGGACTGGGAGTTTTTGATTTTCAGTTCCAACTACTGTGTGGCCTTGAGCATATTGCCTAACGATTCTATTCCCGGGCTTCATTGTGTCTAAAATGTGAATAATAATATTTTCCATATGGGTCCTAATGAGGATCAAATGAGGAACTAGCTAAATGGATAAAGCCTATGATAGAAAAGATGAGAGATAATTGTGAAGGAAAAGAAAAATATGAGTTGATTCTTTATAAGAAACTGAGATGTGATTATAGCTTTGTAAAATTAGAGTGATTTCTTTGATGTAGGGGAAGGAATTATAAATATGTATTTAGGGGATGAATATTTGCCTTTTTAATTAAAAAAACTTGTGAGAAGTGAAATTATGTAATGTTAATACACTTTAAATAGTACAAAGTTCTGTGCAATTATAAGGTATTGTCAACAGGGTAAATTCAAAAGGAAGGGAACAAGGATTTATTAAGCACCTACTATATTCCAGCCACCTACTATCTAGTAAGCACCTACTAATGTTCCAGGCACTGTACTAAGCACTTTAGAAATATTATCTCTTTGATTAGCACCAGCATCTTCTCATAGCCTAGCTGAAATGGTTCTCAAGAGCCTGTGATGTTTGCCTGTGTTGAATCCTACATGCTATATCACATTCTCATCCATAAACCATCCCTCTGACATAGGTAACCTTCTCCAGCCTGCATCTACATCCTCTGATCAGACCTTGGGAAGCATCCTGCTTATTGGATGTTAAATATGCCCCCATGTCTGTTAAACCTCTACACTCCCTTTCTGGAGCCTGATCTGCAACCCCTCTACTTCTCTGATGTGATAAGCATCCTTCTCATTACATCCTGTTAGCCATGATGGTGACATGTGACATTTTTTTTCCCCAACACTGTCAGGGATAATCCATCATAGATCACCCCTTAAGACTGAGTATCTGTAGGGACCACGCTCTTTCAACACCATTCAAAATGTGCTTTCATTAATGTCATTTCCAGCTCTGGGATAGATTAAGTAAGACAGAGACTAGGCTGGCCAGTGCACTCTTAGGAAGCCAGAAGAGAAAACACATCTTTTATCTTTAAAAAAAAAAATAAAAGACCTGCTCAGGCGGTCTTGGTCAGGTAGAAGACCACCTATTGGCTCCACACTACTAAGTATATACCTGGAATACAAGGGATAAAAAGGATTAAGAGTTAGTCCAAGACGGTAGAGACCACCTCATCAAAGCTTCTTACAGAGGAGTAAGCCGAGGCCTAGAAAACTTAAATGGTCACCTAAGTATTACATGGAGGATTTGAAATTCAAACCTAAGTCTTCTAATTCTTTCTACTATATCTCGGGAAGATTCTAAAGATCACCTGGCAAGATAAGATACTAGACACTGGTTGAACTGCCAAGCATTCAAACTCTATTGTAGAGAGCTCAGCTCCAATGGGTTGGCCCCATCATTGGAATGCCAAAAGGACGTTTGCTTACAAGGTAAGCACTCACATAAAGGTAAAAAGAAGTGATACAAAGATGCTCTCAAGGTCTCTCTGAAAAACCTCGGAATTGACTTTGAGACATAGGAGACAGCAGCACAGGACTACCCAACACGTTGTGCTGTGTTCTCTGAGAAAAACAGAATTGCAGCAGCTCAAAAGAAATGTGAGACGTGTAAATTTAGAGGCATGTCCACTCCAAATGTTCATATGGACTATTTGTGTTCCACCTGTCGTAGAGCCTTCCGAGCTCATATTGGTCTGATCAGCCACAGTCAGACACCAATACCTTGACCCCAACATAGTAATGTCATTTTGGTCCTCTTTGAGAACAAAGGACAACAACCTACCAGAATCATGGATTTCAGAATTGGAAAGGACCCCAGTGACCTTTTCGTAACAGAGGCTTAGAATGAATGGATGTGCAACTCATTTTACAGTTGACAAAGCTAAAAATACAAAAAAAAAAGATGAAATTACTCATCCAAGGTCACATAGGCCAAAAAGTGGAAAAGTTAGAATTTGAACCCAGGCTTTCAGATTTTAAATCCCACATTCTTTCCACTCTCCAACTCAGATCTGAAAAAGAATCCCCACTACAACATACCCAACAAGTGGTCATCCAAGTAGGCAACCACCCCCTGAGGAAGCCTATTTTACTTTGAGATAGCTCTAACTGTTAAGAAGAGTCTTTTTTATAACTTTGAATCATTTCTCATTGTTCTGCCCTCTAGAACCAACAGAATAAATCTAATTCCTCTCCCATATGCCGGCCCTTCAACTGAATGAAGTCAATGATCTCCTCCCTGAGTTTCCTCTTCTCCAAGATGAGCATCCCCAGTCCTCAGAGGACATGAGTTCATGGCCCTTCATGTACTCGCCCTCTTCTGGATGACCTCCAGTTAATCAACATCCTTTCCAGTCAGTGGTATCCAGGACTGAACACAGTACTTTGATTTCACAGGAGCCATTCTATGGACCCGTTTCAAAGTGCCGATTTTAAACACGTGGGGTAGCCTCAACAGAAATTAATTCCTTATTCCTGCAGCTGTGTTTTCTCTGTTGAAGAAGCTCTAATTTCTGTCAGAGGATATAGAACTGAACTGTCATATGGCAGCCAAAAGACCCACATGAGTAGAGGCTGGCAGAGGCGATGTTCTGGGTGTGGTTTTGCAACCAAGGGGACCAGTATGAAGATTCTGCATCAAGGGACTGAAAATGACATTAGGGAGTGCTAGTGGAACATCATGGGACTTGGCTAGTCTACTGTTAGACATATGATGCTCATTGATTTTTCTTTTCTTTTCTTCCATCTTGGATTTTGTGGCTAGAGTGCTTATTCAGTTGGGCAGCCAGCTTCTGAAGTTATCAGTGCTGATCATAAAGGAAGTCAAAATATTTGGTCCATTTTTAATTGTATATAGATATGGTTAATGAAATGGAACTCATACAGCTGATGGAAATTGGCAATACAAAATCTGTCTAGGAAACAGCATAATGCCATACATATGGGTCATATTTTGCTATTTAAGTCATTACATCCTGATTTCTTTAAGCTTTGGCCCAAGTTTCATTGGTTTGTTCCCCCATGCCTGGAATGCTCTGCATCCTCATCTCTCCCTCCTGGCCTCCTTGGCTTCCTTCAAGTCCCAGATATAGGAAGCCTTTCCCAATCTTTCTTAGTTCTAGTGCCTTCCCTTTGCTGATTATTTCCTATTTATCCTGTACACAGATTGTTTGTACACGATTGTTTGCATGTTGCCTCCCCTATCAGACTATGAGCTCCTTGAGGGCAGGAACTGTCTTTTATTTCTGTCCCCAGTGCTTAGTCCAGTGTCTGGCACACAGGAGGTACTTCATAAATATTTACTGACTAATTTCATCTAGCCCCAGATCATGTGGTCCTGCATGGTGTGGTTATGAATGTGTGATATATTTTAGTTGTTGTTCAGTTGTTCAGTCACGTCTAACATTTTGTGATCCCATGGACCATAGCACACCAAGCCCTTCTACCCTCTACTATCCCCTGAAGTCTGTCCAAGCTCATGTTCATTGCCCCCATGACACTATCTATTCATCTCATCCTCTGCCATCCCCTTCTCCTTTTGCCCTCAAACTTTCCCAACGTCAGGGTCTTTTCTAATGAGTCCCATCTTCATATCATGTGGCCAAAGTATTTAAGCGTCAGTTTTAGTGTTTGACCTTCCAGTGAATAGCCTGAATTAATTCCTTTAAGTACTGACTGATTTGACCTCCTTGCTATCCAAGGGACTCTCAAAAATCTTCTCTAGCACCATAATTCGAAAGTGTCGATTCTACAGTGCTCAGTTTTCTAGAGCCAGACATCCTGGAGAATGAAATCAAGTGGGCCTTAGGAAACATTGTTAACAATGAGGCTAGTGGAGGCGATGGAATTCCAGCTGAGTATTTAAAGCCCTAAAAGATGATGCTGTTAAAGTGCTGTACTCACTATGCCAACAAATTTGGAAAACGCAACAGTGGCCACTGGATTGGAAAAGATCTGAAGAAGGGCAATGCCAAGGAATGAACAAATTACGGAACAGTTGTGCTCATTTCATGACAGCAAGATGATGCTTAAGATTCTGCAAGCTAGGCTTCAGCAATATGTGAACCAAGATTTACCAGAAGAGCAAGCTGGTTTTCAAAGGTGATATGTTTCTCAATTGAAAAAAAAAGCTAGAAATAAAAACAAACCATAAAACATCAAGATCTCAGAAGAAATCAGAATACAAATAACCCAAAGGCAGCAGAAAAATGTATTGTAAGTATAAGCAGACTGCCACATAGTACTAAAGACATACATCCAAGAAGTAACGTAAAATACCTGCCCAAAAGTATGCATGACTATAAAGAAAGGGTGGTGCAAGAGCAAGGGGTAGCAAAGAGACCACCTGGACATTATGTGCTGAGATACTAAATGAATGAAATGAAGACCTCCATTATACTGGGCAGGTTATCTGTGAAAGGCAGAGCATGGGAAAAAGCATATCAAGATAAAAAGGCATGACAAAGAGCTATGATCTTTCGGTTGAGGGGATATGCATGCTAATGAGATCATGGACCTTTCAGAGTTAAACATATTAACAAACCACCCCGCCCACCCACCTAGCACTTCCTATAAAATTTCACTAGTATGTAAGGGTTCAAAAATATTATCTGATTAATTAGTTGGTCCTAATTTTCCATTTCTCATGTATAACTGATCAAGGCCAATCCATTTGCACTTTATGAGCATATCTTATGGGCAGACAAAAGAATTTCATTTAGAAAATTACTCATTTAACAAGAAGGAAGAAAAAGAAGAAGGTAAGTGGGGAGGGAGGACTGTTTCAATTTCTGACTTCACTATCAGCTGAAAAAATAAAAATAAATCAGTGAGTATATTTCCATTTCTTCAACCTGCATTGGGAACAAACAAAGTACAAAGATACTATAAACCTTCTGGATATCCTCTTCTCCCTTTGTTTCTGTGACATTCTTGTGGTTCTTCTCCTATCCCTCTAACTATTATATCTCTTTCCCTAGTTCCTCATTCTCTCGCTTCTTAAACTTAGAAATCACCCAAGGTTCTGTCAATGGTCTACTTCTCTTCTTTTTTGATAATCCCTTCATCTGATCCATTCCCAAGGCTTCATTTAATACCCCTATAAAGATAAATTCCAAGTCTATGCCTCTACTCTCCCCTCACAAACCTGTCCCCAGAGTTAGCCTAAGTATTTCCACCTGCTTTGCCCTTTAAATTAACAAGTCCAAAATAAGGCTTATATTCCTCATAAAAACCCTGCCATCTTCCATTTCTGTTTATGGAAGAGTAAACAGAACCATCATGATGGAACCATCATCTTCTCAGTGACCCAGGCTCACAACCTTGGATTCATTTCTTTCTCCTCCAATTCTTCCTTCACCCAATTGACACAATCAGTTAGCAAGTCCTTTATATTCTACTTTCCATTCCTCTCCATTGCCATTCCAACTACCCTTCTTCAGGTCCTCCTCTCTTCTCACCTAGACCTCTGTAACTGGTTTGTTTGTTTGTCTTTTTGCCTCTAATCTAGCCCCTTTCTGATACATTTTTCATGTTGCTACTGGAATAAGCTTAACACACTACTTTAATCATATAATACCTCTTTTCAAAAATCATCAATGATTTCCCATTGCCTAAAAGTATAGACTTCTTATTCCAGTATAAGGGTGGAGCTCCATGATTACCTAACCCACTTGAAAGTAACTACCATTGTTAGGTAAGAACACTTCTTGATTGAATCCATTAGAGACAGATGTGAACAAGGCCTTGAATCAAGTTAAGGCATTGGGTGAGAAACTTGGTCACTCTTAGAAGAACTTTATAAAAATAAGCTATCTCCAAATCACAGAGATTCTGAGGGTATGGCAATGGAGAAGAAGGAATGAGGACATCCAGAGCTGAGCTGAAAAGAATAGGCAGCCTAGGGACATACTAAAAAATAAGAAATAGAAGATAGGACTGAGATAGGGCACAGAAGCAAAATATTGCTTAGGATCACTAGCTCTACAGGCATCTCAGAACAAAAAGCCAGGCTAATGCTATTCATGCCAACTACTCAAGTTCCAAGAAAAGAGTTGTTTTTCCCCCAACTGCCTCTGCTGGATCTAATGAATAGTGGTATTTTGGTATCTATTTAAATACTAGGAATTTCCCTAATGGGAGGCTCAGAATGATTTTGATTATACTGTAATTTTTGGTTAAAATAAATTCCCTACAGCAGCAGACAAGGGAGCCAAAGGGACCTGAATGGCTATTATATTGCTCAGGGCTTAAAATGAGCTAGTTATTATAGGAGATTGTTTCTCTAGCATTCACAGCTGTCTATAGTCTGACTCCAAACTACCTGTCAAAGTTTCTCTCTCATTTTTTCCCCTTCATAAACACTATGTTCCAACCAAACGGGACCACTTTGCATCTAGTGTTCTTACCCTTCCCCATCTTATCTCCCAGCCTCTGCTTTTGTCATTCTCCACATCTGGAATGGACTCCCTCCCCATATTTATCTGTTGAAATCCAATCAATTAATGGACATTAAGCTCCTACTATGTGTCAGGCACTGTGCTAAGCACTAGGGATAGAAAAAGAAGCAAAAGACAGTTTCCCCCTTCCCTCAAGAAGTTAACAATCTCAAGGGGAGATAATAAGCAAAGAAATAGAGACAAAGCAAGTTATATACAGGATAAATAGGAAATAATTAACAGAGGGAAGATACTAGAATTAAGAGGGGTTGGGAAAGGCTTCCAATAAAAGATTAGAGTTTAGCTGGGACTTGAAGAAAGCCAGGGAAATTAGTAGGTAGAGTTGAGGAGGAAGATGATTCCAGCTATGGGGGACAGCCAGAGAAAAAGCCTAGAGGCAAGATGGAGTATCTTGTTTGCAGAACAGCCAGGAGGCCAGTGTTCCTGGATTGAAGAGTATGAGGCACTGAGTAAAGTGT
Organism: Phascolarctos cinereus; assembly: GCF_003287225.1. Classification (NCBI taxonomy): domain Eukaryota; kingdom Metazoa; phylum Chordata; class Mammalia; order Diprotodontia; family Phascolarctidae; genus Phascolarctos; species Phascolarctos cinereus. The sequence continues at coordinate 211,136,239 of NW_027556098.1, read as the reverse complement.
AAGAAGACTGGAAAGGTTGGAGGGGCCTAAGTTATTAAGGGTTTTGAAGACCAAACAAGATTTTGTATTTGATCCTGGCGGCAATAAGAAACCACTGGAATTTATTGAATGGAGCAAAGTCAGGCCACATGGTTAAACCCTTATTTTAGGGAAATCACTTTAGTGGCAGAATAGAGGATGAACTGCAGTGTTGGGAGAGGCTTGAGGCAGACAGACCCACCAGCAGGCTATTGCAATAGTCCAGGCGTGAGGTGATGAGGGCCTGCACCAAAGTAGTGGCCATGTCAGTGGAGAGAAGGGGGCATATTAAAGAGATACTTTGAAAGTGAAATGACAGGCCTTAGCAACCAATTGGATATGGGGGCCGGGAAAGGAGTTGATAGTAAGGAATATAGGATGACTCTTAGACTACAAGCCTGAGGGACTAAATGAGTACATAAATGATTCCCTTAACTTCTGAATGGAAAATGTTCTCTCTCTCTTAAAATCTCCCTTAGCACTTCGTCCCAAGCTCTCCTTTGTATTTTTCTCACCATTCCTTACATCAGCTATGTGTAAGGATGCTTAGCAGAAGCTGACTTGGCTTCTAGGGGGCATCCCAGAGGGCGTGTCTCTGGAATCTCCAGAAGTTTACAGGGAAGTTCTGGTACCAAGTCAGCATCTGATACACAGGCCAGCAAGTTCTATGTCATAAAGAGCTTCATATCTCTAGTGCTTAACAGTGCTTTACACACAGCAGGTATTTGACAAATGTTTGCTGAATAAAGAATTAGTGAGTGAATGAAAGACAGGCTTCTAGGCATCAAACTTATGTAAACTTTGAAGTTGCTCCATATATCCTTGAGGTTACAGGAAAGAGGGAGAAAAGGATCGTTTTAAAAACTAATTCTTTCATTATCACATGAAAGACTACAGTGTGTATTTGATTGGGTGTTGTTGTTGTTATGTTGTTGTTTTCTTAACAAGCCAAAATTGTTATTTCTACCTTGTTTGGAATAGCTCAACGTTTAACCAAAAATAAATATCCCCAGACCAGCCCTTCCTCAAACCCACACAAAACAAAATAAACTCCAAAAAAAATTTTCCCACATGTAACCTTTTCTGAATCTGGGTCAGCAGTAGTTCCCCTCTGCTGAGGTTCCTCATGTCTCTTGGGTTAACATATTCCTGGTTATATAGCTTATCTCATTTCCAAGAAAAATACTATTTATGAAGTCACAGCCTTTTTTTTCTTTTGGTCTGGATGGAAATGCTGCCCTCAAGCTGCCATTGCAACCTGAAACAGGGATGCTTCATTGCCTTAGAAAAGACCCCGGGGACTCTTATACACACACATATTTATCTTCTCCCCCCATGTACATAAGGAATTTCATTGTGAGAAAAAGCTGATGGTATCCAAAATACTGGGTTCCAAACAGCACCGGATTTTCCCAGGATTAAGATAATGTTGCCACATCTAGGGGGAATCCTCCCCTCCCAGCACCTCTGATCCACTGAGCCATTTGACAGAGTCATACAAAACTGTGGCTGGATTTCTTCCTCTTTATTTTCTCCTTTGCCCTCAGATGGCTCCCCCTCCCTCCAGCCCTTATTCTTCACTCCTTCTCTTGACCCATAGCAATAATCCTCTGCTTTTCCTGCGAGCTCTCCAGGACATGCACCTCCATCCGCCTTTTTAATAGCATTGTTAATGATTTGAGGGGAGTAAATCACAGTCAAGATAATGGCTGCAAAAAATTAATAGACATGATTTTTATGATATAATATACTAGTGTACTAATCGTGAGAACCGTTAATTGAAAAGCAATAAATATTTTATTATCCATTCAGCATTCCTTGTCCTCTCACCATTCAGCATTCTGTTTATTCTTTTCCCTCTTCTGAACTTTCTACCTATTATTCTCTCATAATTCCCCATAAAGGAAAACTGCCAAGTAGGATAAAGAGAATTCCAATCGCTATATCTAATTACAGAAAGGAGTGAATCACTTTTTTGAAAAGTGTTATTAGTGTAAGGGAATAAATACTGCACTCATTAAGTAGGGAAGAGGGATTTATCAGGTGCCTGCTGTGTGCCAGGCACTATGCTAAGCTCTTTACAAATATTACCTCATTTGATCCTTACAACAAGCCTGTGAGGTAATCGCTATGATGATCTCCATTTTATAATTGAGAATACCGAGTCAGGTAGAGGCTAAAAGACTTGCCAAGGATCGAACAGCTAGTAAGTAACTGAGTCCCACATTGGAACTCAAGCCTTCCTGAATCCAAGGTCAGCATTGTATCCATTCACTGCATTACCTAGCTACCATCTTACCCAAGCACTGAGAACCAACAGAGATGAGGTATTGGCTGAATCCCTGAGAAAATAATCACCTTGAAAAGGCCCTGAGCTGAGATCAGTCATTTTTGTTTTAAGATGATGGTGCATTTCGGTTATCAAAAATGCTTCTTATATGCTTACCTGGTAAATAGTAGGTACTTAATAAATGCTCTTTAACTTGACTAAATCCTAAACCTTTTATCTAAGTGGGTAAACAGCCATGCCCATGTTTAGTTATATCAGTACTATAGCAGTATGGTGTGATAAAAAGAGCTGAGTGAAATTAAGAGAGGCCAGGGTTCAAATTATGCCTCTGTCATTTACTAGGTGTGCAACCACAAGCAAGTCACTTAGCCTTTCTCTTAGCCTGTTTCCTCATCTATAAAATAGGAATGACAATAAGTAGAATCTGCCTCACAGGGTTACTGTGAGGATCACATGAAATAATATATATGAATGACTATGTCCTCTATGGCTGCAAAGAAAAAGTAATCAGCACATTCTCTTTAGATCAGTTGATTTCTTTTTGCCTTTTTTCTTTATGAAGAATTTTAATAATGAATCAGTGGGAGTCACAGAGCATACCTCTTTACTCAGGGTCTCAATTTTGTTTTCCTACCAGAGCCTGTTAAGAGACTTAGATAGTTGAATGACCTCTCCACTCTTAGGTCTGAGATGACCTCTCCACTCCCTTCCAATTCTGAGGTTCTTTGAATCCTAAGGGAGAGAGTATGCCTATGGACACCATTTAACATCAAATCCAGATTCCTGAAAGGTCAGCCTTGCTAATCAAATCCTACTCAAATCCTTCTCTTCTGTGGTCTTTCTGGCTCATTTGAAATGGTGAGCAATGGGGGAAAACACCCTCCCCACCCCAAACAAGAAATAATGCAGACGCAGGCAAAATCCAGGGTAGTGTCACTGAGAACCAAATCCCAAATCCACTTAATCAATGCCATTAATCATCGGCCTGCAAAACACAGCACCATTCTGAAAGTTAGGAAAGGGCTGGGGAGCTGGAAGGAGAAGAGGCATCTGTACTTGAGTCATCTACTGACTTGAGACAGAAGTTGGCTTATTTGACCTCCTGAGGTCTCAGCTGCTCCATGTTTGGAGTACTAAAACATACAATATTGTCTGGTAAACTTGACTTTGAATCATAGCAGAAGTCTAGAATGTGTTTTGTTGTCATCGTCATTCAGTTGTTTCAGTCGTGTCTAACTCTTCATGACTTTATTTGGAGTTTTCCTGGCAAAGATTCTGGAGTGGTGTGCCATTTCCTTCTCCAGCTCATTTTACAGATGAGGAACTGAGGCAAACAGGGTTAAGTGACATGCCCAGGATCACACAGCTAGGAAGTGTCTGAAGATGGATTTGAACTCAGATCTTCCTGACTCCAGACACAGCACTCTATCCACTGAGCTTATGTGAAAAACACACATGAAAAAGCCCAAGAAAAGCAAATCACTGAATATATCAATAGGACTATAATGAGCTATACTCATATATACATATATGTGATAAAGATTGAATTAAATAGGGCAGAATCTGATATTTGCCTATGTACAGTCAAACTTTTGACTTGTTTAGCAAACAGCCAATAGCATGTAGTTAAAACAGCTAGGTGACACCGTGGATAGGGTTACCAGGCCTAGAGTCAGGAAGACTCAACTTCTTGAGTTCAAATCTGACCCCAGACACTTACTTAGTAGCTGTGTGACCCTGGGCAAGTCACTTACCCTGTTTGCCTCAGTTTCCTTACCTGTTAAATGAGCTGGAGAAATAAATGGCAAACCATTCTAGTATCTTTGCCAAGAAAACTCCAAATGGGGTCACAAAGAGTCAGACACAACTGAGATGACTGAACAACAACATAAATGAACTAAGTATTAATGCTAAAATAAGAAACGTTGAAAAAAAGAATATTAAATTGATTACAACAATTTCATAAAAAATGTTACCAGTGCAAATCAATTATCAAAATTAGAAGACCAAAAGAGCCTGAAAACATGGTTAGTCAGGAAACACTTGACTTGCCAAGCAGAGGTTTAATAATACTGGTTTCAAATATATACTCATTTATAAGATAATATAGAAAAGGATAATGAAAAATTGCAAATAGGATTACCTCAAAAGACAGTGAAAGGCAGTTAGAAAGAGGAAAAAGCAGATTTTTTTTTAAAAGCTTAGCATGAGACCCAACTAAGTAAAGGCATCCCAAGGGGATTTAAGGAAGAAACTGAAAGGAAGACACCAAACAGACAAAAAGACAGACAAAATCTGTAAAGATTTTTTTTATAATGAACTATTTTACCATAAAGTAAAATGGAGCTACTATATTTGGACTCTGATATATCAATCACAGATGTGCTTCAAAAGGAAGTAAAAATGGCCCTGAAGAAAACAAAGTTGGACAAAACATCTGGTCTAGACTGAGTGATCAGAAGACATCATTAATGGAAACAAAATAATTTTGATGGCACTGAGGAATTCATTCTAAAGGTCTTTGAAGAAGAAGAAGATACAAAAGTCATGGGAAAAATCTTCAGACCTTATTATTACCTCCCCCCAAAAAATGTGAGCATCTATAACTGTTGACTCACCCATATGCCTAATTTTATATCTCTATAACATTTTATGAGAATAATTTGCACATATATCAAGGTCATCTTTGATGAAAGTCTTAGAAGGAAATAGGCCAGCTTTTATAAGCAATATTCCAGATTAGATCAAATTTTTACCATTGCACAAAAAAAGAAAGATGCAGAAAATACAAGGTCTTACTGTTTATTGCTTGTTGACTAATTTTTTAAAAAATTCGGTAAAGCAAAATGCTTCTTTAGAGACTCACCCCCTACAAAGTGTCCTTCATATATATGTCAAAATCATACAAGATTCCCTGAAAGATAAAACAACAGAAATAACTTTGTTCAACAACCTTCTATTCAGTAATATCAAGTGAGGAATAAAATATATGCTTACCAAATATATTTTCTGGTGTCACAGAAGAGACTCAGCGCAGAGCATAGTTCAAAAAGGGATTGCCCAGAGCTGGTTAGGTCCTTCACATGCTCCTATTGTGTATAATATTGTGCTGCTTGAAGCTCTAGAATATTACAGAGCCTCTAAAACGAGATCCACAGTCAATCTAAAGAGTTTGATCTAGCTATACATATAGAAAATGTGGATAAAGATTACCAATTATCCAGATTATGATAGGCTATTGAATGGTCAACCTATAGAGTTCATCCATCCATTCGTGTGTGTGTATGTGTGTGTCTGTGTGTGTGTGTGAGTGAAAAGACACTGCAAATGGACACTGACTTGGGTCCAAAATTAGATGGAAGGAAAGCAAACTAGATTGCCCTTGAAAAATTAAAATGCTTTGGGGTTTTAAAAAAAAATCCTAACTTTTTCTGTATCAAAGGCCCATCTTTTTTAAGATCAATGCTATTTTGGTGATGTTACATGAATGCAAGTCATGGAAAACCACATTCTCCAAAGAATTGAAATTGAGAATCACTGAAAGAGTGATGGAGAAGCTCATGTTGGGCATGAACATGATGAGCAAGGAATATAAAGGAGAAACAGTTGAAGGAAAAGGAGAAGTAGGAGTTAAAAAGATGGGCTACTGGTTTAGAAATGAGAGCAAGGAGCAACTAATGGGTGGCTAGAATGTTCCATTAATATCCTCACATTATCAAAAGGCCAGGAGGAAGACCTCCCCCTAAAGGCAGAACCTTTGTGGTCAATTTATGGGAGAACATGGACAAAAGTCACCCAGGATGGGAAAGCAAGGAAGGCTTGCAATATGCTTTACTGGAGGGAGTACCCATATCAGAAAGATCACAGATTCATTTGAGAATAGGGCCAGAACCTGTTGTTGATTTCTTTATTTAAGGATCTGTGATTTCAGTGGTCTTAGTATGCCATCTACGTATATAAATCTCAACACTGTCATAACTAATCACATGGTCTTCCAAAGTTGCTATAGCCAAAAAAATTATCACAAAACTGCAACCTGATGAAGACCTTCTCTGGCCTTAGCTAGACTGGTCCTCAACTGACAGACCCACAGTCTGCAATCTGAACCATACCTATGATGATGATGATGATTACAGAGGAAGTAATAATAAATTCTGAATTTCTGAAATGATGAAATATCTGGAACATTGTTAATAATGCCACTAATACATATGTGCCTTGCTCTATGTAGTGGATGTGCTCCTGAAAAGTTGCCTGTAAATGAAATCATATGGCATGTTCATTAAGGCAGCTTGCTATTCACACGAATTCTAAATCATTCCCCTCATAAGGCAAATAATTATTTGGCATAGGAAACCAGCCCTTTATTTGTCTGCTTTCTAAATGTGGGTTTTGGTTTATTGGGTTTTTCTTAAAGCAGTGTACCCTTGTGATAGATGATTAACTAGCTTAAGGATTTCAGACATTGAAAAATCTGAAAAAGAAGCTGCTTGATTAGAGAGGTGGAGTAGAAAGAGGGACCCTCTCATGAGCTATATGTGATTCAGCACAGATCTTATTCTTTAATAGTCAAAATAAGATACTAAAACCTATTTTTATCCCTTGTCACCGTCAAGTATACATTTCTCAGTTCCCATAAATCCCTGTGCCTATCCCCAAAGTATAGAATCAATGCTGAATCTGACGCTTCATCTCTCTGATTTAAACACCAGGCAGCCATCAATAATAGTAGACTAAAAGTCTACCAAGTAGGTTTAGAATTATTAGACTATTTTCTTAATAAGCATTCAATTACTACCATGATAAATTAATATATGCTTTTAAATAATTTGTACTTGACATTCTTGGTTTCATATGTAAGGGCAGACTAGCCACTAAGCCCAGAGGTAGATATATAATGGAAGTACCTTGGAGAAACTTTGGAGCACATTCAGATGTTCTGTAACTGGTTACAGTTTACTTACCACATTATGATAAGACATCTCTTTGATTGGCTGTGGTTGCATAGTCAGAACTGGGTAGATTAAAAAGGCATTAGTCAGCCTCCTCCCTTCTCTCTAGTCTCTTCTCTTCAGGGACTTCTTTCTGCATTCCAGTGAGAGAAGAAAGACAATCCTGTTAGGAGAGGTTATGGGGCCTCCCTGACCCAACAAAGGGAGGCTAACATGTGGCCTCTGAATATCCGCCTCAGTTCTTTATGGTAGCGTTTGTTCTTTCATTTAGGTGAAGATTTATCTGGTACAGGGGTGGGGAACCTGTGTCCTTGAGGCCACATGTGGCACTTAAGGACCTAGAGGATCACATGTGGCCTTGAGGCCACAGGTTCCCTACCCCTGACTGGTAGCTTTGTCCTTGTGAATTTCAAAGGGGACCAGAATAATATAGGAAAGAGTGTGCCCCTAAGGTGTTAGAATGGAAATGTTTATACCTTTGTTCTTCCTATATCTTGGCAATAAATATAGCTCAGCAAAATCTAATTGATGTTAATTGATTAAATGGAACAAGGGCAGTTAGTCATTCATGTCTTACAGAAGAAGGGAGAAGGAGAATTCCATAAAATCTTTCAAGAACAATTAGTACCCACACTACACAAATTATTCTCAAAAAATGGGAAAGAAACACTCTACTAAGTTCTTTTTATGACACAACTAGTCCTAATACTTAAATCAAGGAAAAATAAAGGAGAACTATATGCCAGCATCATTAAGGAATATTAATTTAAAATTTTGAAATAAAATCCTACCAGACTACAGTAATTCATCCAAGAAATCATTCATTATGACCAAGTTGAATTTATACCGTTGATGCAAGGATGACTCAAAATTAGGAAACTAATCAACATAATTAGTCATATTAAAAAAAAACATTCCAAACTACATGATTATCTTAATAAATTTGGGGGGAAAGCTTTGGATAAAATTCAACACTTACTTATGCTAAAAATCTTACAAAGTATAGATATAGAAAGACCTTTTTTTATTTAATGAAAAGTATTTCTCTAAAACCAAAAGCAAGCGCCATATGCAATGAGGATACACTAGAAGCCTTCCCGGTAAAAATAGGAGTAAAACAAAGGTAACCACTCTCCCAAGTCTTACTTGATAAAGTCTAGAAATGCTAGTAAGTGAAAGAAACTAAAGTTGCAAAGATAGATACAGAAGAAATAAAAAAAACTATTTCTATTTGCCAACGATAGGGTAATTTTCTTAGAAAATCCTAGGGAATCAGCAAAGATACTAATTGAGACAAAGACTTTGCTTCAGCAATTTTGTAGACTATAAAATAAACCCCTCAAAATGAATAGAATTTCTATGCAATCATAACAAAATCTCATAGGCAACAGTATGAAGGGAAGGGAAATCCCATTCTAAATAACTACAAAATACATAAAATATCTGGGGATCAATCTAACAAAACATGCAAAATGTGTGTTTCATACATTCATAGATTCAATTACAAAGTGGTCTTTAAAAAATTAAGAACAATTAAACAGCTGAAGGAATAATCAGGTGTAATGGCTGGACCATATGAATGTAATAAATATGACAATAGTCCCAAAGTTAATTTATACTTTTAATGATATACTAATCAAATTATCAGAGATATACTTTACAAAACTAAATAATAATAATAAAAAAATTCATTTAGAAAAATAAAAGACCTAGAATATGAAGGGAAATAATGAAAGAGGTAGAGACAAAGGGGAACTAGCATTTCTTCACTTCAAACTATATTATAAAGCAGCAGTCATCAAAACCACCTGATATTGGCTAGAAAAAAAAATAGAAAGATCAATGGAACAAACTAGAATCAGAAACAATGGAACTCAACCTAGTGTTTGACAAGAGAGAGAGACAGAAAGAGAGAGAGAGATGTATACAGAAACATATAGATAGATATATCTTATGAAAGATCTCTCTTTTTGACTTTAAAAAACTGTTAGGAAAACTGGATTGCAATATATTACGTATATATTCTAAATGGCTATGTGGCCTTAATATTGAAAATCATAACATAAAAATTAGAAGAGAAGCCAATCAAATATACATCTTATTGGTATGGGTAGGAGATGTATTATTAACCAAACAAGTAATAAACACAATTCCAAAAAGATAAAATACAAATTTTACATGAAATAGAAAGCTTCTGCAGAAACAAAACTAATGTACCTAGGACAAGAAGGGAAGTAGTCAAATAAGAAAAAAAAATATTTGTATCAAATCTCTCTATAAAGGTATGGTATCCAAGTTACACAAACAATTAACAAATATTTATAAGATATTCCAAAAGTCTTAGTGCAGTTTTCTGCTATTAAAAGCTTAAAATTGCACCAAGACTTTGAGACACTGTTTGAGGAAAAAAGCCATTCCCTAATGTGTAAGTGGTCAAAGGATATGAACAGTTCTGGAAAGAAAATTGTTAAGCTATTAAAAATCATATGAGGGGCAGCTAGGTGGCACAGTGGATAGAATGCTGGGCCTAACATCAGGAAGACTCAGTTTCATGAGTCTTTAAAAATATGTGTTATAATAGATGGCTCTCTGCAGAGAGGGGAAGGAACACTGGGGGAAATTTTTGATGTAAAAAAAGATAACAATAAAATTTTACTTTTAAAAAGTTCGGGGAACACTGCCAAAATGGGAACTTGAACTGATAGCATTAGAAAAGAGACAGACAACCTAACTCCTCAGCAGTTCCCCTAAAACCCTGAGTGGGGGATGTAACTAATCTCATTCAAGGAGAATGAAATCAGAGTGATATCCACTAGACATAATCTCTTATTTTTAGTTTTTCTTTGTATTGAAATATTCTTATTTGTTGATAACGATTAAGTTTATAAGAAAAAAAGAAAATTAAAAACAAAGAAAGTCAATGGTACAATCTCACTCCAATTCCTCTCAAAAAACAGAAATATATAATCCTCTTTTAAGACATGCACATATGGACATACATGCATAAATCAACATACTATGGATATCTTAGTGATCATACATGTAAAAAATTAGGGTGATTCTCATAAATAGTTTGGCCAACTTAATATAATGGGGGGATGACTGGCCATTGAGGGGCCCAATCTCTCAAGCATTTGTGATTTGATCTCCTTAGTACTAAGCCATGTGGATGCTTAGGGAAGTTATCTCCAGATTCCATTACATACCATAATATGTTTTTAGATGCAGGCAACCCAAGCATCCACTGGGGTTGGAGCCTGACAAAATAAATTGTGCATACTTGTAGGACTGGGCCCCCATTGGCCAGGATCCTATTTACATGAATAAGAATGTGAAGCCCTCCCTGGTACCAGAGTTGGGTGAAGATTGGAAGTATGAACATGGAAGCTTGTGGTTGGAATAGTCTAAGAATGGTTATACAAGGATATATTTCATAGTCAACAAGTCAAAGGCAATTCCAAAATTAGAATTAGCAGAAGTTTCAAACTAGTTCAATATTTGAGTATCTCTTTGAATAAGAGCAGGGTACAGAATCAACAGGAATTCAAGTGGCAATCAATAGAGGTCCAGACAGATCAGTAGTTGGCACCAGAAAGATCTAGCAGTAGGGACTGGGTACCTGAGCATTGTTAGATAACCTAGACAACAGAAGAGAACTAGAGTACCAGCCAAGAAATCTAGCCACTGTATTTAAATGAAGCATAATCCAGGAAATTTCAGTGATCTTCCCAGAACCCTGTCCTGGCATCCTTCTGAACTCTTCAACTGGAGCCACTTTAAGACCCATCAAAAAAAGTTGGTATTGCCCCAGGCCCTGAGACCTTAGAAACAGGAAACAAATGAATCCACAGATCCATAGCTCAAGCATCTCTGAGCCTAAAAGTGAGGAATTGGATTTTATCATCTCTAAAGTCTCATCCCTAAATCTCTGATCCTATATATAATCCCACGATACCAAATTCCTCTGACCTTGTATCTCAGTTTCAGCACCTGCGTTTTTCCCTCCTTGTTTTTCATTATTGAACCCTTGAATTATACCCCAGTTCTAGCATATGGGGGCTTTTCTTCTTGCTCCTAATATGGTGAGAAGTTGGGGAAGTTGGGAGGTACCTATCCATGAATGTAAATAGATTGGAGCCAGCCCTTAGTGGTAATACATATAGTAGTGGTAGGAACTTTATTTCAGGGACTTGAGGCCACAGGGTCCTCTTTTTCCAAAAAGAAAGTAAATTTGCACATTTAAAGCCTTTTAAATGATTGGTTTCTTTGGATTGTAATCAGAAGCCAATCCCTTGGGATATGAAATCCAAAATTATTCTAATTTCTTCATCCAGGATGCATGTGCTATAATTGTTATTTTGCGGTTCCATCGAAGGCTAAGAGCAGGAGTTGGGCAAAGTGCCTCATTAATAGTATCTTTCAGTCTAGTTCAGTGCCAGGCAAAGAGTAAATTTAATAAATATTGTTGGATAACTTCATTAAGGAAGAGAGAAGGCCCACTTAAATCAATACATTCTTGCTGAGCCAGACCTAAAAGTGGACTCCTTAGTTCTATATGTATTCAAGCTGACATGATGCATGTTGCTTGGAGCCATAAACAGGGTGAAAGTAACTCTGGCTTTTGTACCAGAGTGATGGCAGTGTTTACACTCGGTCAGCTGGTAGAAGGTGAGCCTAGCACCCAATCAGCAAAAATAATCAAATATGATAGGGAGCTTCTAGGTGGCACACTTCCTTCCCTTGCCCTACTCCACATGAGCTCTTTCCTTATCCAGCACCACAGAATCTTGTGACCTAAGATCCCAGATCCATCCTAGCTATTTAACTGCATTAAAAAGTTCATTTGAGGGAGGCTTTCATAATTCTTGCCCTTTTGTAGAATATAAGTTCCTTAAGGTGAGGGACTTTCACGTTTTCGTATTTCTAATCCTAATGCTTAGCACAGGGCCTGGAACATGGCAAGTACTTACTGTATGCTTAATTGATTAATCAGTTAGTTGATTATGATATTTGCCCTGGATGTTAGGATTCTGCAAAGGTTTCATGAATACTTAAAAATATTTTCTGCCCACTGATAACTCAGCAGCTTACCATGGGTCCCCCAGTTACAAGTCTACAGTTCCCTATCTTCTAATACTTACGAATCCAGCCTGGCCCTTGGCAAAATCATGAAGCAGACTCCACCCCCCCCAAATAAAGAATAGTCCTGCATCTGTAATATAACAAGGTTCAGTCTGTGACGAGCCACTTGCCTCTGCATTTAGGGAAGTCTTTTGATTTAAACTCAGAGATAAACAAAGCAAAAAGCCTCACGGAAGAACCAGATCAATACTCCCCAGTGATTTTCTCTAGGAACCAGAAAAGGGTAACCCTCCATTGTTTAAAATAATGATTGCATTTTACCCTTGAAGACGAGGTTACCTCTCTCCTGAAATGGTCTTATCTGCCTACTCTTGTGCAATTTACCTGCACAACAATGTTGTACACAGTGAAGGCTGACTCCAGCAAGAAGTGCTGAGATTTCTCTTTCCTGAAATATTTGCAAAACACTCTAATTCACCACATTTTTTTTTCCTCCCTAGGAATGTACAAGCTGTACCAGTACAATCACCAAGCAGATTCCAGTGCATACAGACAAACTAATGCATCCTTTAAAAAGTAGCAAAAATATACTTTCTATTTTACAGGAGATCGATCAAACACAGAATAATTCATATCTGTTTCTGTGGCTTACCACATAGTACTGAAGAAAAGAAACATTAACTACCCAATGAACAAAATATTAAAGTACTCACGAGCCTTGAATTTATTCTACAAATAAACTTCCACTTAAAGTGCAAATGATATTGTGTATATCTGGTACAGGTACACATGCATTGTCTAAATGTGTTTCATGGAGACATGAATAGATAGCTGTGGAATTTTATACATCTCTCTCCAAAGGAGACTTTAATTCCTACCTGGAGATGAGCAAAAGGAACTATGAGGCTAGCTATGCTGTTCTTTCTCAGAAAGAGAGAGAGCTACTAGACTAGAATTATATCTATATTCTTCCCTAAATATTGCTGGTCTAGAGGAATGATATTTTTAGGTTTAAGATATTTTCCTGGTCACTATGCCTTAAAAGGGAAGTGGTACCTCAAACTTATAATCATAGGTTAGATTCCTTCCACCAGATGCTAGTTACACAAAAGACCATCACAACTAGTGAATAGTGAGTAATATCATTTATCCAAGCAGAGAGCAAACAGAAATGAGAGAAGTTATACAGATTAGAGCATATATCAGAAAAATCACAAAGTGAATGAGCTCTCACACTGGGAATGAGTTATGTCAGTTCAACCAAAAGATCCTGAACCCAACCAAGGGAAACATTCCACAAAGACTCTAAGGAGGCAAGCTGGAAATCAGGGACATATGGAGGAGCTGCCTTTCTCTACATGTCTGACTTCCAAAATTTATTCTCTCTCTCCACTGGTGACTTCCTGAAGATTGTCTGAAAGTGTGTGTGTGTGTGTGTGTGTGTGTGTGTGTATGTGCATGTGCACGTGCACACGCTTAAAGCAGAAATGAAGAATAATGTTTCTCCTCTCTAAAGCTCTTATACTAACTCTGCTCCTCATGCAGGCACTCAGTGTCAAGTCAACATTTTCTCTGCCAGTGAGGACAGTCTTAGGTAAATTCTCTAGGTTTGAAGACTGGGTTTGATATAGATAGACATATATACATATATATATATATATATATATATATATATATATATATATACATATATATATATATACACGTATATATATATACACACATACACACACATATATATACACATATATATGTGTATATATATATATATATATATATATATATATATTTGTATGAGATGTGACTACAAAGTAATGCAGCTGATTTTAAAACCAATGTATATCAGAATTCACACATCCAAACAGTGGCACCCCTTCAAAGAAATCACCTACTAAACACATTTTTTTTTCTGCTGATATTGCTACTGTGTCCAAGGTTCCATTTTGGGAAGTACTTGGGAAGAATTGCTTTCAGAGCCTATGGCACAGTATTCTGAGCTTCCTCAGTGATAACAATTCACCACACTCTAAGGTGATTTCTTTTTTAAATCTTCAAGAGTCGTTTAGAACCAAGTATGGTATAGCATAGTCAAATGTTATAATGGGTATTCCTTTCACGTATGGGTCAGTCAGTCAACAGACATTTAATAAGCATTTACTATGTTCCAACCAATGTTCTATGCACAGGGGCTACAAAGAAAAGCAACATCAGGGTCTCTCCCCTTCTGGAGCTCACTTTTTAATGGGAGAGACAAAAATAAAAATAATTATATAAATAAAAGATAAATATATTGTAAATAGAAGGTAATTTTAGAGGAGAAAGGGAGGCTAGCAGTATGTAGGATAGGCAGGGAATCAGAGAAGACTTCCTATAGAGAATAAAATGTAGCTGAATTTTGAAGGAAGGCGGGAAACCTAGGAGTCAGAGGTGAGGAGGGAGAGCAAGCCAGGCATGAGGGAGAGCTAGAATGAATGCATTCAGATCCTCAGCTAAGAGTGAGTGATATGGGAGTTTGAAGGGGAATGAAAAGGTTTAGAATGTCTGGTATGGTGATTAGGATAGTGAATTGAATAGCAACAGTAACAAAGGACTGCCTTGTTTCGATGAGCTCTAGTTGAGATTGTTACACATGAATTTCTAATGATCCCAATTAGCATAGTTCCATGATTTGGACTGGATTGGGTGGATTGGATTAGGTCTCTCCAATTCTGATTCTCTGTAATTGTAATGAGTAAGATGTTTGATCAAGCTAAATAATGAGGTTTTAGGTTTAGAAGAGAGGCAATGGAGTGACTATAATATAAGATTGATTTCTTCTATGGTTTCTCAACTGGCTGTAAGACTAATTTCTTAAAGAGTGGTCCCAAAATATTTTGAGCAACAGAATTGTGTTAGAATACATGTTTAACCTCCCAAAGTGACCATCTTGAAAGACAATACCAAATGAGTTATGTAAGTTCTGATATGTAGGTTTAAGGATTAGTCTCTTCACTTTACAGTCAAACCTCAGGTGCATGTATATATTATAAATTGAAATGTGTATATATAAACATATGTGTGTACATCTTTGTATTCACACAAGGCATTATTTCAAGGATCCATGTGATTACTCTCCCTTTCAATATAGATCATGTTTCATTCTTGGTGCATAAATGGCATAATGACTTGCTGCTGAAAAAAAAAAGTCATCCCTTGGTGTTCAATCCTTTGGTAATGAACCTTTCCAAACTTAGCTACCTTGGTCCTCCAGTGATGGATATTGAACTTGCTTTGGAAACCTTTCCAAATTGCTGAGACAGTCCTGAACTTGTGCACCACTATTATGGCCTTCAAAAACCCAAAGTCAACACAACTCTATGATAAGGGTAAGAATAAGACTTCACTGAAGTCATACATAATAGTAATAATAATAATAATAACAGCTGATGTTTATATAGCACTTTAAAGTTTCCAAAGCACTTTACATCATCAATAACCAATAGATTTATGCAGTAGGTCTATAAACAGATACACACATATATAGAAACTGGGTGGGACTGACCACTGGACAGATAAGAGATCATGGGGACTTTTTCTAGAAAGGAGAGCTAGGTCTTCTGAACCCAAACTTCTTATCTCATATTTTCTTGAGTTTGTATTTATTTGCTGTTGAACAGTTCAGCTAATTCACTATTGTCTCCTAAACTGCTTAGCTGAACTCCTTTTATTTCCTAAATGCCCTCGTCTGCCAATTAGCTAGGTACTTCAGTCTGCTGCAAGCAATATGAACCAGAGGAGCATTCCAGCCTATCGGCCTGGGATCTAGTGCTTAAGGAAACAATTTAGAATGTCTGGGGTGAGGGCATTGCAGACTTTTCTTTTTTGCCTGAATAACCCAAAAGCAGTTTGTTAATTGCTCATTCCAAGCACACAGACTGTTCTGAGCCCTGAGTGGTCCCTGACACTGTAAAGTTAAGGCACAAACCATAGCAAGGCACGAACTAATTCCCACCTTGAAACCTCAGTTCCTGCAGGAGCACTAAAAGAGGGACATTATCAGCTGGGCAGTGGGAGAGCTCATCGATGGCTCCCTCAGGATAGGAAGAAGACATTTCTCAGATGCTTCTCCTTATTTATGCTTAAGGAAGATGTTGTTCAGTCATTTCAGTTGTGTTTGACTCTTTGCAACCCCATCTGGCATTTTCTTGGCAAAGATACTGGAGTGGTTTGCCATTTCATTCTCTAGCTCCTTTTACAGATTAGGAAACTGAGGCAAATAGGGTAAAGTGACTTGCCCCAAGGTCACAAAGCTAGTAAAGTGTGTGAGGACAGATTGGAACTCAGGAATATGAGCCTCCCTGTCTCCTGGCCCAATACTCTATCCACTGTGCCACCTAAAAATTAAAATGTACTGCTTCTGAGATTGCATGAAATCCAAACCATAGGATGGAATAGTAAGCTAGCATTGGAGAGACAGGAAGAAAACCTGGGTTTTAGTCCCAACTTTGCTGCATAGTGACTGCATGACATTACACTAATCACTTAATCTCTATGGGCCATGGGTTCCTCATCTGCAAAAGGAAGGCATGTCAACAAATATTGTTAATATCCCTTGCAATTCTAAAATGTAATGATTCTGAGTCCTGACAGGTGCAACCTAGGAAAAGGGGGGAACTTTTTGAAATAAATAAACACCTTGAGAATTAACATGACATAGTGGCTACAGGGCTGGTGTTGGGGTCAAGAAGACCTGAGTTTTAAGTCCTGCCTCTGGCATATACTGGCTGTCTGACTGTAAGCCAGTCAGTTAATCTCTCAGTACCTTAGTCAACTCTCTAAGACTATAAATTACAGGTGAATAGTACTTGTAACTCATAAAAACTTTCTCATCATATTAGGGCAGTTAGGAGTATATATAGACAGAGGGCACAAGTGTGAGTTGAATATGAAAGGATGATATGAAAAAATAAAATAAAATTAAGGGGTGAAAAAGAGGAATGCACTGGGAGAAAAGGAAAGGGAGAGGTAGAATTGGGTAACTTATCTCACATAAAAGAGGTAAGAAAAAAATTTTTACAGTGGAGGAGAAGAGGGGGGAGGTAAAGGCAATGAGTGAATCTTACTCCCATTAGAATTGGCTCAAAGAGGGAATAACATACACATTCAATTGTGAATAGAAATCTATTTTACCCTACAGAAAAGCAGGAGGGAAAGAGGATAAGAGAAGGGGGAAGGAATGTGATAAAAGAGAGGGAAGATTAGGGGAGGGGGTAGTCAGAAGCATAACAACTTTGAGGAGGGACAGGATAAAAGGAGACAGAGAAAGGGAGAAGGAAATAAGATGGAGGGAAATACATTTAGCAATCATAACTGTGAAAAAATTTGAAGCAAGTTTCTCTGATAAAGGCCTCATTTCTCAAATATATAGAAATCGGTGTCAAATTTATAAATATAGGAGCCATTCCCCAACTGATAAATGATAAAGAGATATGAACAGTTTTTAGATGAAGCAGGACGCTCTTAGGAAAACTTGGAAAGATTTACATGAGCTGGTGCAAAGTGAAATGTACTGTTTTTACAAAGTAACAGCAATATTGTGAGATGATCAGCTGTGAATGACTTAGTTATTCTCAGCAATACAATGATCCAAGACAACTCTGAAAGACTTATGATGAAAAATGCTCCAGACAAAGAACTGATTTTTACCTTATTTTTCTTGAGGTTTTTTGGTCTATGTTTTCTTTCACAACATGACTAATATAGGAATGTTTTGCAGGACTACATACGTATAACCTATATTGAATTGCTTGCCTTCTCAATGAGGAGGGTGGGGAGAGAGGAAGAGAGAGGATTTTGGAACTCAAAGGTTTAAAAACAAATGTTAAAAATTGTTTTTACATGTAATTGGGGAAAAATAAAATACTAAATACATTTTTTAAAAAAATAAATTACAGGTGAGCTGTTGATCTTCATCAGTGGGAGGAGTTTCCATACAGCATTCCCCACATTGATGTAGTCCCAAGTCTAGAACAAAAATATAATCTGACATATGAGACCATGTACAAAAAATAGTGACAAGAACACTGAAGAAACTTGAACCCAGTTCATATAAGGATTGAAGAAAATAGGTGTATTGAAACCTAGAAGGGAGAAGACTTAGGGGGGACATGATCACTGTTTTCATATATGTTAAGGGCTACCATATGGAAGACTGATGAGGCTTGTCATCTCACAGGCGAAAGCTAAGATCACTATGTGAAAGGCTTAGAGGGGAAGATTTTGGCTCAATACAAGGAAGAGCTTCATTCCAATCACATCTATCCAGAAATAGAATGGGCAGCCTCACGAGATAGTGGGTCAACAAGATGACCTCTTAGGTCCCTTCTAATATTCCCTGATTCTAGAGAAGGTCATTTTGGACAAAGCAAAAAAGAAAAATAATAACATCAGTGTAAGCTGATCACATCAGATCATTTTCCTGTAACGGAGCAGAACAGCAATGACACTTTACAATCTTGAGGATTCCCAGCAATGGAGAGGGAATGTCAGCAAACTGGCATCATCCGTTTCCAAGTGAGCCCCAGGAGCTGGGAGCCATGTGTATTTCCCATATCCACAAGGATGGCTGGTTTCCAGGGGCTCTTTGCCTCGTGCTTTTCAGTGACTCATTAGCCCACTTCTCCAGACTGAACACATGCCCCACCCTCCTACCCTCGTGACATTGAACATATGGTCTGATCCTAAAAGGAGTACTGTGTAGGCGAGCCTGAAAAGGGAAATGAGATCTGTCACAAGGGTAGAAAAATCTGGTTGTAACCAGAGTTTGGAAAGAATATTATCTTCATCCTTGAAATGCATGAGCTAAGGTAATGTTAAACCAAGGGACAAATAGGCAAATGGTAACAGGAGTCTATCTATTCACCTGAATGACCTTTTATTCTTCTCTCTCAGTTCTGTTCCTTGGTTGTATGAGATCTCAAATTGCTTGCAGCTCATACTGAATAATGAATTTGCCATCATCAACCTATCACTGAGCCTTCAGTGGGGTACTAGGAGGCAGATGGGGGAGGAGAAAAGAAAGGACAGGAAGAGATCTGAGGGTTTTCAGAACATATGTAAAATGGAAGACAAGCTCAATAATTTGCTTCTCTCTGTACATACATTTCAAAATAAAATCTTGGAAATTGAATAAGGCAATAATGAGGCTGAAAAAATAAGGCCTTCTTGGGTATCCTGCTGACATGTTCACTTCATTCTCCCTGAATTCCCTAAGTATGACTTGATAAATGCATTTTCCCTATACCATTATTTGGAAATGTATTTGGCAAGAGCCCCCCATCAAAAAAAAAAACAGGAACTAATTCTACACTAGACTCGGGGCAGCTCATTTCACCTTTTGGGGGATGGGCTCAGCTTGCTCATCTGTAAAATGGGGAGAATACTGGCACCTAACATCCAGGGTTGTTGTGAGGATAAAATGAGATAACATTTTAAAAATGCTTTGCAAAGTGCTATACAATATGAATATTAGTTATTATTTATTATTACAACATAAGCCCTCTCCATTTTCAGGAATTCCTATTATTATTAGTCATTATTCTTAAAAGTGGAAATTCTGGCCAAATCGCTTATGTCATCTGTTCAACTTTCCCCATGCAACAAAGCTCCTGTTAGTATTCATGGGCATGACATTTACATCTAGAGGAGACCGTAGCTCCTGGGAGTCACACTTCCAGCTTCCCTCTTTAGAGCACTGAAGAGCCTTATGATTCAGCATGATAAGATGCTAATACCAGAATCAGGGTGCATATTGTTTTCATTCTTCTGGACGTGCAAGAATGCCAGAATGTGATAGAAATTGGACAGAAGGAAATACATTTAAAAATACACTGAAAAAATTATATGTATTTATACACACATAGAGGCAAGCCTCTTGCTAGAATCCTGGATGAAATTATTCTGGATAATTCCAAGGATTTTGGCAAGTACAACAGATTCTGTCCTGCAGAGCTCAATTAGGATATCAAGATGGCAAATTCCCCCAGGAGATAACTGGAATAGTCAGCAAGGATTAAAAATAGAAGGGGGAAAATATCAGACCAAGGAAAGAGTGTAGTTCCCAGAACTGGTAACCTATGCTTTCAATTCCTGGTTTGCAACTGAACTTAGCTGATAAGTCATGAGAGCTGAGCTCAGTAAATGGCATCTATGACCCTGAACAATTCATTTTACTGCTGTCTGCCTCAGTTTCCTCATCTGTAAAATGAGGATAATAGTAGCACTTACCTTCCAAGGTTGCTGTGAGGCTAAAATGAAATAATATTTGTAAAATGCTTTGCAAACCATAAAGTGCTATATAAATGCTAGCTATGGCTATTCCTTTACAGGTTTATTTCACATTGTTTCATTCCTGCATCTCTATCTATATCTCTAATGATCTCTATCAGTCTATCTATCTATGAAACTCCTTTTTGCCGTTCCCTGTACTTGACATTCCATCTCTCTCCCTACTCTGTGCCTTTCCCTAGGTTGTCTACCATTTCTAGAATGCTCTTTCCCCTTATTGCTCTCTTGAAATTCCTACCTCCCGTTGAGACTCAGCTCAAGTATATCTCTTACATGGCCTTTCCTCATCACCCCAGTTTTAAGTACTCTGTTCCCACCACCCAGAAATTATATTTACTGTGTACATAATCCCTCCTGTCTCTCCCTCACATGGCTTTTCTGCCTCAGTTAGGCTCACTTGACTGCCCTGTCTGTGTGTCCAGGAGGTGGAGGGGAAGTTGATGATACTTATGGTGGCAATGGTGGTGGTGATAGTACTGACACCCACTCTTCTCTTCACTAATAAGTACTGGAAGGAAATAGGCCTAGTTAAAGCAAGAGATATTTTTCAGGATCTAAAACCTCTCTGTATAAGGAAGGATACATACAATCATCTTCATTCATTTACTTGTCTCACAGGGCTATGTGCATAAAACAGAAATTAATGGAACTGAGGGCTGAAAACATTAAACAAAACCCTCAAAAGCTTTCATGAAATGGGAGAAATAGTACAGAGCCAGTACATCACATGGGGCATTTTTACATAAAAATGGTTAAAACTTAACATAAGGCAGATGACATAGGCACCATAGAGTGGACTGAGCGCTAGATTTGGAATCAGAAAATCAAGGCTTAAATCTAGCTGTGTCATAGAGCGATCTAGGGCAAATCACTGAACTCAGTTTCCTCATCTACAAAATGAGGAAGTTTGGACAAGATAACTTCGGAAGCCCCTTCCAGCTCAAAGTCAATTGTCTTGGGCAGTTGTCTGCCCATGAAAGGAGTGTGGGAAGGAGAAGACAAACCAACATAGTTTCCACACATACTATATCTAAAAGCTTTTGGGGCCAGGTAAGCACCAGGAATTTCAGTTTCTGGGACAACCACTACAAACCATTTCCAGGGCAACAAAAACTTATTCAGTTCAGGGTTAAGGAGCGTTAAGGTGAGAATTGGGTGGGGTGGGGCAGCTAAGTGGCACAGTGGATGGAGCATTGGCCCTGGACTCAGGAGGACCTGAGTTCAAATTTGGCCTCAGACATAAAACATTCACTAGCTATGTGACTCTGGGCAAGTCACTTAACCCTATTGCCTAGCCAGAGAGAGAGAGAGAGAGAGAGAGAGAGAGAGAGAGAGAGAGAGAGAGAGAGAGAGAGAGAGAGAAAATTGGGTAGGAATAGTGAAGAGGAAATCAGAACCACTAGGATGAAGTCAAAAGATTTTTGGGGTGGAGAGTGGGATAGGATGAGGCAAGAGAAGATGCTCACTCTAGCCATCTGGGATCTTCCTATTTCAACAAATTACCTTTCCAAACAGGAGAGTAATCTCTATTATTTCTACATTGCTAACACAGTTTGAGCGCTATCATTGGTCTCCAAATTCAGCACCCTTGACTAATGCACTGTAAATTGGTCCAACCATTCTGGAAAGCAATTTGGAATTATACTAAAAAAGTGACTGAATGTCTATATTCTTTGACCCGGAGAATCTTCTATTAAGCATATATCCCATAGCGGTTAGTGATAAGAAAAAAAAAAGACCCCATATAAACCAAAACCACAGCCCCTTTTGGGGTTGTGAAGAACTGAAACTCTCCTCCTCCTTTCCACCTCCTGGTTTCCTTCAAGTCTGAGTTAAAACCCCACCTTCTACAAGAAGCCTTTGCCAGTCACCCTTACTGCTAAGGCCTTCCCTCTGAGACTACCTCCAATTTATCCTGTATGTCTCTTCTTTAGACATAATTTTTTGCATGTTGTCTGCCTCATTAGGCTGTGAGCTCCTTGAGAACAGAGACATGATTTGGTTTTGTTTGTTTGTTTGGGTTTTTTTTTTTGCTTTATTTATATCCCCAGAACTTAGCACAGTGTCAGGCACATAATACATGGTTAAGAAAATAGTGAGTGACTTGATTTGACTTGTCTAGAGTCACCTGACTTAGGCCTAATCTAGAACAATGCCCCCCTCCAGAAGGTATTCTCCCTTCTTTGCTGAAGTAGGGAAACATGAGTTCAGAACACTATAGATGATGTCAGATTTTTTAATGTTAGTTTTGCTGAACTTTTTTCTTTTTTATTAATTGTTCTAAGGATGACTCTTCGGATGGGGAGGGGAAATGAATACATTGATAAAGATAGGTGATATAAAATCAAAAGCTATAAATAAAAAAATTATCAAAAAAAATATATCCAGAGCCCTCTAAATTGGATGCCCTTAGACAAGAACTAGGCTGTTCTTAGTTATGAATTAGTTATGACTTAGTTATGACTTCAGTTATGACTTAGCTACAGTCTTTTAAATTCTGTTACAAAGGAGGAGGAAAAGGGGAAAACAAAAACTAGCGATATTGAAGATAAGCCTCTCTGGGATAGTAAAAATGAAGAACTGACCAGAAGAGCGAAACCCTATAGAACGGAGGAGAGAAACATAATAGAAAAACAATACAGTAATATAATAACAATAAACATTTATTAGGGACCTACTATGTGCCAGGTACTGTTCTAAGTGCTAAGGATACAAGTAAGAAAAAGAATGATAACCTCTGCTCTCAAAGAGCTTACAGATTCTTACAAATTAGATTATAAAATCTAAATAAGGGTAGGTGACATACAAAAAGGGGGGGGGCAGAATGTACCCAACACAGGGGCATTCTGATGTGGAGTCAACACTAAGCAGAGCAGCTGGTGGGAAACGAAGAGATGCTGGGAGTTCTGCGTGCTCTCTAAAGAGAGGCCTTGGGAGGAGGGTTTGAGTGTGCCCTCCGGCCCTTCCGTCACGGGTGAGCACAGTTATCCCTTCCACATTGAGACTTTCCCCATTGTGGTTTCAGCACATCATGGGGTGGAATAAGAAATTAAATGGGAATTTGGGGAGAGTTTTACAGAAGCCACAGATGACATGAGAAGGCCAGCAGACAACACAGAAAGGGTTTAGAAACTCAGAAATGCATAAAATATATGTATAATATTGTATGATATCAACATAATTTTTCTTTTAATACCATAACAATTCAAACTCCTTCTCTGGGACAAAGGGTCAAAAAATTTTACACAGATTTTCCAGATTGCAAGGGAGGGGAGGCTGTGCCCCTAATCCCATGACATGGAAGGGATAACTACCTGAAAGCTAAAGCAATCTCCATGATGATGAGTTTCTATGAGATGAGTTTATCCTAGGAGGTTGGGGGCGGGGAGGGGAGGTGATGATGTTGGAGGGGAAACCAAACAAAACAGAGCAGCTGTTTGGAAAATGAATGACCATGACAATTTTAATAGCCATATTCAGATAAAATTGATAAACAATGCCTGTAGGAATCATGTTGATTTCCTCGGGGGTGAGAAAATTGTAAGTGTATATAGTATATAAATTATTTTCATAATAATAAAAAAATGGGAAACATCAAATAGGAAGCAGTATGGATTAGGACTCAGAAGGCTTGTGTTTTAATCTTGGCCCTGTTTGCCTCAGTTTCCTCATCTGTAAAATGAGCTAGAGAAAGAAATGGCCAAGCACTCAGGTATCTCTGCCAAGAAAACCCCAATAGTGTCACAAAGAGCTGGACATGACCAAACAACTGCAACTTACTAATTTTATGACTTTCGACAATAATAGTAATAACTAACACTTTTACAGCATTTTGTGATAGGCACTACGCTAAGCACTTTACAAATATTTCATTTGATCATCACTGCTCTAGGAGGTAGGTGCTATTATTAGCTTCATTTTGTAAATGAGGAAAGTGAGGCAAACAGAGGTCACACAGCTGGTGCCTGAAGCTGGAATTTAACTTAGGTCTTCCCGGCTCCAGGCCTGGTGCTCTATTCACTGTACCACATTGAAGGCATAGACCACAGATTCTCTACACCTTAGCTTCCTCAACTGTAAAAGGGAAGAATTTAATGGTATAATCCCCTAAGGTCCTTTCAGTTCTAAATCTTATAACATAATGAATCCCAAATAAAACAATGTTAAAAGCGCTTTTTTTCAAAAGTATGAAGACCTACTTAAGTTTCAGAGAACATTATGAGCATTGTTACTCAGTATCCCCTCCTGTGATCCCCCTCCTTGCTCTTCTACAACTGTTTCCTCCATTAATTGGACACCATGTATACATGACAGTGACTTGGAATTCTGACATCTCTTATCCCCAGCGTTCGTCCAGCCTTATCACGTCTCCCCTCTCTCCCAAGCTCACGGTGTCAGCAGATACCACCAGGAGCTTCTTGAAAGCTGGTGATGGACCAAGGCACTGTGGAAACATCAGCTTGGGCATCCCCCGGATCTGTTTTACGGATTAATTGGAAACTTCAGCACTGACTTTCTGAGTTAGTAATCTGCTACCTTTTCTAAAAATAGTAGACTCTTTTATGCTGGAAAGGATCCCTTTTATACTTAGCTTAAGGCAGAATCCTATGTATAATGGTTGAGAATAGAACCTATTTGTAATGATCCCTAAAGCATAAGATTGCATAACACAGCCTGAGTAACTCCATTTCATCCCATTTCACTCCATTTCATCACATTCCAATACTTAGCATAATTTTTCACTCTGCTTTGGAAACATTATGAGGCTCAGAAACTTTGAAACATCCCACTAAGGAAACATGAAGGGTCATCTTTCTTATAGACAGGTTTTAAAATAGTAGTTATCTTTCTCAAATACATGATTGCTATCCTACTTGAAGGCAGGGAAATTAACCCATTTAACAAAAATTTTCAAGTGCTGGCTCAGTACAGAGCATGGTGCTAGGTGCTAGGGAAGGCACAAAGATCAATAAAAAGTAGTCCCTTCCCTCAAAGAGTTCATAATCTAGAAGGAATTATGATATGCATGCAAACAGCTCTGATACAAAAGTAAAATATGCTTAGGTGTACAAAAGCACAAAAGACTATGAGAATGCAGAGGAGAGACTGATCACTTTAAAGAGAGTGGGAAGGGAATCTGAAGTTTCATGGAGGAGGAGGAGAAGAAGGACAAGGATGAGAAATGGCAAGGGGTCTAGTTGGGCTATGCTGCGTAAAGAAAAAGGGAAGACTGTGCTAAAAATGTACATTGGGGCCAGATTGTAGGGTTACTTCAATGCCAAGCTAAAGAGTTGGAACTGAATTCAGTAGATGATGAAGAGTTAATGAAGGTGTCTGAGCAAAAGAATAATAACATAATAAGTCCTCTAGAGATTATCCTAGCAGCCCTAAATATGGAAAAGGGAGAAACTGAGGGAGACTAGGTAGAAGGCTACTATGGTAGCTCATATGAGAAGTAAAGAGAGCTTGAACTAGGCCTAGTGCCAGTGATAATTTTTAAAAAAGATGAAATGATAGGAGAGGACATGATCCCTTCATAGCAGTTCCAATCCAATAAGTCTATGAAAGTTATTTCAGTAGCATTTGTCAGTTAACAGAAATCATTTTTTAAATAAATAGTCCTAATGCCTATGGTCATGCTGACCCGGAAGGCAATTAGACCTGGCTGCTCTTGGCATAATCTGTACTTTTTGCACTCTTTAGAATGAGGTATGAGAACACAAAAAGGTCCCTGGACCTGGAAATTCTGCATCTGCCTTAATACTATAAGAATATGTTCGGGTTGCTTGGTAGGAATGGTCTGTGCCTCTAACATCTACAGAAATAAGGTCAAAACAAAGTGCAAATGGGAGAAAACCCAAAGAGTAACTTTTCCATTTTCTTTGGTCATAATAATAGAATATATATGAGCTGAGGCAAGTTCAAATGTTGACAGCAGAACTCAATGGAATTCATCATTTCCAAAAGAGACTGTTCTGAGAAAAGATCGATGAGAAGCCAAGTTTAAACCATGACAAATGTAGAGTCTTTATAAGCTTTCTTGCACAGGTATAGACAACAGCCTGGAAAAGGACTCAAATTATCGATGAATAGGTTATCACTAAAACCAAAAAAGACTCAACAATGGATATTCAAATAAATGACGCATATATGTGAGTCATTTCCACTTAAATACTTTTCAGATGCCTTGTGACATGAAAAGAACCCTTGGTTCTTGCACAATATGATGGTGGAGCACAAGTCATGACACTTCAGTTCAATGAACATTTATGAAAAGCTGGTAGGTCCTAAGCTGGAAAGCTTTCAAGTATAAGAACTGTTCCTAGCAATTTTAGTACTTTGGGCAAGTGGCACCAAAGGATGGGGAAATGGGAAAGTAGGTTCACCAGGGGTGTGGCCACTATCCCTGGGGCAGAGTCAGGCTGGAAAAGCACTCTGTAGACTGAGCTTTCCATAACTACTGAATTATCCAACCTGAGACAAGACCCCAGTTGTCCCACTTTAGTTATATCATTAAGTACAGGCCTGATGAGGACCAGATTAGCTAAGTTCAAATGAGACTCATTGACAGAAGGTTGGCCACTAGCTGATTTTTTTAAAAAATCTTTTTCTTGATACAACCATTCTTGAAGATAGTATATAAAGGCATATGGAAAAAGTCAGGATTTCTGTCAGAACTGATGAATTCAAGGTTCTTTAAGCAGTGAAATGTATTTGAATGATATGACCTGAGTGGAGTCAGGGAAGCTAAAATTCATTCTCAGGACCATATCCAGTCCCTACTTCATGGTAGAACAGGCACAGTTATCAATGTGAGTTTGAATGCATGGATCAAGGGCAGCATATGGTCTTCTGTACAATAACATTTGATCAGAGAAGAAGTTTTTAATGATACTTTACAGTACATAGTAGTTAATTTGAACAAATATTATGACCACAATAAAACACATTCTTATCACTGGAACATAAATTAGTAATTGCTACACTGTGAGGGAGTTTCCCCTAAAAGTCATATGGACACTGCTAGCATTAATTAAAAAAAAATTAAGTTAAAAAAGAAAAGTTATATTTTTCAACTATGATTTAAAATCAAATTCACAGCAAAATTCAAACCTGTTTCTGCAAGGGTCTTAATTTCTCTTTGCAAACATTTTCAGTCTTTCCTCCCTTTAGTATTATCACTAAAAGGCCACCTAAACAAAGCCAATTAATAAGAACCAGTGAGGAGAGACACTTACTATAAAACCAGGAATGCGTTTGAGCTCTGTAGAGATTCACGTCTGCCACACACAGCCTAGCTGGCAACATTCCACCCATCCCACAGTGCACATGTTTTCAATTATAAACGAGATTTTTATCAGAGTTCAAGTTAATTGTTTTATACCACTAGGGTACGAGAAACTCTTTGAGAAAAAAAAAAAGATACAGCTCACATACTTGGCCTTCTGTAATACAGAGATGGACTATTCTAGGAGGGAAGAAAAGGGCAAAATCTTTGCTTAAAAAAATCAATTTTACTCTTAAGATTTTAGCTCTGGAGCAACCAAACATGCCTAGCTAAAGACTAAGGCATAATGGAATCAAAATGGCATCTCGCGTGAACCTAATGAGCCCTCCTTATTTACAGTTCATCAAGAAACCACCACCGGCTGTTTATACTCTGCTTTATCCAGTTTAGCATTGTCAGAATAAAGCAGTTCCATGATGCAAGAGCTGTTTTTGGTGATCCTAGACAGCATACATGCTCACCACCGGGAAGTGACTCTCTCGTTTCATTTAGAACCGTGTATGTTTATGATAACACGAGGATTTTAAAGTAATATCTTAATTTCATGCAGTGGTTTCATGCTACCAAGACAGATTTTCCAAAAGAAATGGGCTATTTCCCCTAAGAATTTGGTTCAAAAGAATGGTTCTTCTACATGAATAATAATGGGAGGGGAAGCATGCCAATGCTATTAACCTTTTTTTGTCTTTACTAATGAATCAATTCATTAAGCATTTTTAAACACCTCTACTATAGGTGTCAAGCACTGTACTAAGAGATAAGGGTAGAAAGATAAAGATGGAGATGGTCTCTGCCCTCTAGCAGTTTACATCCCTCTAGAAAAAAGCAACAAGTAGGGGAAGCTAGGTGGCGTAATGGATACAGCACTGGCCCTGGAGTTAGGAGAACCTGAGTTCAAATCAGACCTCAGACACTTGACACTAAACTGGCTGGGCAAATCACTTCATCCCATTGCCTAACAGAAAAAGGAAAAAAAGCAACAAGTCCACAAGTAAATAAATACAGGATACACACACACACATATCTATCTATATATCTATCTACACCCTGGGCAAGTCACCTGCACTGTTTGCCTCAGTTTCCTCATCTTTAAAATGGGGACAATAACAGCACCTACCTCATAGGGTTGTGAGAATCAAATGAGATAATTGTAAAGTGCTGAGCATAGTATGTGGCACATAATAAGCACTATTTAAATATTAGTTGTTATTGTTATTACGTGAATAATAAAATATATAGATATACAAAAAGAGAGACAGAAACTGAGGCAGGAAAGAGACAGAGAAAGAGAGACAATGTCATAGCATTGGAATCAGGAAGGCCTGTGTTCCAATAATGTCTGCCACATACGGACTGTCTGACTGGCCAAGTCATTTATCCCCTTCATGCTCCAGGTAATAATCCCCTAAGACAGAGAAGGTGCCAGTCTGCATTGAAACAGGGAGTTTTCTCATCTGAGAATTCCTTATACCAATAACACCACAAAAGTGGGCCCTATTACCTATAGAAAATAAACACAGTGCAGGGGTGGGGAGGGGGAGGAGGCAGTAAAAAGCAACTAGAGAATCAGAGAAAGCCTTTCGAACGGAGCTTTGATAGGAGCTTGGGGGTTCAAGAACCAGGGGTGAGGAATCAGAACATTGCAAGTATGGGGATCAATATAGTTTTTAGACAAAACTTCAGCAGCAAAATTCACCAAAGACTTTATTTTTATTGTTCCCAATGAGGTCAGGGCAGCCAGGTTCTACAGTGGATAGAGCTCTAAGCCTGGAATCAGAAAGACTTGAGTTCAAATTTGACCTCAGACACGAGCTGTGTGACTCTGGGCAAGTCATTTAACCCTGCCTGCCTAAGTTCCTCATCCATAAAATGAGTTGTAAAAGGAAATGGCAGTATACTCCAGTATCTTTGCCAAGAAAACCCCAAACTGGGTCATGAAGAGTCAAACACAACTGAAATGAATGAATAACAGTAGCAGTAAAAAATGAGAACAGGCCAGCACTGGATTGTGATTTCCTTGGCCTAGAAACTTTTTCCACTAAAGCAGCAACTTCTAACCATAGACAGTTGCCTGGGGGCAATCAGAGGTTAAGTGATGACCATGTTCAGAAAGCCAGTATGTTTCTGAGATGAAACTTGAACTCAGACCAAAAGGTCTTCCTGTCCCCAAGGCCCACGGGGCCATCCATGAGGCAGCACTGCATCTCACATGCATCCTTTAAACCCTCTGCTAGAGTTGCTTAGATTATGTAAAACCAGCGTTTCTCTATAGAAAACAAAGTGAAGCAGGATATGACCATGGTTGCTTTTGCCATTAGTAATGATAAATTCCACTCTGGCATTGTATTTTTCGGTTAATTTACCTCAGAAGTAAAAAGTTTCCTTAGTCTTCCTTAAAGCAGAAAAAGTCAATACCTTGGTTATCACAAAACGTCCACATTTTTCAGTTTGGTCAGGGCTTTTGTTTTTGTTTCAAACTCCAGCTGCTGTATTTTACTATGTTTTAGGAGAAAACAGAAAATATGCCCCTTGACTGGACTGTGGGAATGAGATTCACTGCATCTTTTATCTTACCATATAAAACCTAAATGATACATAGATCACCTTCTATCTCATACCACAGGCAACCCACACATTTATAAATGCACCACAAGAGTCTAGTCTCCTAGTTAGTAATTCAACCTTCCCTGGGTCTTTTTGCACACAAGAAAGCTGCACAATTGTTTCCAGAGTATACAAGCCAGCTTGGGTCCATTTGGGCTTTGCAGTTGATAAACTTAATGTGATCCTACTCTATCCCCTCTTCTTCCAAAGAATTGCAAAGAAAATGCCATATACTTATTATTCTTTTCCTCTACCCCCCCTCCAACCTTTTTTTTTTTAAAAGCTGCTACCCAGGTACAACCTGGTAATGATATACACAATTAATAATATGCAGCAAATTTTCATTAGCCTGACAATGCAGGAAGGAATTTGGCAATTCTCTGGGCAACCAGCAAAGCTATCTGGGAGTACAAACTAACCGTTGTAAACAGGGCTTGTCTCTAGGTTTTATACTAATTGTCATGTAAATTAGCAAAAGCAAAGCCCCACCAGCAAGGAAAATGAAGGTTCTTTCACAGGCCATCAGCAGAGTCTGCCCCAGAAGCCTAAACAGCATTGTGTTTGTTTCTTTAGACAATAAAATGCCAAAAGTTTTTCTTTTGCTGTCAGCAAATGATGAATACATGTGGTACCGATTATTTAATACCACTAGACCACCAGGGAAGAAGATTTAGGTGAACTGCGGGAGAACTCTGCCATTTATTTTTATTACCATGCATTAAAAATTACGTTTACAGATAATTGTTTTTCTCCCTCCAATAAAGCAAGATAAAAAAAAAATCCAGGAGAATATTTAATAATACCGGACCACTAGGGAGGAATTTAAAAAGTTGATTTTTTTATTGACAAATTAGATTTGCTTTTTTTTAAAAAAAATTCCAATTATTTTTAAGTGCAATTTGTGGAGGGCTAATTTTAAACTAGAGTAGGGTGATGAGTTTTCATCTGGGGGAGTGTCACACAGATTAAGTTACCCCTTTACAAGGGTAATTATTAATCAAATAGTCCCTCAGCACCATCAGCTTTATAATACCTGTGTAACTGTCTTCATGTTATATAATGCTGTTCCACTGTAGATTCCCAAGAGCTCAACATTATGATCCTGATTTCTCTAAAAAAAAAAGAAAAAAAAGCCTTATAACATATTTTGTCTGTTTTCTTTGAGATACTTTGCTTAGTGTGAGGAAATCTTTTCTCTTTATCCATAGCACATTAAAAAAAAAAAATCAGGCCTAATACAGAAGTAGAAATGTTGGTTTCTACAGGTCTCCAAAGAAGGACTTGTCTTCTCCTGTAAATCACTTGATAGTCTTAATAACTCTGATTTCCTAAATGTCAAATAGTACTGAGTACTTTGATAATACAAAATGTTTAACTCAGTTTGTGCTCACCCTAGGATAGGCAACTCTGGTATAGTGTAGTGCCCAAAGAAGTTGATGAGGACCTGTTCACCATATCCCTCCCTCTCTTCTCTCTCCCCTCGTCTCTCTCTCTCTTTTTCTCTGGTCTGTCTCTCTGTCTCAGTCTGTCCCTCTTTCTGTCTCTGTCTCTCTGTCTGTCTGTCTCTCTCTCTCTCTTTCTCATTTCTCTCTGAGAATCTTGCATTGGAAGACATTGTGTTCTACCCATTGCAAGACTTCCCTTCCTACACTACAACATCCCGACAGATGACCACCCAGCCTCTACCGGAACATTTTCAAGGATGGGAGGACCCTGTCTGATGAAGTAGTTCACATTCCAGTGTTGACCTTGGACAAGTCACTTCTCTCTGGGTTTCAGTTTACCTACATTTTTAAAATGTCAGGGGTTGAATTAGGTTAATGGTTCTCAAACCTCAGTTTAAACAAAATTTTAACAGAACCTTTGTAGTAAAATCTTCTAAAATTATCTTAATGCCCTTTTAACAAACAACATAAAATTCACCCAAAAGAACAAACAAACAAACAAACAAACAAAAACAACCTTGGAGTGTTCCAGGGCTCCTTGCAACACAGTTTGAGAAATAATAAATCAGATGGGTTTTTTTTTTCCGGCTCCAACATTCTATGACTCCAGCACCCTCCCCCACAAACTTGAGCTTCCACATGAGGGGTGGGGAACCTACGGCCTTGAGGCCCCAAGTTCCCCATCCCTGTTCTAAACCTTTAAATAAAATTAACCATTACCACACATGATGAGTATTGTGAACCTAAGGTGATGAAAGCAGGCTATACTATCGCCAGAACAAACACCAACATGTGAGACCTAACTGAACAGCCAGCAAACGCTAGGTACAACCCTGAGGAAAAGCAACTCCAAAGAAAAATGGGAGTGAAGGATATCATCAAAGAATTATACGATAGGAAGAGAAGACAGGCCAGCCATTTTGAGGAATGGTAAGTGGACAGTTTGAGTAACAGCCTTGAGATGTCAGGAGAATGCAAGGGAAGCACCTCGAAGCTTGAGGGGATCTCCTCTGGTATCCTTGTAGGAGGACATGCACAAGAGTCTCACTCTGTGAGCAGGCACATATGAGTTTCAGTACACATTGCTGGAGGAAATATCCATTTTGATGAGATGACAGATTCATTTGAATATTATTAGTTTGATGATGTCAACTGATCTCAGCAACAAATGGCTGATGTATGGTATGTATGTATTATCATAAACAGAGAGGCTGATAGATGGTAAGTAAGCAATATCATCAATATCCTATATATATTTACCTTCCATCCCTTCCACTTCATCCCTCCTCACTCATCTTGATGGTGCTCAGCTATAAAATAATAATAACTAATAATAACAATAGCATTTAAATGGTGCTTCATGGTTTACAAAGTGTTTTACAAATATACCATTTTATCCTCACAACTGCTCTAGGAAATAGGGTCTCTTATTATTTCCATTTTACAGATGAGGAAACTGAGGAAGACAAAGGTAAAGTAACTTGCTAGGGTCATACAGCTAGTAAGTGTCTGAGGCTGCATTTGGACTTAGATCTTCCTGACTTCATACCCAGGACTCTATCCACTGTGCTACCCAGTTGCCCCAAATGCAAGTGGAAGTAGATATTCTTTGTTAATGCTCTTTCCCAGGCCTCTGAGTTCAGGAACTGAGATGAAGAGAGTCCTAAGATGATAGCAGGTGCTCCTAATCTTTCAAGCATTACATGATATGTCAGTGTGGCCCCTGCTCTCAAGAAACCTTATTTCCATCAACAAATTAGTTAAGGACAAACTAATCAAAATCCATAAAACATCCTCTAAAGCTTCCAAATGATAAAGGCAACTAAGTGCCTGAGGGAATGGAGGCCCACTGTATTAACCTGAGAACACTAGGTGTGGAATGTTGAGAAAATAATTAGATCCCATGGGCTCAGATCTCAAATCTTCCTTACACAGAGCTTTTTTTTTTCTTCCTGTCAAGCCAAAATGGAAAAGATGTCCATAAGCCTAAAGGAAGGGAAAGCAAATACAACAAGAAAGTCAAAAACAGAAACAAAGATCCAACACAGGTTAAAATATTTCCAAGCCGAATTATTTAGGGTAGTAAAGAGATGGAAACAAAGTGGGTATCCGTCAGATGGGGAATGGGTGGAAAAAATTGTGATATAGGAATATAAAGGAATATTACTGTATAGTAAGAAATTATTAATAAGGAAAATTTAGAGATACATATGAGCTGATATAGAGCAAAATACATATAAAATGACTAAACAAGGTAAATGAAAACATCACTAAAAGGAAGATTGCCTTTAAGCAATGGAAAATTCAGTGAAAGTCCTGGAGAAGAGATAACAAAACATCCCTCCTCACTCATGGCAGAGAGGGAGGAGACTAATAAAACACAATATTGTATACATTGTAATCGGATGTTTTGCTTGCTTTTCTTTGTCATGGAGTTCATTCTGAAGGGAGTAGAGCAGGAAAAAACCATGGTAAAAAGAAAAAAGACATCAATAAAATTACTTTTTTTCTTAAATTAGGAAGGGGGGGAATGTGTTTTAAGAGGAGAATTTTATATCTACATTTGACCAAGTGAAGCACTCATTAAGATCTAAAAGCAACTTTTTTTTTACACAGGTCAGACAAAACCTATGTGTATAAAAATATTTATAGCAGCTCTTTTTGTGGTGGCAAAGAATTGGAAATTGAGGGGATGCCCAGCAATTGGGGAATGGCTGAACAAGTTGTGGTATATGAATGTAATGGAGTGCTATTGTTCCATAAGAAATGATGAGCAGTGGACTTCAGAAAAACCTGAACTTACATGAATTGATGTTGAGTAAAGGGAGCAGAACCAGAAGAACATTGTATACAGCAACAACTTTGATAGACTTAGCTCTTCTCAGCAATACAATGATCCAAGAGAGTTCCAAAAGATTTATGATGGAAAATGCTATCCACACCCAGAGAAAGAACTATGGAGTCTGAATGCAGATTGAAGCACACTATTTGCTCTTTTTTTTTTTTTGGTTGTCTTTCTTTCTCATGGTTTTTCCCTTTTGATTCTTTTTCACAACATAACTAATGTGGAAATATGTTTAACATGATTGTACATGTATAACCTAAATAAATAAATAAAAAAGAGACATAAAGGAGAATCAAATGTGAATTTTCATCCTGAAAACTATGTATCTCTATTTTCCCAACCTTAACTAAAAGCATAACTGTAATAGTCCCCTTTAGATCCTTTGGGATAACACTATAAACCAAAATGTTCAGACCATGTCAGGGTCTAGGGGAAGGAAACCCCAAGGAAGGTGCATTGAGTTTTCTGGCTGAGTGTAAAACTGAAAACCTCTCTTATTGGAACTCTTGTTGAGCTTCTTTGACACTTTTGTTGTTCAGTCTTTTCAGTCCTCTCCGACTGACTCTTCATGGCCTCATTTAGGGTTTTCTTGACAAAGATAATGAAGTGGTTTGCCATTTCCTTCTCCAGCTCATTTTATAGATGGGAAAACTGAGGCAAACAGTGTTAAGTGATTTGCCCAGGGTCACACAACTAGTAAGTGTCTGAGGTCAGACTTGAACTCAGGAAGATGAGTCTTTCTAATTCCCAGCCTAACGCTCTATCCACTACTAGAGATCCATAATTTCATCAACACAAGTTGCAAAATTCACAACATTTTAGTAAGTAGTCTTTCTGAGTCGCTTTGGTCAAAATATGTGTGTGTGTATATGTATATGTATATGTATATGTATGTGTGTGTACATTTATGTGTATGTGTATACATATACATGTATGCATATACATACATGTACATATACATATACATATACATATACATATACATATACATATACATATACATATACATATACATATACATATACATATACATATACATATACATATACATATACATATGTATATGTATATGTATATGTATGTGTGTGTACATTTATGTGTATGTGTATACATATACATGTATGCATATACATACATGTACATATATGTCACTATCCTTCTGATGGTGAGCCTCTGAATTCAGATTAGCTGGTCCAGCTAATATAACAGATACACAGAATACTCCTAGCCTTAGGAAGGAGGAAGGTTGAGTAGTACCTCTCAAAGTTTACACCCTGCAGGCATAGCTTTTGAGGGCCCAAGGTCACTTCCATAACTCAATGTGGCATTAGGAGGACTTTGGTAAAGCTTCTAATCATAAAAGCTTTTTCAAATGTACTTTTCCCCCAGTTTAGGAAGTGTAATACATAGGAGACACTAAATCTTTTCCAAACTATTCAGGATTTCGTAGTCTCAGGGTCATCTTTCCTAATGGCAATTACCACAGTATACTAGCACAGATATTAATTAGTCAGTCAGTTGGTCAATAAGCATTTATTAACTGTCTACTGAATGCTAGGCACTATGCTAAGCATTAGGAGCACAAAGAAAGGCAAAAGAGAGTCACTGTTCACAAGGAGCTCACAGTCTAATGGGGAAGACAACATGCAAACCGCTATGCACCAGCCAGATATATGTAGGATAGGGATATAAGGATAAGCTAGAGGGAAGGCACTAGCATTAAAGGGATTAGGAAAGGCTTCCTATAGAGAGTGGAATTTTAGCTGAAACTTGAAGGAAGCCAGGAGATGGAAGAACATTCCAGGAATGGAAGACAGCCAGTAAAAACGCCCATATTCTGGGGGTGTAGCATTTTGTGTGAGAAATGGCAAGGATGCCAGTACCACTGGATAAAAGAGTATGTGGGGGGGAGTAAGTAAGGTATAAGAAGCCTGGAAAGGTGAAGGAGGTCAGGTTACAAAAGGTTTTGAATGCCAAAAAGAGGATTTTATATTTGATCCTGGAGGTAATAGGGAGCCACTGGAGTTTATTTCTTAGGAGGGTGACAGGATCAGACCTCTGCTTTAGGAAGATCCCTTTGACAGATGAGTGCAGAATAGATATTAGTGGGGTGAGATAAGGCAGAAAGACTAACTTAGTAGAGTTTTGCAATAGTTCTAAAGTGAGGTAATAAGGAGAACTGAGAATCATCACCATAGAGATGATAACTGAATCCATGATAGCTAATGAGATTGCCAAGTGAAATAGCATAGAGGAAGAGAAAAGGACCCAGAACAAGGCTCTGGAACACACCCATGATTAGCAGGCATGGCCTGGAAGAGCCAGCCAAGGAAACTGAGAAGGAGCAACTAGATAAGTAGGAGGAGAACCAGAACGCAGTAGTGTCACAAAAACCTAGAGAGAAAAGACCATCGAGGAGAAGAGGGTGACTGACAGTGCTAAAGGCTATAGAGAGGTTAACAAGGATGAGATTGAGAAAAAGTCATTGGATTTGGCAATTACAAGATCACGGGTAACTTTGAAGAGAGCAGCCGGGGTTGAATAATGAGGTCAGAAGCAGATTACTGACACATTCAACACTATATAATTTACAAAAAGCTTTCTAGATACTGTCTTTGTTTAGCCTCACAGAAACCTTATGAAGCAGATGGTGCAGATATTAATATTCTCATTTTAATGTGAACAAACTTGAGCTCAGAGCTGTTAAATAACTTGTTCAATGTCACACAGCCAATGACTAAACCCTATGTCATCTCTTCCAAATCTAGTCTTTGTAGATGTAGAAGATCTAGCTGTGTGGGATATACCAACGATGTCTGTTCAAAGGATCATCATTTATAATTTCTAGTCATCCTGTGTATACTTTGCTCTGTATCTATTCATACGTATCTTTCCATGTTTCTCTGAAATCTTCATATTCATCATTTCCTACTATATAATAATAGTCCATTATATTCCTAGACAATAATTTATTTTAGCCATTCCCTAACCGATGGGCACTTATTGTGTTTCCATCTCTTTATAATAAATAATGCTACTATTAATATTCTAAATGATATGGGACCTTTGCTTTTGTCTCTGACTTCCTCATTCTTTTTAAAAAATTAATAATAATCCAGTTATATCACAGTATGTTTATATGGGGATGGGGAGGAGGGGAGTAGAAGAAGGAAGAAAGGGAAAAAAAAGAGGGGACAGAGACAGAGAAAAAAAGACAGATTTGCCTTTTGTCATGAAAGTGAAATGCCACTTTACTGAAGACTTCATTCAGTTGGGTTCCAGTAACATCCAAGTCTCAGTGCAAAAATAATAATGATAATCATTTTATACATTTCCATGTTTATTATATTATGTAAATAAAATTATATAATATGTGCTTACATGTGAAACAGTGATATAGTAATAAAATTATTGATCTTGGAGACCCAACTCCAATACTCACTAGCTGTGTGACCCTGAACAAATCACTTAACCTCTCTGAACCTCTTTCTTTATCTGTAAAATGGGGATAATAATATTTATACTACTCACCTTGTAGGGCTGTTGTGAGGAGAGTGCCTCATAAATCTTAAAGCACTACATAAGCCTTGCCCTTTAAGTTTTTATTATGATTACACACATGGTGGTTCATGCTTGAGAGATTTATCATGTTGCCTTGGGATAAAAGAGTAAACCATCTGCACACTTGGGCATTCAAACTGAAGACAAGTGGGCCTGACTTGCTGCATAAAGTTGGTATCCCTCTTAAATTTCAGACTCCACTGGGGCTTTAAAATGTGTTTTCAAAGTGGAGAGACCCATAGCAAACAACAAGGAATGACTGATGTAGCTCTTCCTAAGGTCCCTTTAGGTACCAACAGGGCAGTATAAAAGAGGTTAAGAGTTGGTTTTCTCCCACAGTGCAAAAGGGGCCCAAAGTTGGGTTGTTTTGTTTTGTTTTTAAATGTCACCATTAAACATGTAGTTTAATCCACTTGCTAGGAGAGCTGAAGTTATGAATGAGACATTCACGCTCCTATTACCTTCACAATTACTGTTGCTTGGCTCATGGCTTAGACTCCCTTTCCAACCAAGCCTTTCCCCAGAGAAACTCTGCTAACCACATGGCCAACATTCCAGCTTCAATTGAGACCAACTAGAAGCCGATTTCCAATTTTCCCTCTGGGGAGGGAAAACCATCATTTACTCTGTAGACATCAATTCCAGTGGCCTACACTCCTTTTTCCCTCCCCCTTCTCAAGCCAAGTTGACAAAGAACCTAAGACACTTCTAGCTTTTTGCCACCCTTGCCAGATATGGAAAACATTTACTCAGTGACCCAGGATGGAAACAGCTTCCATGGGACCCTGGGTCTGCTGATATTAGACCCTCTCCTACCTCAAGAAGCCTAGTTCAGAGTAGTCAGTGAATTATGGGTCAGAATCCTATAACTGGCAAGTCACATGCCCTGGCTATTTAAACTCTTTCTTTGTAAATAAATGTTCAGGAGTGTCAAAAAGCAAGCCTTTTCTTTTTCATGTGGATAGGACGCCCAGTAGAAGGATATCAAAAGCCCCTCTTCAACTCCAGGCCAGGCAGTGGCAAAACTCAGAAGGTTGAGTAGGAGGGGCCATCTGTAGGAGAGAAAGGATAGTTCAGGTGTTCTTCCCTTCCTGGTGGGCTCCAGGCTGAGACCACCAGACTCCTCTGGCTGAGGTCAGGAATTGCCATCAGAAGGTAAATCAAGTCTTTTACTGCCACATTAGTAGCATTAGTCACTACTAATGTGGGCTGGATATGAACCAGCAGTCTAGAAGGCAAAGCCTCCAAAGAGCAGCCCAAAACCCCTGAGCCATCCAGTCTGCCCCCAGCCCAGTTTGCTGACATTTTTATTTGCTGGCATTTACAATGTTACAGCAGCTCAGCCTGCTAACATGGCTGCTTCCTCTCCGTCTACCACTTTGAGATCAGCACAAAGGGAAACCACTGCTCTGGAGTTAGCAGCCATCATGGCAACAGTAAAGCCTGTCCCAGGGCAAGGAAAATGGCTTTTCCCCTCCTTTGCAAATTCTATTTTAGTGAAAATAGGTATGTGTACTGTGTGTGTCTGTCGGTCAACAGTATTTATTAAGCATCTACCATATGCCAGGAGCCGAAGATACAAAGGAAAAAAAAAATAGTCTCTCTTCTCAAGAAGCTCACAGTCTAATGAGGGAGAAAAAATGCAAATAGCTATGTCCAAATAAGATATAGATGAGATAAATTGGAGATAATCCACAGAGGGAAGACATTAGCATTAAAGGGGATGGGGAAGGCTTCCTATAGAAGGTGGGACTTTAACTGCAAATGTATGTACAGAGAGAGAGAGAGAGAGAGAGAGAGAGAGAGAGAGAGTTCCCATTAAGGTATTAGTAAAGTTTGGGGTTATTTTCACTCTTCCACAATTTCTCAGATAACTCATGTCTCTACTGCCTGAAGTCTTGGCTACTGGCCAAGTCAACGGTTCAAAGTAATATCTGGCTATTGGACAAGAGAAGGTAATTTTTTGCATTGTACACAAAGTGTTGCTTAGATGCCTTGGGATTACATTCCCATTTTCGTTCAGAAGGCTATATTATTACCTTTGAAAGCAGAGGTTCTTAACCTTTTATTTATCTGTTTGCATCACAGACTCCTTTAACAACCTGGTATAACCTACAAATCTCTTCTCAAAATAATGTTTTTAAATGAATAAAATAAAGATTACAAGGAAAATTACATAAATTGAAATACAGTTTATATATATATTATATATATATATATTATATATATGTATGTATGTTTGTATGTACATATGTATGTATTTTTAAACTTCACAGATTCCAAATTATAGACTGCTGCTCTAAAAGGTAAGCAAAGGCAGAAATTCAATTAAACACATAAACGTGCATTAAGTACCTTCTATGTAGAGGACAAAAGGGCAAGAAGGAAACAGCCCCTACCTTCCAGGAGCATACAATAAGCACGCAGATAAATAAATATTAAGTATTTATAATTTGAAATAATGCAAAATAAGATCCCTAACAGCCCTAACTTGCCAAATTTTCATGAGCTACCAACAAGGAATTTGGAGGCATTTTTCCTTGTGGATACTTTTTTTTGTATTTCATTTCACTTCATCTTTATCTTTTTTGGAATGCTTCGGGTTTAAAGGAGTTGATTTATCTCTATTTTACATGGAGACTTCAGCCAGCCCAAAGACTTGCTCTCTACTGGCATACAGAAGAAACCATATTTGGTCAATTCATTTTCTTTTCCCTTTTTTTTCCTGCTCTGGGTTTATAATTGTCAGGAACAGCTGTGTACATTGCCAATCACCTTCCAAAAACTAACAGGCCTCCAACAGACAAAACATCTATTCTGCTACTAAATTTGTTTTTAATTATATTACAAGCAGAGGGGGAAAAAATGCCTCAGCTGTTAACACTTGCTCAGTAGGGCCAACGGTAGACATAGAGCAGACATTAGGAAATAGTTCAAAAAAATTTTGTAGTTTGTCATGATTTAATAGCAGATATTTCTGGCTTTGAGTGAACTCTGCAATATCCCCGTGCGACAGGATAAATGATCGTCTACCACTATTAATTTTAGGTCATAATGTCTGAAATGCTGCTGCAAAAATAAATGCAGTATTTTCACTTTATTTGGTCAGGTAAATACTAAACTATTTTGTCATAATAACTTTACAACACTGTGTTTCACCTTGTCTTGCCTTGACTGCTGAAGGTAATAGGGCCTGTTTTATTATGCCCATAAATTGAGTCAATTGACTTATCCTTATATCCTGTTTCCTGAACTTAACGAGAGATTCTGCATCATTAGGAAAACACATCATCCTACAGCAGGATCAAAAGCAAAGGAAGCCTGATAATAAGTCATTTTGATTTCAGGGAATGTTCGCCAGGCAAACTTTCAATATTCTGGCAAAAAGTAAAACAAATAGCTCACTTTGGAAGGAGCCTTTTGCTGACGGCTTTGCTTGGGCTGGAAGTATCCCAGAAGGTTCCACCAAAAAATTCCAATATGACTGAATGCAGGGCATGTCTAATGAATCTGAATATTCAAGGGGCTTAAAGGACAAGTCTACAAACCAAAATATCAACTATTGGTACAAATTCTACTTAAGAGAGATTCTTGTTTTGTTGCAATCTCCTGTTAAGTTATTCAAATTAGCTATTTTAATACTTAATAATATGTCATATTTATATGGCATTTAAAGTTTTATAAAGCACTTTCTTCACAATTACCCTATGAAGAAGGTAACTATTTTTATCACCGTTTTACAGATTAAGAAACTGAGGCTCTGAGGCTCCAAATAGTCAAATCACGTGTCCAAAATCTCACAATTAACAAGGTATCAGAGTCAGAATGCAAACCCAAATCTTCAAACTCTGAGCCTAGTGTCTTTTGCACTAGATCACAATGATTCTCTAGGTTAATTCTCTATTCATAAAATAAACAGGTTACAGCAAACCAGATCTGTTCATTTTGTCCATCTTAATGACTGGTGCAGACAAATACACGATGGATTCTTCTGTGGCCTTGTCATGAAGACAGCCAGGATGGCTGAGCATCCCATGGTGGACCACAGTTGAAAAGCTACATTTATGTCAAGATTCCTGTGACCAGGCTCCTATCTAATCCTGAGAGGTGGACAATAGCAATAAAACAAGGAACTTGAATCCCAAAGTCTCAGGGGATGTTTTGATCCCCATTCATACTTTGCTACTCATTTAGAAAAAGTAGCAAAAAATGGCAGTGAGAAGCTTAATCTGAAAGCTGCAAGGCCCCTATAAATCCTAAAGGTCTAGCCATTGAGTGGGGCTGATCAGATAAATGTGAGTGGTTCTAGTCTAAAAGACAGATGCCCTAGGGGCAGCTGGGTGATAGTGGATAGAGCACAGGCCCTGGAGTCAGGAGGACATGAGTTTGAATCCAATCTCAGACTAGCTGTGTGACTCTGGGCAAGTTATTTAACCCTGGTTTCCTCAAAAAAAAAAAACAGACAGAAGCTTTTTTTACAGTTGTTAGAGCAGTCAATAAGCATGTATGCACTATGTGCCAGGGATTGTCAAAGCACTAAGGGAATGCAAATGCAAGCAAAAAGAAACACAGTTCCTGCCTTCGAGGAGCTTACATTCTAACGGGAAAGACAATCCATAGAAAGGAAGCTGAAAGGGGTGAGATAGGGGGAAGGGAGGTGGGAAGTAAGACAACCAGAAGGGAATGTGTTTAAAAAAAAAAAAGCCTAGAGTACCATTTGGTAAGAAATGAAATCATGCCATTTTGGGTATCCTCTCTAAGTGGAGGCCCTAAAAAGAGCCATCCAATCAGAGGGAGGGGCTTAAGGGGAAGAAGGTAGAGTTATCCCTTCCACATTGCGGCGGTTAGGGGCACGGTGCTGCCAGCAATCTGAAAAATCCATAACATTTTTGGCCTTCCCTTCACGCCAGAGAAGTCTGAATTATTGTGGTATTAAAAGATAAAATATGTTGCTATTATACAATACTATACATATATTTTATGCAGGTCTGAGTTGCTAAACTTTTCTGTTGTCTTCTGGGCTTTGCATGTCATC
Organism: Phascolarctos cinereus; assembly: GCF_003287225.1. Lineage (NCBI taxonomy): Eukaryota > Metazoa > Chordata > Mammalia > Diprotodontia > Phascolarctidae > Phascolarctos > Phascolarctos cinereus. The sequence goes on along the minus strand of NW_027556098.1, from coordinate 211,092,794 downwards.
TCCTGCTTCTGTGAAACTCCCCCAAAGTTCCCATTTAATTTCTTATGCTGACCTGTAAACCACAATGGGGAAAGGCCTGATGTGGAAAGGATAACTGTACTTCCAAGGTGTGACTTCTCAGTCTAAATGATCTTCCAAGATGAAGAGGGTTTGAGGGCATGGCAGAGAAGAAGTCCAGGGTGTAGCTGGTATATGGTTTTAGTCCAACTGAGGACAGAGATCTGTAAATAGAAAAGTCCTCTTTCTAACATCAGATATTTGTGTGAATCCTCCAGCAGCAGAGATCCTTGAAATTTCATCAGAAATTTGCTTAAATTAATGTGGTAAGAATTACCCAGGTCTAGGGTAAAAGCCTTTGTAGAAGCACCAACTCAGGGGCACCTAGGTGGTGCAGTGGATAGAGTACTGGCTCTGAAGTGAGGAGGACCTAAGTTCAAATCCGACCTCAGACCAAACACTTGATACTTACTAGCTGTGTGACCATGGGCAAGTCACTTAACCCCAATTGCCTAAAAATTAAAAAAAAAAACCCACATAAAAGCACCAACTCCATCCTGCTCAATGTGTCATCTCTGTCCTGTGACAGGTCCACGTCAGGCATCTGACACTTTTCTTCCAGCTCTGGGACTATTTCCTATAGATGTTTTCTGGGTAGGGAAAATTGAAACCTGCACTACTTCTTTTTCTCAATGTTTTGAATCTCTTCCTGGGCCTCACGCTCCTTCAGCTGCAGGAATGTCCCATTTTCCTCATCGTCCAGCTCCATGAAACTATGGACATCCTCTTCTTCATCACTCAGGAATCCATGTCCTGACATCACCTCTCTTGGCTGCTGTAACCAGAGAATCTTGAGAGCTCTGTTGCATTAATTCTTCAAATCTAGTCTTCTTCCCTGTAGAACTTCACACATACTATTTTGGACCCTTGGACTAAGCCCTGTGCTTCTTCACCCTTGGTTTCACAATAACAAACCTTGCCTTTCCAATCAAACATTGCCTTTTTCGTTGTACTTAAACCCTCATGTCCCAGACCTCTGACCTTGAGCTGCTGCAACTCTCATCTGAAACCAGAGACAAGGAAAAAAAATCCCTACAGTCACTAACCACCGCATAAACAATATAAAAAGTCTCTCAGGCTAGAGGCAACGTGGCCTAACAGAGAGATGGTCAAAGACCAGTGAAGATCTCAGTTCAAGCCCTGCTCCTGGCACTGTGTGATCCTGGACAAATATCACTTAACTTCTCCATCACAGGCAACCCTTTAAGACTAGTAATGGCAGACCCGGTACCATCCTGTATTGGTAGGAGTTTCTTCATTGGGAGCTCTCTACACCACAGAAGTAGCAAGTTTAGTCCTTATCTCCCGGCTTATATTATATAACCTTAAAATGCAGTGGAGAGTTGAGCAGTCATCCAGTGATTCTGGTCACTTTTGGTCATTGTGGATAACTGGCCACTGTATTATGGAATGTAAAGCTCCTGCAGCATCCCATATACATAGTATTATACTGGGAGCTGCTTAGAACAAATGGATGGCCTCAGTTCCTATCTGTGTATATCTCAGGACTAGAGCAAACACTAGCTAAAACGGTATGAAAGAGAACAATTAGAAAAATATATAAATTAGAATTTTTATGTGCCTGATGTTAAGAGCAATCATTTCCATAATCAATGAGATCAACCAATAATAGTCTGTTGTTACTCAGTCACGTCCATCTTCTTGACTCCATTTGGGGTTTTCTTGGAAAGATGCTGGAGTGGTTTACCATTTCCTGCTCCTGCTTATTTTATAGATGAGGAACCTGAGGCAAACAGGGTTAAGTGACTTACCCAGGGTCACACAGCTAGTAAGTGCCTGAAGCCAGATTTGAACTCAGGAAGATGAGTCTTCCTGACTCCAGACTGGCACTCTATCCACTGTACCACCTAGCAGCCCTTAAAACTCTAGTAAGTCAAATAAATCCTATACCAGCCCACCTAATTGGGGAAATGGCAGATGTTATGGCAAATTTAAACTCCTTAGCAGGTCAAGTTCCCTGTGTATCAAGTTCATGAATGCAAAAACTGGTAGAGGAGATAGCCCCCAGTCTTAACCCATTTTACTTCATGATACTTACTAGAGAAAGTGGTCAATACTGTGACCATTACATAGCCAGGTAAATGTTTCCTGGAAACTATTTCATCAAAAACACCATGAACTGAAACATGTTTTTACCAAGATGTGTGCAGTGTGGACATGGTATTTTGTGTTCTACTTCCAATAAAATATTATTACATGTGCCCATTTCTTTATGTAGCAACATAGCTTTATAACTGTTTTGATGGCAATTACAGTAGTTTGGATATTGATATTGAGAGCTCTGGCACTACCACAAATAATCAGTAGATACTCAAGCAGATGCTATCCAGAATCTCGGCTAGAATCACAGGAGGCATAGGGATCCTAGACCCTCAAACCAAACAACATTCATATATTAAGCACTAACTTTGTATAAGGCATTGTACTAACCAGTCCCAGGGAATACAAAGCCAAAAATAAAGCAATATCTGCCTTCAGGTAGCTTACATTCTATAGAGTCTAGATAATTTCACTGGAACTCCAGGCTCCTAAAGGGTCAAAGTCAGCTCTTCAAGGAGCAAGGGTAGCATAATAGAGAGTTATCCACAGATCCAAAGGGCTCCATGTTGGCAATCGTTTAATTTGGCTTCCTGGCTGTTGATATTTATGGGTCTCAAAGTAGAGTTCATACTTTCTGTTTTTGAATTCAGGATCAGAATTCACTTGGCTGTTTTTCTTATTTTTCTCATTTTTTTTATAGTGAGAGAGGGCAGCAGGCAGTAGGGGAGAGGAGGAGGGGAGATAGTTCATCTTCTGCAGGTTTCTTTGATTCCAGGGACACAGCAATAACTTAGAGGTAAGTAATGAGGACCACTCATCTCGAGTCCCAACGGAAGCAGATAAAATCAGACCTAGATGAAGAAACTAACTGAAGGGGCAGCTAGGTGGCACAGTGGATAGAGTTCCAGCCTTGGAGTCAGGAGGACCTGAGTTCAAATGCGCACTCAGACACTTTACACTTACTAGCTGTGTGACTCTGGGCAAGTCACTTAACCCTGATTGCCTCTCCAAAAAAAAAAAAAAAGTGAAATTAACTGACACTTCATTCAGTGATTTTCTCTGCCTAGAAGAGGAACCATTGGAATGGAGCAGCAAAAGCATTGTACCTGGGATCATTTACTCTGGGTTGGAATCCTGGGGAAATAGCTACTAGTGGCTCCCCGTCCAGTGCAACTTTGGACAAATTACTCATCCTCTCTGGGCCTCAGTTTCCTCATCTGTAAAATGAAGAGTTGAGCTACATTACTTCTATGATCCCTTCAATTCTAATTCTTATTTCTTGGTGTTGGGAGATAATGGACCTAGTTCCTGCTTCCCTGAAGTGAAGACCCAAGTACACGTTTGCATAATTTCTCTGGGGTGAGGGGACGAGTGGAGGTCTTTTACCTCAGCACTGAGTCGGTTATCTCAGAAGACAAAGCTGGACAAGGTCTCAATGACTGAGGGAGAACAGGTACAGGTTTGGAGATGTCAGGGCTCTATCCTGGGTCCTCTTCTTTTGTCCCCCTATACCAGTGATGTCAAACTCAAATAGAAACAGATCTCTACCAGCCTCCCATGTATTGACTTAGAAAACCACAAATTAGTACTATCTATGTTGTTATTATATTTTTATTTATTTTGTAAAACATTTCCCAATTACATGTTGATCTAGGGAATCTTGCCAGTCCCTTACAGAAGGGCCATGAGTCTGATACTTCTGTCCTATACTATTTCTTTCAGTGATCTTGCCAACAACCACGGATTCCTATCATCTCTACTATGATGATTCTCAGATGTGATTATCCAACCCTAATCTCTCTCCTTATCTCCAGTCTCACATTTTCTCCTATCTATTGGACATCTCCATCTTGATGTCTCATACACATTTTAAACTCAACATGTCTACAGCTAAACTCATTATCTTCTCCCTGCAAAAAAATAGAAAAATTTAAAAACCACAAAACAAAACAAAAACCTCCCCTCTTCTGAACTTCTCTATTACTGTCAAGGAGGCCACTATCCTCCCAGGCCCCCCAGGCTTGCAACTCAGGTGTCATCCTTGACTCCTCTTTCCCTCTCACCACCTATATCCAATCTGTTCCCAAGGACTGCTAAAATTGTCTTTGTAATATCTCTCACATATGCCTTCTCTCCTCTGGTGTAGACCTTCACCTCCTCATGCCTGGACTATTACAATAGTTCACTGATGGGTCTCCCTGCCTTTCCCCACTACAATCTATCCTCCACTCAGCTGTCAAAGTGCAGGGCTGACCAGGTCACTCCCCTACTCAATAAATCCCAGCCTCCCTCTCTCACCTTGAGGATTTAATATAAAAATCCTCTGTTTGTCATTCAAAGCTCCACATAACATGAGTCTCTCCTTTCCAGCTTTCTCACACCTTACTTGCCCCCTTATACTTTGAGATCCTCCTTGCTATTCCTCACACAAGGTCCTCCATTTCCTGACTGCATTTTCATTGGCTGTCCCCCATGACTAGCATACTCTCCATCCTCATCTCTGCCTTATGGCTTCCCTGGCTTCCTTCAACTCCCAGCTAAAATTCTACCTTCTTCAAGAAGCCTTTCCCTTAATTCTAGCTTCTTGTTCAGCCATTTTTCAGTCAAATTCTACTCTTCCTTGATAATCTTCAATTTATCCTGTTTGTATATCATCATTTTTCTGTTGCTTCCTTCATTCAACTGAGAGTTCCTTCAAAGCAGAGACTGTTTTTTGTGGTTGTGGTTCTTTGTATTCCTGGTATAGCAGAGTCCATGGAACATTAAAGGCATTTAATAAATACGTGCTGATTTGACTTGACTTTTCTAGGTTTTAGGGGAAGGAGGGATCTTTATAGACTCACCATCAACAGAAACAGAAGGTCTCTTAAAGTAGGCTTATTTCAGAGGCTTGGGCTTCTATCACCTAAGAAATGTAGATGGAGTGGTATTCCAAGGTCTAGATGATATAGATAAGGGTTCCAAATGCCATGGAAAACAGAGTAGGCAAATGTAGTAGGCATCCAAGGCTCAATGATTTAGAGAAACCAAGTTTCTTCAAGCCTGGTATACCTGGAATCAGCTCCTGGTCTTAGTAATGGGAACCAGTAGAGAATCGACAAGTCAGTGTAGGAAGGCACTTGATAGCTCTCCACTTGTCCCAGCCAACAGTACTAAGGTAGAGGAGCAGAGAGAGGTCATGGACAATATGTCACCTCCACAAAAGAATGCTAACTGGCACAGAGAAGTTGCAGAAGCTGCTTGTGCTCCTCTTCCTCACCCTCATCTTCATGGGACATCCTGACCTTATACCAGGCAGACATACCTCCAGGGGCCTGTTGCTCAGAGCTCCTTTTATTGTACAGATTTTTAACCTGAAGTCCCTGAATTTGTTTTTCTAATAGTATGATAAATGTCTTTCAATATAATTGGTTTCTGTTGTAACCTTATTTATTTTGTTTTATGCATCTAAAAACATTATTCTGCAGAGTCTAAAATGCCAAAGGACTCCAAAACCCGCAGAAAAGTTTGAGAAGCCCAGCTTTAATAGCTCTTGGCCATGCCCTCTGGGAATTCCATTTTGGCTTTGCTCTCACTTTTCTCCATGATCCCTCTTTTAGGAATCCTTAATTGTTCCTCATCACCAGGAAGCTGGGACGATTGTTCATCCTTCCTTTCAAAGAAGACCAGTGGCATCATGACAGTGATCAATTGACTCGTATGTGAACTGGACTGAAGTGAGGCAGAGCTGCACAAGTCGCCAAAGAGAGCACATGAATCTGACACCAACTGCCAGTCCTATAGTTCCATCCAAAATGAAGCCAGCATTTGGTTGGGTAGAACAGGTTATGCTTTCCCTGGTTAGGGCCTAGAGGAGGGCCCGATAAGTGGCAGGTCAACAAGAAAGACGTAGGAGAAGATGGGACATAGGGAAACCTCCAAATCTGTTCATAGATGGTGAAGGAGCAATTGAGCTAGCTGACTTGGGATTTGCACGGGCCTTTGGAACACCTAGTAGAACATGGACCCAGGATATGGTGACACAGTAGTATCCCAGAGGTGTTGTGAGGATCTGCCAGATAATCTGCTCCAGTACTCATTCAGCTAGATAGAAGTATAGAATATTAGTTTGGGCAGGGATTCTAGAAAACATCTAGTCAATCCCCGCCCCCAATTTTCCAGATGAGGAAAATGAAACACAGAAAAAGGGAGATGACTTGCCCACAGCCACACAGATGGCAAGTAGCAAAGATGAGATTCAAACCCAAATCCTCTATCCTACACTAGTGGTATCCAAAGTCCAGCCTCCCAGAAGCCAAATCTAAACAGCAAAGACAGGGAAGACCAGACTGGCACCTTAAGTCTAAGCAGGCAAGAGGTCAAGTCCAAGATCAGCTCTGTTAGACAGAAGTATACAGGTACTGTCAGGAGACAGCTAGGTGGTAGGTGCTCAATGAATTCCTATTGATTAGTAGCTGTGTGGGACAAGTCACTTCATCCCTCTGAGTTTTAGGTTTCTCCTCTATGACAATAATGATATTTGTGATTTGTAAAATAGTGACAACAGTATTTGAATAGCTAGCGTTTATATCATGTTTTAAGATTTACAAAGTACTTTGCAAATCCTCACAACGATCCTGGGAGGAGGTGGATGCTATTACTACCCTCATTTTACATATGAAGAAACTGAGGCAGACAAAGGCTAAGGGACCTACCTTCGGCAACACAGCTCTTAACTGTCTGAGGCTGGATTTGTACTAAGGTCTTCCTAAATCTAGGTGCAGAGCTCTATCCACTGTGACACTTAGCTGCCTATACTTGAAATATGTCATATGTTGTGAAGTTCAAAATATATAATCTATATAAAGTGCTTTGTAAGCCGTAAAGGACCATATAAATGACAACTGTTATAATTATGATGATAACAATGATGTGCTCAACCCTGTCTAGCTACTCTGGGGAAAACATGAATAGTATAAGATATGGTCCTGCCTAACAGACAAATAGATAACAACACGACTATACAAGGCAAATACATACATACATACATACATACATACATACATACATACATACATATATACATACATACATAAGCAAATAAAGAATTATGCAATAAATCATGCAGACTATTAGCACTATAGGCATCCAAAGAAGAAAGTCAGAAGTAGGTTTATTTCATTGTGGCCTACCTTGTATTTCTCTGTGTAAACTGCAGTTTTTTATGGAAGCCAAAAGCAGAAATGGTAGAAATCTATTCTTGTGGCATTTGCAACTCAAACAAAAGTGAGAAACATTGTAAGAAAAGCTGTCTTTCTGACATTTCTAGACAATTTCTGACATTTGGTTCATGAAGCCCTTTTTTTAATAGTTGTTTGACACATGACCACCATTGTTTTATATTTATTATGGTATTTAATCTATAAAGAAAACAGGATTAGCTTCCAGATCAAACACCATGTAAATGTTGCACTGTACCTTAATTAAAATGAGTAAGCTAATTAATTACACCACCAAAAAAAAGTTCAAATAAACTCATGGGAGTTTTGCATTAATGCTTACATCCTTCTTTAATGCTTTCTGATGGGCCTAGAGATTACAGTGCATTAAGAATAAATATTAGTTGGAGTTTTGTTATATTAAATATGCCATGTTCATAGTTTATGTTGTTAGTCGGTAGCTTAAATTAATTGTGACTGGAGAAAATGGCAGCGCCTAGCGACATGATATATGACACATCATAAAGTAAAAATAACCAAAAACAATAACAATAATTAGCGTTTTATAGTGCTTTAAGGTTTACAAAGAACTTTACAAATGTTGTGTTTTATTTTGTATATTATATTTCATTTTATCATCCCAATGACCCTGGGAGATAGATGTTATTATTATCCCCATTTTATAGAGGAGATAGCATCCCCCACCTTGGACTATCCTCACTCTTGGATTTATGGCATAACCAGTAAAATGTCACATCCTGCAGGAGCATGTAGGCTCTGAGAAGAAAAGGAATTTTTTTAATGTTTTTGTCTTTATACTCTCAGCACCTAGCACCACACCTGGAACATAGTGGGCACTTGATAAATGATTGCTGAATCTTGAATTGACCTCTCAAGGAGTGGAGTCCCTGTTTTATTTCATGCATATAGGAAAGGAACCTTTAAAAAAAAAAGTCACTAGAACTTGAACAAGGGCAAGGCATTCCATCCTGCTTGTTATACTCAGATTATAAGTATGTAAGGGCACCATTGGAGCTATTACTATCAAGTGAATGGAAGTGCGTAGTACTTTTCAATGAACATTCCATTCACAGCTCATTGGCGCTGAAGTTGCTGCAATGGTCTACGGTGCAAATGTGCACTTTGGGGCTCTTTAATGCATGGATTATGGGTACAATAGGCCCTTGCAGCTCTTCACTGGATAAACATGTACTTGGGGAATTTAAATATGTGTATTATTGACACAACTTAGTATCATTTTTGAAGCTGCTTGTGCGCTTTGTGCTCTACAGCTTTACCGAGGACTTGTTCAGTCTTCAATGAGTGAATGATTAACTGCCCTTTGGAGTGAGAAGCCTCACCTCTGCATTTACTACCTGTGTGACTTTTGCCAAGTCACTTAAGTTCTCTGGGTCTTAGTTTCCTCATTTGTAAAATGAAGAGGTCAGAGTAGGTGCTCTCTAAGGTTCCTTCTGGCCCTGAATCTGTTATCCACTGGCGTGTGGATTAATGATAGAACAGAGCATAATAGCGAATTCTGTCAAAGTCCACTCACCCGCCCTTTCCTTACTGTGGTTCTTAACAAGAAAGCTAGCAATCACCCTTTTGGAAACTAGCTGTCTCTTCCTTTAAAATGCTCAAAGAAAGAACAATCAGCATGTGGTGGCTAAAGAATCCCCTCTTCTACATTATGGCTATTTATTTTTTATGGAATGCTAGCAGTGTACCCTGCTGATTCCTCCCCCAAGGATCTAACGATGCAAATTAGATAGAATCCAAATACCAGAAAATGGTAAGACATTTATCCAAATGTCTCAGTGCCTTTTCCCACCACTCTCGATTTCACATATCACATCTCTTATTATAATCCATCAGCTTAAAAAAGAATCATTCACACACTTCGATAACCTATCACTAATATACTATCCACAATCCAACATAATTTTAGTATTTTTACCTGATGAATGGACTTTTACAATCATTTCAAGCTCTCATATTTTTCCATTTCTGTGCAATAACAATAGGAGGTCTTTATAGAGAAGCCATTTCCTCACAATACAGAGACCAATTTTTGGAAGGGGGTGTACTTTCTTTTTTTCTTTTTTTTAGGCAATTGGGGTTAAGTGACTTGCCCAGGGTCACACAGCTAGTAAGTGTCAAGTGTTTGGTCTAAGGCTGGATTTGAACTCAGGTCCTCCTGACTTCAGAGCTGGTGCTCTAAACACTGCACCACCTTGCTTCCCTGAAGGGGGTGTATTTTAATGATTGTACTCCACATACAGCAGATCGTTGGAAAGCTCTGAATTTCCATTTGCCTTCCTACAGGTTGGTGAGTTTGTTGGTATTCAATGAGCAGATTTCACTGCATAATATTTTTCTTATGACCATTATGAGCCTCCTCCTAATTTAAAGTTCTACTGAAATGCCTCATTGTGGAGTGAACTTGACTTGTTTAAAACCTCAAAATCTGTTCATAGATGGCAAATGAGCAATTGAGCTAGCTGACTTGGGATTTACTCAGGTCTTTGGAATACCTAGTAGAGTATGTACCCATGAGATGGTAACACAGTAGTATCCCAGAGGTGTTGTGAGGACCTACCAGATAATCTACTCAGTAAATATTTGAAGTATAGGCACCTTAATTCCTGAATTAGCAACCAAGAAGCCATTTTCTCCTGGAGATTCAGAAACTGATAAACTTTTCCGAATATTTAGGGATTTGGGGTTATCAGTGACGAAGTGTAGCCAGATGCTGAATCATTGTGGAATTATAAAAATTATAAAAATATTTCTCTAAGAGGAAACCTGGAAGCCTGACATTGTATGTCAAACACTCAAATGAAAATGGCATAGATTTGTTCTCCAATATTAGTCTGTGTTGCTGCTGAAGGCATTTCTGGAAAAACAGAACCACCTGTATTTTAATGACCCAAACTATCAGATTAAGAAGTTCTAATTCCCTAGCAAGGGGTTTTGTATCAACTGAATAGTTCTTTAATTATTAAAACTCTGTCATCATTTTTCCTTATGTTTATTTTTCCCTTCTTTGTTTTAAAACTGAGGCTGTTCTTGTTTTCAAAGGTAAAGCTGTACATATTATATAATGAATAATGTTCTATATATCTTTCCAAATCTTCTTATTCCTTATAGCCCCCACACTCCCTCTGCCTCTCGTCTTCAAGTACTCTGTAATCCAGTAACACTGGCCTCCTCACTATTCCCCAAGCAAGACATTTCACCTCCAGATTCTGAGTATTTCCCCATGCCTGCAGTGTTCTCCCTCCTCACCTCTACCTCATGCCCTCCCTGGATTCCTTCAAGCCCCAGCTGAAATCCCACCTCCTACAAGAATCCTTTCCCAGTCTCCATCAATGCTATTACCTTCTCTCTGTTGAATATTTCTAGTTTATTCAGTATCTGGATTGTGCACATAGAGTTGTATGCATGTTGTGCTCCCCATTAAACCATGAGTTCCTTGAGAACAAAGACTGTCTTTTTGCCTTTATATCCCCAGTGCCTAGCACATAGTGGGGGCTTAATAAATATTTATTGACTAATTATAAATAAAATTGCAAATCCAAGGGGGCACTGAGGTAAGAGGGATGAATTGACTCTGGGTTCTCATAGTCTATGCCAAAAAAAGAGAAAGCTCTAGTAGTTTCCATCAAAATAGAAAGGCTTCAAGTATGGTCTCAATGACAGATAACTTCTTCTGAGGACCAGCCTAGAGTAATTCAGAGACACTCATTACCAGAAGATTAACTATCTGAGACAAATTTTTTTTCAGCCAGTTATTCATGAGGACTATCTACAGAAGTCATAGGGGTTGTTGGAATCTAGACCCATGGAAGAAGAATCCAGACTAAGAAATCAGAGATAGTTTTAAACACTGAATTTGTGCAAAGAAGAATTAAATTGGAGTAAAAAAAAAACAGGCTCATAGTCCAGTTTGCCACTTAAAAACTGTGTCACCTTGGGCAAGGCATTTCACCTTTGTGGGTGACATTAGGGGACTAGAGTAGGTTTAATTGAATACAACTCAACAAGTGTTTTTTGAGTGGCCACCATGTAACACGGGAAACAGGTGGTATAGTAGATAGAGAGTCGGGCCTAGAGTCAGAAAGACCTGAAGTCAAATCCCGCTTTAGATACTTACTAGCTGTGTGATCCTGGGCAAATCACTTAACACTGTTTGTCTCAGTTTCCTCATCTATAAAATGAGCTGGAGAAGGAAATAGCAAACCACTCCAGTGTCTTTGCCAAGAGAACTCCAAATGGGGTCACAAAGAATTAGGCATGACTAAATAACACTATGTGATACACACTATGTTAGGTGCTGAGGATGCAAATAGAAAAAGAAATTCCACTGGAAGGAAACAACATGTACACAGATCAAGTGAATAAAAATATACACTAATTTTTAAAAAAAAAAGTAATTTCAGGATGGCAGGGAGAATTGTAATACCTGAAGAGATCCAGAAAGTTCTCTTGTCAGAGATGGCCCTTGAAGGAGACCAAGTATTCCAAAAGGCAAAGCACCGAGAAGTAGGAGTTTATGTATACAAAAATATGTGCATATATGTGTAGATATATATTATACACATATGCATATATACATATGTGTATCTATACATATATAAGAAGCTGTAGATGCAGATACAGCTCCTTGGTAAAGCCTTTAAGTTTTCCTTATAACCATTTTGTCTTTTTCAGGAAAGAAAAGAAAATTAGGAGAAAGAGAAGAAAACGTAATAGAATTGATCAACAAGCATTTATTAAGCACCAACTGTATGCCAGGCACTATGCTGGGCACTGGAGATACATGAAAGCATTTTTGCAAACAAGGAGTTTGCATTCTATCACAGAGATAATGTGGACATAAGTAAGTATATGCAAACTATGAGGTAAATAGAAGGTAATTTGGGAGCGAAAACACTAGCGGCTAGAATGATCAAGGAAGGATTCCTATAGAAAGTGGTGGTTGTGCACTGTTTTGAAGAAAACCAAAAGGTTCTAAGAGATGGAGGGCAGGAGGGTGTGCCTCCCAGGCAGCAAAGGTTGATGGATACTGCTTCCCTTTCCTCTTCTAGTCTGATCTCTCGAGTCTTCTAGAAGAAGTACAGTCAAGCTTCTAAAACAAATTCTGCACCTGTTTTATGGACAGTTTCCTATAGAAACTTAAAAACTGGTGTATTGCAAGCGTATGTCCACATTCATATAGAAATACAGTATAGTTTCACTTACATAGAGCACACAAACTTAACATTTATTTAATTCTCATGTGTAAAGCCTGCATCTTCTGGCTGAGAATGACCTTGAAGGATCATCCAATTTGTTCTCATTTTCAAACAACCCGCACACTTAAACCATTTGTTGTCCTAATGATGGAGGAATAACATCATCTCTGCATTTGAAGGGAAGCACATTGTTTATTCTTATTAAATTTCTTTTTTTTTTCTTGTCTACTTCTCCAGTGTACCAAGAGCCTTTTGAATTACATGTGACCCTGTCTTATGACATGCCGGTGATCCTTTTCTCATTCCTAACATGACGTCATTCAGAAAAATTGTGAACATGCTGCTCTGTCATCCAAGTTATTATTGAAAATAGTAAACATTAGGAAGTTAGAAGGAAAACAAATTGAGAGGAAGGGCAGTGTCTGAATAAGCACTTTTCCCCCCAAGTCTCTATAAGTTCACAAATAAGGAAGGGATGTGTTTGAACCCAATTTTAACCTTCAGTCTATACTCAACTGAGATTGATAAATGAGATTGACACCATAGCTATAGTACATACATTAAAAAAATTCTCTAGAGGATTCCATTTTATACTACCTGACCAACTAGAGAATTCACTAAAGAATGCAATAATGAACCCAGATCCCCTGTGAAAACTTTGACTTTGAAGAATTTTTTCCTTACTCACTCTCATTGGTAAATGTGAGGTGGACTTTGGGAAATTATATACAATGAAACACTCCCTACCCCACCCCATCTTTGCAAGATCCAAACTAGAAATTTTAAACTACCAGATTAATTTGGTTTTTTGAGGTTTGGGGTAGTTTCTTGGGGAAGGCAGGGTAGGTTGGTTTGGGTTTTTGTTTGTTTTTGAGACTAGGCTCCCCCACGTAACCCATAATAATGCTGGAGGAGGTGGTGCAGTGGATAGAGTGCTGGACTAGGAGTCAGGAAGACACGAGTTCAAATCCAACCCCAGTCACTTACTAGACGTGTGCTGCTCAGAAAGTCTGTCTCAGAAGTTTTAACCAGTCTTTCTCAGTTTCCCCAAATGTAAATAGAGTTAATAATAGCACTACTTCACAGGGTTGTTGTGAGGATCAAATGAAGTAAAATGAGGTGACATTTATAAAGCACTTAGCACAATGCCTAGTACATAGTAGGCACTTATTAAATGTTTGTTCCCTTCTCCCCTTCCCCATAATTATAACACTGTAGAGTATGCAAGTGCCTTCTGAATCATCAAAGAAACACTGGGTTTTATCCCTCATAGTTTTAGTGCTAAGGGAATTCATTACATTCCAATTCTTTGAAAATTGATAATCCAGGTATAGCTTTATCTGGCAATGATTGTACATTGCCTCTAAATCCGTATCAGTTAATTAAGAAGGAGGCAACAGGAAGTGAGGGATCCACCTGATGGGCTGTGATTGAACCAGCTACTAACCTGGTGCCACTAACCTTCATGTAGGATAATAAAGGCAGCAACGGCTCAAGTAGTTCTCCAGCTGAGGTGTGAATGCACAGGAGAACAAGACCAGTCCCGTCCAACGTTGGCCTTACAGTATACCCACTCCCATGCAGCTTTTGAACAAGACAAATTAAACCCAAGATTTTGTCTGGCTCAACCCTTTGCAGACTCCTGAAACAAAACACATGGCGCTGGAAACCTCGACCCCTTTCTTACCAAGTCTTGTTCCTGTAATGAACTTCTAGGTTTAGATGCGGCTTCCTTCTTCTATCTCTGGTCAATTAGTAGACTTCACCCCGAGGAGTACCCCATCCCTGGTACTGACCTGTTGTTCCAAGCTCCTGATCACTGTCTGTGCTGAAACCACCTAGTAAGGGTTCAGTATGCACCATGGAACTTCAGAGCCTTCACCAAACCCCAGACACAGGCCCCAGGTTGCATAGGATAGTACTGTAGCCCAGTTAACTAGAATACTTAGCTAACCAGAACACCCAGTTTCACAATCATTGTGAGCAAACAGGGTTTTGCTGTAGCGAACTAATTCTTCTGAAGACCTCTGACAAAGGCGTTAACTGGGTTCTCACACTCCCTCTGGGGAAAATGAAATGCTTAAATTCCAAGAACTCTGCCCATAGCTCAGCACCTCCCTTCCCCTCAGATGCCAACCTGACCTACACTGTTGTTCCCACGGGAACCTTCTTGCACCATCATCTGTTTTCCTCAACACTTGAGGAAAGAGTAGGTAGGGGTAAATGAAAGTTAAAGAGGAGGTGGAATCGTGAAGAGCAGATGCTAGGATGAGAGGTCCCAGTACCCTTGGCTGGTCCATTTTCAGACTGAATGTTGATCCGTGTATCCCTGCTGTGGGCCATCTGCCTTCCTCCCCCCAGAAAACTGTATGTGCACGATACAGAAGCCCAGTGGGGACTGCTCAAGTGAAGTTGGAGACTCTCTGTGGATTGCTAATGAGGTTCTCCCATATGTTTGGGAGAAGTTTAGTCGCTGTTCTGCCTGAAGGCAAGAATGAGACTATAAATAACCACAGGAAGTCTCTTTAGGTTCTGTGCATAGAGTTACCTATATTATCTCAAGGAAGTGCCCTGGGTCCTTTATTTGCAGAGTAAGGACAATAATACCTTGTCCATAAGGGCAAAGGGATAGGTCAGATGATAGGAACTTTGATTTAGAGTTACGGATTCATTTGTCGTGGATGCAATTGTCATCTCTATTCAGATGATTTTCATCTATTTTTCCATCTTTCCTGAACTCCAGTCTCACATCTCTAGCTGTCTGTTGGACATCCCAAACTGGATATCTTGCAGACATCACTCAATATGTCCAACACTGAATTCAGTATCTTTTCCCCAAAATCCTCTGACTTCCAAACTTCTCTAGTACAATCAAGAACACTACCATCCTTCTCAGGTGTCATCTTCAACTCCTCACGCTCTCTTACTCCCCATATCCAATCTGTCACAAAGTCCTAATGTTTCTACCTTTGTAACATCTCTCATATATGCCCCACTTCTCTCTTTTGACACTGGCATCACCCTGGGGCACACACTAATCACTTCAATCTGGGATTATTGCTATAGCCTGATGGTGGGTCTCCCTGCTTTCCTTCCCACTCCAGTCCATCCTCAAATCATCTGTCAAAGTAATCATCCTTAAGCTATTCAATAGGGGCAGCAAGGTGGCAAAGTGGATAGAGTGCTGGGATTGGGATCAGGAAGACTCATCTTCCTGAGTTCAAATCCGGCCTCAGACATGTACTAGCTGTGTGACCCTGGGCCAATCACTTAACTGTTTGCCTTAGTTTTTCATCCATAAAATGAGCTGGAGAAGGAAACAGCAGACCACTCTAGTATCTTTGCCAAGAAAACTGAGGTCATGAAGAGTCGGACATGACTGAAATGTCTGAACAAAAACAACAGCTGCAATAACAAGCTATTTAATAAAGTCCAGTGGCTCCCTATGACCTCCAGGATCAAATATGAAATCTATCATTTGACTTTTAAAGCCCTTTGTAATCTGGACCCTTCCTAATGCCACAGTCTTCTTCCATCCCTCCACTTCAAGATCAAATAATACTAACCTCCTTGCTATATCACTAACACTACATATCTCCCAACTTAAAGCATTTTCACTGGTTGTTTGTCCCCCATTCCCTGGAACTTTCTCCCCCCTTATCTCTGCTTCCTAGCTTCCCTTGGCTTCCTTCAAGTCTTAGCTTATAAGCCTTTCCCAGTCTTCCTTAACCTTAGTACCTTCCCTCTTAAGACCATCCCCAATTTATCCTCTATAAATCTTGATACCTTCCTCATTAGACAGTGAGCTCCTTGAGGGCAGGGACTGTTTTTTGCCTTACTTTGCATCCCAAGCACTTAGCACAGTGACTGACTGACAGACATCATCAAATATAGCCCTTTTGTTCTATAGATGGAACGACAAAGACCCAGAGAGATGAATGGATTTGCTCAAAGTCATACGACACAGGTAATAAGTGGCAGATCTGTTCTGATGCCAAATCTATTGCTATTTCTACTTTATCACATTGATCCTTGAAGTCTCTTCTAACTGTAAAATCTTCAGTGCCAAATTCTATCCCTACTTTGCAGATGGAAAAGCTGAGATATGAGGTATAAAAAAAGGGGGAAAAAATAATACAAGACAAAAGTTCCTTCCCAGCAAAATTCACAAATAAATTTATATTAATCAGGGATTTTCTAACAACAGCGTTTATTTGTGAAAGAACTTATATAAAAGAGATTTTCATTCTGGTGAACTTGAGATTACTAAATAAATTAATGCTGTGCACTCAAATGTTATATTGTCTTGTTTTTCTGACCATGTTAATGGTGGTTGAGGTTAATGAGATAATTAATTTTATACTGTAAGCCTACCCAGCATAAAGACTGTTTCTTTTCATGTACCAATTCAGTGACTATGAAGGCTCCAGTCTCTTTGTGGAATAGCTCCAAGTTTCAAATAGCTTGAGTAAAAAGGGTTATCATTGTCAATAAAAATAATGATTAATTATCAGGGCACTGTAACTTAAAATGAAATCAACTGTAAGCACAAAAGAGAAAAGTAACCTGCCAATGATTCAAAATTATGTGCGTGTGTGTGTGTGTGTGTGTGTGTGTGTACATGTGTGAATGTAAGTATATAAGAAAGAAGGAAATTCAGATGGTAGTAAGGTCACCTGGAAAAGAGAAAATTTCCTCTGTATGGGAGATTTAGGAATTTCATGATGACTTATGAATCAGCTGTTCTCTTTCTGTTGCTAGGAATGTGTTCAAACACCCTCTTGGTCCAGTTGGATCCCTTTACATATAACAACTAACTCATCTGATTCTATCATTTGGGTTCTTCCTCTCTGAGAATTAAGACTATGTCTATGTTTATGAATTGAAATAGAAATTAGCATCAACTGCTCATATGCCTTCTATAAATCAGACCGAGGAATCCTGAAAGAGAATTGCAGGCTTTCCTTGATTACTTTTTAAATATTTTCCTTCCAAAGAAACATTTTAAGACAAAGTATTTGAAAGAAGGGGAAAGAAGGGGAGAAGGGGGAGGGGAAGGGAGAGAAAAGAAGAGAGAAAGAGAGAGAGAGACAATGAAAGAAGACAGAGAAAAAAGAGAGACAATGAGAGAGAAAGAAGAGAGACAACAAAAGAAGAGAGGGAGAGACAGAGGGAGGGTGGAGAGAGAGAGAGAGAGAGAGAGAGAGAGAGAGAGAGAGAGAGAGAGAGAGAGAGAGAAGACAAAGAGAGAAGCCAGCAGCTAAAATATGAGCATTGGCAGTTTTCCAACATACACACCCAAATGCATTCTAACCAGCTATTTGGAAAGAAAAGGCCAGAGCCTTATTTACATAAAATAATGACCTAACAATAAACCACTATTAATCATGGACTTTTTCATAGCCAATGCCAATGTGGACTAACCTCAGCAAGGTCTTCTCAACCAAGGACAACTTCTAGTTCCAATGTGAAATATATTCCTTTTAAAGCTAAAACATCATCATCATGCTCATCCTCTATCTCTGGGAAACACATACACTAACCATTTCTCCCAGCAATAACAACAAAGTGAAAAAGGAACAAAAGCACCTCTCTATAACTGTGGCTCTCCACAAATAGTCTGTTATTTGGATTCTCTTCTGAGCACACACAGGTTGTGTTTCGATTTCTCCACTGTTATTCTTTCTCAATAAATTATAGACATTCACTAAAATTCACTTGGAGTTCTCTTAGCCACAACAGCTGAAAAAAGAGCATTATTACTTCAAAAGAAATGTTATGAAGGCTTTTCAAACTTTAACAATTTTGTATGTGAGACAATCTATTAGACAAGCTTATTTTAGATTTCTACATCGTAAGTGTGGATGTGCAACTGTCACAATTCTCTTTATAATGATTTCAACTTAATATAATAGAAAGACCACTGGTAATCGAGATTTGTGGGTTTGTATGTAACCTACTTTTTCTGTTCTTCACTGTGGGCAAGAAAGCACCAGGTAGACACTGGGCTCGTGGACAAGGACAAGGTCAGGGAAAGAGGTATTCACTTCCCCATCTCAGGCTCATGTATTAAAAGATAAAGCAGATAGCTGGGTATTTTCCAGTACTCATCAGCTTATAGCAAACAGGAGAGATAGAGGCTTCTAGAACTCAGTTGATTTAGGCAATGCTGATCCTGGCTCCAGTCTTGGATACCCAGGCCAGCCTGCCTGCTGGGACATCCCACTTGCACTCCCAATTCATGCTGCTACTGCCTCAGTCCCAGTCATCATCTCAGAAGACGAGGAGAGGTGAAAGACAGGAACAGAAGGTACAAATATTCTTTCTCCAGTCACACTGCTTCTGCCTCAAAAGAGACGTGGTCTCTGAAATTCCGCAGGGGAAAGAAACAGTCCTTTTCTCCTGCCAGGATCATCAGCCTATGGGTGTCATTACCTCCAGCCCGGAGGAAAACAATTAAAAGAGATATAAAGGAAGGGCAACTTCTCCTGGACTATACATGAAATAAAGGGAGCTAGGGAAAGTCCTTCTTGCACATTGGGTGGAATCCTTGTGGAGAGTCTGTGGGAGGGCATGATCAAGAGTCCTATGAGCATGAACAGATTGCTATCCTCTTTTTAGGGAGTGGCCACATCACTGAGATCACAGATCCATCTAAGAATTACAGCCAGGTCTCAATTAGTATGAATAATGAATTCTGTTGATAATAATAACATACCATTTATTTATCTCATTAAGGTTAACAAAGTACTCTACAAATATTATCTCATTTTATCCTCACAACAACACTGAGAGGTAGATGCTATTGTTATCTCCAGTTTACAGATGAGGAAACTGAGGCAGAAGTAAAGTGACTTGCTCAGTATCACATCTTGTAAGTGTTTGAAATTGGGTTTGAGCTCAGGTCTTCTGTACTCCAGGTCCAATGCTCAGGCATTGTGGGCAAGAAAGCACCAGGTAGATACACTGGGCTCATGGACAAGGACAAGGTCAGGGAAAGAGGTATTCACTTCCCCATCTCAGGCCCGTATATTAACTGGATCACCTAGCTGCCTCAGTGAAGTGGTCACATACACAGGGGTTGAGTCACCCCTCAAATCTGCAGTATTAAATTTGTCCTGATTAGTGTGTGGATTGGATTTAAGTGAGGCAGAGTTGCACAGTCATCCACTTCACTCTCTTCCATAGTCATCAAAGCAAGACAAAAGTCAAGACGACTGTCCATGGTCCAGGATGCAGTGGGCGATGTAGGCATCACTTACTTCAGCCACCTTCATGGCCATTGGAACAAACTGTTCTCATCTGCCCATTCTGCCAAGGGAAATCTTCCCATTTTTAGGACAGACATTGCCCTGACTCACTGAAGGGTTTGGGGCCTGTCGGTTAGCCTCAACCTGGGTTAGCCCATCTGCTGAGACGTTTCTACTGAGGCAGGGCTGCTACACATGCTACAGCTCCTTGGAGCCACAGGTGAGAGTTGGGTGAGAGGTGGGCACCAAAGGTGGATGAGCAGCCCTGAAAAGGGCTCAGTAAGCCCCCACAGCAGAGGTGCTAATCCTCCCTGAACATCCCATACATGACAAGCCTGGTACAAGCAAAGGTGGGATATAATGACTGAGAGATGGCTGGCTTTCCAGACTCCAGGCTTTAGGATTTCAGAAACTTAACACATGCCATAAATAATAGCAAATCATTCACCCTTCTTTCCTCCCTCTCCCTATTTCTACCTTCTCTCACTTAAAAAAAGAAAAGTATGCCTGGCCCCACAGTGACACATTAGCTTATTTGTTGCTGTGCTTTGTCCAATTCACCCATCCCTAGAAGTAGCAAATATTGCTGTAGATGCTCCCAGGAACATAGAAAAATCAATGGACCCCAGAGTGGATATATTGTTGTTGCTTAGCTCAGTTGATTAGTGCTCTTCACTAATGAGGCCAAGGTTATGGGCTCAATCTCTGTGTGTCCCAGTTAGCTTGATTCTGTTCTGTAGCCAGGAATTTTACCACTGACCTCATCCAGATATTCATCATTGTTCACAAAGAAGATGATGCAAGAGCAGAAGACTGGACCAGCACGAGGGTATCATCAGTCCCCCAAAAGCGAGTCAAAATGTGCATTGCATTGGCAGCAGTCATCTTTATGTACCAGCCACACCCTCCCCAAAAAACCCAGAATTTTAAAAAAATGTTTTTATTCTCACCCAGGATAATCATCTCTCAGGGCTGCTGTAAAGCTCTAGTGGACAACCTGTTTCTGGAGCTATGGCAGTGGCCAGGGAGACCACTAGAGCAGCTATTCTAATCAAGTAGACTCTTGTCTTTTCTTTCCCTCCTTTCAATTGGGAGTCCCAAAGGACTAGCCTAGGGCAAGCTTTAAATTGAACACTAGAGTGTTTGAGTAAATTACCCTGCCTTTTTTTACAGCCTCCTAGAATCAATGGAAAGCCCTGATTCTTTGGATTATAGCAAAACTTCCCGGCAGATATTTTGCTCTTAGAATGTTTGACAAAGCTACACACCAACCAGGATCGGTTGCCTCTTCAGTAAGCATTGCTTTGTTCTGACAGAATTCTGCCAGATTTCATTTCCAAGCAATGTGGTGTCACACGCCATGTTTTCTCCTCTAAATGGTATGCCCTATTCAAAGCTATACATCTGCATCAGTCTATCTATCTATCAACAATAAAAAAAAATGCTCTGACTTAAGTGATTTAAGACTTAGTAGAGCCCTGAATTTGATGAATGTATGACAGATGGTTATTTTGGCCTCTCTGACAAAGCTGCAGTTGGCATTGTTATCAGAGCTCTGGATGTACATGTAGGTTTCTTGCATTTATTTCATTCTTCAGGAGATGCACATGGTCCCTTGAAAACAGGGATGGGGAGAAAGTGAACTGCCTGTCCCCAGCACTGGGGATGGAGTTTGATATTCCACCCTCTACCCTCCGATCAGGCCTGCCCCTCTGATCTGCCTTGGTCCTTGAAAACAAGCAAACAAAAATCTCTCATTTTATGTATGTACCTAGCCTTAAGTTAGGCACTGTGCTGCTGAATAATTGTAATAATAATGTTGGCTAACATTTACATAGTGCTTACTCTGTGCCAGGCACTGAGTTAAGTACTTTACAAATATTATTTCATCTGATCCTCACAACAGCCCTGGGGGGTAGGTGCTATTATTAACCCATTTTACAGATAAGAAAATGAGGCAAACAGAGGTTAAGTGACTTGCCAAGGGTCACACAACTAGTAAGTGTCTGAGGTTGGGTTGGAACTCAGGTCTTCCTGACTCTAGGCCCAGTGCTTTATCCACTGTATCACCCAGCTGCTGAGCTCTACAGCTTCATGAAAGCCAGGTAGCTCTGTCATTCAGCTCCTAGTCATAAATCTTCACAACAAACTCCAGGGGAACTTCAGAAGTCACTAAATTCTCTTTCCAAACTGAGTAGGATTCGCATCACTCAGTATGAACGCTTGTCTTTTGCCTACAATGATATCAGATTGTAAACTCCCAAAGAACAGGGATCTTGTCAATTCTTCAGTGTGTACTACTGATAGTTGAGAGCTAGGTGCCCTCCTGTTGTTCAGCAAGGACTTATTGACTGCTCTGTAGTTGACTACAAAGATATACCCTCTGAGACACAAAACTTTTTACACGTGGGCCCCATGGGCCATGATGGAGACTTATTCACTTTCAGATATAGCTAAACCAGACAAATTTAATGCTGCAGATTTGAGGGATGACTCTTGACTACTGTATATCTTTAAAACGAAAGAAGGGCAGCTTTTGTTTATCTGCATTCACTTCCTTTCTGAAAGCTTTCCATTCACATCTGTCTTCTTACAAAGAGTGTTACCTTCTGGGCCTCTTTCAGCAGAGATCCCCAGGTTACCGGAGAGTATCAGGTTTAAGGCCCCCACCCAGCAATTTCTCCATGGAGGTAACCCAGTAGGCAATACCCAGTCATTCACTCACTGCCAAGCACAGTGCCCACAATGTATCAACTGTTGCTGTTCATTTCCGACTCTTCATTACCCTACTTGGGGTTTTCTTGGCAAAGATACTGAAGCGGTTTGCCATTTCCTTTTCTGGCTCATACAGATGAAGAAACTGAAGCAAACAGAGTTAAGTGACTTGTCCAGGTAGTATCTGAGTGTGGATTTGAACTCAGGAAGATGAGTGTTCCTGACTCAATACCCAGCGCTGTACCCACCTGTGCCACCTAGCTGCCCCTATGTATCAACTGCTTCTGTCTACTGTAAAGTATAGAAAGAATGCACCTATTAGACATCTCCAGTTAGATATCCAAAAGGCTCCTTAAACTCATCCTGTCCAAAACAGCTCATCTATTTCTCCCTAACTCCTCCCCCACCCCTTCTTCTGCATTTGCCTATTTTTGTTCAGGACATCCTTCCAGTTGCCCGGATTCCCAACTTCTGAGTCATCCTTGACTCTTCTCCCTTCCTTAGAAAGGAAGAAAACGAGCATTTCATTAAGCACCCACTCTGTACCACTCACTGGGCTAACCAGTTTACTAATACTCTCTCATTGGATTATTATCTCCACTTGCTATCATTGCTATTATTTGCTATTGCTATTACTGCTATTATTATCTCCTTTTTACAGTTGAGGAAATCAAGGCAGACAGTTAAGTGAATTGCCTAGGTCACGTGGCTAGTAAGTGTCTGAGAGAAAATTTGAACTCAGGTCTTCATGACTCAAGGTCCATCATTCTCTCCTCTGCTCCACTTAGCAGCTTCTATCTCCTCACAGTCAGTCAGTGACCAAATCCTGTCAATTCTGCCTCCACACTATGTAGAATCTTATCACCTTAGCCTCACTCACAATGCCACCTAATCCAGGCTCTCATCACATCTCATATGGATTATTGCAATAGTCTGTTTGTCTTCATGTCTCAGTTCTCTTCTCTCGCTAATCTATCATCCATCAAAATGGCTACCAAATTCTTATTCCTAAAACCTATGGATCTTGAGCTGGAAGTGGTCTCTGCCTCCATCTAGTCAAAGCCCCTCATTTTACAGATAAGGGAAGGACAAGGAAGGTTGAACAACTTTGCCATTGTCACGCAGGTAGTAAACATGAGGAGAGATTTGAACCTCGACCCTCTAACTTCAGAGGTGGTGTTCTTTCAACTAGACCACGTGCTGCCTCCTTAAAAAAACACTCTTTGGAGAGTCCACAAGTAATTGGGGTTCGGCTCTGCAGGCCACAGAGGTCTGAAAAAAGAAAGGAGTGCAGTTGTGCCTACGGCCAGGCAAACATTCTCCACAAATTCTATAGCACGGTGATAATCACTCGGCTACCATAGATTTTGGGTTCTTGCTGAAGACAGTCGGGACACAACTTAGCAATGATTGAAAAGCAAAGTGGCCCAAAGTTGGGGGCTGATTGATACAAGCAGAAATATAGGAGCTTAGGAATAGGAAGTAAACTACAGGAGAAACCATAGAAACCAGCCCCTTGAGCAGCAATGTGGAACAACCAAGATGTTCACAAAGCTCTACAGTATGTGTGAAGCCCAACTCTTTCCAGAGATGCATCATTTCCCTACTAGTTCCTGGGGCTGAAGTATCCCCCACGGTATTAAAGAGAAAGAAGGGTTAATTGGGAAGTTATAAAACTGTCTGTTTCTCTCCCATTGTGTTTTTTAAAAAATGGAGGAGGAGGAGGAGGAGTACTGAGGGAGTGGACTCAGATATGTGGACTAAATCCAAGTTTGAGAGGTGATAATAAAAATATATTATATATATATATATATGTATGTATATATATACATATATATATACATATATATATACATATATATGTGTATATATAGAGAGAGAGAGAGAGAGAGAGAGAGAGAGAGAGTGAGGTTATTTTTTTTATTGTAACACTTTATTATTTGCCTCGCATTCTGTTTAAGGTAAATGGCCTTTAACTTACAATGATGTCATGTGTCAAATTTGGGCTAGTTGGGAGAAGTGGGAAATGGGACTTAAAGCAGTGGTTTTGAATAGATGGTGGACCCTCCCAGGGTCTAAAAACCTAGATATGGAAATGAAGCACTTGCTTAGTCTGAGACAGTACAATTGATGAGCGTTTCCCCTAGTACCTATTATTTTACAAAATTAAGCAAATGAATAAATCCTTCCCAAGGATGTAAAGTCACTTCTTAACATATCTTCCTAAGTTTACAATGGTCATTTCAGTTGGCTAAAAGTGGAAAGGAAATAGATTAAAGAAGAACATAAAATGGTAAGTAGAGTAGCACCCAAACAAAACCAAGTCATCGCACCACAAAATTTGAGCAACTAGATTCCTAGGAGGGCAGTTAGATAAAGAATGAGGGGCAGCTAGGTGATGCAATGAATAGAGTACCAACCCTGAGGTCAGGAGGACCCGGGTTCAAATCCGGCCTCAGACCAAACACTTGACACTTACTAGCTGTGTGACCCTGGGCAAATCACTTAACCCCAATTGCCTGAAAATTTTTTTTTTTAAATTTTTAAAAAGAGTGGGCCAGGGGAGGAGCCTGCAGCCTCAAGCCTTATGTGGCCCTCTAGATCCTTTGACTGAATCCAAATTTTACACAAATCCTTTTCATATAAGGATGTGTTTTGTAAAACTTGGACTCAGTCAAAAAGCCACACCCAAGGACCTAGAGGGCCACATGTGAACTCGAGGCCTCAGGTTCCCCACTCCTGGATGCCATCACCATGCTCTGTGTCCTTTGAAGCTCTGGCTCTCTGATACTCCAGCCCTTGCACTGTTAAGATCTCTCCACCCCAGAAAGATGGCCTGCTCTGCTGCTGAATCCAAAGGGGAGAGTGTGGCTGAGACTAGTTTTCTCACCCTAACATCTTTCAATATAGGGGTGGGGATGGAGCACAGCTTCCCAGGAGGTAGACTGAGGCAACCAAAAGTAGCTGAGACTAGAATGGAAACAAAACCATTGAAAAGCCTTCATACTCTAAAGCATAAGCTGGTTGTTCCTTTACGCTCAGTTTACTCTATTTAATCTTTCACTAGGTTGTGCCCTATTAACTGTTCTTTTATAATTCTTCCCCTTCCCCTACTTTTCCTCTCACACCTTTTCACTTTGTTTCTGATGTGAAACAGTGTTCTGTTCCTTTTCTTAGCTTCCGATATCCTCCCCCTTAAATCTATTCCCCCATTACCAATTCTATCATAATGATTACATCAAAGGAAATAACACAAAAATCAAACTAAACTAGCTATAGGAGTAATAAAAATGAGCAATACTTTTGAAACTTCCATTACATGGCACCCAGTGTAGCAATTGTCATGTTCCTTGTGGGTACTCAGTACATTTTATTTCATAGTATCATACTTGGATAGAAACTGCAGTTTTAAAATTTTCATATAGCTATCATCTTTTCTCTTTAGAACAGCACTTCTAAAAATAAAGAATACTATCATCTTTCCCATTTCTTTGGGAAAAGTAATGCAGGGGCTTATATTTCTGCTATGGTGGAAATGACTGATATCAGATCCTTTTCTGAAAGTAGATATTAAAAGGGGAAAGTGAATGAGAGCATGAGGACATAGGATGCCTCAAGGGCTCTCTCTCTTGGCTTTCCTCACACCTGTACACAAACCTTTCTCAGTTTTCTTTGCTAGATCATCATCCATGAACCTCCCTCTAACCATAATAGCCCTGGAAGACTCTGTCCTCTGTCCTTTTTTTATCTCCCTCCATACTAACTCACTTAATAGTCTTATCAGCCCCCATGAGTTCAGTTGTCATCTCCATGCAGATGACCCTTGGTTCTACATATTCAGTCTCTATCTCTCTCCTGAGCACACATTTTAAACTAGTAATTCCAAAGGCATCCCTAACTCAACATGTTAAAAAAAAAAACTTACTATCTTTCCTATCAGATCCACCCATCTTCTTAATATTTCCTTATTTCTCTCAAAGGCACCATTAGCTATCTAGGTCCCAGACTTTGAAATCTCACCTCATCTCTTCATTCTATCTCACTCCTCACATCCAGTCAATCACTAAGTCTTGTCGGGTCTGCTTCCACAAATCTCTTATATCTGTGTCCTTCCCTCACTTACTCAGTCACCAGTGCAGGCCCTCATCCCCTCTCACTTGTAATAATTTCCTGTCTCTCCCCTCTCAAATCCATCTTCCACAAAGCTAACAAAGCAATATTCCACAAGCACATCTCTGACTACTACCTTGCTCAAAAAGTTCTGGTAGCTCCCTAGTCCCTCTAGAATAAAATGAAAATGCCTCTGTCTGGCATTTAAATCCCTGCACAATCTGGCTTCTGCCTACCTTGCCAGGCTTCTTATATATTACTCTCCTTTACAGATTCCATATTTCAGCAAAGCTGGTCTACTCCCTCACCCCATTACATGACATTCCATCTCTTCTCCACACCTGTGCATTGATTGTGACCCTGTCTCCAATGCACGCCCTCCTCACCTCTGCCTCTCAGAATCTGTCATTTCCTTCAAAGTTCAGCTCATGGCACCAATAAGCCAAGGCCTTTCCTGATGTTTTCAATTGCTAGCGCTCTCATATTTACTTCAGATATGCCTTTTTATTTGCTCAGATGAATACATGTTGTTTGCCTCCAGTAGAATGTAACTTCTTAAAGGGCAAAGACTATTTATTCTTTTATCTCATCTCCAGAGCTTAGTAAAGTGCCGGGCACGTAGCAGGTACTTAATCAGAAAGATGTTAAAAAGGAGGAAAGGCATCAAGGTGCCTCAGCGGATAGAGTCCAGGCCTGGATTAAGAAGATTCATCTTCCTGAGTTTAAATCTAGCCTCAGATACTTACTAGCTGTGTGACCCTAGTCAAGTCACTTAACCCCATTTGCCTCAGTTTCCTCATCTGTAAAATGAGCTGAAGAAGGAAATGGCAAACTACTCTAGTATTTTTGCCAAGAAAACCCCAAAACAGGTTATGAAGACTTAGACATGGCTGAAAAACGACTAAAAAACATAAAGTAAGGGAAAAGTCAGTGAGGATGGGAGGGGAAACTGAGAGGAAGCCACAAAAACTTCAGCCTACTCCACAGTTTTGCATGAGTCTAGCTATGGTCATAAACTCAACTAAATTCCACCATCCTCAAGTTCACTGTAATTTTGACTCGTCTCTTCTACTCAATGCCCCTTCTCATTCCTCATATTCCTTCCATCTAGAATCATAGGATTTAGAGATAAAAGGATTTAGAGATCACTTAGACAAGCCCCACATTTACAGATGAGGAAAATGAGGCCCAGAAAAGTGAAAACGCCCAAAGTCACAGATGTTAATTAAGTTGTACAGCTGGGATTCCAATCCAGCTCCTCTGACTCCAAATTCAGTGTTCTTTCATCTATGCCAGAATGTTTAGAAAGAAGTGGTCATCGTATTCAATATCCAGGGCACGTTAGCAATGTAATTTCCATCTACATCCATGAGATTTGTTCAGGGAATTTTGGGGCTTAAACATATTACTAACTGAGTTCTGTTCCTGATGTAATTCTTGGCTTCAAGTACAGCAGGGCTAGAGGCAGATCCTTTCCTTTCAAGGATTTTCACTTTCTTGGTCCAAAAGAGATAGAGCCCAAAGGGCAAAATTCTATCTTCTCTATAATTCCTTGGGTGAACTATTTAGAGGAGCCCTATCAACACAGAGCAGCAATTTCCATGCAAATTGGTGCCTGTGGGGAAAAATTCAATTGGCCCAAATGGAGTAGTGATGGTTCATCCAGTGGAAATGCCAATGGGGTGTGGAAACATCACTTCATGAAAGAGATATGTCTGCGGGTTAGACTCTCTTTCCTTCCCAAGTGCAGGACACCAATAGCTCTTCAGTTAAAACAACAAAAAACGCAGGTTTCTTCTTTCAATTCTCTTATAGAGCAGCAAGGGATGGGTTAAAGAGGAAAGTTATTTTCAGTGAGTCTAAGTAAAAATAGGGTGACCATCCTGAAAAGTCAGGATGTTCATTTGTTTTATCTCATTAAAAAAATCAAAATCCTACAATAGCTCGTATTATGTTCTGTTTCCTCTTGTATATCTCAGGAACTTGACTGTTATCTGTACTATTTCAGTGCTACCTGATCACCTCTGCTTTCTTCACTCTTTCATCTTCAGTCCTGAGGTAGACTTTAACTCTCCTGGGGTCTCTATTTGGCTTCCCCTGATGACTCTTACCTCTGCTCTAATTTACCAGGCCTTCTTCCCATTGTCCCGATTCTCCTTCATCTCATATTTATTGTCTGTTTCCCCTAATAGAAA
Source organism: Phascolarctos cinereus (assembly GCF_003287225.1). Taxonomy (NCBI): domain Eukaryota; kingdom Metazoa; phylum Chordata; class Mammalia; order Diprotodontia; family Phascolarctidae; genus Phascolarctos; species Phascolarctos cinereus. The sequence continues at coordinate 211,063,971 of NW_027556098.1, read as the reverse complement.
GTCAACACCTTAAAGACAGCAAATGCTTTTTTTTTTCATTTTTGTCTAGTATTCCCAGCACCTAGTCCAGTGCCTTTCACATGGTAAATAGGTGCTCAACAAATGGGAAGGGAAGAGGAAGGAAGGGGAAAGAGAAAGGGGAAGGGGATAGGGAAAGGAGAAAGGGAGAAGGGAGAAGGAGGGAAGGAAAAGGGGGAAAGGGGAATAGGGAAGGAGAAGGAGAGAAGAGGGGAAAGGGAAGGAGAAGGGAAAAGTGGAAGGAGGGAAGGAAAAGGTGAAATGGAAAAGGGGAAGGGGAAAAAGGGAAAGAAGGAGGGGAAAGGGGATGAGGAAGGGGAAGGAGAAGGTTCATTGAAATTATAATAGTGCTTTTTCCTCTTCCATAGTCTGCTAACCTGTTGCCAAATTGCTTACTCTCCTCTATTCCTCTTTTCTTTACTTTTATTTCCCTCCCCACATCTATCTTACTCCATTTCTATCCTTCCCCCTTCACCACCACCTCCAATGCCTACTGCTCCATCAGCTAAGATGTTTGAGACAACTGATTTTTGAAAGTTTTCTGCACTCCGCGTTAAGCCTTTGGAGTGAAATTATGCTTAAGAGACCAAAAGAAAGAGGGAAAAGACGCTATGGGAACCGGTCATCAAATATTCTCAGGGCACTTCACAAACAAGTAGCAATTCATCATAATCATTTTACAGATCACGAAACTGAAGCAAAAGAGACACAAAGTCACTCACCCAATGTCCCGAAAAAGATTGCTCTAGGCATCTTGCTTCCTACTGTCATCGCGGAACATTCCCTCCCTACTCATAAGAAACGGGCATGTTTGTGGTGGGATAGAAGTAGAACTCTCTCTGTTCAAAAACAGCTTGAAGAATAAGTGGCTCATTACTTGGATAGCTATAATTATTGGAAAATTATTCTTTCTATTGAGATAAAATCTGCCTTTCAATAACTTCTTTGATGGTCCTGCTTCTGTCCTCTGGTAATACAGAGAATAAGTCTACTGTCTCATCTATAGGATGGTCCTTCAAGTATCTGAAGGCAGTGATAATGTCTTCCACAAGCCTATTTTTCTCAGGCTAAACATTCTCAATTCCTTTGACTATCTCCTCTAGAACCAACCCTCACCATTCAGGTGACCCTCCTCTGAATCTCTTCTAGATTTTTAATGTATCTCAGAAAATTCAATATCTGGAAATAAATGCAAAATTCTAAATGCCTCCTTCTATAGTCCTACCACCAATATGGGGGTAAGGGGAAAGTAAAAGGAATAAGCAATTATTAAATATCTACTATGTTCCAGGCCCTGACTATGCTAAGCACTTTACAAATATCTCGTCTCATTCTCACCAAAAAAAAGTCTAGGAGATAGGAGTTATTGTTATCCTCATTGCACAGTTGAAGAAACTGAGGCAGAGAGAGGTTAAGTGATTTAACCAGGGTCACACAGCCAATAAGTGTCTGAACTCAGGTCTTCCGAACTCCAGGCCCAGCATTTCTATCTAGTGCACTAGCCTCAATATTATAGCAATACAATAATAATGTAATAAACAATAGCTTACATTTATATTGAACTTCACAGTTACAAAGCACTGTTTTTATATTATCTCATGGTATAGTAGAAAGAGCAGTAGATTCGGAGTCAGAGGTCCTGGGTTCAAATTACAGCTCTACTACTCAATCAATGGCTTTGTGCCCATGGGCAAGTCCTATTACATGACTTGAGGAGAAACTGAGGTATAGTGACTTCATCAATAAAATGAGAGGGGATTGAACTAAATGGCCTCTAAGTTTCCTCCAAATCTGTGTTCCTATTTGATCCTTGGAACACTACTTTGAAGTTGGTGGTACAAATATAATTTTCCCCATTTTACAGATAGAGAGAGGTTACATGCCCAGTCCCCAAGGAACAACTAGCAAATGAGCGTACCATAGACATTCAATACCTAGAGCTCTTCGCAGAGCTGTAAGTAATAAAGCAATACTAACATTGGATTATCAATAGGACTTTGTTTAAAAGTCAGCTGAGAAAAGGCTGCAAGAATAGGTCAAAGTTATTAGAAGCTAAGCAGAAAAAAAAAGGATACTTCTCAAAGTTAGTACAAGATTTCATTTGCTCAATTTTGCCATCATTTCATTTATTAATTAAAAGTATATTTTTATTGATTAATTCCGTTTATTTATTGTTCATTAATATAATTTAATTTGTTATTTATTTATTAATTCATAAAGGGTAGGAACATAGATTTAAACCAGAAGTTACCTTAGAAGCCCTCTAGTCTAATCTCTTCTTTTTACAGATGAGGAAATTGAGGCTTAGAAAGATTAAATGACGGGTCTTAGGCTATATTCTAGTAAGAGATAGGATTTGAACACAGATCCTATTACTTCAGAAAATTCAGTGCTCTTTCCACTGAAATAGATTCCCACCCTTGTGAATTAACTTTGATTATTAAAATATTTACTGTATTTACATAGACATGTAACATTAATGTGATGCTTCCCTGGGCATTCAAAAGCCAAAAGCTAAATTGTTATGCTCATCAAACATACACCAATTCACTTGGTAGAAGTGAGAAAGAGGCTGCTAAGTGGTACAGTTGTGAGAGTTGGACCTAATTTTACAGATAGAGAGTGGAGCCAGGATGACCTGAGTTCAAATGTGGCTGCATACTAGCTAACTCTGTGATCCTGGGAAAGTCTCTTACCTTTCATCTGTCTCAGTTCTTTTATCTATAAAATGAAGATAACAATAACACCTACCTCCTAGGGTTCTTGTGAGAGAAAAGTAAGATAATATTTGCAAAATATTTAAATGATAAAATTTTAAATTTAATTTTAAATTTTTTATTTAAATTTTTATTGTTTTAAAATTTTAATAGGAAATTGTAAAAAGTTACATCCTCTCCATAATGTCTTTAGAATATTTGTTTTATATTGTTATTATTGTTGGAGTTGCTATTATTGCTGTTATTATTGTTATTATTTTGTTCAAGTCTGTATATAAAACTCCCAGAATAGGCTGCAGAATGGTAACTTACTTCAAAATTGTAGTTTCAGACAGCTGCTTGAGGCATCTGCCTACACATTTTACATTCAATATTTGTAAAAAAAAAAAAAAACCTCCCCAAACTTCAAACTACTATATAAATGATATTATTAATATTTTATTATATGAAGAGAAAAAATGGAGGAGGAACTGACATGCCACTTTAGGATTTGTCCCAAATTCCCAATAGTAAAAAGACCCTGACATTGTAGATTTAAACTTTAGACTACAATTGGTCCATGTAGAACTAAGCCCTTCTAACACACTAGTCTACTTGGAGAGCCCTAATCAATTGGTACACTGGAATTTTGGCCACTGTAGGTCTACGGACTCTTGACACTATGGTTCTTGTATTGGGTCTCCTTCCCTGATATCATGAGGTTGGGGGAGAGGGGGACAGATGCAGAGAATGTGGGGAGCTGGGGTGGGGTGTTTAGGTGTAGGACTAGTGACCTGGTGAAATACTCCCCACATTGTATATACCATGATGGAGCACAAGCCAAAAGGTCATCTTCAGTCTAGTGAAGCTTACCTGAATCCTAGGCAAGGCATAGTTTGACTCCCATGTTCTACCCCCAAAGGAGAGCTCTTGGGGGGACGGGTGGTGCTAGACAACGTAACAAGCATGAACAAGACAATAGAAAAAAAGTTTCCCAAAGGATAGATAAAATGCTGGCAATTTAAAAAATCATGGATTTATTTTTACAATCTGTATTTTTAAAGCCCCTAAACCACAGACTCCAGAGTAGTTTGGTTTGGTTTGGTTTGGTTTTTTTTTTTAAGTAATTTTGAGCTCAAGTTACTTTGCCTTGAGTTCCTTAACCTTTCTGGGTCTCAGTTTCCTCAAGGTACTTAAGTTCCTGCACAGGGTCACACAGCTAGTGAGTGTCTGAGGCCAGATTTGAACTCTTCCTGACTCCAGACCGGACACTCTATCTACTGCACCTCCTCACTGCCCAGAGGTCTAGTAGGAAGGATGAATCTTTCCCTTCCTCAGTAGAAGATACCTGCTTATAAACTACCAGGAGAGACAGTTGCTCCAGCCATGAGAAGATTTGTTATATGTGAAGCCTAGGGTCAGGAATCAGAGCAGGAAAGAAAGCTTTAGAAATCAAAAGTTCATTTGCCATCTTGCAGTTCTGTACTTTTCTTCGAGGGGCAGCTAGGTGGTGGCAGCAGATAGAGCCCTGGGCTTGGAATCAAGAAGACTCATCTTCATGAGTTCAAATCTGTCCTCAGACACTCACTAGCTGTATGACTGTGGATGAGTCACTTAATCCTGTTTGCCTCAGTTTCCTTATCTTTAAAATGAGCTGGAAATGGAAATAGCAAACCATTCCAATATCTTTGCCATGAAAACTCAGTCACAGAGAGTCAAACACAACTGAAAAACAACAATAACAACTTTTCTTGAGAGCTTTCTAGGCTGTCTATGGATAAGTGTAAGCTACTAGTCTCTCCATTAACACATCCCTTAGTTCAGGGCCTTTATAATATGTATTTGAATTTTTTTCAGTAGAAACACTACAATTGATAATAAGTATGCTAATGCAAGAGAAGCAGTGCACACAGCTGCCCCTGGAATGAGGAAGACCCAGATTCAAGTTCTGCCTTTAACATATACTAGCTGTGTTACCTTGGGCAAATCATTTCACCTGTCAGGGCCCTCGGGCAGTTGTCTGAAACTACAGGCTGTAAGTGAATTACCATACTGGGAGTTTTGGAGAGAGACCTAAATAAAATAAATAATGATGCAAAGTAACTATTCTAAAGAAATTATAAAAAGGATATATATATCACTTTCTGCAATTTCCCAGTGAAATTCTAAACATTTTTAAGCTGTAATAGTTTTAAATTAAATTTCTAATTTTTAAACATTTTAAAACAATTTTAAATTTTAATTTTTCTTGTGTCGGTTGGGTTTAACTATGTTGCTAAGGATTTGATGGTATTTATTTTTAGGCAATCAGAACAATTCTTTTCTCAAGTTTTTGTTAAGACCAACTACCTACCTATCTACCTTCCTTCAATGAACATTCAAATTCAGTTTTTGAAATAATAACAGCTCAGATCACAAAGAATAAAGCATGATGGAAATGTCCCTAGAATATTGTTAAGGAAAAAAAAGGCCTTTATTATTTAAGATTTCTGGATTTATTCCAAGTACTGTGAGACAGTCTTCCAATCACTAACTCAGCCATAGAAATATAGTTCTTGGCTCTAGGCTCCAGTTCAATGTATGTGATCAGTGCAAATACAAGCTAGATAAATCTTAAAGATATTGAACTAAGTTATTTCTCAACACAAGGGACAGGACAATCCTGATTAGTCAAAGCTCAAGCTAGTATTTCATCTTAGGCTAGTTGATGTGGAAGTTAAGATTATTGACTTCCTCTTTGAATCTTCTTTGGAGGAAAGCAATATCCAACTTTGAAATGGTCATTAGCACAACACCATCCCTATAGTTACGATATGCCAATATTTACTTACGAGGGAAATTCTGAAGGTCCAGAGGTTTTACTAGCCATGACATGACATAATCTACATTGCAATTCACATGGGTCCTACTAGTTCCATAATTCAATATTTCTAGACAAATGACAATTCTCAGAACTTTTTTTTTTACTTGCAACTGCCACATATGTATAAGACTAAGTTTTAGCAGCTAAGAAGACTAGGAAACAAGACTAGCAGCATTAGGGAAAAATTGTTCAAGGACCTGATTCTGGCTTTCATGTATCAGTCAACAAGCATTTATTAAGCACCTATTATTGCCAGGCATTGTGCTAGAGTCTGGGCACACAAAAACAAAACAAAACACAAAAGTGTTCCTGCCCTCAGAAGCTTAAGTTCTTTCTGAAGAATTTGTGTTAAGTGCAGGGTATGCCAGATATCTTAGTGCAATTCTGAGCTTGTCAAATCTTTGGCAGTTCAAAACCACACTAAGACTTTGGGAATACCCTGCATATTCAGGATAAAGTATAAGATTGGAAAGTCATCTCAATCTCTTCTCAAAGCTAAGCATTAAATTAAAAACAACAACAACAATAGTGAGAGAGGTAAAAGATGTTGTTTATATTTCTGGTCTATTTCATACATCCCTGATTTTAATGGGACATGAATTATGTTAAGTACATTTCACTCTATAGGCTCATAGGATCAAAGTCTTAGAGCTCAAAGGGATCTCAAAGGTAATATAGCTCCCATATTCTCATTTTACAAATGAGGAAACTGAGGCCCAGAAAGGTTAAGCAATTTGCTTTGAGTCACATAGATAAAATGTGGCAGACCCTCTCATGCCAAATCCAGTCTTCAATCCACTAGTCTACAATCACCCCATGTAGAGCAGTCAAAGATAGAACCATTCTGTGATATCAATGTAGCTATGGAAAAACCTCCAAATGAACTCAAAAAATTATTCCAGTTCAACTCTCCAAAAGCTATCTTTTTTCTGCTCTTTCCATTTCTTTTTCAACTTGGTAATATCATCTTCACTCTATATCATTTAAGGCAGAATAACTTCACAACTCACATAGGAAACGGAGCTACCATATGGGTCTACCTCACTCCTAGCATTCTTTCTAGTGTTCTGGACTCGTTATTCCTTGAGCCAGAGTATTTAGAATAACTTCTAGCCAACTGTTCTGTGTCCTATTTCATTTAGAATAATAGATGTGCATGGTAATTATCATCGGTCATGAGTTGGTTGTAAATTGACAAAATTATTCCAAACTTTGGAAAACGGACTCTTCATCATTCTCAGAAGAGCATTTTTCTTTTTAACAGAAGTTGGGTTACTGCCAGAAAGCCTCTCCTCCCTCTCCCATCTGGCCTCCAGGTTCTTTAAACCAAGGGCCAGCCAGCAAGAGCTTACATAAAGAGCCAATAATATTTATGAAGTTCTTTGCCCATAAATATAGTTTCTGCCTGTGCCTAGGTTTTTGGAAAATGGACCATTAGTTTCTCTTAAGCACATTTCAGTGCTATACTTAAGGTTATAGAGAGGCTAGGAATATCTACTCCCTTTACTAAAAAACATTATTTACTTACTCAGGGACTAGGTGGCCTTTATTAGAGTTAATGAAAAAAATTGATAAGATAGATAAGTAGAATTCAGATTTAGACGAGCTCTACCAAGCAAGATGCTTATAGTAAGCACCAGTGCTGTAACAAGGAATTATCGACCCTAGTTTGGGAGTGCAGAGGGGATGGGTGGGAACTATGGCACCACAGAGTAGAGTACATTTCCAAATGCAGTTGTCCCAAGAGAAGGTGAAGTCCATCCATGGAGAGTTGAACTGTCACCTTCATGTGGTTTTGGAGAAAAGGGTGGGTTTTAGGAAAGGGATGCCAGGGTGACAGGATCCTGAGGACCAGAAGCTATGGTGACAGATGACAATGAAGACATCAAGGCATGGTATGGGAATGATGACCAACAGGGAAGTGCATATCACCTAGGTAAAAAGTAAATCACCTAACATGTTGATACCATAGGAAAAACTCCCACACTACTTACAGTTCTAGAAAGCACTTAAGCTAACTTTCATCATTGTATCTGCATGAGTAGCTTTGTATCAAATTGCCACTAGAAGAAAAGAATGGAAAGTCAGAAAGGAGGCTGCAGTTCAAGAGCAGCAAAGCAATGGCAGGAAAAATGCTGCCCAGATGCGGGAGCTTTCTAGCGTAATAAAATCATGTTTTACAATTGTCTCCCTGTTTGATTTGTGGTGAGTTAAATGCCAGAGTTAAAACTATTGGGATTCTTTAAATTTTTACCAGAGAAATTTTAATTTTTTAAAGTCCATTTTCTTGATGGTGAATTATTGGGAATAGCAACACTATACTTGCATTTCCACTCCCTACAGCTCAGAGGAAGGAGGAGATCCGATCTGAACTTTGCTCCCTAGTCATACTTTCAGATTGTTGTTCCACCACCATCCTTCAGCAAACTCTCCTCTTTCAAAGTCCGCACCCTGCACTTACATGATCATCTCCACATCTTTCTCACTATCATCTGCTCTCCTTTGTTGTTGTTGTTGAGTCATTGCATCATTCCCAACTCTTCCTGACCCCATTTGGAATTTTCTTGGCAAAGATACTGGAATGGTTTGCCATTTCCTTCTCCAGCTCATTTTGCAGATGAGGAAACCGAGGCAAACAGGGTTAAGTGACTTGCCCAGGATCACCTAGCTAATAAGTGTCTGAGGCTGGATTTGAATTCAGAAAGATGAGTCTTCCTGACTCCAGGCTCAGCACTCTAACCACTGAGCCGCCTAGCTACCCCATTCTCCTTTAGGACACACCTTTCCTCCTTTCTTGAGGACTTTCAGCACCTTATAGTTTTCCTCCTCACAGAATTAGCTGCTACTATACTCAACGATTTCAACATCCACATTGATGACAAATAACTTATAGACCCTCTTTGAACTTCATTATCACTTTAGACCACAACCTGATCACTTGCTCTCTCTCCCAAGCCTTACTATATCCCTACTACATCTGCTCTTTGCCATCATTCTAACCCCTATTTCCTTACCATCTTTTTAGTCACTGACTCAAACAGTCTGCTTCTGGTGTTGCCTCTCTCCCAACACCACTATATAATTCCTCACTCCCTTGCCCTTCCACTGTGTTTGTCATCAATACTTAACCTTTTTGGTAATTTTCCCCACGCAATTTCTCCCCTCCTGCTATTTGGAGGCAGCAATGTGATGTAGTAGATAGAGTTCTTGCCTTGGATTCAGGAAAACCTGAGTTTAAATCCCATGTAAGACATTTGCTAGCCGTATGACCCTGGAAAAGTCACTTAATCTCAGTATCCTCATCTGAAAAAAGGAGTGGTTCGGACTCCATGTCTTCTTAGGACATTTCTAGCTCTAAATCTATTATCCTATTGTCTTAAGCCTATAAGCCTTGGTAGAGGGAGTCTTAATAACTATTGTTCTGTGAAGGACTGAGGACTTCTGAGCATGGGTGGAACAGAAAAAACCCGAAGGCAGGAGGATTCTTGAGGTAGCAGTTGGGACTTGCTATGTTTCATTTCTATCCTTATAGGGGAAGTGAAAGTGAGAGGAACATAAAGATCCTTTCATGAATTTAGATAAATGAATATATTGCTACAGTCAGCCCTGCTGGAACCAGCAATGGGCAGGTTATGTTCCTGTTTTACAAATATCTTTATGGCGAGTGAAAAGATCTAATGTTTTCTCTGCTAATGGTAATATCCAAACAGAGCCAATTCCAGTAATATCCCTGAAACTGAGTCATATGTCTGATCATTTTGATTTATAATGTCTTCTTGACCATACATCTTGATAAAAGCAGACCTTTCAAGATAATCTTAAAGAGAAAAAAAAAAACTCCGCTACCAAACTTCCCTTATTCCCACCATCTGGGGGCTTAATTACACACATTTATAGTTACCTCTACATAATTTTGGATATGATCAATGACACACACCCTTAACATAAATTAATAGAAGGTGCAACTACCTGACCAAAATTTCACATGTACAAATATGGTAGCTCATTCTTCAAATACTGTCTTTTCATGTTTGACTTCATCAAATAATAAAAGGCTTCATACAGGTCAGCTTTGCTGGTGCCTTCTTCATTTCATCCATGCAGCCTCTCTCATGATTAATAATGATGACAGCAATCACAATACTAATGATGCCTTCCAGCTTTCCCAGGAGTACCAAGATCTAACCCTGGGTGGTAGCCCCAACCATAAGCTGTGTGTTGAACAAATGCCAGGTGTAATTTTTTTAAGCATTTAGTTCCTTTAGTTTCCCATATTAACCAGAGGCTCTGTTTGTCATAGAAGGTGTCTAAACAAAGTGTATTCCTTTGAAAACATATATCCACTTAAAGTCAAATAGCATTTTTTATACTATACAGTGCATGATAAAAGGCAATAAGATACTGGACTCATATATACAAAAATATTTATAGTAACTCTTTTTGTAGTGGCAAATAAGTGGAAACTATGGGTGCAGGGGGGTGGAATGCCCAGAAGCTGGAGAATGCTGAGTGGTATGTGAATATATTTTCCTCGTAAGAAATTAGGAAATGGATAATTTCAGAGAAACCTAGGAAGACGTAATGAAATGATGCAGAGTAAAGTGAGCAAAACTAGGAGAACAATTTATACAATTCAGTAATATTGTGAAGACAAACACCTTTGAAAGACTTGAGAACTCTAATCTCCAAAAGAAACCAACCATGATTCCAGAGCACTGTTGATGAAGCATGCTACCCATCTGACAAATAGGGGGTGGTGCTGAATAAGATGACTATTTTTTGGACCTAGCCAATCCAGGATTATTTTTTTTTCATTTTATGATATACATTTATTACAAGTGCTTTATCTTTATCTTCCAAGTGGACATGGGAGGGAGAAAAAAAATAGATTTTTGTTAATTGAAAAAAAATAAATTTAATTTTTAAAAGAGTATTCCATTTAAAAATTATCAAGGTTCTTATGCCCAAAGGGCAATCAGACTGTGCATATGCTTTGATCCAGCAATACCACTACTAAGTCTGTATCCCAAAGAGATCATAAAAAAAGGGGAAAGGACCTACATGTACAAACATATTTATGGCATCTCTTTTTGTGGTAAAAAAAGAACTGGAAATTGAGGGGATGTCCATCAATTGGAGAATAAGTTATGGTATATGAATGTAATGGAATACTATTGAGCTATAAGAAGTGATGAAAGGGCAGCTAGGTGGCGCAGTGGATAAAGCACCAGCCCTGAAGTCAGGAGGCCCTGAGTTCAAATCCAGCCTCAGACCAAACACTTGACACTTACTAGCTGTGTGACCCTGGGCAAATCACTTAACCCCAATTGCCTAAAAAAAAAAGAAAGAAAGAAAGAAAAGCCTGGAAAGATTTACCCCAACTAGTGCTTACTAAAGTGAGCAAAACCAGGAAAACATTGTACACAGTAACAGTAACATTGTGCAATGATCAGCTGTGATTAATTTAGCTCTTCTCAGAAATGCAATGATCCAAGACAATTCCAAAAGACTCATGATGGAAAATGCTATCCGCATCCAGAGAAAGAGCTGATGGAGTCTGAAAGCAGATAGAAGCATACTATTTTCATTTTGGGGTTTTTTTTTGGTTTTTTTTCCTTTTGTTCTGATTCTTCTTTCACAACATAACTAAAGTAGAAATATGTTTAACATGATTGTACATGTATAACCTATGTCAGATTGCATGCTGTCTTCGGCAGAGTGGAGGGGAGGGAGGGAGCGAGAAAAATTTGAAACTCAAAATCTTTCAAAAAATGAATGTTGAAAATTATCTTTACATGGAATTGGAAAAAATAAAATACTATTAAAAATTTAAAGGTTCTAATCAGAGACTGAATTTTAACTCATAAAGGGAGGTCTGACCCATTGTCGACTCTTTTTTAAAAAGGTCCTAGGTACTAATAATCTCATTTTCTCTCTGGTAGTTGTGCACTCTTTACAACTCCAGTGCTTATTCAATAGGAAATTACTATTCTCTCTATGGTTCTCAGAGAGCTGCCACCTCTACCCTTTAGCTCTGCCCTTTCTATAGGTGGCAGCTGCTCTCCTCATTTATCTTGGAAGGAGTTAACAATATAGTCAGTATGAATTCATCCCATTACGATACTGGCTTGAGTCTCCATCTCCACCCACCATGAAAAGTTCATCTTCTTCTCTTTGCTAATACATGTCTATTCAATGTACCTCCTGTCATATGAGCACAGTATAATGAGACAACAAACCAGCATGATTTGGCTGTATGGGTAAAGAAGGAAAAGAAAATAATCTAATCGAATCTATATTAGCACAACAGCTATGGGCTCATAGGTCCTCCTAGACGTAGGTAGCCTTTCACTAGTCCACAGACACTCCCCAAACTCAGGAGTTCTTGGACACAGTTAAGATGCTTAAATCCAGATACCGGCAAGGAGCAAATATTTCCCACTGCAGTTCCATTCATGGCCTCTAGTAGGGTCCAGTTAGTTGAGAGAACTCCTGATCCAGAGCAACTTGGCTGTCTCAGGCTCCTTCCTAATGATAGCCACTGGCAAACTAGACCCCCATATTCCTCCCTCATCCCCTCTATTGACCATCTGGGTACCCCTAGCCTCACTGGTCTTTGATGCCCCTGTTTTTCAGCCTAGTTTTCAATGCATCCATGTCTGACCAGGGCAAGATCAATCTAGGTCTCCCAGTCTTCTCCAGCAGCCAAGGAGACACAAGTACAGATGCTCCAACCCCATCAAAGCATGATCCTCTTCTTTGTCTGTGGTTTAATAACTCTTGGGGCATAATTCCAGATTGTTCTCCAAAATGGTTAAATCAGTTCACAATTCCACCAATAATGAATTAGTGTCCCAATTTTTTCCACGTCCCCTCTAACATTTGTCACTTTTCCCTTCAATCATTTTAGCCAATCTGGTAGGTATAAAATGATATCTCAAGGTTGTTTTCATTTACATTTCTCTAATCAATAATGATTTAGGGCATTTCTCATATGATTATAAATTATTTTGATTAACTATAAGGGACATATGAAGAAAGACACTATCTGCATCCAGAGAAAGAACTGATAAATAGATGGATAGAGTAATTTTACATATACACCTATTTGTGTCTAATGGTAGTCATCTCTAGAGTTCGAGGGAGGAGAAGAAAAAAAGGAATAAAAGGAAATTTACGTGATAACTTTATTATATATTTAAAAGGAATAGCAAGTTGTATGTAATAGATGTGCAGTTTCATATGCAATCATCTTTTTTATTATACTATGTTATGGCAATGCTTGTTTTATTCCATAAATTAAAAATAAAATAAATAAATGTGGGGGAAAAATACCTCACGGTTATATCATTTCTTTCTTGGTACATTCAGGTGTCCTTATATCCTACCTTGGCATCCAAAGCCTAACTATTCCTTCCTCCTCCCTTCTCCTGTTAATCATGGCAAGAAGAAGAGGGTGGAGTGAGGGTGCTATACAGTGAGTCATAGACTTCAAGCACTTGAACTTTCTCCATGTTGTACCTATGTTAGTTCCTCAGAGAACTGCCTTTAGCTTTTCCAGGCTGTTAGGAAAACACTTTGCACATTACTAGCCTGCAACTTTTATGGAATCAAGGACAATGTCATATTTACCTTTGTATATCTTCCAGGGGCTAACAGTGTCTTACACAAAATAGGAGACAAGGAACTCCCGGATGAGGAAACTCCTTCTCTGGAGATCTGTCAAGAGCTAGAACACTGAAATTTTAAGTGACATACGCAGGGTCACACAACTAGTATGTATCAATGGCAAGACTTGAACCTAGATGTTCCAGGCTCTGAGGACAACACTTAACAAGGAACTTAATAAGTGTTTTTTAATGAATCAATGAATGAGTAAATATTTAGTAACTAAATAAACCAGAATTTCTTTATAATGCTGTGATTTTCCTCAAAGTTCCCCCTTAGGCAAGGTACTACCTTTCCTTTCTGAGTTTGGCTCTGTAGCAAATAGTGATAGTGACACTGGTGTGATCGCTTAACCTCAGGCAAGTCCTCAGGAAGATGACATAGGATGAGTTGCTGATGTCCATTGATGAGAAAAGCACCCCCAACTCAAACTCCAGGAGTTTACTGCATCAATGGAATCACAGCTCCAGAGAGCACTCTCCCCAATACCAGAAAGAAAGTATGTTTACTATCCGTCAAAAAAAAGTCTAGAGATTTCATACAATAATATTTTTATTTTCTTCTAGAATGAAGACTAGCAGTTGCAGTTGAGCAGATGGAAAACGTAATAGCTTTCTCTTAATGTTCAGCTTTTCTTCAACAACAAGAATTTCATGATGGTAGCTCAGAAAGCATATCATTAAAGACTTGGGTTCCTCCTTCTGTACATTCCATCTGCAATTATGCTCACAATAAATGTGGAGGCTAGTCTATGTTTTTGTAATTAAACTTCTGCAATCAGTTGTTTGCAAACTATAACCATGTGAAATTCTTATAGGATCATGTTGTACCCTAACACCTGAAAGAGTTAGAGCTACTTTTCATGTCAGGAGAATTCTATTAAATTGATCTGCTTTAATCCCTAAAGTCAAAGGACATAGTAAAGGATCTAATTTTACAGAAGGAAAAATACCTGGATGTTTCCTAGAACAATTTCTAAACTTTTCCAAACTGTAAACCTGAGGCACAAATATCTTTTAAAGTATCTGTGATTTCATTGTGTAGGTCCTTCCTCCATGTACATAAGTTATAACTTCTTCACAGCTTCTCATTTTATTGGATCCTTGCCCATTTTGTCCTATTAATTAATAAACTCCAAAGAAGAGCTGCTGAACACACTGAAGGTCTTTCTTCCTCTTATTCTCCTAGTAACTCAGGTTTTACTGTAGCATCCAGGCTGTCTGCATATAACCAGCCTTTCTCTTCCACGGTGCCTTGTACAGTATTACCCTGCTATTACTTAAAATAAGCTTGGATTTACAAGACATGTCCCCTACAATTTGGTTACTATTTATTTTCTGCTAAGCATCACATATCTGTAATTCTGGTGGCTATGACCACGTGAATGGTAGAATTTTGAACTGTGGACTGTGGACCAATTAAGTTCTCCTGCGATAAGGGTGGGGCCTCAAGGCCACATACGGCCTTCTAGATCCTCGGATGCAGCCCTTTGACTGAGTCCAAATTTTACAGAACAAATCTCTGTAGATTCCTTCCATATTTATTCAACAAAGATCTATAAAATGCCCACTTAAAGCAGTGTGCTAAGTGTTGAGGCACTAAGAATTAAGAATGACATAAAACCCACAGTTTAATCAATATGCTTTTTTCTATTAAATCAGAGCTATGTTAAAATAAGCTATAACTATTATTAAACACTGACTAACAGGGTTTTTATATTAGCATTAATAGAAAAGAACATTTGATATAATATTTGAGGAAATAGAACACCTATTAAATATACAGATACTAGATGGTGCAGCATATAGAGTGCTGGGGCCTGGAATCAGGAAGACATTGTGTTCAAATCTAGCCACAGACATATATTAGCTATGTGACCATGGATAAAATCACTTAACCCTGTTTGCCTCAGTTTCCTCATCTGTAAAATGAGCTGGGGAAGTAATG
Source organism: Phascolarctos cinereus (assembly GCF_003287225.1). Lineage (NCBI taxonomy): Eukaryota > Metazoa > Chordata > Mammalia > Diprotodontia > Phascolarctidae > Phascolarctos > Phascolarctos cinereus. Next base: position 211,048,779 of record NW_027556098.1, on the reverse strand, counting down.
ACAAACCACTTCAGTATCTTTGCCAAGAAAATCCTAAATAGGGTCACAAAGAGTCAGACACAACTGAAACGACTGAAAAACAACACCAAATTAGCAATTAAATATAACCTCTAGGTATTCATACCTTCTTTCTAAGGTTTACTTGTTTTCAATTGCCACTGAATCTGACTTTCAAACACTCCTGCTCCATTCCTAGAATTAGCCAGTCAGCCAATAAACATTTATTAAGTACCTACTATGTGCTAGGTGCAATGCTGCGTTCTAACCAAATGGTACTGGACTAGCTTGGCCCATATTTTATCACAGAACAAACAAAGGCTGTCTTACTGATATTTTGTATTATGTCTTATGCCACTTTGCCTTTTTCGTTGTTGATTTTGGTAGCTCTACAGGTGACTGACACCTGCCATCAAAGTTCTTATTAGTTAGACTCTTTATTTTCTTAGTACTTTTTACCTCCTCTTTTCCAAACAATGGATCTTCAACAGAGAATAGACTAAATCAATGCTGCAGGACCGGCAGTTTTTTAAGCCACTTTTAACAGTAATTATCTTTTAAAGAATCCATCTGTTTTTCTTACTAAATGCCCTTAAACTTATTAAAAGTTGGTATGGTTTAAATAAATGTAAATAATGTTTGTTGACATTATTCAATTATTCAACAAATATTTATAGATCACCTATTATGAAAGAAGCACAGGGTAGGTTCTGGAGAGGATACAACAAGCAAGATGTCATGATTCCTGTTTCATGAAGCTTAGAGTCTAAGACATGTACACAAATATCTGTAATACAAGGTAGAATGTGAAAATGCAAAATGGGAGATATAAAATGTCATGCTAATTCAGAGGAGAAAGAGGTCATTTCAGCTAACAAAGATGCTTTCGTGGATGAAGTAACATTTGAGTTGGACCTGATAAATGTGTAGGGGCTCCAGGGGTCTGGAGGCTAAATGTAGCCCTCTAGGTCCTCAAGTGCAACCCTTTGACTGAATCCAAACATCCCTTAATAAAAGGATTTGTTCTGTAAAACTTGGTCCCAGTCAAAAGGCCACACCCGAGGACCTAGTAGGCTACCTATGTGACCTCCAGGCTGCAGGTTCTCCACCTCTGGACTAGATAATCAAAGCTCAGAGACAAGGTGGTACTAGGCTTTTAGAACAACTAAGTAAAGAACAAAGATCCTGCAGAACATGTTCAGGGAACAAGTCATTCAGTTTTAATGGAGCTCAGGGTATATAAATGTAAGTTCCCTGAGGACAAAAACTGTTTTTGGTTTTTGTTATCTCCAGGGCCTAGCAAAGTAGGCACTCAATAAAAACTTGTTGAATTGAATACAGAAGGAAATGTTAGAAAGACAAATTGAAGCCAAGTTAAAGTGGATCTTAAATTCAAGGCTAAGGTGATTAGATTTTCTTTGGTAATTTTTAATTTTGGTAATAGGGAAGCATGAAAGGGTTTTGAGCAGGAGAGAATTTCTTTACTTTGTATGGAGGCTTATAGATTTATAACTGGAAATGATTTTAGAGGCCATGATGCCCAACACCTTTGTTTTACATATAAAGAAAGTGAGTCACAGACAAATCAAATGACTTGCCCAGAGCCACACAGTAAATACCTGAGGTAGGATTTGAACCCATGTCTTTCTGACTCTAAGACCAAGGGACCTCTGAGAGAAAGGTCTGATGTGGGAAAGGGTCCCCAAATTTCTACCTATAGCATTGGTGGTATTTATAGATTTTAAATGAATAATTACATTTTAAAATATGTGAATATCTAAGGGGCTGCTAGACGGTACAGTGGATAGAGCACCAGCCCTGAAGTCAGGAGGACCTGAGTTCAAATCCAGCCTCAGACACATAATACTTCCTAGCTGTGTGACTCTGGGCAAGTCACTTAACCCCAATTGCCTCACTAAAAAAAAAAAAAATCTGTGAATATCCAGACCTATTTTGCTCCTGTACCAAGAGCTAAGTCAATGACTTTGTACTACCAAGCAGTAGAAATTTCCCTGTTTTCCCTATTATTGGGGCTGTGATTTATATTATAATATGGCCATGAAGCCAAGAAAATGAGTCTTAGCAGAAAGTAAAGAGAAGAAATGGTTTTCTAATCATTTTGTTGCTAGACTTTCTTCTAAAGTCTAAAACATACAATTTGTCAGTGGCTGTATAAGGCAAGCCCCAAAGCCCATTGGCATGAGAGTATCTTCAAATTGGTGGAGATCAATGGCCTGAGCCTGCATGTGGGGTGGGGAGGCTTTGGCAAGATGGAGAGAAAAGAGAAATCAGTCTCTTCAGTCTCTTTAGGGTTCTTCTGGTGTAATTCCCTTTTAAGACACAGGGAATTCCAACCTCTCTTCAGGGTTATGAAGGGAGAAAGACTATCGGAAGAAGCTAACATGTAGGACTTTGATCTTGTCTTTATTTTCAGTTTGCTATAGAAAACAAGACATCAGAGACATGTGGGAAGGAGAGCAAAATTGAGAGAATATAGTTTTAGCCTCATCAGCATGCAGATTATCTATGAATATGCAAATAATTTGCCACATAACAAAAATTTTCAGAGTAAATATTTTCTATATCTACCACTTGTTGGTATAAGGTTCTAACTACTAAAGAAGTCTTACAAAATAAAATTTTAATCCATTAGGATAAGGAAAAATGTTTTTCAGTAGACTTTTTCATGTCCAAATAATGTTGAATCTGAGACAGTACTATTCAAAACCTAAAAAATTACAGAGACAATGGGATAGATCATATTGCAATCATTGTTAAAATACTTGGTTAGTATGAGGAAATCTGGAGTAATGAATTCAGTTCTGAGTGCCACCTTTAAGGAAGGACATGGATATAAGCAGGAAAGCATCCAGCAGAGGGCAGCTAGAACCATGATGGACCTTGTGTTCATGCCATGTGAAGATCATTAAAGGAACTGGGAAGGTTTAATCTGGAGAAGAGAAGAGTTGGGGAAGACATGACTCTTGCTGTCTTCCAGTAAAAGATGGATTAGACTTCTTGGACTTGTCCCCAACAGCAGAACTAGAAACAATGACAAGAAGTCACAAAGAGGTAGGGTGAGGCTCGGTGTGAGCAAAGACTTCCATACAATTAGCGCTGTCCCAGAGAAGAATGGGCTGCCTTGGCAATGCTTTCATACAGGACCAAGGTCTTAGGTATAATGAGAAGAAGATTCCTATTGAGGCACAGGTTGAATTAGATGGCCTCAGAAGTACCATCCTACTCTGAGAGTCTGTTCCAGATCTACAAGGTATAATTAAAAGTACCTTAACAAAATAATAATTTTTTAAAAATACCTTAACTATCAGGACCACAAAGAATTTGGACTGAGTTTAATATTGAAGACACATCTAATTTGAAAAGCCAACTGGTGAACACCAAGTACTGTAACAATTGTGTCTTACTTCAATGTTAATTAGAAGCCCTAGGCACTGACAAGATTGTCCTGAATTCTTGATATAATTTTATTTTGTATGAATGTGTCTCAATTCTTGAACAGAAAAAAAAAAACTCATGTTACTAGTCTGAACTCATGAGGATGGGGAGGAACTACTCTGTCTCTTCAAAAAAAAAAAAGTCAACCTCTCTCATGTTTTCGCAGGATAGATTTCTTTTAAGGACCACTATAGCCTCTAGTGTGTATATCAGCTAGTTTCCAGAAAATGTTATAACTTCAGCAAAGCATAATGGTATTCCATAATATTTATCAACATATGAATAGGGAATGTACCATATACAATAGAAACAGAAGGGCTTAATTATTCCTCTCTCAATCTAAGACTGTCACATAGGATGTGGGATAAAATTATTTTCCAGCACCTCAAACACAACCTAACACTTTCATGAATGAGGCGTCCTTCCAAATTAACACAGGCTCACACTGCCAAGTCCTGGGGGAAAGGTTTGCTTTAGGATAAAGATGACCAGTTTCGATCTTTTCTCTTCCTTTTTTGACTGTTCCACTTCTGAAAAAACATAGTTGAAATCACTCATGTACAACAAGCTGCCAAATGTCCTACTTAAGAGGAGGTCTCTACTGCTATAGGACATAGCCTGCCTTTTGTTTGTCCTTCCTTCCTTCCTTCCTTCCTTCCTTTCTTCCTTCTTTTCTCTTTCTTTCTTCCTTCCTTTCTTTCTTTTTTTCTTTCTTTCTTCCTCCAAGTCCAGAATCCTAGGACTCAGCCACTCCATCCTCGTGTATATTTCATGCTTTTAAAGCACTTCATGTTTTCTCTTTCTTGGGGACAAAATTAGACTGCCACTTGTTTTTGGTTGATGGGTTTTCCCCAAACCCTCTTATACCAGTTCATCAATATTCATGAAGAATTCTATATATTAAATTTACATAAGCCCAGGACAGGAGGAGCTGTATACTCCCAAGATTCTAATCTCCTATGAGGAGTCTCTGAGGCTTGCAATAAATACCTGGATTTATTATTCTGTTCACTCGTTTGGCTCAACTCATTCGTTCACACTGAGCTTAGCTGACTACAACGGAGCCAGGTGCAAAAATGAAAAAAAGAAGGGAGGAGGGGGGAAAAGGCAGGGAGCAGAGAACTTACTGACTACACCACTGAGTATTCTTACTTAGAGCAACAACACTAAATAAAAAGGCTTGAAGCAGTGTGAGGAACAGGAATCAATTCAAAACACCCTGAGAAATATATGAGAACCTCCCCATAACATCTTATAGTTGTGCAAATTCAATATCAGGTCTGACTATCTTGGGTTCCATGCAAGAATGTTACCAAAATGATCTCATTAAAACGTATTCTTGTCAGTAACTCAGTCCTTTGTATGAACTTGCCTAATGGTGAGATCCTAATGTATTTATGAATGCAAGAGCTACATGGAACCAAAAGAAACCTGTTACTGAAGGTAAGGAAGGGATGGGGAGGTGCATTGTGAGGCATCCTGCAAAATTCAAAGCTAAGAAAGACCTTAGAGACCACCTAGCCCAACCCCCTCATTTACCCATTAAGTTCCCCATCACTAAAGATACTAAAGCATGTACTAGATGACTACATATCCAGAATATTGTATCAACATTGGGAAGAGAGTTAAATTAGGCCACCTCCAAAAATCCCTTCCAACTGAGAAATCCTATTATTCTGCGAAAAACCTTTCTGTTATTCACTAGGACTTAAATTCATAGGAGAAAGAATACATAGGTATATCACAGCTGGGCATTTCTGTATACAGAATACGGATATTACAAAACCCTTCATAAATGTGAATAACCATTTATTCAGCCAATAGACTTTGAAGTGCACACCATGTTATAAAGATAGCTAAAGAAATAAAAAGATGGCAAAATTCCTGTACTCAGTAAGCTTACATTCTTCTCGTGGCAATATAATATATGTGTATGTGCATATATATATGTGTGTGTGTGTGTGTGTGTGTGTATATATATATATATGTATGTATGTATATACATATACATATCTATGATCTGGACAAACAAAACATTCTAGAAAAAAAAACTGAAGAGAAAGTTTTAGGCAGCATGTAAGTTGAACCTTGAAGGCAGAGGATTCTAGAGGGCAGAAATAAGGGACAAGTATATTACAGGTATGGGAGTAGCTTATACAGATGCTTAGAAGTGAGCATAACATATCAAAATTTAGAGTTGGAAGAAATTTTAAGAGATCATTAAATCCAACTCTTTTGTTTTACAAATAAGGAAACTGAGGTTCAAGAGTGACCTGCCCCAGGTAACATAGGATGCAAGTGTCTGAAGCTCAACTGAAACCCAGATATTCAAACTCCAAGTGCATTCTATCCAGTGTGACATGCTGCCTGTCAAAGAGTTTCATTAACCATCTCTTAACAATATGTTCTAGAACAGGGGTGGGGAACCTGCAGCCTGAAGGCCATATGTGGCCCTCTAGGTCCCCACCACATTCTAGAATTTTGCCAGGAAACAAAGTCAAATTCACTGGCTCACCATTTGCAGATTTCATTCTCTTTCCTTTTGAAACTGGTTGAATGCTTGGACCTGAAGAGTAGTACAATGTCAACTCGAAAGGAAGTCTCTAGAGAAGTGCTCTAGGGATCTGCACTTGGCCCTAAACTGTTTAACATTTACATCAGTTATTTGGATAAAGACATGTCTGGCGGGTTTTTAGATGATGCAAAGCTAGGATGGATTGGATAACAGAATCCAGATGTAAAGAGATCTTGGCAGGCTAGGACATGGGGCCAGATCTAATAAGATGAAACTTAAATGAAATTTAATAAATAAGTAAGCACATATTTGGTTCAAAAAAGCAATTTTGCAAGTTCACAATAAGGAAGGTATGTTTAGATAGTAGATATTATTTAAAAAAAAAAAAGGTCAGCAGCCCTGAGCCAGACTGGACCTGTCGCCATGGTGAACAGCAAAGGTAAGTTCTGCGTAGCCAATGTACCCTCCATGTACAGCCTCCTGGGAACCCAGTGAATTCTGAAACTGTGCATCTTTCATAGGTTCCACCATATACTGATGCTCCATCTGCTTATTTATATCATGGGCATTGTCAATAAACATATATCAGGTACCTATAATATGCCAGGCACTGTGCTAAGCACTGGAAATACAAATATGAAAAAGAGATAGTCCCTCCCCTCAATGGGCTTGTAATCTAATGGGAGAAGACAATACACAAAAGAAAGCAGGAAAGGGTGGGGCAGGATATTCCTGCAGTAAAACCTGAAGCAACTCTTGGGAAATAAAGTTAACTGAAGAATGCTGAGCCCTCTGTAAAGGGAGCTGTGGGGAGGGGTTTATTGCTCCACCCTCCAACCCTCCAATCAGAGGGCAGTAATAACCAAGGATGCTGAGATGCTGAGTTATTGTTGTTCTCAGTTATATCCGACTCTTTGTGACCCCATTTGGGGTTTTCTTGGTAAAGATACTGGAGTGGTTTGCCATTTCCTTCTCCAGCTCATTTTACAGATGAGAAAACTGAGATGAACAGGGTTAAGTGACTTGCCCAGGGTCGTACAGGTAATAAGTGTCTGAGGCAGGATTTGAATTCAGGAAGATGAACCTTCCTGACTCCTGGCCCAGACCGACATGCATTATGACGCCACCTAGCTGCTGCAAGGTGTCAAAACTTGATCATTCTCCTTAATGATGGGATTTCAGATGATGGGCTTATCCTGGGGAAGGTTTGATGTTCTTTGTGTACCTAGGAACTTCAATAGTTCCCACTATGTCAACTGTGGACCCTAGTGCTTCTTTGTTTCTACCTATGGATTAGTCTGTGGCTCTTGGGACTATAGTCCCACTGGCTAATTATCCACTTGGTCACAAATATTCCCTGAGTTCAGTGGTGCTGGTGGATAAAGCATATGATCCTGGTACACGGTCTGGAGCTGGGACCACTGTTGATAACATTCCCCCTGCATCTTCTTCTGCCCCTGCTCCATCCCCCCCAATGCTGATCAACTTGCTGACAAGTAGGGGGCTAAATGCTAGTACCTCAGTGGAAGGGAAACTTCTCATGGTGGCTACACCATCTGGTGAAGAGCTTCAGTCACCGCTGGGCTAGAAAAGATATCACATACCTTCCACAAGTCTCATGACATAATTACTTTTATCATTTTAACCTGAGGTCAAAAGTTAGCCCTCAAAAGTTAGTCAAAAGTTTGTTGGGGACATCTTTCTAGTGCCCAAACCTGCAGGCACTTGTCAAATTTAATACTGAACCTGTAATGGTATTAGTAGCTCCTTAAAACATTTCAAAGTCGGGGAGGGAGGGATCTATTCATAAAATGAATGTGGGAATCAAAGGGAAGAGGAGGGGAGGGGAAAATGGGAGGGGATGGGAGGGAAGCCTCAAAAAATGGAAGGCCTATTATTTCAAAGACTAATTAAATTTATCCTGCTTACCCCTAGGTGGCAGAACTAGCAGCTTTGGAATTTCTAAAAAGCCAAATTTAGGCTTGGCATAAAAGAAAAACTTCTAATAATTATAGGGATCAAAAATGGAAGGGTCTGCTTTGTGGGTTCCCACACACTAGTTAGTATTCTACAAACAAAGAATTGTTTCCCTAAATTGGTTCCCTAATTTATCTTCTTTGTACATAGTTGTTTTCATTTGTCTCTCTCATTAGACTTTGAGCTGCTTGAGGGCAGAGACTTCTTTTGCCTTTTTTTTTTTAATCACTAGCACTTTGCAGAGTGGCATATAGAAAGCACTTTAAACACTGCTTATTGAATGTTGACTGACAAAGTCAATTATGATGTCGAGGGCATTCTTACTCAGCTCTGGGTGGGCTTTGGCTTCTGAGGTCCTTCCCGACTTTGAGATTCTGTGATTCTATGGTTAACTCAGTTATAGTTTTCATGGATTTGGCTGGCCTAGTTCTACTATTCCTTGTCCTCTGGAATCTGCCTCCTCTGCCTTTAATATAGCCTAAGAGATCCTTAGGTCTAAGAATATCTGTCTGCTATATCCTTCTACCTTGGTCATCACCTATTATTTTACCATCGTCTCAATGGCCAAAGTTGCCCGCCAAATTCCCAGCCAAAAAAAACCAAAAAAACTCCTCTTCCCTATCTGAGCCATAAAGCTATCACCCATTGGGTTTTGACCTGGTATCATCAAACCCTGAGCTAGAAGACTCTATACTCTGACCCCACCTTCATTTCCATTTGAACTGCTTCCCAAGTAAATACATTTCAGTTTCCTAATATATGAGTCAGAATAGTGTACTAACCAGAACACTCATATTTCCCAAACCCAAACATGCCAAGAGCATATAATATACCTAATTTGTTTTGTTAATTCTCAATTTTAAGCATAAGGGGAAAAAAGAGGGTATTGTTTTTAGGTATTCTGGAAATCTAGATGTAGGTGCCTTTCTTAGGCTCTTCATTATAGCCCTATACAAGGAGAGATGGAAAAAGCAAAAAGATTAATGGTATTTTTTTCTACCAGCTCTTCTAAAAGCCTTCTCAGATGTCCTCCAAATCACCATTAAAAATGCAGAATCATTTAAAATAAACCCTATGATTAGCCTTTCAGTCAATACTAGATTGTGATTCTCTTAAGTTCTTACAAGCTCTAAACATCTTTTCCTATAAAGGGAAGATCTCTGGTCATTATTCTGTGGGTCTTCGCACTAGAGGCGCTATAATAAGGCCTTACCATTGGATTTTAATGGAGAATAGACATTTTTAAGATGTAAACATAATTCTAATTCTTCAAAAGGATGATTAGCCTCCTCAGCTAGCAGCTACTAGTTAGTTATGTCTGTCCAAAGAATCTAAAAGTATAAGGCCATCATACCATAAAATCTCTATTTCTGTTATTGCAGTCTGCTAAACCAAACAGCGATGAAATGAAAATTTACAACTTCCAAACAGAGGGGGATTATCACATCCTGTAGACTAAGCCTCTTTGCTGCATTGACTTCACCCCCTGCCATCTCAACATCCCTGTGACCCCACCCCCAACTGAAATGCTAACTGTTTGAAGAGCTGGCATTAGCGTTTATTGGGATGAAAGTTTCTTGTTCTCTCAGGCAAAATTTTTCTTGGAGAATCATGCAAAATTCTGCCTAAAAAGCATCGAAAAAAATTAAGTACAAATCTGACAAGCTCACTATTTTTGCTAACAAGAAGCATACTGGCTAATGTAGCACTGGGCACGCAATGTGGCCTCAGATACTACCTCTGTGACCTCTGGCAAGTCACTTAACCCGGTTTGCCTCTGTTTCCTCATCTGTAAAATGAGCTGGAGAAGGAAATGGCAACCACTCCAGTATCTTTGCCAAGAAAACCCCGAATCAGGTCACAAAGAATCAGATTCAACTGAAACAATTGAACGTCAACTGAACTATCTCCTTCCCTCCCTCTCTTCTCCACAAAGTGGTAAAACAGTTCTATATCAGTAACATAGGAAAAGTATGCCCTGGTGTTGACCTGGAAAAAGTAACTCAGTATGACATAGAGCTTGTGTGGGATGCCGTGTTGCCAAAATGCTTCAGGATTAAGAGCCTCATTCCTTAGAAAAGAGTCCCTAAAACTACATCTCCTAGGAACCTGTGCCTGAGCTCAGCCTCCTAGTTTAAAAGGACTGAAGTCACCCAGGGTGGAAAATATGTGGGTTTGTAGGACAGAGAAAGAAGCCACTGCACAGAGACAAAGATGGGGGAGGGGAGGAATTAGCATTAGAAAATGTATATGTGGGAATGGGGCAACTGTAATCTAAGAGAAAGGGTGTGGAGCTTAAGTCAATGTGTTAGGAGCACGTAGAACAAGGGTATGCAAGTTTATAATGAACGCTGAGCTGAGGCAGGACCTCAGGGAGAGAACCTCAAGAAATTAACCCTATTCTGTTAAGAGTTTCCCCACTCTGAGCCCATGAGTTCTGAAGAGCGCTGTCAGGCCTCCTCTCCCCCTCCCACCTTATTCTAGGGGACTTAAAGTGATTAATTAAGAGCTGAGGCTAGTGCTCTGGCATAGTCGTCAGGGATGGGCATGAGGAGCCAGTAAGTAATACATGATCCAATTCTTTGCTATTTACTTTGGCATTCTTTTTCATCAAGTGCTTTCTGTCTTGATTTTATGTGTCTATTGGATAGGTGAACTGGAACAGCTCAATTCCAGACTGAAACAGAGCCAGGAACTTGGGTATATAGCCTTTGGAAGTCATGTCAAAGGGGATTCCTGAGTATTCTATGTTATACTTGGTGCTTTTCAATATTTACCCTATTTATATTGCTCTGACTTGGTCCTCTTAAATCCAGTTCATATGGCTGTTATGAGACCTGAAGCTAGTAAATTAATGTCTCTCTATAATTTATTTGCCACATTAAATAGCTGACTCAAACATATTGCTTTAAAGTTTGCAAAGCACTTTACATATATTATCCCATTTGATCTCCATTTTATTGATAAGGCTACTGAAACACTTAACCAGTGACTTGTCCACAGCTACGCAGCTAGTATGAGAGACAGTTTTCAATTTTAGGTCTTCCCTGACTTCCAATCCCACTCTCTTTCCACTGGACCCTAATGTCTCTTATTTGTTTAATAAATGTTGAAAATATGCATGAATTTCAGATTCAGTCGTTCAAGAATCAACAGTCCTCTCCACTCCATTTTCATTCCACTTTCCCTGTAGAGCCCCATTCTTGACAATAGAGTTCTTCTGTTGGTTAGGAAGTGGAATTAGGGTTACACATGGGTTAGACTTCCAACTCTAACATTAGATGGGACCAATAATGGGAGCTGACATTTATATAATGGTTCAATGTTTATAAAGCACTTTACATGCACTCTTTCATTAGATCTTTACAACCATCTTGTGAAGTAGCTACTACAGGAATCATTATCCCCATTTTATAGATGAGGAAAATGAGCCCCAGTGAGGCTAAAGGACTTGTCTATAGTCATACAGCTAAGTTAGCATCAGAAGCGGGTTTCAACCCAGATCCCATCTAATATTAGAGTTAGAGGAAACAAATCCTTGTTTTATCCTAATTCCATTTCTGAACCAACAGAACTCTAATGTTCAGTATTCTTTCCACTATGTCACATACTCTCTTCAATCAAAACACATGACACCTAAAGACTAAAAAGTCATCAATATGGTTTTTGTTCTACTCATTAATTCTGGATACTTTTCCTTGTAAGCCCTAAAAATGAGGGTGGAAGGTGGGTGGTGGAGAAACACTGCTAATCTACTAAACAGAGATGTACTGATTAACTAATGTGTTTTTTGAGGATGCAAAGCCCTGTCTCTACATTCAGCACCATTATTATATGTTTAGCAGGCCCAGAGACATTTCAGCTCCTCTGCCTTTGCCACAACACATTCATCACACCTGTTGTCAGCCTTAACAAAAGAGCCAACGAGGATGGAATAGAAAATAAGTGATCATGCTGTCCGGAGAAGAGTTTCTTTAAGAAAGTTTTAAGGCTTGTTATTTTGAGGGAAGAAGGTACTTTAACCAGAGCCATGCACTAGGATCCTTCTTCCAGTGTGAATTTCACCAAGACACATTGAGGCTCAGAGAGGTCTCCAAATATCCACTCTATCATTCCTCCACTGTGATCAATTATTTAGCAAAGGCCAGTCATAAAGAATGTTGGCTTAATCCTTTTAAACACCTGTGTACCTCCTGAGAACATGACAGATGGGCAAATTTTAAAAATTCACTTTCGGTACTCGTTTGCTAGGTGACAGGGATATATATATATATATATATATATACTAAATGCAGATTAGAAAATAACTCATGCCACAATTGTACCAGTAACTAAAATCATAAAACATTAAGAAAGAAGAGACCATCTAGACCACATAACACAGGAAATTGAGACCCAGAAAGGCCAAGTGACTTGGCAATATTACGTAGCTTGGTAAAAGCAAAACATGCATTTGAACTCAGGATCCCTGCCTCCCAACCTAACATTTTCTCTACTAGCTAATAAAAATGGCGTGAATCCTGGGACACCCGACCCAATTCTTAGGTGAAGTTGGAAAATAGTAAGGGGCTTTTATGTTTTAGTAAAATAAGGTCTTCTTTTGAGAGTGCATTAATAGAGGGTCTGTTGATTAAGTTGGGAATAAAAGCATTTTATTTCCTTCATCATTAGCCTGGCTTAAGGGCCTATGCCATATTGATTGACTGTATATCATACTTCTTTTTCCTCCCACTCTCCCTCTGACACTGTAATACCATCTATTTATCTAACAAATTTAGAGTTCACTCATTCATCTTTAGAGGATGGTATTATATGGTCATCACATTTGAGTCATTGACTATCTTATCAATGGATTATTCAATAATAGATTTAGAACGAGAAGATTCTCAGCAATCATACAAGCCCAAATGCAGCCTTTACGTTCTCTAGGGAGGCTGAAGCAGATTAAGCTGTAATTAGGAAATATTTATGGGAAAAAATAAAAATAGAATAGAACAAAGATAATGCTAATATGTGATTTTCTAAGTCAATGTGGGTCACAGGGATCCTTTTGTACAGTTTAGGGGGTCCAATTTCTATTTGAGTTTGATACCACTGATCTAGCCCAACCCTCTTATTTTATAGATAAGGAAACTGAAGCCAAAGAGCTTACATAATTTACCCAAACTCACACAAGTAGTAATTGGCAGCACTGGGATTCAAACTAAGGCCAGCTGCATGCTAAAGACAGCTCATACTGGTTATCAAGAGCTGGTTGTTAAATATTCAGCATGAGTATTTACACCTCAGAAATCCATAAATTACAAATTAGACTTGATTTAGTATTGTGTTGATTTCTAGACTTAGGAAAGTGATAGAGGAAATGTTATAATGCAGGTTAAACTTAGAAGTATTCTGGGGGGGGGGGTTTCCAGAGATCTGATTGTTAAACATTTACCAGCACACCCCTAAGACCTGCTGACCCCAGAGTCAAAGTTCATTTCACAATACCACAGTGCCTGCCTTGAGGTGCACACAACATCCCGATGAAGTAGAGTAGCCCTGTTTTGTTGTCATTTTGGAAGTGAGATATTTAAGGTACATAATAGTACAGTGATATAGCCAATAAATAGGGGTGAGCTAGGGATAGAACTGGCAATAGAACTCTACTCTTGTCAGCCTTACCTCTAGTGCCCTAACATAATGCTCCAAACATACCCTGACTGAGAAAGTCAGGATTCTGTGCAGATGGGCTGGGATTCTTATTTCTAAAATTGCCCAGTGCTCTCTCAGGCACCCAGTGGGTGAGTTTGGTTGGGTAGACAATGCTACCCAAGCTCCACAAATGACTTCAGGCTTCAATTACCAGACTTGTCAAGAAGTCTGGTAACGAGGAAGTGTTTGTTGTTTTTGTAAGTTTGATTTCCACTTGGTTGAATGCAAGCGAATGATAGCGGAGATCAGGAAAACTGTTTCCTTCAATGATCTCTTCATTTCCATATCCCTATCACCACCCCTCCCCTCAATACATTTTCACAAAGAGTTATCAATCTGGTTTGGCAGTATCAGAAAGGTATTTTATTTCTGAATTCACTTTAAAATTAAGTAAAAGATCAAGAGCACTTAACATCTTGCAGCAAATCTTTTCATTTCTCCCCTCAGTTTCTCATTTGTGTTTCTGTTACCTGTTGGTGAGAAGCCTATTTCCGTCACAGGAGTCTTTGTCCAAGAGCCTGAGTCTTTCCACATTCTTTGTTGTGCATCTTTCATTGTAGGGAATAAAATCAGAAAGGGACTCTGCCTCTTTAGCCACTCCTTGGTATTTGAAGTTTTTCAAGACTTTTTTGGAGACATCTGAGGAGGAGAAGACCAAGGAGACACAGCTTTAGGAAAGCTACCAAATACAGGCAACCAAAAATATTTTTTTTAATTCTGCAGATAGACCTTTGAGCTTCTCATGGCTCCAATTAACTCCTCTAGAACTATATTTATATTCTCTCCTCCCAAATTACCGATATTTAATGGATGAATGAATGAAACAAAAACATTTATTAAGTGTTTAGATGCAAATTGCTAAGCACTTGAAATACAAACAGAAAAAGAAAAGCATTCCTACCTCAAAGAACTCACATTCTACTTGGGGAATTTCTATAGGAAATTCAACCCAGAAGTCTTAAGCGTTCAGGACTGACCAGCAAGATCCAAGTATGCTTAGGGTACATTAGGATGTCAAATGGCTGTGCCAGCTGGTCTGGGAGGGTGGAGCTATAGGGAAGATGGGAAGTCCTAATGGACCCCAGGATCCAATAGCTGGGCAATGGCAAGGCCTGGTGATCTTACTTTTCCTACTCTTTCCTTGCTCTGTCACTGGAACTCAAAGTTTAAAGAGTACAGATGGCTGAGGAGTAGGATCACAGAATCATAAATTCAGATATAAATGGGCTCTCAGGTTACCTGGTCCAACCTCCTCATTTTATAGAGGAGGAAACTGAGTTTTGGTTAGGTTAAGTTTCTTCCCCAAGGCCACAGAAGGAAGAAATGGCAGAGCCGGGCTTTGAATCCAAGTCTCTTAATTCAAAATCTAGTGCTGTTTACAGAGTACAGAGTACAAACTCATAGTAGAATGGAGAGAACACTAGATTTGGAACCAAAAGACATGACTTCAAACACTACCTCTGACACTTAATACCATTGTGACCTTGGGTTAAGTTATTTAACTTCTCTTTGCTCCGATTTCCTTATCTATAAATAGGATTACACCAGGCAGCCTTTCAGGTCCCTTCCAGCTCTCAATCTGTGACACGATGGCCCCATCACCACTGCTATAAAGATTCTTGTGTAATATTGTAGGAATTTTCCTGCAGAAAACTGTAATTGATACAATCTGCTTACATACAAAGTCAAGTTTTTATCTGGAAAACTTTAGTCCAAAAATAGTTTTGGCTCCATTATCTGGTCTTCTTCAAGTTTAAAAAAAAAATGTGCAGGCTTAAATTACTTAAATAATAATTTCAATTCTCTACTTCCTTTTGCAATGGTAGGGGCAAACACAGTGCCTGGGCTGCAGATCTCTACAATATAATTTAAAGACATCCTGCCATTCAACAACTCTTGGTTATCCTGCAGTAGGTTTTAACTAAGTTTTGTGAATTTTCACACAGTCTTGCCAAGTACTCTCCCCTTTATTCCTGACTCTGTTCTTACAATCCAGGGACCATCATTTGATCTTCTTCAAACGGAAAAAATGATCCACTTGACTTCAGCTTTTAGTAATTAGCATTAATAAACCACCCAATAAATGCCAGAGACAACCCTCAGTTCCCCTCCTCAGGTCTGATTAGCCTTTAAGTTACCAGAAAAAGAATTTTTAGATTCCAGCATCAAGTTGGTGGTGGTGGTTGTGGTCCTTTGTTCTCGAAGAGGACCAGTGATGAAGACCATCAAGTATGTGTGATTTGCATACCCAGAACAAAAGAAATGATATTTTTGATCTCATCTTCTCTCTACATACCCTTCAATTCCCTTTAGACTGTGCCTGCCCTGGAGGCCCTTGTAAAGGGAAAGATAATGCTTTGGGTTTCTGAAAAGACATTCCCTCAAGAAACTCCAAAAATTTTAAGAACTTTTAGTTAATTAAGCCACAACAGCTTGACAACACTTGAAGTATTCAGGTATTATCATTCAGGCAGAAGAACCAAAATTTGGAATTGAATGGTTATAAGCCTTCAAAAAACAAAGGACATGGCCAGAGTAAAGGGTGCCATCTTTGCCCCAGAGCAAGTTTGTTCCCTCCACAGAGCCCACATTCATGTCCTTTTCTTTTCACAGTAATATTTCCCGCAATCTAATATAGATGAGGTTTTCTTTTAGTTCCTTTTGTCCCATCACTCATATTTAATTCATTATAACTGGGTATTGCATTATCCCACCAACTGTCCACCTTGTGCTTATGTAGTCCTGTTCTAGAAAAGAAAAAAAAAACAATTGGCCAAGTGTTTTGTTTGTCTTTTTAAAGCAGAAGTACAAAAACTTTTGTAGAATACAAGACTGTAATGAGTCAAATAGTTGCTAATTTGCAGAGCTGTAGAAAAAGACATCATTTCTTTATTTACATTTTTATTTGCTATTTTGAATTATTTGTCCCTGGCATCCTGCATAACAAATATGAATATTTTAGAAATGGTTTGTTCTGTGTGAAGGTTTGAAGGAAATCTCTTATCTACTGATATTTTTCTGCTGGTCCTACCATTTACAAATACTCCTATTTTCCCCTACCTTTAAAAGCTCCCACTTCATCATTGTAAACCTGCTAGTTATAGAAACTCCTTGAGGTCAGGGACATTTTGCCTTTCTTTGTATCCCCAGTGCTTAACTCAGTGCCTGGCACAAGGTTAATGCTGAGTGCTATTTGACTTAAAGATGTCATCAGAGAAATGTATGACCAAAAAGGACAACGGGGTACTCCGGCGGTAAGAATGAAGAACAGCCATTGGAAAACCTGTGGGTACTATTGATATCCTCAGTCTGTGAAGTTGAGCAAAGCAGCCCCCCAGAACTTAGGAGGGCTTTCTCTGGCACACTTATTAGAAAGTATAAATGTGAGTCACAGACAATGAGCAGGCATGAATGGGTGGTCTGCATCACTGGAGGGAGCACTGACATTGAAAAATGTGATCGCTACATTTAAACATTTGAGAATTAATGGTGAAAACTAATACTGGATCTGATGAGACTTTTCTGAATGCTTGAACCAAGCCACGCTCCGAAGGAGAGGCAGCAGGGCGTGGTGGAAAGATACCTGGGCTTGTGGGTTAAAAGACACTTCTTGCCATTGTTGAGTCATTTCAGTCATGTCTGACTCTTCGTAATCCCGTTTGGGGTTTTCTTGGCAGAGACGCTGGAGTGGATTGCCATTTCCTTCTCCAGCTCATTTTACAGATAAGGAAACTGAGGCAAAAGGTAAAGTGAAGTTAATAAGTGTCTGAGGTCACATTTGAACTCAGGAAGGTGAGTCTTCCTGACTCCAGGCCCAGCACTCTATTCACTATACCAGTTAGCTGTCTCTAAAAGATACTTACCAGATGTTTATTCATGAGCAAGTCACTCAGGCTCATTTTATTCATCTGTAAAATGGGAACAATAATTCTTATGCTACCTTGTAAACCTTAAAGTATTAGAAAAATGTAAGCCATAAATAATGAACATTTCCTTTTCATTTTTTAAAAGCCGTTTGTTTTTTAATCTAGGGGAAGACTCACCTAATATTAATTTACTATCATCATAGTCTTGCTACTATGCAGGGCATTGCTTTCCTAGAAATAAGATGGGCACAAAGATCTTGAAACTCGAAATAATTCACTTCTGGAAAGTCCAGCTTAGCTACTTTGTGAGGGGCCTGTCAAGGGAGATTTTATCCAAGGCATTCGAGAACTTTAAATAAATCCTGCCATTTAATTGTTTGCCGTATCTGACTACCAGCCATGTTCACCTAATAAGAAAGTGTGTATTTGTGCTCCTGTCTTCTTCAGTGGGATAATAGTGATTCAATATATTTAGAGCTGGAAGCTACTTCTACCAGGATTGAGCATTTGAATGAAAAATGGCCACTCCAGGAACATCTCCCTTGGCAAAATGATCCATTTAATCAGTGTTATTGTTTATATCTAGACAGTGGGTTTTAATCTGAGTCTCTATCTGCTAATTTTAACTAGGAGAACAGAAAGGAGATGAGAGAGAGAAAAGAGACTCTCTGTAGCTGTGCTGAGTCAGTTTTTCCTTTCTCTGTCCATCATGGCAGGCATAGCAGGGGCAGGTGCAAACCCACTCCAGAAGACACTACTTTTCCCCTGGCGGATTCCAACCCTACATCCAAGAAACATCTGTCCCCTAAAAGAGGTGTTATTTTCTCACTCTATCTTTTCTGATTTTTCTCTCACTTTGGGGAAGGGTGGGGAGGGTAAGAGGGAATAATACTACAAGGTATATACTGAATAAGAAGAAAATGTGCAATTGTTGGAGGCAAAAATCTTTTGAAATGCAGAAATGCCCTACTGCCCTTTACTGGGCAACTGAAAAAAATGCAGAGCAATGACTAATTTTTTTAGAAGCATTTGCAGCAATGTGGAGTATAGATATGCTATGCTACACATTTTTCTTCTGGCCAATAAATAATAAATGTAACTTAAATGTAAAAATTAAAGCCAATATTGAAAGGGAAAATTAGCTATTAGTATTTGCTTTTAAAAATTAAGGTAATTTTGCCAACAATTCTTGAAATTATTCTATAAAACTACTTTTAAAAAAGCAAGAATTCTCTCATTGCTTATTATAACTCTAGGAAGGGAGAAAAACCAGAATAAATCGGCATATTTTTTAGCAGAATCAATTTATTACCTTTCACTGCCAGTTCTGACAAAAACATGTAATCCATGGTATATAATTAGTGCTGGGTACAAAAACTGCAACATATGGATTTTTAGCTTATACGTCTTTATGGGTTTTGCCTTTGCTATTCAGCAAGTGACTTAAAAACAACAATTAAAATAGATTTATGAAATTCTTGGTTATGAGCAGTCCAATCTCACCACTAATGGCTGGATATCAAGCCTGAATGAGAATCATTTAACATCATTTGAAGAGACAGGGAGCGAAGTAGAATGCTGGGACATTAAAATGGGATTAGGCTACTTGGGATCTGTGAAGATGTCACCCCTTAAATTGCCACAAGTACAAAGCAACTGTTTTGTTACAAACTGTGAAATGAAAAACAATTTCTGTAAACCACTCGGCAGCTACCTTGGAGTAAAAATTCAAGTTCAAGATTGTACCTTCCTATAAAACTAAGGTATATATGACTTTGGGTAGATTTTAAATATACATGTAACCTTTCATTGTGGAGGTTTGCTTGCTTTGGTATTCTTCAGCAGTGGCAAAGTTAAATAAAGAGCCCTCTGAAAGTAAATTCAGAAACAACTGGAACTGGAAATCCCTAGACATATAAGGCTTACTTACTCTCAGGAACTGATTCAAATATCTCAAGAATGACAACCATTTCCCAATAGATAAATGGCCAAAAAATATAAATAGGCAGGTCTCAAGAAAGAAGTGAAAATAATCAATAGCCATATGAAAAAATGCTCCAAATCACTAATATTTGGAGAAATGCAAATCAGAACAATTCTGAGGTTCTACCTCATACCCATTAAATTGACAAAGTTAGCAAAAAAGGAAAATGACAAGTGTTGGAGGCTGTGAATTGGTTCAGTCATTGTGGGAAGCACTTTGGAATGCTGCCCCAAAGGTTTCCAGCTTTAGAGTTTCTCATACTATTCTTAAAGACTGGTGCTCTTTGGGGAAGCTAGGTGGTGCAGTGGATAGAGCATCAGCCCCAGAGTTGATAGGAACTGAGTTCAAATCCAGCCTCAGACCAAACACTTGACACTTACTGGCTGTGTGACTCTGGGCAAGTCACTTAGCCCCAATTGCTCACAAAAAGACTATTGTTCTTCCTAAATTACTTCTTGATTAACTGGCCTTAATTTCATTTTCTTTACATATCTTCATAAAATTGGCTGCACTACACAGCTCCCCACAGGCATCCTAAAATACAACTTATTATCTTCCTTCCCTCCCCTAACATATCCCTCTACCAAACTTCCCTTATTACTGTCAAAGGCGTCACCATCCTCTCACTCAAGTCTGAAATCTTGGTGTCATTCTCAACATCTCACCCTCATTCATCCCAAATGCCCAATATGTTACCAGATTTTGCCATTTATATCTCCATAATATTTCACATGTGCTTTCTTCTCTCCATTCAGAGAACCACTTCCCACGTCCATATCTTCATCACCTCTTGCTTGGACTACTACAGCTGCCTTCTCACTGGGCACT
Source organism: Phascolarctos cinereus (assembly GCF_003287225.1). NCBI lineage: Eukaryota > Metazoa > Chordata > Mammalia > Diprotodontia > Phascolarctidae > Phascolarctos > Phascolarctos cinereus. Next base: position 211,028,462 of record NW_027556098.1, on the reverse strand, counting down.
CTACCTCAAGCTTTCCCCAACTCCAGTCCTCCACACACAGCTGCCAAAGTGATTTCTCTCAGATGAAGATCTCAATAACTCAATAAACTCTCCTTAATATCTCCATTATAGAAACTCCTCTTTGACATTTAAATCTTTACGACCTTGGCCCTCCCTTCTCTTTCCATTCTTCCTACACATTAGTCCCCTCCTCACACTTTGCAATCCAGTCATACGGTTGTCTCCTCAATTAAAATGTAAGCTTCTTGAGGGCAGGGACTATGTCATTTTGTCATTTTGTATGCCCAGTGCTTAACAATACTTGGCACATGAATTAATGAATGAAACATTTATTAGGACTATGTTCAAAGCACTGTGCTAATGGGGAAGAGAAAACGTGGAAAGCTTCAATATAACTTCATTGTAATTCACATGGAAAGGCCCCATGGTCTTTAGGGTATAGCAGCAAAGTAGATGGTAATGCTACTTTTAAAATACCATTCCCATTGGAACACTAATGCCTTGTTGGTGGACTTGTGAACTGATCCAACCACCTAGAGAGCAATTTGGAACTATACCTAAAGGGCTAAAAAAAACTGCATATCCTTTGATCCAGCAATACTACTACTAGGTCTGTATCCCAAAGAGATCATAAAAAGGGGAAAAGGACCCACATGTACAAAAATATTTATAGCAGCTCTTTTTGTGGTGGCAAAGATTGGAAATTGAGGGGATGCCCATCAATTGGGGAATGGCTAAATAAGCTGTAGTATATGAATGTAATGAAATACTATTGTGCTATAAGAAATGATGAACAGGTAGATTTCAGAAAAACCTTGAAAGATTTACATGAACTGATGCTAAGTGAAGTAGGCAAAACCAGGAGAACAATGTACACAGTAACAGCTATATTGTGCAATGCCCAACTTTGATAGACTTAGCTGTTCTCAGCAATACAAGGATCTAAGACAACTCCAGAAGACTCATGATGGAAAATGCTATCCACATCCAGAGAGAGAACTATGAACTCTGGATGTAAATCAAAGCATACTATTTTCTCTCTTTTTTTTTCTTTCTCATGGTTTTTCCCTTTTGTTCTGATTCTTATTTCACAACGCGACTAATGTGGAAATACATATTAATATGATGATACATGTATAGCCTATATCAGACTGTATGATGTCTTGGGGAAGGGAGGGGAATCTTATAAAAGTGAATGTTGAAAACTAAAAGTAAATGAAGTCTTAAAATAAATGAATGGCTGCCATTTCCATCATTTGCGTTTGGCAATGCCAAGGACTTTGGTGACAAGTACTTTCTTTTCTGCAGCTGCAGCACCTTCAGGAGCATTTTCCAGGCTGTATCTCCACAGGGGCCACTTCCCAAGATAATGGCTTAAGGCACAGTGCGCTCTTAGGTTCTGGGTCCCAATTTTGAGGGGAGATGGTGGTCGAGATGATAATGGCAATTTGGCTTGCCCAACACATACTGCCCTGCTGCCTCAGCTAAGCTGGCTATCCTGCCCTGTGTGTGGCAGTTAGTTGGCAGTTGGTGAGGATGGCCGGTAACCCTTATTCAGAGGAATTACTTTCCCAGACAATGCCTGTATGGGCTGGGCTAGAAGCAAGACTGGTGGTCTAGAGGGGTGCCACTCTCCAGTCCCCTGTGTCTATCTGCTGGTTGGTGGCAGTTGGTTTACAAGTTGTTATTGGTGGTGATGAAGTAAGTGGTCCCCCCTCTACAAAACTTTCTCCCCTGAATGATGGCTGTGGGGTCTGATGGCTTGGGGGACACTGCTATTCCTAAGGCTTTTGGGTTCAGGGTCCTGGGCTGTGTCCATCAGGTTCTCAGAGGAGATGATGGTGGTGGTTTGACTTGCCTTCCACATGCTGCCTCCAGTCTCTTCCTCAGGACACCTTGCCTCTTCTGCTAGGTTGGTACACAGCAAAGATCCAATAAATGTTTCATTGATTAATCATTCCATATAAACAGTTTAACATGAAGAAGAAACCATCCAGTGTTACTATGGAACCCTTCCCCTCACAGACCACATTGCCTTGTTTCATGCTTTGCATTCATTCCCCATTCCTCAGTCCAAGTGGACAGAAAAGAACTCCAAGAACTGTAGAAGTGAGGAGGTGCTACTAGCCACCTCTGAAGGGAGCACGCAGCAACCGAAGGAATGGTAATACCCAGTCATCATCCATGCCAACCATAAAAACCTAGAGCACTTTCAGATCTCTTGGCAGCTCAATAATTGCCTAGTTTACTGGTTACCATTTCTCATCATCATAATAGCAAATAATAATAACTAACACTTAAATAGCACTTTAAGTTTGCAAAATGCTTTATAAATATTGTCCCATTTTATCCTCAAAACAACCCTGGGAGAGACACACTATTGTTATTTGCCATTTCACAGATAAAGAAACTGAGGCAGGAAGAGGTTAAGCGGCTTGCCCAGGATCACACAGCTAGTAAGCATCTGAGGGTGGGTTGAACTCAGAACTTCCTGACTGTAGGCCCAGAATTCTATCCACTGTACCTCCAAACTGCCTCTCCATATAAAGTATGTTCAACTTCACTACCAGCTACACTCCTGGATCATAACCATCAGGCAGATGGAAACCTATGTCTGAACACCCATGAGATCCATCACCCTGGCCAGTCCTTCTACAGATTATAAATTTCATAGTCAAAATGTGTCAACCATAGCTACTAAAGTTCATCTTCCAGCGGCAGATGTAGGAAATTTATATAAAGGCTCAACTGTCAGCCCTCCAAGTGGACACAACAGGTGATAGAGTAGCATGGGCACTGGATTTGGAATCACTGCTCTTGGTTACAAATCCTGACTCTGCTCCTTACTCGGTGTGACCTTGGACAAATTACTTAAGGTCTCAGGGCCTCAGTTTTCTCATCTATTAAAAGAAAGGGTTCGACTAGATGCCATATAAATTTCCTTTCAACTCTTAAGTCTATGATAAATTTTACATGGGTACCTTGTTTTTGTATCCATACATCCTTCCTGGCCAGGATCAGTGGCTTCCATTTTTGCCATGATGGTTCAGCAGCAGGCCAGATCTTACATGCCAACTGCCCAAGACTTTCAGTTCCTGTGATGACACGAAACCATCTGGCAATATGTGAAACAGGTGGGCCAAGTACTCAATGAGACATCAGCAGGCTTGTGGTAGCCCTTTCCAAATTTCATCAATACCTTTGAGGTGGTAGCAGTAGATCATGTCATACAGCTGCCACAATCCCAGGGGGATGGTGCCATCTTGGTAGTAGGAGATACCCTAACCACAACAGCTGACTCATTTCTGTCCTGCATTAGATCTTTCATCCCACATTATCCTGAATGAAATTCATCATCTCTATCACTTTTCTCACATATGCGTTACCAGTTCACTTTGCATTTCTGGAAAGCTATAGTCTTGGCTTTCTAGATAAAGATTCATAGGTCCTCAACATATCACCTCTTATCTGATAGGCAAATAGAAGATGTGGAAAGTACCTTAGAACAGTATCTCCACTTCTCCTACCATAAGGATCACGGGGTCACCCACTTTCTAAGCAAGAATTTTATTATAGTAACTTAGTCCATTAGTCTATACAAAAATATAACTGATATACAGACTATGGTTTCCATCCTTAGTTTTTTCCTGTACTAGGAATTCTAGATTTAGAGCTGGATTTGAGTTCAGGGATTATCTGGTCCAACCTCTGCATTGAACATTTTAAGAAACTGAGGCATAGGGACCATAAGCGACTTGTGAAAGGTCCTAAAGGTAATAGAACCAGGCTTTCATGCCAAATCTTCTCACTTTAAATGCAGTATTCTTTTCAGTGAGTGTATCATGCTACCTTCTTAACTGTTCCCACAATCAGTTACTGTCTTGAAAATCTGAAAACTCACTAGGTTATCTCTTAATATGTCCTAGAAGCAGCAGAGGCGGTATTCAAACAGAGAGCTGGCTGCTATTACAGTTCCACGGAGCTCTTGAGAATAAAGAATTAAGTACCTTTCCATAACCACAGCGCCAGCAGACCATCCCAGAAGCTGGGCCCTTTACTCTAGTCCTCATCATCACCATGACAACATCATCGTTCCATTACACAAGACTGACAGGAAACCTGGTGTTATGAACAAAAAGAATTCTAGGCCTAATTGTCAAACTGATTCAAAACTGCTGTGTCACTTTGGGCCAGCAATTTTATTCCCCTGGGCCTGTTTTCTTCCTATGTAAAATGAGTTTATTGGGCCCTTTACCCATCACTCAGCTGGTAAGTCCTATAGGCTGGGTGAAGGTTATCTTTCACACCATATATTCATCCCAGATTTCCTTAAATCTTTGTTATTACAGATTCACTTTGACTCTTAAATACACCCTCCAAATCCTCACCCACAGCCACTGTGGATGGATAGGAAAAGCACAGTATCCAGAACATCCTTAACTTATGGAGACAACAAGGTCACATCTAGTGGCCAGTAATATACTGACAAGGATATGGGCCAGCTAAGGAAAGGATACAGAAGCTAGTCTATATGTTCAAACCCAAGAATTGGTAGGTACCTTCTCCCAGCACCATCCAACCAAATCTCAAGGTCCTCAAGGTCCAGGGAAGACTTCTAAGAGAAGAGATGATGCTGAGTCCACAGCATAGTAAGGGCTAAGATTGACATTTTAAATGTTCTTAAATACAGCATGCCAAAATCAAATGTGGACTCAGAAACAGGAAGACCTATAGTCAAATCCCACTTCTGATTAGGCACATAAGCACTAGCAAATTAGTTGGCCTTTTTAAGCTTCACTTTCTTCATCTATAAAATGAAGACTATAATACCAGGAATACTTACCTCACCAAGTTGTTATGTAGCTCATGATACATAAATAAATATACACACACATGCATATATATGTGTGTGTGTGTGTATACACATATGTATCTATATATCTATCAGGATATAGGTATGTATATGTGTGCATATGTATGTGTGTATACATATATATGTATATGTGTGTGTGTGTGTGTGTGTGTGTATATATATATATATATATATATGTACATATATATAAAATACATTGCAAACTTAAAAGTTCAAGTAGATAGAACAAATACTGTTAAGTTCATTTTACATAGGAAGCAAACTGAGGCCCAGGGGAATAAAATTGCTGGCCCAAAGTGATACAGCAGGCTTGAATCAGTTTGACAATTAGGCCTAGAATTCTTTTTGTTCATAGCACCAGGTTTCCTGTCCATCTTGTGTAGTGGAATGATGATGTTGTCATGGTGATGATGAGGCCTAGAGACCACAAGTAGCAAAATAAGCTTGAGGAATAGTTGGCTGTAGGCACACCTTTATGAGGGCCCCGTTTAGCATGAGTTCAGGAATTCATTACCTCTTTTTCCTTCTACCATCTTTCCCTTCCCATGCTCAGCCGGGGCTGTGGTCACATTATACCAGGGAAAGAAGAAGACAGCAGGCAAATGTGGTGAGCAGAATCGAAACATAGTAAAGATGCCATTTGAGAATTTGTGGATTATATTCATGTTACTGTATTTCTATTCCTTCATTTCCATCAATTAGCACAAAAACTGGAAATATTATAGGAATATGAGAGTGTAATTAATTATTCAAGTATCCTTTTAGGCTGACGTGGATTAGGCAGCAGCAAAGGGAAGAATGCTATTTTCAGGGCCTACCTTACATGTTGGCAGTTTTCCACTGAAATTCATTCCCTAAATAGCTATTAATTTAGATGGGTATAGAAATGTCCAAGAAGTAGTAAGGAATAAGGACTGCCAACCCAAACACAGATCTGCTTTCTGAGACTCTTTCCTTTGGGAGAACTGTAAACCTCCCACTCAAATTTAAGAAGTGGAAGAAGAGGACCCCCACACACACAATTGCCACCAGCTGCTTCCCCCAAGTTCTACTAGTTTTCTCAAATTCATTAGTTATTTAGGATACATTTCTGTCTTATTTATTGACTCTACTAGGTAATTCAACAAAGAAGTTAGAAGGGGGCAGGTAGGTGGCACAGTGGTTAGAGCACCAGCCCTGGATTCAGACATACAACACGTACTAGCTGTGTGACCTTGGGCAAGTCACTTAACCCCATTGCCTAGCCAAAAAAAAGAAGTTAGAAGAAAAATTACAAGGCTATAGAATCTGGGTAAATTGTTACAAAGGCTTAAGTTGGTTATTTCAAACCAGAAGCAAGACCCTTTTCCAATCCTCTCTCAGCCTAGTCTCTACCACTCACATTCAACCATAGGGTTTTAGCAATTTTCTGCCCAATTCTTCCTCTGACCATTGGTAGGGAGTGGGAGAAGGGGATGGCAGCTCATTCCCTTCACCCTCACCCTGCCCCCCCTACACATACACAAAGATTCCTTATCTCAACTTGTCATTTATTGAAGAACAATGTGAGCTCAGCTGTGAAGTCTCTCCCTTGTCAAAAGACACCTTATGGATCAGCACAATTAACCCTGATACCCCAAATCACTGGGGAGCAGGGGAGGTTGACTGCCTTCCACTCAAGTTGAATACACCAATCTTGAGGATCCATTTTCTAAGAGAAGCACCATGTGAACTCATACTGACACCACTCCACGTTTCATCCTCACCCACTCCTCAAATAATTTCATGAAGAAATGAGCAAGGCTAAGAAAATAGCTACAAAGGCATAAGTTGATCATTTTGTAATTTTTTTAAAAATCACTTAGAAACTGGTACATTTGTGTAATGGTTGCCTTCTTTGAAAATGCAAATATTCCTGGAGTAATACAGTAAGTCCCTAATATGAATGTTTGATAAATAAGCTGAGAAGAGATAAAGAGCTCTGACCTAACAAGCGTGTCAAGATTATCGAAAATAAAAGAAGCTGGATTGGGGGAAGTGGGGCAGTGTGGCGCTGTGGAAAAGTAGAAAGCAGGAAAGAACACTGTGTTTGGAAGCAAAGGACCTGGGTGCAAATCTCATCTCTGCACTTAACTAGCTACATGACCTTGGGCAAGTCACTTAACTAACCTCTCTGGGTTTCCTTATATGTTTCCTTATCTGGAAAATGAGAGTTTGGAATAGAATTTTTTTTAAAACCCCAAAACAAAGATAATTACTGCCCTCAAGACCTTATATTCTAATGAGGGGAAGACAGCTCACACAGAGGAATAGTAACCAGGGATGGGCACCTTAGTCTGGAAAGTTACAGGGATCCACAGGGGAATAGATCAACACAGCCAGTATGGGAGTAATGGCAATGGTTGATTTGATCATGGTTCCCAAGGACAGGAAGAAGACTACCAGGAAAATTCCTGGCACCTAGGTGGCACAGTGGATAGAGCATTGGCACTGGAGTCAGGAGTACCTGAGTTCAAATCCAGCCTCAGAGAGTAGCTGTGTGACCCTGGGCAAGTCACTTAACCCTGATTACCTCTGAAAAGCATGAAAAGAAAATGTCTGGGAAGTACAGAATAAAATGAAGTATGACTGGGGTCCACCTCAAATGGTGGGTCAGGTGAGGATATCAGGTGGACCCCAGGGCAAAAATGCCAGGGATAAATAAATTTTATAACACCAGGGCACTAGAGAAATTTCAGCCTATATCAGTACACAAGTTTGGCCAAGGTTAGTCCTAAATAATAACGATGGGAATTTTAGCAACAGTATCAAGAAAAAAAAATGAAATATAGAATGGCATTAAATTTCTACTCCTCTTCTCAATTCCATTTGTTAATGAGTATGATTTATATGGATCAGGACCTATTGGTTCCTTTCTGGCATTTTGTGTGCATGCAGCTGTGGAGAGAGATGGTCAGAGAGCTAAATGTGAATCCAGGATAGCAGTGTTACCTGGAAGTAGGGTGAGGCCGTCAATCATTATCGTCTTCATCATCAGACCTAAAGTTCGAAAGAGTTCATCATCCAACCTTCTCATCTTACTAATAAAGAAACTGAGGCTTGAGCAAGTGATATGACCTACCCAAGGTCACATAGTAGAATCACTGACTTAGAGCTAATCCAACCTCCTCACTTTACAGATGAATATAGATGAGAGTAAGAGGGTACTCTCTGACCAGGGAGGGTAAGTACTTTTCCTAGATCCCATAAATAATAAACGAAGAATAAATAAAGAGCTAGGATTTGAACCCCAGTTCTCTGACTCCAAATCCAGATATCTGAGTCCAAAGCTAATGCTCTTTCCAATACACTCAACAAACATTTATTAATTACCTGCTTTGTGAAAGGCATTGCACACCCTGGCCAACAATCTGTTTTTGCTTCAATTACCCTTGCTACTCCAATCACCACTGGGCCTTTGAACCCTGGCTGCTATACAAAAATGGGTGATCCAAAACCTTTTTTTTAAATCACTGAGGCCCTGAGAATTGTTTTTACTACCACGACCTGTTGGATTAGATAATAAATCCACTACTCAGACTGCTGGTGTTCTTTAAATATTTACTGACACCTTCTGCAATGGCAGGAACCTTAAAGAGTCCTAGGTTAGATTTCAAGGTGGGAGGCATTTTTGGTTTTTTTGTTTTGTTTTGTTTTTTCTTTTATCTACATATTTCCTTTCTTTTCAGCAACATATCTCATTTCTGTCCATGCTTACAGCAGCTATTTTCCATCTCTTTACATTACTGAGATATTGTCAAGGTTAATTAGGAAGTGAATGGTAATTTCCAGGAAGGGGCTAAATAAGCAGAGTGACAAGGAGTCCTTCTGTAGTTTTGTTGGGCACATTAGTAATTCCTGAGAGCCTGTGTAAAGGACAGATAACTGAAAGTGTCATCTTCAAGACAAGGCAGAAAACCAACGATCTGATCACATGACACCATTCATTAGAGATAGCATGACTCATTGGTCCTGCACCTCCATCAACATCCTATTTCAGATAGCATAACTGATGTTCTTTTCTCCTTTCCTAAGGTTTATTTGGAGAAATTTGCCTTCACTTCTTTCCCTAAAAACTATAATGTCACCGTGTTGATGAGAAACAGCTGCTAAATTTCTAAGTCACAGCTGTCCATAGTTCAGGGATGGGCAAATTGGTCCCAATTCACATGAAGAACCAAACATTGCCCTCGGTCTTTGTCAGAATTGCCTCTGGCATCAAGCTGAGGTTAAGAGATGGCCTGCAGTGTATATCATACTTAAATGTCTGGCTTTGCTGAATGAAAGCTGCTATATGAAAATGTAGGATGTATTATTAACACATGGCCATATGAGATCATCTTCCAGCATCAAAGAATTGGGCTGGTTCAGAAAAAATTGTGAAACTGTCTCTTCTATTTATAAATTCCACTTTCTCAACTCTCTTCTGTTTAGTAACAAATGATGGAGATGACACTAGAGTTAGAAACATGTCATTACAACTAATGAATTCATTTTCAAAAATGTGTTATTGGCTTTTCTTTCAAAATTCAAACTACTCATTCACATGAATATTTTCCCATGTATTTTTGACCTAGTATTATTCACTTGATCAAAGTTAAGTTGGGTGTAAAAAGTCCTGGTCACAATATGGAATATTGCTTTTCTCCCCTTTGGCTCCCTGGAGGGAATAAATGCGCAAGGCATTTCTACCAAAGATCATGCTTTGCGTCATGGCGCCACTGGTTTTATGCTACTCCAACAATAACAATAGGGCCATTAGTCCAAGGACCTCAGGAAAAGGGGATACTGGTCACAGGATGACACCAATTACCTGGTTGTTTTGAACTCAAGCCTTTGAAAATTTGTTCTATAGCATCCGAACCATGGTGATGGTCTGGAGAAGTAATTAGCATATTTGGTATTGATGCCAGGACTTAGGATAAAGCAAAAGGGAGCTTGGGAATGTTAGTGGGCAATAGAGCAAGGGAGCAGCTTTGTACTTGGATGGAAATGTGGTGATGTCAAGAGATTAGCCTTCAACTGAAAAAAATTTTTCCTGTTTATGCACATGCTCTGTTGGAAAATTTTTTGATGTTGCTGGATGTTATTATCATTTGAAAGTGATTCTTTGGTGTTAAGGTCATCTGAGGTGAGGTATATCTTTAATTTGAAGAGCCACGATTTCTCTTGTTCATCTCAAACTCTTTTAGAATCTTCTTTTCTTTTATATCTGTCTTCCTAATGTTGTTATCCCCATTTTAGGCTCCTGAAATTTGCACTTAAAATTCAAGAATTTCATCAGTTATAAGACCGTATTTATTAGTAAGTGCCCATTTAGTCAATGATTTCAAAAACCATAGGTCAAGGCAATAGGCCAATCTTCATAAGCTATAGAGTAACTCAGGATATTCAATTATCATTTAATAAAGCATTAACTCCTATTAATTTTCATGGTCATGTGATAAAGGTTAGATCCTCCATGAAGAAAACATTGGGATATGGGAAATATCCCAAACTATGGGAAAACATTAATAAGGATCATACAAGATGAAGAGGGCATGGATTGTGATGAAATCTATACTTAGAAGAAGTACCTAAAGAGATAATATAAATTTTTCAAAGTAGCAAAGTAACTATTTTTATTTTTATTTTATAGTTTTTGTTTGAACATTAGCTACATTTCCCAATGTTACTCCTTCCTCCACACCATTGGGGTGGGAGTGAGGGGTATAATACCTCATAATAAAGAAGCGAAAACGAATAGTTCAACAGAACTAACCAACCTATCAAAAAAAAAAAGACAAATTATATGCAAAGTCCTCATGTCTGCAAAATAGGAGGACAGGGGTAAGATGCCTTCTTAAATCTCTTCTTTGAGGCCAAGCACGGCCATTAAAATTTTCCCACATTCAGTATTGGTTATTTTGTTGTTGTTAATCTTTCAGTTTACATTGTTTTATATATATAACTTTCTTGGTTCTACTTTCTTCGTTTTACATCAGCAAAGTATCTATTAATGGTAGATGCCAATTTTTTCCAGTTATTAGAAACTTTAAAAGCTTAAATCACATCATTTTGTTAATGATGGTAGAAAACAGAGCCCAAACTTCTAGATCATGTTTACTCTCCTGAGAGTTTTACTCCCAGAGACCTACTTCGACAAATTGAACCAAAAATGTTATTGTGCAGTATGAAATTTGCTACCACAAAATCACCATTTTTTTCTTGACACATGTTGGTATATTAAATTAAACCACTATGATCAGAAAATTATCTCCTAAAAAAGTGATTTAAGACATTTAAAAATCAACCAAAAGCAGCAAATATGCAAAATAAGATCCATGTTTTTTTCCTTTTTTAATAAAAAATTATTGGAAGGACTATAATGATTTTACCATAAATAAGTGCAAAATGCTACAAAGAACTAGACATGAATAATAAAGAAAAAAGAGCAACATGCATACTAGATTCCTTTGCCCCTTTTATTTTCTACCATCCAAAATCCCTTCTTTACAATTCTCACACAGCATCCTTTACCTGAAAAGCTACGGAGAATATTGACACTTTTTTTATGTAATGGACTTTTTTTCTATTTTGTGTTCAAAATAGAGACATCAGTGTTTGTTTTGTCAGTTCTCCTAAACTAATTCACATCAGATTCAAATGAATTTCAATGAGATCTTTGAGTCTCTTGAAACACTAAACCTGGGGCATCCACATGGAGTTCTTAAGTTTAGCCTGAGTTTGTCTCCAGCACAACCACACTTCCATATCCTTATCCCCCAACAGTCCTACTCTGCTGTACAAACACCCAACCCTCTTCTCCAATGTGGGCCCCTCAGGGCAGTTATGACCTAAACCAGGGGTTTTTAATTTAGGGTCCATATTAAGATAACTTGGTCTGCAGAAAGATTTAATGGAATTTGTGGACTTGAAACTTTTGAGAACTATATTTTGACATAATGGGTTTACTTTGTAATCTTACATATGTCATTTGTGCATTAAAAACATCATCTCTAGAAGGGGTCTCTAGGCTTCACTGAACTGATACAATAAAGGATAAGAAGCCCCGTCCTAAATAAACTGATACAGCAGCTATGCAAGTGCCATTGGGAAAATTCCAACTCTACTCACCCCAACACCACTCCAGTTCAGCCTCTCATCACCTCTTGCCTGAACTATTGCAATGGCTCTCAAGTTGTTGTCAAAGACTCCAATCTCTCCCCATTCCAATCAACCCCCACACAGCTGCCAAAGTAATTTTCTTAGAGTGTAGGTCTGATCACCTATTAGCTCCAGGATGATCATCTCATTCTTTTTAAAATTTCTGTATCTTGTCTAAGTTTTATGATGTATGTAATTATTGATAAATGTGTTGATATATTGATAAATTTTGTACATAATATATAAATAAGTAAATGTGTAGTGTTCCAAAAGTCTCAATGCAATTTTAAGCTTTAACAGCTTAAATATACATATTGGAAGGGTACAGAGTGAACTATCAAAAAAAATATTTGGAAACTGCAGCTCTAGATAATTTTCTAAAATTATGGGTCACGGATGAGTGGCCCATTTACATTTGTAGAGGGAGCTTCCATAATAGAAATTCTCTACACTAAAGAAGTCATAAAAAATAAATAAACATATCTGCAGTTACTCAACTATAGCCAAAAAAAAAAAGGAGGGGGAGCCCTTTTGGGCAAAAAGTGACACAGGTCTCGTCACAAAAGGAATACTGTTTCTAGGCTACTGTTCTTAGGTTTAACCACAGTCTAGGAAGTAAAAGCAATAGCGTGCTCCTCAGTAACAAAGAATAAAAGCCTCTTATTACAATTTAGTTACTATTATTGTTGTGATATTTTAACACACCTGGGATGCCTGCCAATCCACATATTATTTTTAAATGGGAGCAAGATGAGTCATCTCCAAGGCTCATTGTTTGAGAACATTTGAATGTAGACCACCAGGAGTGATAACTCAAGGTAACTGAGCCATAAGAATAATGACCAGAATAATAATGACCAAAATAACAGCAAGTTTGGAAGCTTCACTAGAGCAGGTTATTAAAAGACTATTTTAGAACAATGATTCCCAGTCATTATTTCTTTGATTTCCTAATACCTTTCATCCTATACCCTAAAGGCACTGTATTCTATATTTTTTTTAAATTAAGTGAATTTAAACCATCAAATCTACTCACATATTTTCCCCTCCCATATTTCCTCCCTTCAACTTAGAGGAAGAAATATCCATTATCTCTCCCATTACTTCTTCCCTGACTGGGATCCTTGGATTGTTAAAAATCATCAGGTTTTAAACAGGCATAGCGCAATCATGCAGTGAAAAGATCAAAGGACCAAAAGACTAGAGATCTGGGTTCTAGCCCTCAACCAACTCACACTGTGACCTTGGGCAAATCACTGCATCCCTCCGCGACTCCGTTTAAACTATTAAAAGGATTAATTCAGGGGTGGTGACACTTTGGGCCTCTAGGTCCTCAAGTACAGCCCTTTGACTGACTCCAAGTTTTACAGAACAAATCCAAAAGATTTGTTCTGTAAAACTTGGACTCAGTCAAAAGGCCACACCTAAGGACCTACAAGGCCACAGGTTTCCCACCCCTAATGATCTCTTTGGCCCTTTCTAGCTATAACATTCTATTGTTCTACTTTTGACAACAGCTAGGAAAGGTAGGAATTACTGATGAAAATATGGGTTTCTAGAGGGTATTCAAAGTGGTTAATTATGAGAACAGCAAGGAAACTGGCCTGCTAGGTTTGCAGAGCTTAATCGAATCAGATCATGTTTAGGACAGACATTCAGCTGGCTAATTTAGGACCCTCTTGACCCTCTTTATGATGGTGACTTGCCTAGAGCTTTCTACGTTTGCACAATTGGTATTTTATTCCAGACTTTATCTACCCTCCCCTCATTTCATGACAAGAGTGCTTCTGAGGAGGTCTAGCAACCTGGCCTTGGTTTTTTATCGCTGTTCCTGCTTTATCTCCAGTTCCTGACCTCTTTGTTTCTGGCCCCAGTCTGGGAAGCTGACCTGGATTCCTGATTATTCTTCCCCTTTGGTTGATTCTGTTCTGTGCTGTTAACTCATGTCTGTGCCCAGACCCTAACTAATCCAGCTACAGCTACACTGGAGGAAGTGATTAAGCTCCTTCTCCAGACACAGAGGCTCTGGGACAGTGAATGGAATCATGCCTCCAACTTTCTAAACCAAATACCCTTTCCTGGCCTCTATTCCACATACATGGTAGTAGAATATAACCTCCTTGAGTGCAAACACTCTCTTCACTTTTGTGTTTTTATCCCCAGAACTTAGCACAGTGCTAGGCTCCCAGGTTGTTGTTGGGTTTGGCCTTCATTCTCGAAGATGACCATGATATCAGGGACATGATGACATGACTTCAATTGACTTTGATTTGAGTGAGGGAGGGCTGTGCAAGGTCACCAGCCTCACTTTCTCCTCCAGAGCCATCTGGGTCCAGTGGCAAGATATAGATCAGGAGGACTGGAGATGGATGTAGCTAGGCACATAGCAAGTGTTTAATACCTACTTTTTCATTCATTCATTTTTTTATTATATCATGTATATTATATCAGTAAGCGCGTGTCTAATCCAAGGTGGGGAGCCTGAGGCTTCAAGGCCAGATGTGGCCTTCTAGGCACTCAAGTGTGGCCCTTTGACTGAATCCAAACTTCACAGAACAAAACTGGATTCAGTCAAAGGGCCACACTTGAGGACCCAGAGTCAAGGCCACAGGTTCCCCACCACTGGTCTAAGTTCATAAATAGCCCTTTACCATCCCTCAAAAAAATATCTGGGGTTGCACCAAGACCCCTTTTCCACTGCACCAAATGTGGAGTTGGCATGTGATGAACCAGGCCACTCCTCCTGGATTAATTAGTGCACTCTCCTCCCACAAAACTTCTCAGAGGTCTTCTCTCTGAGTGTTTACAACAAGCCACTCTCAGATCCCAATAAAAAGACTCTGGTTGAATGTCATACGTAACTTTACCATCTGGGTCTTTTCCAGGAGTATTGCTACTCTCTCCATTAGAATGGGAGCTCTTCGAAGCCAGGACCATGTCTATCCCAAAGCTTAGTACAGTGCTTGGCACAGAGTAAGCACTGAATAAATATTTGTTGCTTAACTTGCAATCTCTAGGAATTTTTTTATGGGAACCACGAAGCAATGGATTTGCAAAAATGACCTTCTAAGAATCTGCCTTTTTGCAAACTGATGCCAGTTTTCCAGACAGCCAAAAAGCACCAGTTGAGCAGTAAATTCAGGAATACCTCTAAAACCAACACAATCAAACACAGCCTATCTTATCTCACCCAATTAATGCCTATATAAGTGCCTATATTGCAGATTCCTGACTGCTCTGCTGCCACACTGGCAAGAGAGTTGACCTTTAATGCCAACTAACAGTAGCTTCAGAAAATAAAATGTGTGTGTGTGTGTGTGTGTGTGTGTGTGTGTGTGTGTGTGTGTGTGTAATAATTTGGGGCCTTTCAACCAGAGATGTGCTAGTGCATTTTTAACAGATGACTGGGGTGGTAGGGAGACCATACCCATTATTAACGTTTCCTCCATAGCTTTCTTAAGTCAAGATAATCAACAAAACAATAAATTAAGCTCTGATTTGTAGCATTTGCCAATTCCCAAGGTGTTCTTGCTCACACTGAAAATTTAACAATCAGCTCTCTCAAGTGAGCCCATCACACCCCTGCTTTCAATCCCATCTCTTTCCCACAGCCCCACAAGCAAGTCTCAGGAGAGGAACTGAAATTATAAAGGCCAATTTCAACCCAGTAAATCTGTGATCAGAGAATATTTTCAATGAATTCTATTACTAAGATGAACCCATTTCTATACAGGGAAGCTAAAGAACACTATTTCCCAAAACCTCAGATAAGTGTTTCTGCACTGGCACAGCAAAGTACTTTCTGGACAATTCGCTAATATACTCACAACTATATGACCAGGCTACACATAAGAGAAATTCCATTTTATCCACATACCCATCTGCCTCAAATACTGATTGATGACATTTCCTTCTGTTGCCCTTGTAGTTAGTAAGGATAAATAGATTCACGATAGGAGATGCACTGGTTGTACACACACAGGTAAGACCAGTTAAAGAAGTCAGGAAGAGGGGTGCAGCTAGATAACACAGTGGATAAAGCACGGGCAGGGGCCCTGGATTCAGGAAGACCTGAGTTTAAATTTGACCTTAGACACTTGACACTTACTAGCTGTGTGACCCTGGACAAGTCACTTCACCTCATTGCCTCAAAAAAAAAAAGTCAGGAAGGAATAAAAAGGCTCTGATGAGTCAAGATTAGCTTTTTAAAAAAAAAATTAAAATTCACATCATTAGTAATAGTCCAGGCTAGACTCAGGGATCACATCACAGAATGAGACTATGCATAAAGCCAAATACATTTTGTGTTATACACTGTAATTGGAACTTTTCAGGACTTAAAAAAAAAAAAGAGAGAAAAGTCAATTGCTATATAGGCAATAGGTGACAACTTGGCATACTCCCCAGGACTATCAGGTCACTGATTGAGGCAAGGTTAACTTATCCTCCTTCTAAAGTAGATAAATACAAGTCCACTCCAGTTTACTGTAGGTAGGGCTTCCCAATGAGACCAATAAAACAGAAGGCTCGTCTGATCTTCGTGTGCACCAACGATCCCATAATGCTATTTTTGTAACCGCAGAGATTTACCAGTATTCTTTAACCAAAACCTCAATTCCTTCTAGCTATTCTTGTCAGAACCCAGCGATTCACTCTGATTCTTCTCTTCACATGCTTCTCTTTCCAGGTTGACAGCTCCTTTCTAAGGGCATCTTTATATCACATTTTGGGATGAGTAAGCACTGCACCTAGGCTAGAGAACACAGTTTTAAAATCTCTTGCCCCTAAATATTCACAATGGCTATCTGAGAGCCCAGAATTTTCTATGGTAACTTTATTTCTGATTTAATACTATTATCTTAATTGAATCAAGTCAAATGAGCTTTTATCCACCTAGGCACTATACTTTGGGCCACTTTCATTTTCATGAGGATATTTAAGAGGAAATTCTCTAAATTTCTAAGTTTACTTAATAATTTTTGCTGCTACTTGACAGAACTAAATGAAGCTCTTCCCTTCTCTTTTCTCACAGTTTCAAAATAGCACTGGATCTCTGATAAACAAAATTGATTTATTTAAAATAAAAATAACGATCTCTCCTTACCCACCAGCTCCCAGTTGCAAAATCCCACAATCCTCAATTAGCAATGATTTATTTAAAGCAAAAGAAACAGGAGCCTTTTTTGCCCCTCACTTCCAAAATGCAGTCCTGCATCAGTCCTTCTCATAGACGATTAAATAGACATGTGCACATTTAGAGGACAAGCCTGGTAAATGCTGTCCTAGGATGCTTGAAATGTATAAAAGCTATTATCCTAATTCTGAAAAAACTTACAAACATAAAAATGTACATAATTCCTCCCCCTTCCCTTTTAAAGTTTCACTCACTATGCTACTTCTAAGTTAATTTTTCCTCCTTCAGTTTGATTTCTTAAGTATTTAACTAAAAGCCCAGAACAATGACAGGAACAGTGAAAAGGGCCATAAAAGCTATGCCTACCTACACCTGATATCTAAGCAAAAAGTTAAAAACTAAATCTAAAAAATTTAATTAAAAATTTTTAAATTTAAAAAATATAAATTTAAAAATTATATGAAAATTAAAAAATGACAAATTCAATCAGCCAGATGTTTGGTGGTGTGTAGACAAACTAGCCAGAGGACCAACAACATTTTTCACTTTTGACAGCTTTGATGCTGTCAAAGCAAGGGCAAAAAACTCAGTTATCAGAGCGGAAGCAACTGAGTCAAATAAAAGTTTATTTAGTAAAAGAATATCAAAGGAGCCTCACACTAGTTTATGTTCTTGCTGGATCTGTAAGTACTATGCCAAAAAGGCATTGCTGTGTTGTATTTAGCATCTGCATAGTTATTTATGGTTGACTTACTGTCATCTTTATTAGTTACTCCTGTCACCCATCACGGTGAGACACCTGCTCTCTCTCTCTGTCACAGGTAGAAGCTGAGGGACTGCACTGGAAAGAGAAGCCAGGCCCTTGTCAAAGTACCTCTTTGAAACATCACAAAAATACATGGAGGTGTTAACTTCTTCCAGGAAACCTTCTGAACATTTAGGTTCGCATTTCTTCAGCTAATATGACTAGATCCAATAAAGACATCCATTTTTCATGCCACAAGACCAACCAAGGCCAAACAAGTCTTACAGAATCAATTTGAAATAGAAAGTAATTCTATTACCATCAATCAGGGGAGCATGCCCTGGTTTAATAAAAAAAAAAAATTTTTTTTAAAACACTCAGGCCATCTCATATGCTGCAAAAACCCAAATGAATGTGGGGAAGAAATGTTTTGAGTGGAAGGAAGATGGACATTACTAACTTTTGATGATAAAAAGAAGTTAATTTAAACCTTGTCCTACAGTGACAGGGTATGTTATGTCATAATTAGCACTTAACTTTAAAGGACACTCCTGTTGGAATGTATATGTTCTGAATACATTCTTACTAAAATCTGATTGATTTTTGTTTTTCATAGCAGCCATATGTCCTGATGATTTCTATCCAATTCTAAAAGGACAGGGACATAGTCATCACAGCTGCCATTTTGAAGATTTCAAGAAAAACGGTGAGGTTACCTGAAAACTATAAATGAACCAATTATAATCAATGCCCTGTTCTGTTCAGGTATTTTTAAATGGTTCTATGGGCATTAATAAACTGTATAGTTTTATTAAAAAGACTGTTCCGCCACAGTTATATACAAAGAATTTCTCTTTTTTTAATGACAGAGTGGCAAACTTGGTGGATCATGGGGAAATGATTAATGCAATCAATCTATCTTGACTTTAGCAAGGCTTTTGATTCTGTCCCATGTGACACGCTGGGAAAATAAGGTCAGGACCAGATGACTATTACGTAGCCATGTTCAAAAATGGCAGGAGAGTGGTTATGAATGGATCTTTGTCAACCAGATGGGTTGCAACAAGTGGTGTTTTGTGACATTAAACTGGGCAGTGGACAAGGGTACCAAGAAGAGAAATCAGCACCTTAGGGGGAAAAAAAAGAATCAGAAGGGAAATTAGCACCTGGGAAACAAAATTTAAAACAAACTCTGGAAAATTTTTCAAGTGAGCAAACATAATAAATGAATTTCATTAAAGAAAAGGTGTTTGATAGTACATAAGAACAAAAAATGCAAAATGCAAAAATGCATGGTAGTAACTGATTATATGCAAGTATAACAGCAAAAAGTCTGGGAAGAGATCAAATGAGAAAACATCGGTAAAGTCCTTTGCAAACCTTAAAATATTATATAAACACTAAGTATTATTAAATAGTAAAACAACCATCTGAACATGAGTTGACCCCATTGCTCCTATGACTTAATGGAACCATGGTCTCAATGGTATAGGGTAAAAAGCTAGAATGCTGGACCTGGAAGCTGTGTGACATTAAGTAAGTCCCTTACCCACTCTGAGCCTCTGTTTCATCATCTGTAAAACGAGGAGGTTGAACTTGGCAACCTCTAATGTCTCTTCCACCTCTGAATCTATGGTCAGTGGTATAGATCAAAGCCCACTCATACTTTCTCACCCAGTGTAATTCTTGTCTACATCCTCTCATAAATTATACATTTCCTGAATTTATTTAGGGCACTGTAATACTATTTTGATCCTGATATTGGGATGACAATGTAAGAATATAACACCTGCGAGCTAGGAGATCATCTTTCCATCATAGTAAACTCTTCACGACATATCCAGTTTAAGGATCCACAGCTAAAGATGAACATGAAGAATGTGTGGAAGGTTGAGAAAACCACAAAGATAGTTAATGGAGGTTTTTTAACAGGACAAAAACAAGGAACTACATTATTCAACTTTTCGATAGAAAAGAAAAGTCAATAATTATCTTAAAATGTATGTAGCATTTAGTAAAAGTGTACTTTCAGAAGAGGAAATGAATTTAAATTATAGCATAAAGGAATAGAGTCAAAAAAGTTTTGGGGATAGTTTTTTTTTCAAGTGCAGTCTTAAACGATGCAATGGGATACCAAAGGAAATAGTAGAATAACTTTCTTGGGAGGTATTTTAAAATAGAATGGATTGTCACCTCTCTGTGATAGGTTACATATGGTCCTGCATAAAATCAGCTTCCCTTCCAGACCTAAGATCCTATGATGCCATCGTAAATTTTAGTAATCAGCTGCCATTGGAAACTTTGCTTCAATTAATCTGGACATGCACGCTTATTTCCAAAGTATTTTTGTTATTTTGGGGGAAATTAGAAGAGTCTCTTTAATGTATTATGGGGTCATAAATAATTTCAGGAGCATCCTAAATTCATCCTCTTAGCTTCATCTTTGTGAATTTCTTAAAATGGGAAAAAAAATTCCAGGTCTTTCTAATTTCACAGTGAGCCTGAATATACCCTAAGCTCAAGTCCAGTATAATTCTTCCAACTCCAAAATGCATGGTCTGTATTCCAAAATAGTATTCAGCATACACAATAATATGTAAGTTTGCCATAACCTATGCTGAGAAATCTTCACTCATCACTAGTTCATTCCTCTGGTGTATTTATTGAATATTACATTGTTCTATGCTTTGAACATTATGTTTTTTGTCAGCAATGTGTAACTGTTCTAATAAACCCATTTATCATCCTCCAGGAGGCTTTGGGGCCATAAGTGCTACTCATAGGAAATGTTAGCTTCCTTTCGGGGGAAAAAAAAAGTTGAAGAAGAGTCATCCAAACCTATTGATTTAGCACCAAAATTAAATAAACCCAGAAATTCTTTCACTTTTCACAATGAGTAGAACAAGGTCAAAATGAGCATCTTCTAAATGTATAGGCTTAATTGGACTAATTCTTTCCTGATAATAATGTATATTTAAGATAGCCACTAAAAGTTGTCAATGCTAATTTAGTGAATCAATTCCATTAAATGCTGTGAACTTTTCACCACTTGCTAATCTCATCTATTAAAGCCACTGTTTTTGTTGGAAGTCTGAAGGTATAGGTTAATACTGAATTACAACAGTGCCAGTCAGATGTAAGAAATGTGTCTATACATGTAAAAGACTCTTAAAAATTCTAAGTTTGTTCAATTTCTGTATTCAGAAAATTTCCTGGAGGGAAGATGTAAAGAGATCTTATGAGCCTACAGGCTCATAATATCAATACCTCAGTAAGGTGCTTGAATTTTTTTTCCGTCTTTAAAATGCAATATTCCATAGTCTGCCTAAGGTCTGAAGCAAAAATCTGATCCATGTCATTATGGGTTGTGAATCTGGCTTGATAGGAATTTATATTTAAGTCCAATCAAAACAAAATCAATTTTTGTAGTTTCATTCAAAAAAAATGAGAGTTTTATTTCAATTTGATATCAAGAAAACAAATTTAGGAAATTTTTCTTCACCATAGACCCATGTTTTGTTCAATATAGTCTTTTAAAAATATCAACGTTAAACTTTGTTGAAGTTTTAGAAATGAATTTTACATCTATCCAGTTAGCTAATAAAAAAGCTTAGAGTTTGATCTAGAGCCCAAATCACTATCAAATATCTACACCATCTCATTTGTTTGTAGGTTGACTTCTGATTCTATTTTTATTCCCTGTGATTTACCACCAGTATCCTCTGGGTGATAGTTAAGGAAACAGATGCTGGGAATCTCTGTCCCCTCAGTTCCTGAGAGGAGGGTTCTGACTCACAGTCATGCCAGGTCCCTCCTTTGTACTCACACATACAAAGGGTGGTGGAGTAAAGCCTAAATGACTGCTTGATTTCCAGGTTCTCATTGCCAGTTTCCTCAAAGTTTCCACTTACGCACTTTAGTGCCTTACCAGCTTCACATTTGACCAGACCTTTATTATATTTCCCATTCCAAAAACCTGGACTTCATGTTCCCAGGATAAAGTTAATTAAAAAAAAAAACCCTCTCAATTGCTTGGGATTTTCCAATGCTTTACAAACTTGAAAAAAATGCATAACTTCCCTGGGAAGTTCATGTTTTAATGGGTTGTTTCATTTGAAGCTTTTACTCATACCCAGGTAGAAAGAGCCTATTACTGAGAGAGTATTACCTAAAGAGTGAATGTGCATGTGGATATAAAAGCCCATAAAAACTGTATACTTTTGGAGTACCTTATCATGGAATGAGACGAAACATTACAAAAGTGTCTGTACACTACGGTTTGAAGAAAAAGGGTTTGAAATGAAATAGAATTGTGTCCACTTAAAGGTAATATCTACACTATTAATCACTAGCCTTATCCTGGTTGTTATTATGTGGTACTGCAGAGTATCTTCCAAAATAAATAAATAAACAATGACCCAAGAAATGTAAAACAGAGAGCCATAAAACAGAAGCACTTTTCACATGACAGTGGAGACTTAAGTCTTCTCCCATAAGGCCATATTTTCATAATAACGCAATAAAACGATTGCTTTAACAGATGGATGTAAATGCACTGGCTACTCTCTACTTGTCTCTACAGAGCTGTATCTTTAAAATCCATTCTCTTCTCTCCTTTGCAATAACAGGATCCTTTGAGAGCCTTTGAAGCTAAGTTCCATGTCAAAGCCATTAAGATATTCCAACCAGGTGCCATCTGAGTTATCTGCATGTTTAGTTACTGATCACTGTTGTTGTTGGTCAGTTGTTTCAGTTGTATCTGACCCTTCATGACCCCATTTGGGGTTTTCTTGGCAAAGATACTGGAGTAGTTTGTCATTTCCCTCTCTAGTTCCTTTTACAGATGAAGAAACTGAGGCAAACAGGGTTAAGTGACTTAAGTGTCAGCTAGTAAATGTTTGAGGTTGGATTTGAACTCAGGTCTTCCTGACTGCAGGTCCAATGCTTTATCCACTGCGCCACCCAACTGCCCAATGATCCTATTACTATATATAGTTTTAATATGGCCTACAATTAGTGGACATCACAATAATGTGGTTTCTTTCCACATTAGAGAAGCATAAGAAATGTGCTATGTTATGATGAGAATGGTAATAACAGAGTAACTACCTTTCACAAAGTTAGCCCCATCACCTGCTCATATGACTCTCTGAGGTCTAAGATAAGGAAGCAACAAGTTAATTCAGTAGTTCAGTTGAAGTCAATGAATGTGGGAGATCAGTCAACACAGTTGTCGGATGTTACATAGTAAAAACAGTCAAGGGATCAACTGCAGTTTTCACTTTTCTACTGGATGCTTTGACATTGCAGAGCTACTGTCTTCTAGACAAATATTTGGAGCATAACAGACTTTGGAAGCTATGGCTAGTAACCTTCACACAATGACTCTCCTACCACCACTACAACTATCACTCTACCTCATCACTCAACAAATTTTTTTTTTCCAGCAGGAAAAAAAAAAATCCTTCCAAAAAGATAGGCCAATCATAGAAAGCTTTAATGTGAAAATTGACAGCTAAGGAGGGCTTGAGGCTTCTCTACCACAAACTGCCCCAAGACTGTAAACTTATGGTATATAATTATGATCCTTCTAATACTTTTTCGGCAAAGGAATACCTTTAAAACAAAAATCTACTGTACAATGCCAATATACGAAGTACCAAAAAATGCATTTTTAAAATGTAGCTGCAATTAATAGTGGCTTCAGAAATAACCTTAAGATAGATAGAGCAAACCATCCAGTGGAGATGAACTCCAAAACTTACCACACCAAAAATCAAATTATTCAATCAAACAATTGAGGGAAAAATAAGCCAGCAAAACTACTAGTTTTGACCAACTAAACCACTGCTTGACCAAAATGATTGATCCAATATTACACAAAGGGAGAAAGAGAAGTTCCAACAAGTCATCATTGCTTATGGTGAAATAATCTATGGTACAGATGGAAACACAGTGGCCAAATGCTTATTTTCAGCTTAATGTCTGAATCATAAAAACATAACCTTCCAATTATTCACAGACACAACTGTCTACCTTCAAAGCAATAAGTAAAGTCATACATTTAAAATTGGAAGGGCCCAGAAAAGTCATCTGGTACAATATTCTCTTTTTTAAAAAATTAGGCAACTGAGGCCTAATTAAGATTAAGTGAGCTGCCCAATACCTGTCATACTAAGTGACAGTGCTAGAATTCAAACCCAGACCTCCGCCTCCAAATTCAACACTCTTTGTACTGAACAGAGGTGCCTCCTTCATAAGTATTAGCTGAAGCTTCTACTTCAAGCAAGGCTCAGCAAATGTCTTGCTGTGCAGACATGCCAACTTCATCCTCATGTGTCACTGATGTCAATGAAGACCTCAGTAAAAATGTTGCAAAGCCAATCCTGTAACAGTAGAGGGTTAATCTATAATTTCCAATAGTTCTTTGATTTGCCCCAATGCAGATTACCATTGGCCAGTTCAGAGAGGTACCACTCCCTGAGTGTTAGTCTGACTCAGTTTGAAAGAAACAGAAATAGAAGAAAAAATTAATTCTGTACTAAAAAAATAAACAGATAATTTTACTTGGAGAATAGTTAAAAAGGGAGTATAACAGTCAGTAGGGTTTTTTAAGATTTACAAAGCAAAATTAACTTTGCCAGTAGAGCCTCCCCAGCCTCTGGGTTTTGAGATATACTTCAAGGTTTAAAACGTAAATAATCAGAGACAAACTGCTGGCACGACATATTAATTTATAGCATAGTTAGAAGTAAAAGGTTACTCATACATTTTGGTGAACTACAGATATTGTTAATGTTTTTATCTCTATTAAAACCATCACACTCCAAGATTAAACACCTGAACATAACATATATAGTATTGCTTTTAAAAGCTTAAAGTAATGAAGCAGTTAAGATTTTTAAAATTTAGTCAAAAATAAAATCTGTTAGTGAAGTTCTTTAAATTACATTTTAAATCCCCAGTTTCCTCACCTGATTTCCTCTCTTTGTAAAAGTGATTTCTACCAGAAAATTTTTGAAAGTTCTAGTACAGAATTAAACCAAGAGAGATAAATAGTTGCAAATTAAAACAAAATCCCTCTATGGTTTTATTTATTGACCTGGTTAAATGCATGCAATATTTAGGTTTATAGCAAAAAAGATAAACATAGGATTTATTTCCAAGTGAGAATGAAGTCTGACTTTTAACCTGTCCATACAATCAGTGCTCAATATATCTGGTCATCACTTTAGTAATTAAAGTGGCAAATCACAACCATGCTGGATTTACATCCGTGTGCAAAAAGGGGGGGTGGCATATAGCAGAGGAGCAGAAATGGAGGAAATGTCTCTTTAACAGATTCTTTCAGGAATACTTCTATGGGAAGTATTGGGCTTTCAAACAGTCATAAAAAGCAAGAAACAGTTGAACAGTGGCACCCAGAGGTGAAAAGTGTATTGCTCCTAGAGATTTATACTATTTGCCTTAATCTGTTTCTCAGCCATCCCTTCTGTCATTCCAAGATTTTTTTTTCTAGTAACATATGCCAGAAATTGGCTTTTCCTCAGCTGTAAGTTGAAAGAACATAGTGAAGCTTAGAAAAAATAACTTCATTTTAGAAATGTCTTGCTGCTGGATAAAGGTACATACTGATTTTGTACAATTTCCCTCTTCAAAACAACAAGCAATCACAAGCTAAGTCCATTATACCCAATCCTGCTCTAAAACAGAATACACGTTAGTGTGTCCTCCTCTCTTATCCAAGGAGGTCCACGGGAAAAGCTATGAAATTTATTGTTTAAAGTCACAAAAAGTTTCTTTCCCAAACAGTTCTGGGACTGCCATCAGATTTCCATATTCCGGTAATATGATGATGATCTCAATGTCCTAATGAGAAGGGTTGCTAGTACAGGAAACCATAACCTGATAGGTTTTAGCCATCCACACTCATCCCTGTCATCGTTATTATTTGAGGGTGGAATGGGAAGGGATAAAAGGGGAAGAAATTTTAAAAAATACAATTTTGTTTCACAGCAGACTCAAATACAAGAAAACTCTGCAACAAAGGTGCCCACAAATATGGAATCCACAAATGGGAACAGCAGTTTTGCTCGGATCGACAAGCATCTGCCTAGTTCATTTGGTGGGAGCGCAGTCCACAACCTGAACTGCAGAGAAAAATACTCTCCAGAGTCCAATAATCTTCAGGGAGCCTCAAATAAACCTTTTGTTTGTTGGGCCAAAGTAGGTCAAATTTGTTTAAGCGTCACTAAGGGGCAGATCTTATTTTTGTCCCTGTACTGAAAGGCAAAAGGTACCTACTTAATTAAGGAAGGGGTTTTATACAATGATTATGCCTGATGTAGAACTGATTTTCATTTGTTACTGAATTTCCATTACCTTTTGTCCCCAGTGCCCCTCATAACAATGTGATTTTTTTAACTGTGTAAGAAGTAAAATTGATGTGATAAATCCCAAACTAGAGAAAGTCAAGAAAATATATATTATTTCCTTTCAAATGAAAGGAACAGAACTGCCTTTTTAAAAAAAAGTATGTAAAATTTCTTTTAAAAAATTAAATAAACAACCCTCTACTTCCTATAAAAGAAAGTATAGGAAAATGTCTAATTCCATTCAAAAGAAAAACAAAAACCCTTACTTTCATTTCCTACAATTTATATCTAGATCCGGCCACGTCCGTCAGGCAGTATTCAAAATGTTCCAGGGTCAAAGAGAAAGAGAATTGTGCCTGGGTGAAAGCATAGTATCAGAATGATCTCTTCCCTTTCTGTTCCCTCTCTGGTGCCTCTTTCCCCTTCCCCACCAAAGGCAGGGGCGTTGCTTAAAGCTCGGGGCTGGCGTTCAAGTTTCCGTGTTCCCAGCCGCTGGCAGGTTTGCCAGCTGCGCGAATGCGGGGGACCGGAGGACCCTCCTGGGCTCACGCTGTGCTTGGAGATGGAGCCGCTGAGGGCCGAGATGTACTGAAGCAGAGCGGTGCTTCGATATAAACCGAAACACCTTCGTTACCCCCTGCCCAGCGATCTTATTACAGTAATTGTTTCTGGTAGCGTCAGATTCATTGCATTTTTGGAGAAGATCTTAAGGTGATTATTCCGTATCAATCATAATGATCTTACTCAATCCCTCCTGCAATTTATTTTATTTATTTTTTGGTTTGGTTTGGGGTTTTGTTTGTTTTAGTTCGGATTTTTCAGCAAAGTCAGTAGTAGCTGTCCAGAGAGAAGTGCTCAGGCCTAATCCCTGGATACATAGGACAATGGGTACGGGCACCACCTAGTGGATCGTCTTGACCTGGAAAATTATTATTATTTTTTTTTTTAGGGAGGTAAGAGGGTGGGGGCAGACTGGGAAGAATGGATAGAGAAAGAGAGAGTAATGAGTTCAGGCAGATGAGGGCCAAAGATGAAGCAGGATCATAAAATGATATCCATTCAAGGGCTTAATCTCATCCAAGGATTTAAATAGAATTCATTAAATAAAATGAGTTTAGATATGTAAATGAGCTTAAAGAGCTATATATATGATGTTAGCAAGTGTTCTTTAACTCAAAAATTTCAGAGACAGAAGACTCAAAGCCCACAATTAATTTTGCCTTTGATTTCAAGTTCTTTAAAATAAATATTGAGTAGAAAAGCAAAAAAAAAAAAAGAAAATTAGTCACTTATTTAAATTCTTCTCCTTGGTTGGATTTCAAGAATCAATATTTCAATACAAATTTAAAATGTAAAAGGTTCATTTGCCATTCATCCGTGTATCAGTAATAGACATATTAATTATTATAATTATTAATTAATCAGTAATAGAAATATTAATTTTCACTAAAATATAGCTAACATTTTTCCTGTGACAATGCAAACTTTCATTCAGTTATACACATACATTTAATGAACTTCACAATCAGTCAGTAAGCAGGAATCATATCTTACTTTTTTCTATTACCTCATGGATATACCTTAATCAAGTCCCTTAACCTGTAGTCCTGAAAGAATCTGTTTACATAACACTTCCCTCAACTGTTTCAACTCTTTCCTCTTTTCTTCTTAACCCCTCTTCCCCTCCCCAGTTCTTATACTTATCAAAACTTATCATCTTCCAAAGGGAGGATGCTTTCTTTATCTCCTCTACTGCTGTATCACATATCTATATCTATATCTATCTATCTATATCTATATCTATATCTATATATATAAAACTGTATCTTCACCTGTCTCTTAGACACAGCATGTTCATCTCAGCCTTTGCAATCCATCTCAAGGTATACCTCCTTCCTTGTCTAATCTCCCCTGTATTGATCATTCCCTAACTCTGTTTCCATTAGGTAGTATCTTGCCTTTTTCTTGCATCTTTGCAATAGTCTTTCCTATATTTCTCCTATGGAGGCTACTACATTCAGTGTGTTGCACACAGTAAGAGCTTTATAAGTATTTGTTGAATTTGACTTTAGATCTTTATGTCGATGTTGTTAAAGATGTCCAATGTGATGATTAAGACTTTTGCCATTCTTTTACTATTTATGTGATTTGATAGTGTAAATGGTTATTAGTTAGAGTAAATATTATAAGAAATCATTTCAATGTAGAATGAAACAAGTAGAACCAGGAAAACAGTGTACATGATGAACACAAAAATGTAAAGGGAAAAAACAGCTTAGAATTATTTCAGAATTCTGACCAGTCCAAGCACCAATCAAATATCCAGCAACTGATGACAAAGCATTCTACCTGCCTTTCAGCAGAAAAGTGATGAACTAAAGGTGCGGAATGACTATTTTGCTTCATCATAATAATCTTTTACAGGGGAGAGCTTGGGGGGTGGGGTAAGTTACTGAGTAGAGATGCAAAGGGGGGGATTTACCTAAGCCATTATTTAATAATGTCAAGCTGCTAGGTAGAACAGTGGATAAAAGATTAGGCCTGATGTCAGGAAGACCTGAGTTCAAATCCAGCCTCACACACTAGCTGTGTGACCCTAGGCAAGTCACTTACCCTTGTTTGCCTCAGTTGCCTCATCTGTAAAATGAGTTGGAGAAGGAAGTGGCAAACTGCTCCAGCATCTTTGCCAAGAAAACCCCCAGTGAGGTCGCAAAGAGTCAGACACGACTGAAGTGACTGAGCAACAACAGCAAAATTTAATTAAGCATTTTGAAAGCACACAGAAGAAAACAAAAAGAAGTTCAGAAAAGAGCGCAAAGTGATTTTGTCAGTATTATGTTAAATTTAAAATAAATTTTAAAAAAATAAACTGTGCATAACAGCTCATGGTTTCTTAATTTTTTCTCCAAATGCTGAACTATTTATGATTATTGATAATAGTTAAGTTCATAATAAAAAAAATCAAATTAAATAATTTTACTACATTTTTGTGTTCTGCTTTACCAAAAAAAATGGAATTCTAAAAATGGAATAAATCAATAATATTTATGTTATACAAAACTAATCAGTTATTTTAAACAGTGCTAAAAAAGTATTCAAGTTGGCAATATTTTCTTGTTCAAAGACTGAACTATAAACAAAAGAGTATTCAGAAGATTAAAGGTGTGGACAGAGGAAGGAAAAGAAACTACTTCACCAACAAAAAGGTCTTATGGATGAGAAGCTACAAGCCTGCTTTTTTTAGCAAAACTTTTAAACAATAGAGTGGAAGAACTAGGGGAAATAGGAGATTTGGTAGGAACTGTTTTCATCATTGACTTGTTCCACTTAACATATATTAATTTTAAGGAAAGCTCTTCACCTAAGATTGGCATTACAAATAAACAGAACAGGTAATTTCAGGGATGCAGACATTCCTGTCTTTAAAAAATCCCATACACCCCTTCTAGATTAGCTAACATTTGAAATTTCACACTTATAGCTTCAGTCCTTTGGCCAAAGTCCAATAATATTATTTCCTATCAAAATGCCATGATGAGAAGTAATATATTAAGCCTAACTTTTCACTTATGCTTTAGCATGAATGAATTTGTCAGATCTATTCAGGAAACAAAGTGTGAAGATTCTGGGAGCCTGAGGTTAGGAGTGAAGAAAGATATACAGAAAACATGCTAGTATTGTGGCTTCAGAACCTGAAGGTAACCTTAGAGGTCACTTGGTACAACTCTCTCATTTTACAGATGGGAAAACTGAGACCTAGAGAGATTAACTAATTTACCTAATATCACATTTCATAGGAAGAGAAACCCTTAGATTTGAACCCAGGTCCTTTGACCCTAAATCCAAAACTTAATAGGAAGGAGGAGTGAGGGTGGGAGAATACAATGATAAGGGTTTTCAGCACCAAAAACAAACTATTTGACCGTTATGCCTAAAGCCAATTCTGATAATTATTGCTAATCATCACTATTGTAAATCAGAGTGACCACTCATGACCATTCACATCAAAACAAAAGAAAATGACTTTTAATTTATTCATAAGTCACATAGTACTTGTTCTTTCTTTTTCTGACACATTTCTATTTTAATAATAAAAATAATAATGGCTAGTATTTCTATAGTACTAGCTAATAATATTAGCTAACATTCATATAGTGTTTATGCTATGTAACAGCCACTGTGCTAAGTGCTTTTACAACTGTTATCTCATTTGATTCTCACAACATCCCTGGGAAGTGTGTGCTATTATTATCTCCCATTTTACAGAAGAGGAAACTGAGACAAAGGCTAAGTGACTTGCCCAGAGTCACACAGCTAATAAGGGTCTGAGGTCACATTTGAACTCAGAATTCCTGGCTCCAGACCTGGGATTCTATCCACTGCATCACCTAGCTTCTCCATTTGGGCAGTATTTTTTTTTTTAACTTAACTATCCCAAAATACTTTAGCTATGTAACTTTTCTCAATACGCAATGAATTTAGGCTTCATTTTTCAGAGCATGATTTTGGTCATGATGGACAGAGTGCTAGCTTGGATTCACAAAGATCTGAGTTCAGAATCCTACCTCTAATACTAATTAGCTATGAGTACAAGGAGTTCTCATGTCAGATAATTGTATCACGATATAGTTTATCATGAAAGGCAACAGCGCTACCGGTGTTATACTAGAGCTTGCATCTACAACCTGAAGACCTGGGTTCGAGTCTTGCTTCCAATACTTGCTACCTGTGGATAGAGGTAGTTTACACTAGGTAATTTGATCCTCTTGACACTTACTAGCTGTGTGACCCTGGGCAAGTCACTTAACCCCAACTGCCTAAAAAAAATGTATAAAAATAAAAAATTTGATCCTCATATTCCATGCCATTTCAACACTAAAGAGAACTTTTGTTTTACAATAGATGCTACTAAGGGCCTATGTCAAAGAGTCAGTCTAGCAGAGACTTCCACAGTAAAGAAATAAAAGTAGATGTGCTTTAAATTAAAAACCCTAATAATATCTGCAAATCTATGAATATATGCACACAGAATAGGTATGCATAATTTCTGAGTATGCTCATAAAATGTTCAAGCTGGAAAGAACTTTAGCAATCACTCAGCCCATCCCCTCTCATTTTCTGGTGAGGATACTGAGACCTAATTTGACTCCTCCAAAATGCTTTAAAAAAAAAATACTATCTTATTTGCTCCTCACAACAGCCCTGCTAGGAAGGTGCTATAATTATGCCCATTATATAGATGAGGAAATTGAGGCAAACAGAGGGTACATGACTTGCCGAGGGTCACATGGCTACCAGGTATCTAAGCCTGGAGTTTTACTCAGGTCTTCCGGACTCCTGTGCACTATGGCGCCACCTAGCTGTCTCTAAACATAGATTGTTACAGTCAAGATTACAACAAATTCTGCCATAGGGCTTTTTTCTTTTTTCATAAAAAAAATAATATTTTAAAATTTCCCCAAAATGACATATAACATACTTCCTCATAAAACATCAACCCAATAATGTTTTTACCTTTGTTGTTCATATTTTCTATGCTTAA
This sequence comes from Phascolarctos cinereus, assembly GCF_003287225.1. Taxonomy (NCBI): domain Eukaryota; kingdom Metazoa; phylum Chordata; class Mammalia; order Diprotodontia; family Phascolarctidae; genus Phascolarctos; species Phascolarctos cinereus. The sequence goes on along the minus strand of NW_027556098.1, from coordinate 210,996,629 downwards.
TTTTATAACTGAAGTAATAGTGATGGTGGATTTAAATAAGTAATTTTTTAAAAGGAAGCAAACATAATGCACTTTGCAAAGGTGGGGGCCTATGATTATGAAACATTATAGATACTGTCACACAGCCAATGTTCATTAGTTTGGCCAAATTACTTTTTTAAAATTCATATAAATATAAATACATATATACATATGAAGTGTGGCTTTCTGGGTAAGGGGAAGGATATGTTTGGAAATGAAAGTTATATAAAAACAAAAGATTTCATTAAATTTGTTTTTTAATAAAACAATCATCAAGAAAAAGTGATAGAAAAAATACATGGATAGAACAGAATACTGCTTGAAGATAGTAATCTCATTCTTAGTAATCCTAGAATAAAAACTGTGATATACTGCAGACTTTTACTTCATATTTATATCTATATTATTTTGTTTATATTTTTAAATAATAATATTTGTATATTTGGTAGAAAGAAGAAGATTTTTAACTTGTATCAATTCAAACGTTAAACCAAAAGTAAAGGGTTTTTTTTCTTTCTCCTTAAGGTTTACTTTCCCTTTTCTAACCTCCCCCCTATCAAAAACATTTTTTTTCCCTAAAGGCTCCGGTCCAAAGTCAAATATGAGCCACTCAAACTCTCCAAGGAAAATGTCTAATTAGTCAGGAGTAAATGACAACGGAGTTATTGGTGACAAGCATTTTCCATACTTTATTTAGTGCCCATACTCAATGAGGCCATGGTCAGATAAGATGTTATAAAAGTCAAGAGAATTTATTTTGAATTTTCAGTTATCATGTAAAAGAAAAAGCCATTTCCTTAAACAGGAAATGTATTAATAATGGCACAAAGGACAGTATAAGTCATACTAGAGAATGCTGTGTTTCCCTTCATAAAGTAAATAATATACTTGTTTTTCAAAGAGTAGGAATTCTTTAAGGTAGACGCTCAAAGGAGGGAGATACATCTATGTGGTTCAGCCGTTTCGGTCGTGTCCAACCCTTCATGACCCCATTAGGCAGAAATACTAAAGCGGTTTGCCATTTCCTTCTCTAGCTCATTTTACAGATGCAGAAACTGAGACAAACAGAGTTAAATGACTTGGCCAGGTCACACAGCTAGTAAGTGTCTGAGGCCAGATTCGAAGTCAGGATGGTTCCAAGCCCAGTGTGCTCTATCCACTGTGCTCCCTAGATGCCCCACATATGAAGATACAATGCTATACATGTATGTGTTTTAGTACTGCCTCTTTGGCTCATTTCCTAAGCTTAATGCACATCATTAAGAAATGAAGTTTGAAGTATCTCAGTCTTACATTTTTCATCATTATTATGTTTGCACCTTGACCAAATAAAATAACATTATTTACTTTGTATATATAATGCAGATTTTTATTTCGATACAGGTATCCTCAAACCTATGCCTATGCCTTCTTCAGATGATCAACTGTAAGTGTAAAACACATCCTATGGACCTTCCACAAATAACACCATAAGAAAATAGTCATACATTTTTGCAGCATCAACATTTTCACACATTGATAATGCTGAGCTTTGTGATCCTTTCAAAAGTGAAAATGTTTCCCAAGATACTACTGTTATTCAGTCACATAAACTTCCCTTTCATCTTTGACCATGTCATTTACATTTGACTAGCCCAGACGTTGGCTGAAACGGTGCTTCTCTGTAAGTACGTAAGTAATTGAAAGAATCTGAAAAAATGTTTTAAAAAAAAGTCTTAGAATGGGAAGGGGACATACTAAAAAAATAGGCTTCATTTTCCCAGTACATAGAAATAGCCTTCAGCTCAATATATATACCAGCTCAACCTGATTTTTTTCAATTTCATTTGGAAAATTTTCTAAATCTATGGAACTATAGGAGTTTTAACTGACCATAGCCTAATGAGAATAAATCTCTTTTATAATGACTTATTTGAAAGAGAGTAAACTAGATTTTTTCCTATCCCCTTCATATAAAGGGTTGCAGTAGGCTTTTTTTTTCATTTTGTTAGGCAGTGGGGTTAAGTGACTTGCCCAGGGTCACACAGCTAGTAAGTGCTATGTGTCTGAGGTCAAATTTGAACTCACGTCCTTCTGACTCCAAGGCCGGAGTTCTATCCACTGTGCCACCTACCTGCCCTGTAGTAGGCTTTCTAAAAAAGGTCTATGACCAGGGGCAGCTAGGTGTTGCAGTGGATAGAACACTGGCCCTGGACTCAGGAGGACTTGAGTTCAAATCCAGCCTCAGACACTTAACACTTTCTAGCTGTGTGACCTTGGGCAAGTCACAAAAACCCCATTGCCTAGCCAAAAAAAAAAAAAAAGAGGCCTATGACCATGTCACCTCCAAAATAAAGCATAAGTTTAGGCCACAATGATTAAAAATCTTTTGGGTCCTTCAGGTAGCTAAACAAACATCTAAACTTCACCGACAATAAATTATTGCTTCACTCGGTGCCCTGAATACACAGAGTAAATATGGTCAGTTAAATCAGAAGCTCTAAAGGATCTTGAAGATTGACAAGTCTAACTCCTCTTTTACAGATGAGGAAAGTGAGGCCCAGTGAGGTTAAGTGACTTGTCCTGGAACACACAGCCATTTAATGATAGAGGCAGGAGTTAAACTTTTGTCTTCTCGGTGCTTCCTCTTCTGGAAACTATTTGGCACAGTGAATAGAGCCCTGGGCCTAGAATTAGGAAGGTCTGAGTTCAAATTCAGCCTCAGATATTTACTAACCATGTAAATATGGTCACTCAACCTCTGAATGCCTCAGTTTCGTCAACTGTAAAATGGGAATGCCTCCCAGAATTGTTGTAAGGATAAAATAAGAGAATGTCTATGAAGCATTTTGCCTAGCGCCCGGCACATAAACAGCAACTAATGCTTGTTCCTTTCCTTCCAAATCCAGTGCTCTTCTAGATGCACATAATGCCTCTGCTGTTCACAGTTACATTACTGCCTGATTGTTGCCCCACCTAAAGTTCCTATTTTTAAAAAGTTCAGGCCAAAGTAGGCAAGGGACCTTCTTGGAAGCTTTGAAGGGTTTTCTCTTTGGAAAAGTAATTTGGGGGGCTAGTACAACTGCAAGTCTCCTAGATTTTTGTTTTTTTTCTTGTGTTTGTACCCCTTTGTGCTTTTAACACTTTCAAACATTATTAGAGATCCTGGGTAGATAATTTTCTCCTTGAAGTCCCTTTATACTTTGGTGGGGGGGGGGTGAGGGGCAGTGAAGAAGGAAAGAAACTTATAATCTTAGGAAGGGATAGTTTTAAGGGCAGCTAGATGGCGCAGTGGATAGAGCACAGGCCTTGGATTTAGAAGGACTGGCGTTCAAATCTGGCCTGGACACATAACATTTACTAGCTGTGTGACCCTGGGCAAGTCACTTAACCCCCATTGCCCAACCAAAAAAAAAAAGTAGGAAGGGATAGTTTTACCTTGCAAACAGTAATAGTAGGATTCTTTTGTCTCTCTGATTTTTCTGTGACTTGTGATGCCCAAGGTTTCAAAAATGGCTCAGCGGTCACCTGAAAATGAGGCCTCCATAGAACCTAAGCAAATGAAAATTTGGTCTCAACAACTCAAAACTGTTAATAGACCTGAATTCACTTTGTCTGAATCAAAAATATATTCCATTAGGTCAATTTGATCAAGGTTAAAATTCACCAGTCCATCTAGTGTGATTGGCAAGATTGCCCACTATAGAGCAGACTTGACAAAAATTTTTCACATGGGTAGAACTGCTATCCATCCTCTATCTAGTTTGATTTGTAGGGATTTAAAGAACTTGGAAAGTATGCCCCCCAAAATATTTGCCCACACCAAAACATTTCCACTACTGAGTTCTTAAATTCTATCATTCCTAATTCATTCTTTTGTGCTAAGTTTGTCCTGTTTCCATAATTCACTTGGAAAATGCAAAGTTGTTTTTATTTTAAAGGGGGGATGGGTGGGGTAGCTTTCTAGAGATAAGATTAACACCCTGGTATAAATGTATTTATCAGATCACGTCCTTCAGGAGAATACAAGGCGAAACACTCCAGAATTTTGTTTGGGACCCTTCTTGGACACGGCCTCTGTGAATGATGAATATAAGTGAAAAAGTACTCATAAAAGAGTTCAGGAATCTAGTCAGCTGAATTTCCAGTGATAATCTCAATTGCAAGATCTAGTCACAATTATTTCCTTGGATTTTATCCATGTTATTGTTTATTGCATCTTTAATTCTGGTCCTATGATATGTAAAGTATAAGGTGTTGTTTTGTCTTGTTTTGTTTTGTTTTTAATTGCCCAGGTAAAGGTGTCTGTTCACTTTCGAACAGATGGAACCCCTCAGGATAAATCAGCTACACTTGTACTTTTGTCTGAAAGTTAGGGCTGAGAGGGCACTAAGAATTCCAGGAAGCCAAAAATTTCTGAGTAATGTATGAATCACAGAGAAGAAATCTGCTGCCTTCTTTTCCTTGGAGGGAATGTTAAAAACTGATCCCTTTTGATAACATAACAAGGTCAATAGGTTTTTGAAGCTTCATTGCTTTGCCTTAACATGTCTCTTGTCATGGGGTAACAAAAGTATTTATGCCCAAGGACTGGCCAGGGAAAAGTGAGTCTCCACTCCCTGCTTAGAGTTTTTAAGCAGCTGGAACCGGTTGATCCTGGCTCTCTGAGGTTCCCAGGTTGGCTGAACCTACCAAAGGAGGGACCAGGACTTGGATTCCTCTTGCCTTCACATACACCCTCAAAATTTCATAGAACTTCCTGTGTGTATAGAAAATTGGCTTAAATGTTTGTCAAATTATTTGCATCACCAAACTTAATGTCTTCTCTTCCAACCTGCATTAATAAATAGGCTTAGCTGCTTAGCAAAGGAACTAAAAAATAAAAAATATATTTCATATATTTGCTTTCTTCCACCAGAAATTCGTAGAGACAGTGAGCCTTAGCTTTTCCAGTCTTCCTGATAATCTTCTTGCTAAATTTATTTGAACAAATGTATCCTGAGGGCTAGAAGGAAAGATGAGATACAAGGCCCAAGTCATGGTGTCCCTTTCTCAACTGAGGAATCCCCAGGCAATTCCTAATACTTTTGACTTAACCGTAGGATGTTCCAGGACACACATTCTCTCCACCAATGTCATGTTTACAAATTTCACAGTAGTAATCGCCCTGAAGGCAATGGACTTTGGAACCCTAAAAAAAAAAAAGATTGCATCAGTGTTGGAGATATAATTTTAATCTTTATTAAAATTCATACATGAATAAAACTTGACTTCTTGCAGAGACCTATGAACCTGTGTTCATCTGCATGAGATATCTAAGGACTGCTAGATTAAGCCAGATAGAGAGCTGTGTAGGGGAGTATTATGTCAACTGTTAGATTACCTTTGAAAGAGAAAAAAAAGAATATATTATAGCCATAGTTGGTTTCTGTTCCGTACTCCAAGAAAAAGGCACTTGGCAATGTTAAATTCAAGGGGGGAGAACAAAAAATCTTGTTGTTTGGTAGCATCTTTGCTGACAATTTGGAGTCATCCATTGTATTACTACTGTAGTGTTATTGAGCTAGTTTTATTAAGGCAAATTTATAGCAATGTTAGAAATTAATACCACTCTTATTTCCTCCACTGCCTGGCTTTATTGAATGCCATGGGGCATATTAATCAGTAAAGCCAAGTAGTGCATGAAATAAAAGTATAAATTAACCTGTAACATGAATGTAAAAAGGGGCTTAATAAAATAGAAATAAATAATACTTTAATGATAATCAACCCAGCCTGTCTGAACTGAGCAAAAAAAGTGTGATAATGCTAAGTATAGAATCAAAAGAACCCCATCCATTTAAATAAAGCTACACTGAAGCATTTACTGAGATGAAATCTGCAGTCAGGGCTGACAATTCCTGTCCTTCATGCCAGAAATGGTGCTGGGGTGCTTGAATTTAACAAATAGGGAACCCAACAGATAAATATATTTACTACATAAAAAAAGATCTGAACAACTAAACTACTCTGGCTAAGGTCCCTATTGGCATCAAAGGCTATTTTCCCCCCAGAAACTTTGTATAAGATCAATATGGTACAGGATAATAAGCCTTGGCTTTGGCATTAGAGGCAAAGGATTGAAGTCCTAGTGGCTACGTTATTTTGTTCATCCATATGACTTTGGGAAAGTCACTTAACTTCTCCAGGCCTCGGTTTCCTTATCTGTAAAATGAGAGAGTTGAACTAGATTTCCTCTAAGGTCCCTTCCAGATCTAAATCTAAAATGCTACGAATCGGGCAGTTGCTAGGTTTTTCCTCCTTGTGCTCTGAGACTTTTTAAAAAGACAACTGGTCTGCCACACTCATTTATTCTAAAAAAAGTTCAACATCTATAGTTGAACATTTAACAATATATTATCTTGGGGCAGCTAAATGGCAAAGTGGAGTCGGGAGAACCTGAGTTCAAATCCAGCCTCAGATACTTGACACTTACTAGCTGTCTGACCCTAGGCAAGTCACTTAATCCCGATTGCCTCATGGAAAAAAAAAATTTATAGATATGTATGTATGTATGTATGTATGTATACATGTATACACACATATAATTTTAGCAAATAAATTTCAGAATTCTTTCGATCATTCTAAGATGCCTGCTATGTCCCAAAGCCTTTTAATATCAGCATTATGCAATGATACTATATAATTGAGGAACCTTAAAATACCATCCCCCAACTGGGAAATGGAAAAACACACCCAAGGGTGTGATCAGGTCACAGCATATTTCTAATCTTGACTTGCACCTGAGAAATAGTAGACAGGGTACTCGATTTGGATTCAGATCATCCCTCTTACGCTTGATGAGCTGTGTGACCATGGAAAAGTCACTTAAAATCTCTAAACCCCAGTTTCTTTTTCTATAAAGTGCAAATAATAATACCTATAGCACCTATTATACCTCTAAGGGTAGTTGTGAAGCTCAAATAAGATGAATATGTAAAGCAGCAGGCAAACCTGAAACTGTTACATACCAGCAATCGTTATTATAAGAGATATCATCAGTTGCATGTATGAGTGAACCTGTTATATAGTAAGGATGAAAGACAATAGATGGACTGCCTAAGGTTTGAGCTAGGTGGTGCAGTGGACAGAGCACTGAGCCTGCAGTCAGCGAGATCTTCATTCAAATCCTGTCTCAGACACTTACTAGCTGTGTGACTCTGGGCAAGTCACTTCTCCTTTCTCAGCAACAGTTTCCTCATCTGTAAAATGATAATAGTAATACCTAGCTCACAGGGTTGTGGTGAAGATCAAATGAGATATTTGTAAAGTGCACTGCAAACTTTAAAATATTATATAAATGCTAGTTATTATTTTGGTATCCTTGAGATGTTCTAAGAACCAGAAGGTCTATTGCACTGAGTGGGCTCTCTGTTTACAAAAGGACATGGATGAGAAATACATAAAATGGGATGTCGTGGTGGGATTGAGATCTGCGTCAATGAGAGAAAATACTCACCCTGAGAAGAAAACAGATCCTTTCCAGTATCCAAATAGATATTTTCCTAATTAGGGTGTTATTTATAGTGTGGTTCCTACAAAATCATATTCAAAGCTACCTCAGGAAAGCAGTCTTAAAACCAATATGCTTCTGAGAAGACTGAAATAGCTTCCAGCCTCCCTACTGCTAATCTTATTTACAAATCTGAACTTTCACATGCTTTCAAACCTGGTAATGTTTTCATCCATCAAAATTCTTGCCCTTCCATGTTATTAAGATTGACTGACTCCCAAATCATTGAGCAAATAAAAGATATTCCACATACACAAGGTATTATTATTATTATTATTATTATTATTATTATTATCATTATCATTATTATTTGCACAATCTCAAATGTACAACTAATTCTACTTACCCTACAGGGTTTCATTCTGAAAGCATTACTCCAACGGATCTGTGAATTCACTGATATGTGTACCCCTTCCAACAATGCAGAGCACCCTCTCCCTGCCTGTCCCCACATCTGATAAGATTCGACTTGTCTATGTCCTCCCATAAATCTGCCACAAAGGGTTCCCAGGCATGCTGAGGGACCACTGAGTTCTTTTGATATCACCATGTGCTAACAATCAGTTACCTGCTTGCTCTTACTAGATAACCAGCCTATCTTTTTATCTGGCTCTATGTTTCTCTGATGACATCTTTCATACCACTTCTACCCAGTAATGTATTATCTGTAAGGTGTTTCAGCCTATTCAGGCTCCCTGAGAACCCCTCCACTGCTCCTTGGAAAATCCTCACCTTCAATTTTTTGGAGATTATGGTACTTCTTGCCTCACAACTATACACCATCACTGGAAGAATGTTGTTATTAGAGGAAAAAAGACAGAAAATTCCATAAAATTCCTCCTAAACATAGATATTTTTAAACCTTAATTTCTCTATCCTGTTCTTAAAACCATAACCTTGCCATTATGCGCAAGATACTACATTAGGTTCCATGGGAATTAAAAATAGGAATAAGATACAGTCTTTAGTAGGAGAAATGAGATAAACAAAAATAAGAGAGGATAGGAAGAGGTAAATGACATGAAGAGCTTCTATAAACAAAGTGCTAAGTGAGAACAAAGGAAGGAGTGGTCACTTCTAGTTGGAAGCTCAAGGAAGGCCCCAGAGAGAAAAAGCATTGGAGTAGGGTCTTCAGGAGTGTAAAGGGTTTTGGTAGGTGCAGATGGTAGGGAAAGTCACTCCAGGTAAGACGGGCACAAGCAAAGGAATGGAAATAAAAATGTCCAGAGTGTTTAATTATATGGGATTTCCCTGTGAAGTTAAAAAAGATAATATACAAGAGAAACAATCTGACTTTGTTGTTGTTCAGTTGTTTTAGTCGTGTCCATCTCTTCCTGACCCCACTTGAGGTTTTCTTGGCAGAGATACTAGAGTGGTTTGCCATTTCTTTCTCCAGCTCATTTTACAGATGAGGAAACTGAGGCAAACAGGGTTAAGTGACTTGCCAAGGTTCACACAGCTAGTAAGTGTCTGAGACCACATTTGAACTCAGGAAGACAAGTTTTTCTGACCCCAGACCCAGCGTTCTATCCATTGCACCACCTAGCTGCCCTAAAACCAATTTCTGACAGAAGTGGGATTTGACATTACAAACTCCTTAATCCTGAAATTTTCCAACCGTTTTATATAGTCATTAATGCATAAAATTAGATCATAGATTCAAAACTGAAAGGGAACTCAGAAATCATCCAGTCCAACCCGTGCTTTTACAGCAAAGCAAGTCCTATTACCTATGGATAAAGGAATTGAGACCTAGGAAGATTAAGTAATTAGCCCAAAGTCCTAAGTATAAAATACAGGATTTGAACCCAAGTTCTCTGATTCAAAGACCCCAGGCTGTTTCCACTGTAGTATACTGCCTCCTCATTGACAAGAATTAAAACACATTTTGGGGCAGCTAGGTGGCACATTGGATAGAGCACCAGCCAGCCCTGGAGTAGGGAGGATCTGAGTTCAAATTTGACCTAGCTGTGTGACCCTGAGTAAATCACTTAATCCTGATTGCCTCAAAAAAAACCAAAACCAAACAGAATGTTTGGTCCTTCATGCAATGTCCCAAAAACGTTATCAGTGGATTCAGAAAGTAACTTCGGTCTCCTAAATTCCAGTCTGGTCTTCTACATACTAGAATACTCTGCTCAGTTATGAGCTATTAAGCCTCTAATCTCAAATGTTAATATCACTAAAAACTTGATTGTTTCAGTAGTTTCCTTAGAAAGAAAACAGGATTTTTGTTTTCCCTGAATCTTCAGATGGCATTATATACCCAGTGATGCCTATATGATTGTCAGAAGTAGAATAAGAGAGCATTATTACAAGCTACTTGGAATTTCAACTTAATTAACTATAAAATTTAAAACAGGTCAAGAGATAATATTAAACCTGTACTGATAGCAAAGGAATTTTCTCACTAGCTACATCCTCAAGGCTACGTCAAATCTCATTGCTTTGATTTTAGGTATCTAGGTGTTTAACTCTGAACACATTAGTAAGTTAGCACAGAGGTTTGTGGAAGTTATGGACAATTCAATTTTTCTGAGAAACAGAACTCAAATTAGAACAATATTCATCTTTGAGTTAAAAGAGTGGACTCACTGCCAAGTCCTCCTCTCTCTTAATTTTCCTGGGATCCTAACAGGGCCGTGCAATTTAAGGACAAATATTGACCTTGGGTGACCCAAAATTGCATTAATGCAGCTTTAGTCATTATCTGTATTCTAAGCATTTATGTTACAAAAGAAAACCAAACAACAACAATAATAATTACGATAATAACCCAGCCAGCCTAGGAAACTACGACATAAAACAGTATGAGCTCCCCCTGCTGTTTCTACTGCCAAACTTAACTAACCTCTCAGACTGCTGGGGCTTGTTGCCCTGATTTTGAGGCTGATTCATAAACAAACACTAAACAAAACAAAATTAAAATATTAGCAGGCCAGGAAATCAGTGGGCAGGGAGGGGAAGGAGAAATAGGATCGTCAACGTGTTTAATATAATAAGCAAGCTTGTATGTGGAGGAGGAGGTAGCAAAATCTATCTCCTAGAATTCCAAAAGCTGCTTGAATAGGTTCCAGGGAATTTCAAAAATGGTTGTACCACTAGATCTAGACAGAGGTATTTTTCCAAGGCTGGAATTACCACTTAATTGTGGCAAATTTGCCAACTCTGTAAAGCTCTTTGGCAGAATTGGGGAGGGGCACCTCCATTAACGGCTAATCTTTGCCGGGGCTACATTTAAAGTCAACCCAAGGCCCAAAAAAACAGGATAAGAGTTGGTTTTACTTTGGGGTGGGTTAGCTTTTTATTTAAAAAAAAAAAAGGAATGTAATGACATTGAACAGGAGGCAAGCTTAATATTTAGTCCAAGTGAGATCCCAGGTCTCCTCGTGATGTTCGGTTAGAGTTCTGTAGGCTAATGAGTTGAACCATCTGTAGCACTCCGGTGGCAGATGTGTCGAACTTCCATACCATGACAAAGTCTTCTAATAGAGGGCTCTGTGGAGAACTCCAGCAACTGCTTTCCCAGCAAAAGAGACCATATAAGCACCATGTAATCAAATTTACTAAGCATCTGATTATTAGTAAATCTGCCATTTGGAATACATTGTCTTTACCGACCCAGCTCCCAGCTTTGATTTTAAAATTTTTGTTTTTTAAGGTATTATGGTTGTTTTCAGAGAAGAGTAAAGAGTGACTCATAAACTTTACATAGTATGCTTCAAATAAATTGAAGAATTGAAATCTGTGTAGTATAGTTCCATGAATATTAGTTCATTTCTGCCTACTTGCCAAAATCATCATTCTAAAACTATTTGAAATATCCCAAAGGGCTTTGGGAGAATGTGAAAAAATATGTTCAAATTCAAGAATTTTTTTTTAATTTTTAAGTAATGTTACAGTGCATTCATTTGGGAGACAGATTTCATTTAGAATTTTGTTGTATCAAGAGAAGATTCAGAATTAGGCTATGAAGAACTAAATCTTGAAAGCTTTCTTGTAAAAATAATAAACAATCTTCATAATCTAATAGATCCACATTTCATCCCATTTAATTGGCGCTATATGAGCCATTATGTGAGGATTATAATGAGTATCAAAATATTTTAAGCCATTAGAAATTAGACTAGTTTTTTAAATGACTCTATGATGTTGACGCCTAATTTACAAAACATCTGACGCCCTCAACATTTTAAATCAAGAATGTACAAAGTATAATGTACAAAGTATAAAGTATAATTATTTCTAAATAAACACAGAATATTTCTCCTTAGTTTAATACTCAAATTTTTATAGGAAGCCAACTCTTACCATCAACTATCATTTCAGAATATATGAGAACACTAATCCCTTATCATTCACAAAAGATCTCTTCAAATGATATTTTTTCTCTTTAAAAAAAATCTTTTGCAGCATTATCCTAAGAATTATATTCAATTAAGTTAAGTTGAACTTCATCTCACAAAGTGGAAAAAAAAAAAGATCACTACAGTATGCATTATAGAAATGGGGGACATCTGTTTGACAATTTAAAAAAAATTAAACTTTTTAAAAAATAAAGCTTTAAAAAGCTAACTAAAATTGGGTAACTTTATAGATTTTCCTTCTATAAGAACTTAAGGTAAAACAAATGTTTAACTGGTACATTATGATTTAAAGGGTACAATATTCTATAGGTGATCTTAAAAGACCAAAAGCCATAAGGTGATTAAACCAATGGAAAATATAAATGTATTAAGCAAGAATACATAGATTTTAAAATGAATATATGCAGTATTTAGTTGTGTTCCTTTATTTCTAAAAGGTGTTTAAGAATAGTGTTTCACAGAAAATGCATCACATACAGACAACATCACTAACGATTTTTTTATCTACTAATATTATTCCATACATATTTCAAATGTATTTCCCCCAGTAGGAAAATAAAACAAATTAGACTGATAGTAGGATTGTGACAATTCTTCTTCCTGCCTATAACCTCCTAAAATTAGATCTGCCTTCACACAATATTATTACAAGAAGTTTCAATTCAGGTTATCCTGACTCACTATAGCTGGCCTTCATCAATACGTGTGACATTTAAAAAGAAAAGTTTTCTTTACAACCTTCAGCCTGCTTTTTGTTATAAATTTCTAACACGGTATTAGTAATAATAATTGATTTTAGCAGTAAGTAATAGAGTTATAAACAGCTCCCAGGATTTAATGAAAGAAATGCCTCAGCCCCTGGTTTTATTTATTAGTATTCAAGGAATCTCGGCAACCCCACTAAGATCAGTTATGGCTTAATTAAACCAGAAAAGATGGCCTGCCAATGACTCTTTGTTCTTAAAATAAATACTGTATGTTTTCAATTTTTTTGCAAATCATCATAAATTACTTATATTTGGTTGTATGTTGATTTGGCCCCAGGCCCTAAATCTACCTCCAAAATTAACCACATTTTGCCTTGACTGTTTATCAAATAATGTTCTTTTTTTTTTTACAGTGTCCAATTACAAATATCCACTGAAGAGGTTTTTGCTTTATTAGCCATTTGAGAGTTATTCATCTCAGAGTCCACAGCTAAACCAATGACAGTGGAGGCCGAGGCATGACCATGGTAGAAATATTTGCTGCTTAGAAATGAGCAAAGTTAGACTTACTGCATTTCCTTAGTGCAGTATTTGTAGGAAGGCTCCACCATCATTACATGTCCTGAACATACAGTCAATCATATCTACAGATGAAAAAAAACAAAAACAAGGCTGAAAATTCACTGGGGCAGCAGTTTCTCCATCAATTTTCACGTGAATGATTTCTGTTTTAAGTCCTATTGAGAAAGGATGGCATCTGTTTGGTCTTTACTTCCTCTTCCCCTACCTCCTTTCCCTCGCTTTTTGCCTATCACTCTATCTGTCCCTTTTCGGTCACACTGCAGTGATCTCCCATTATGATCATGAAAAGAATCAACCCTACCCCTTTCGACTATGGGATTAAAGGGCGACATGAGTGGGGACCCTCTGCTGCCACTAGCTGGCGCCATAGCTCCAAAAATGCCCTGATATATTACCGCATATTTTGCTAATTACAGAAGATATTTTTAAATATCATGTAGTTACTCAAGGAAAATGAGAAATATTTTGGATTGTAGATGTACAGCAAAAGTGAAAAAGATTACAATGAAAAGAAAATGGACATTCCCATGCACGTCTCTAAGCTATTGTCTTCAAAACAGAAATGTCTAGTAAAAAGAGTTCGTTTTAATTCATTTACTTGGTCTACCAAGGGGGAGATTGGAGGCTATTGTTTTCTTTACAAACCACCCCCTTTCTATATAAAACAGCAAAGATTTTCACATTAGGTTAGGTTGGGCTAACCTACATGAGCCGCTTTTTTATTATGCCTTTAGTCTAAGAGATAGACGTAGGACATACCAGGGTCACTCACACAAAGCTGCTTTACTGCTGTTGCTATTAATTCACCCAGCCTGTCCCTTTCCCAACCTCTCTCTCCCTAATAACGAGCTAACACTTTCCCTTCTTGTCCATGGACACAAATACTGTCTCAGATTTGGCCCCTCCCTGCCTGCCTTTAGCACAGGCTGCACACTGCCCTTCCAGAATCTTCCATCCCCAAAGCTTCTATGGGGAGGAGCCTGCCTGAGCAGCTAAGGACACATCGCTTCCTGCAAACAGGCTCTCCCTGGCAAATGCTCAGGAAGCAGGAGGATTTGTCCACAAAAGAAACTCTTGGCATGTAAATCAGATATACTGAGATTTAGGCCAGAATCAAGTAAATCTGAGCGTGCAAGCCAGAAGCATAAACTTCCCCAGGAAATGTTCTTTTGCAATATGAAAAAATATCTCTTTCCAAGGAAAATCCATATAACAAGCTGAATCATTTTGGCAAGGGAAGAGGGAATGGGCCAAAACCAAAATGAAATAAAATAACCAAAAACAAAAATTACGTTTTAATTCTTTTAGGCAGACGGTGCGACTCATTCTAACCATGTGGTCAATATTTCCCATTTATTTCTTAATATTCTCCATTTTCCATCTTCTAGCTTTAAAGGAGAAAAAAAAAAACTTGAGGATTTCATTTCCTGACCCTACCCTCTAATTCTTGGAAGAAATTCCTTTTTCTTCTGTTCTGTGCCTTGGGAGGGCTAGCTCAACTCCAAACGAGACAAGAATGTACTCACAGAGTGGAACTCTCTGTACACTGAACACACATATTGAAACAGAAAATAATTCTATCTGTTTCAAGAGCTTTGCAGTCTAAAAGCTTCCCTGATCCTTGCTTTCCCCTAGGGCAAGTTAGTGAATTATCATTTAATCTCCCTGGATCCAGCCTGAGCTGGGGCATAGAGTGCTCCACAGAGCAAATCAGTGAATGTTTTCATGACTTTGCTGCTTCCTAATTGAACAAACCTTTGTTAACTAACTCTTTACTAACTATGCCTGATGACCCTGAGCTAGAATTTACCACTTGGGAGGTAAACACATGTTACTTATGTAAAAATTATGCCAACCCTGGTTGGATTGGAGACGCTTGTAATGTGATTAAATATTAGACTTAGTTCCTTGCTTGACTTCACTAGGCTTTTCAAGGGGAGATGGGGATGATGATGGGGAGACTGCATTAATCAAAATCTGGAATGACGTGCTTTTTGATGCAGACCACAGTTATCTTTCTTTGCAAATTGGCCTTGACCTAGAAGTGGCAGCATTGAGACAAGGGGGTCCTTCACCTGACCCCAGCACATGGCTCTGAGCCGCAGGGCTCTGCTTTTGTGCTTTTGCGTAGTTTAATTCATATTCCACCCAACATGCCATTTTATTTCCAGTGGAAATTGTTCATTTAATTGCACTGTAAGTTTTATGGGGTATGCCCCAGGCTGCATTCTTTATGCTAGGCATTTCAGTATTTATGTGAAGAACTATACTCAAAACTTCGTACACAAACTAAAATCAGCAAAATATGTCCTCCTCAGGTTCCATAAATAGTTTTTACCAGTTTCATTATTTTTTTTTTACAATGAGAGTAAATGAGTGTATTAAACCCATAACACAGTCTATTACTTGGCATCTCTATGTGCTGTCATCCTTCCTATTTGAAAGATGATGGGGTCAAACTTTCCTGTGTTTAAAGATGTGACTAAAACAAGCAGGGCATAGCCAATCCTGTGTAATTCCTATCCCTTTAAGAAACAACTAGAACCACATCTTGACTATACTGAATAGCAGAGATGTCAGACTCGAGCAGGCAAAACTCCCTACCTAGTACAGCCAGAATCAGACTTAAATATGATTGGGAAGTGTTTATATATTTATATATAATGTATATAATTGGGAAATGTTTAACAAAAATAAATTAAAACTCAATAAAACATAGATAATGTTAATTTGCCGCTTTCTAAGTAAATATGTGGCCTTCAGGGATTCATTTCTATTAGAATTTGACACTGCTGCCCAGCATTTTAATTCATGGAACTAAAGCATGCTTTAATTTATTCATATACTCAGTACTCACTTTTAGATCACAGCTACATTGCTGTAAATAAATATAATGGAATGTCCTTTGGATGCTGGCATTGGGGGATAGGATTACCATCTGTTTATAGGGCAAACACCTTATGTCAGTTATTTGTAGCAAAGATACTGGAGTGGTTTTCCATTTTCTTCTCCAGCTCATTTTACAAAGAGGAACTGAGGCAAACAGGGTCAAGTGACTTGCCCAGGGTCACAGAGCTACTAAGTGTCTGAGGCCTGGTTTGAACTCAGGAAGAGGAGTCTTCCTGATTCTCTAGACCAGGGCTCTATTGACTTCAACACCTAGCTACCCCAGTCAGAGGACCTGGATTCAAAGCTGGATTTTCTTCATATACTTCAACCAAAATTATATACTGCAGCAGAGGATATGAGAATCCAGTTGTCTTCTATTAAGCCAGACTTTAAAGAAATTTGCAAAAATATATAAAAATAATGCTACTCTTCTCACTAATTTTTTTTTGTTTGGAAAAGCAAAGCTATCTTTCATTTTTAAAAGTCATTTATGTTAAAAAAAAAAAAAAGTAAACAGCAGAGAACAAAAGAAAACCTACAAAGAAGCAAAGAAAAGATGGACAGCTTTCAACGTAATGCAAAGTATTTAATATGTAGGCTTTCTTGAAACGAAAAGTTATTGCTATATATTCTGAATCCTCTCCTATGTTCTGCTGTGCACATGACATGTATTTTTCTTTTCTTACTTTATAAAGTTTATGTTTCTTTTTCTTTCATAATGTACTTAAGTTTTACTGTTTGTCTAAAATAAATTTTTTTTAAAAAATAAATAAAAAGCCATTTATGTTAACATGTAATGGATTTGTTATTATTATTACAGAGCATTGTTTCTTGCATAGAATCTACAAAAAAATAATAGATCAGTTCTAACTTTTGGAAGCCATTCCCCTATTACATTTAAGTAAGCTAAAATTGACAGCCAAAATTATGCTGTTACCTTTAAGGAACAGGAAACAACTGAGCTGTTTCTCAAGACATCCCAAGACAATGCTAGAACAGGACTAGCTTCTTGTTGTTCATTCATTGCAGTTGTGCCCAACTCTTCGTGACCCCATTTAGGATTTCCTTGACAGAGACACTGGAATAGTTTGCCATTTCCTCCTACAGCTCTTTTTACAGATAAGGAAACTGAGGCAAACAGGGTTAAATGACTTGCCCAGGCTCCAGTAAGTGTCTGAGAGTGGATTTGAACTCAAGCAGATGAGTCTTCCCAGCTCTAGGCCCAGCACTTTACCCATTGTGCCACCCGGACTAGCTTACCTTGTCACAAAAGGATCATATAGTAGATGATTTTTTTCTTAACATCGTATTCAATTAACTTCAAAGCAAAGTACAAAGCTTTTTAAAGAAAAAGGTTCTCAGTTCATACTTGGCCATCATCAGCAATTTATTACCATATCTAGCCAAAAGAATATTGGTGCAATATCACAAAAATAAAATACTTTCATTGTCAAAGACATTTATTGAGCATCATTTGTGTACAGGACTTAGAAAGAGTAACATGAGGGAATGTTTCCTGTTTTTAGATTTCAAGAACAGAAGCTAGGGAAAGCCTTCACAAACATATTTATCAGACATATGTTCACTAACTGGAATCTGCCAGTTCCATCACTGCCTTATGCCTACCAGATTATGGTCAGCAACAATAAGTACCAGGTTCGCCAATTTCCCCTTCCTGCTTTCACATGAATAGACCCACAAACCTTCAATCAGAGGAATTCCGATTTCTCCAAGTACACACACACACACACACACACACACACACACACACACACACACACACAAACATGTGATAATCTGCCTCTAAGTCCTGACCCTATAACACAGGTTCTCAGAAAGACATTTGAAATTCACTGAAATAACAGATGGGAAAGAATTTCCTAGACAAGGAGGGGTAAATTCATATTTCCTGGGGGCCACAACTGAAAGTGACTTTTACCTGCCAAATCATGGTAACTATGCTGAAAATTACCTCCCGCAGGCATGCCAACAGAAGCCATCTCAAATGATCAAGAAGCAGGAGCAAAAGAAGGCCTTTATGCTCCATTCTAACTGGGTGGCACAAGAAGTAAATATGCTAGTTTCTGTCTCCCTGGTTGATTGATTGATTGATTGATTGATTGATTGATTGAACCAGTGGAGATGTCTAAATCTATTCTCATCTAGTTCATATCTGTGATAGATTGATTCAATGGGAAGTCTGGTCACCTTCCATCTTTACCTAACAAATACTGAAAGCTAAGTATCTGCAAGCTTTTTTTAATTAGCAAACCTTTGTTTTCTACCTTTTAAAGGCCACACTGGAGAGCCAATTAGTGTGTTAGAACTCTTTAAATGAAGAACATTAAGTTAAATCTCAGGACTGATATAGTAGTGTTTCTGGAGCCAGGGAAAAGAAAGAATAAATATCTACTTTAATGATTTCTTTAAACTTTCAAACACTATCCACAATTCTTGGATCCCATGCTCCAGGTTTGATGCAACTTTTGAAATGTCAGTTTTTTAAGAAAAACTTAAGAACGTAATCTAATCCCAATTCCAGAGGACCAATGATGAAATATGCTACCAACCAAGGTATGGAAGGCAATATGTATTTCCAGACTTACTCAATGAGGGAATTTGTTTTGCTTGACTACACATAGTTGATATGAGGTATGAGGTTTTCTTTCTTTCAATTGGGGATGAGGAGGAATAATTAGGAAGGAGAAGGGGACTATCAAGAGATTTATCAGAAAGAAAAAAAATAAGAAAAGTATCATTGAAGGATTTTTTTAGATGCACAGACTGAAAAAGAAGGGAGGTCAGCAGGAAACACAGACAAGGACAGCTTTGAAAATAACATGTTCTGGGCAAGTCACTTAACCAAAAAAAAAAAAAAAAGAAAGGAAAAAACCCAAAACAAAACATGTTGACTTTGTTGCTTACTTGAAGCAAGCTGTACATGCATATAAAAGGCAGATTCATGCCTGCATGTGCAATCCTCTTTTTTCTATTTTGTATATAGGAATGCTGATTTTGTTTCATTTGTTAAATTAAGAAAAAAAAATTTTAGGGGAAATTTAATGTTCTGAGTTAGGCCTAACAAAGGCCTGGCAAGTGGTTCAGGCTCAGGACTATAAGAACATGAGACATTCTCAGACCACTAACACTTAACAAAAAGGAAGCTTACTGAACATTCACATAGAAGGGATATTCAGCAAGGATATTGGTTCAGTTACATAGAGTCCACTTTGTTTCCACATGGAAATGCATCTGGTCAGAAAGGTATTTCTATTCACATGGTTGTGGAGCATCTGTCATGTCTGAGGGGCACCAGCTCCTCACGGACTGTGCTTTTCAGTGCCTTAGGCAATCAGGAAGGTGGGTCAATGGAATGAGCTCTAATACTTCCCTTTACCAATCAAATCCAGAAGATGACTTCCCAGGTTTTTAACTCAACCTACGTGGCTGAGACCATAATTGATGTTGTTCTTAACACACTTGGTCACTGTTCCCACTTATTACTCTACTAGTCTAGTCCTTTGAAAGAAAGGGAGTGATAGTAGGGGAGTAAGAAGGATTTGGCTCCTGAAGATCATAATTCTAATTTATTATCCTTCCCCTTCCACACATTGTACTAGAGTTCAGGGTAGGGCTCTAAGTTTCCTAAGAATATGACTGCAATGCTGGCCAGGATGGTGTTAGCTAGAGAAAACAAGTTCACTAAAATTTACAGCAAGTCCAGAAAAATAGCAGCTGAAATGAAGGTAACTCTGAGGAGAAATATAGATAATCACAAAGAAATAGATCCCTATCATAATTACAGATAAGAATTATGTTATGTTTTGTGCTGAAAATAATGGTGAGATGATCCATCTATGAGATTTAAAATAAAAGGTGAGGGGATGTTGAAATGTAATACAAGGGATAGAGAAATGTGTCAAGTCATGTTATGTGATAACATGACATGACATGTGCTAGAATATCCTGAAACATCCAGGTAAGTGGAATCAAACATAACCCTTCCTATGAGGATCACTGAAATTATTCTTTGGTATTTTCCCTTAGGAAAAATAAAGCTCTCTACTTTTTGATCTTTGGATAACACCCACTACAGTGTTCTGATCTGTTATGTCACCAAGAGGAATAGCAAACTGATGATCCAAGAAAGTAGAGGGCAGTCCAGTGGTCACTTGAGGTCAGCGTTAAGGAGGATTTTGGAGAAAGCACTTCTCTTCAAGGAGCATGAGCTAGTAAAACAATCTGTTCCTGCTCATGTTCTAAGGTATTAAAACTTAACGCCTTACAGATAGAATACATATATCCAGTGTTTAGCTTAGGCAAAAACTAGAGAGTTTTGTTGTTATTGTTTTGGGGGTTTTATTATTGTCAGTGTTTTCTGCAAAAGACAAGAAAATTGTTAAGAGCTTCGGCGCTGAGAGCTTCCCTATGAAGAACTGAGATTTGATTAGAAGGATTTGAGAAATAGGCCAAAAGTATATGGGATCTATACTCCAAGGTTTCTGGTCATTCAACAGAAGATTATTATTAATCTTAAATTGTAAATTGTGTGTGTATATATATATATGTATATATATATATATATACACACACACACATACATATATACATATATACACATACATATATACATATATATAATCATAATTTATAAATCAGAGAGGAAGAGATTAATTTGCAACAAAGGCAGTCTGAGTTACAAGAGACATGTGTAAGCTATGTGTTGGTTGGTACCTGGCCCCTGGATATGGCTGACTAGGTCAGGGCCTTCTCTCAATAATATAATTCTGCATTAGTATCAATTAGTATCTTATTAAATTACAGTATACACTCAGGACATTTTCTTCTAATGTTTTTTAAAAGGATAACATTTATTGAATACTAAATCATAAAAACCATCATTTGTATTCATCAAACCAAATAAACTACAACATTAACATATCTCTCTAGTTTTCTTTAAATTTGCAACTAATTTTTCTTTTTTTTTTTTTTACCATAACACGGCTAATGTAGAAAATATATTGATTTTATATGTATAATAGGTGTTGTATTTCTTGTGTTCTCAATGGATGTAAGAGAAGACAGAAGGAGGGAGAGAATTTGAAACTAAAAATTAAAATTGTTAAAGTTTTTTTTAATGAATTAGCAACTAAATTTTACTTTGAAAAATACAAATTTTGCAAGATTCCTTTTTAATCAAACTCTTTCCCTTACTCCAAAATACAAAAACACTTTTTTCTTCTTGGCGAAAAAGCATCTTTTCAACTGTACTGTACTCCTCTAGCCCCCATTTTGCTCTAAAGGGCAGATAGTGGAGTTTAAGGACTAGCAACCCAAGGCATATCCATCTAAAATATAAAATCTTAACTTTTTTGCTTTCCTTGTCCATACCAACTAAAGTTCCAAAAACATGAACTACAGGGTGCACCATGGAAAACAAGAAGGCCAAACGAATTAATGTGAATAAAATATCAAGTAAAGTTTTTCCTGACCTTACCACAGATGACTTGGAGCACCTAGAAAGGATTATGATCCTCCTGGGGATGAGAAAGAGGAGGAAAATAGCCTGCCTTATCCCACCGAGAGCTGGGGGCTCCATTCAGCAAAAGCACTCCCAGAACAAGCAAGGCAGCCTCCCAGAAAGGGTTTGGGAGAAGGTTGCAAGTGGGTCCTGGACTGCAGAGCCACCAAGTCACTAAACTCACCTCCTTCCTACTGTGCCAAAGCCTCATGAAGCAGAGGAATGAGAAGCAAAGAAAGCAGGAATAGTCATGGCAATGTCTGCAGCAACCCAGGTTTCCGAAGACCAGAAAAGCTGCCCCTAACTTCCTCAGGCTCTGTGTTCTAAACAGCTCTATCTTGGCAAAAGGGCTACTGACACATTAGAGCTACTGACACATATGCCTGGGCATATCCAGCATCCCAGTATTCACATCCATGGTTATCTGTATAGTTCATGTTACTTCTATCCAATTTTCACTAGAAACATCAAATTTTGATTCCTATCCCTCTAAAAGCCTTCAATTCCTGTGTAAGCACTCAAGTCTAATAAGCTAACACCTCTAGGTGGATTTTATTTTAAATGAAGAGTAGGGCCTTACTCAAGACCATCAAAGGCAGGAAAATTCCCCTCCCATTTCTGGAGTATATGGAAGGGACCTTAGAAGCCATGGAATCCAAAACCCTCATTTTGCAGATGAGGAAATTGAGACACAGAGAGATTAAGTGACTTGCCCAGGGTTACACTGCTATTAAGCATCTTAAACAAGATTTGAACTCAGGTGCTACTGACTTTACACTCTTTTGAGTTCACATGACTCATGGTACCAGCAAAGGAATTGGTTCAGGTTGCTCCTCAGTCATTATGGTTCCCTGCTCTTATAATCTTTCTTCCTTATTGGACCAAAGGAGATGGTGCAGCCTGAGGTTGTCTCTCTACAATTTAAATTGCAGCTGGCATCTATCTGCTCTCAAACCCCTATGTTAACTTCTTTCCCTTCAGAGCTTAGGTCTCTGTTCAGGTCCATGGATAGCCTTCCATCTGTGTTCATATCTGAAGTCTAAACTCAAGAATCAGCTCAGTCTTTGAACAACATCATACCTGAAATAACTCAATAATCCTCATCAAACTGCCAGGGCAATACAACCAGGATAAGAATTCATACCTTGTCTATGAGAAAATAGAGGAGGAGAAGCTTAATTTCATTCTATATGGGAACCATTAGAGACAAAATTGAAAGGGAGGATCAAACAGGATTAGAGGGAGCTAGCAGGACAATGTATACTTGTAATTCAATTAAAAGTTAATAAGTAATACAGCGATTCTAGGCAATGGAAAGGAGCCATAGTGCCCCGATAACAGAAGCAGAAAGCTTAAAAGAGCAGATGAACACACAGCAAACCTTTGCTGCTTCTGCAGCAGAATTGAATTGGCCTATGAGGACAATCTGAGCATGCTCAGACTTGCTTTTCCTGGTTCTAATTGACTATATGGGAACATTGGGGTCCTCTTACAGTCATGTGTGACTCAAGGCTGAAAAGCTTGCACTCTGAGATGATGAAAAGTCCTCTTATTGTCTGCTGGGATGGAAGAACTAACAACTATTTACAAAAGAGATATGCAAAAAGGAATGCCTACCCTTTCAGTCTTTCTTTTCCTTTATAGCCATGAATCATGTCAAGACTGTCAGGAGTTACTTCCCAAAGAAATGGAGAAGGCTTAGTCTGCCCTATTTCCCTCCCGACTCTACCTCCATGCAGGCGTGAGTACCTGGCATCTAAGATATAAGTGCTGCCTAGAGTAGCCTGAGCCTAGGTTTGGGGTGCCTCTTTGTTCTCTCCTAATCTTAGGTAAATGAATTCCTATTCAAAGATGGACATGTCTAGGCTGGAAGGTGACCTTGTGAAATCTTGAAGTCCAATTAGGTTGTAGCTGCATGACCACAGGAAATGAGTCCCCTGTAACCACTCCAAGACTGTTATAAAGGACAGACAACAACCAGAGGATCAGCCCAAGCCTGTTTTACCAACAGATGTGCACTGGAAATCGTTTAGATGGTACAGAGCCAGGGTGAAATGTGAAACACCAAAGTAGCAATCCAGAAAACTTCTTTACATTCAGATGAGGTTTGAGTATTAGCCTCCCAGAAGATTATAACAGGAGTTATAAGTTAAGTTACTGAGTGCTGCTCTGTCTTTTCTGTTTAGCATTTCCTTTGTGTGCAGGAATAAATTACCTACCCTGTACCTGATTCATATTGTGCATTGGATATGTTTTACTCTCCTCCAATCTGTTAAACTACAAGTAAAATTGTTCCCAGGGCACTGGGGTAAGAATATAATGGGCTCAAGAATGTGATAACAGGAAGCCTAGTCCTCTCTCAGAAGAGACCAAGCTACCCAGGACTGTGCCCAATACAAACTAAATGCTTGAACATAGTAGAATAAAGGGTAGAGTAACTATAGCTCTTGTTGGCTCAGCAGCAGCAACTCAAGGCTAGACTTCTATCCCAGAAAAAGATCTACCTGAAACAGGAGACATCTCAAGACTTTACGAAAGCCCAGAGTCCAGTGGCCCCAATTCCTGATATATCAACAACTGGAGCAGAAGCTCTGTAGACAGGGTCTGAAAGGGAATTTGTCCAGGGTAGTACATGTTTTTCTTTCCTTCTTTCTTTTCTTGTGTGCTCCTAAGGCAAGTTCAAGAAGGGAAAAATAACCTCCTGTAGGGCAACAAGCTAAACTTGGCTTGATTTTGATTTTAAGTATAAATACAGGCCATGTAAACAAGACCTTCGGGGTTTAAGCAGGACCCTAAGGACTTTCTACCAATCTGTGGTCTTCACTTTCATATTAGCAATTGGAAACTCCAGCAAGTGAATTCAACAGGAACTGATGTGATGCAAGTGTATCCGTTCAGTTAATATAAATGGCAGTATAGGTATAAGGATGTTTTCCAATTTTATTGGAGTTCAAGGAAAATAGGGAATGGAGAAGACTGGGAAGGTTAGAGGGTCAGAGCCACTAAATTTGTTGGGAGAAATTCTTGTTATAAATGAAGGGACCCGAAGGCCTCATAATGAAAAATGCTACCCGCCTCCAGAAAAAGAACTGATGGAGTCTGAATACAAACCAAAACATACTATTTTTCATTTTCTTTCTTTCCTTCTTTCTGGTTTGCATTTCCTTCCACAAAATGACTAATGTTTTATATGATTGCCTATGTATATAACCTATATCAGATTGCTACTGTCTCTAAGAGGGAGGAGGGTAGGGTAAGAGGGAGAGAATTTGGAACTCAAAATTTTTTTTAAATCTTAAAAATTGTTTTTACATGTAAATGAGGAAAAATAAAATATTATTGAAAAGAAAAATAATAAATGAAAGGCACAATCAAGATACATTTCAGAGGTGAGGGAGGGGAAGCCCTGTTTTTGGTGACTGGCATAGTCCTCCAGCAACCTGCAGAGCTAACAACTTTGCCTGGGAGAGCTCTTGCTATATAGAACCCAACTCTGATAAGCATTATACATCAACTGTGTGGGCCATGGGTAAGTCACTAAGCCTCTACTTCTCCATCGGTGAAATGAGGATAATACTTGCACTGAGGTTGTTGTGAGAAAAGCACTAAATGAATCTTGACTCCTTTCCTAAACATGAGCTGTTTAACATCATCCTTGTCATGCAGCACTTCCCATGCTAAAAAGAGAAGCCCCGGCCTGGCAGTCATTCAGCAGGTTGATAGGATGCCGTCTTGCTTTTCCAGTTAGGGCGACGCTCTCCTAGTTTAAGGGAGGATCTTCATTTCTCAAAGAACACACACCGACACACATACTTAGACCAGAAAAGTGGCAGAGGCGGAACCGATGTACCCATTGTCTACTGGTGGATTCTGGATCAAACATCAACAGGAACAAGTGGTAGGAATGTATGTGAGAGATGAAATTTTTAAAAGCTCATGTGGACAGTTTTATAGGCTCCAAGTAGAGACCATGACTGGTCTCTTTTGAGACTGATTAGCTGACATTCGTCTAGAATGTGCCCTAACTTGTTGAAACGTTTTCATCTCTAGATCTCTTTGTATCCCAGCACCCAGCACGGTGACTGACCTACCCTTAAATTGAATAGTAATAGTAGTTGCAGTAGTAGTAGCAGTATAGTAGCATAGTAGTGGCAGAGGTGGTGGTGGTGGTAGAATTTTAGGAAAGTGTCAACCCTCTTTTACATGGACCTGCCAGGTGTCACTGAATCCTCTTGCTGTCCACTCAGCCAGACTCTGTAAATGCTCTTCCCTAGGCCTGGGAAAATCCTTCTCTTCTCTGTCTCTTTCTCAGACCAGTTACTAAAATCCTAGCTGCCTCCTACAGCCACAACAGATGTGCTTCCTAGCTAGCCTCCCTGTCCCTTACTCCACAGGTTCTCTACTCCAGATTTGGTTCTTTATAGCCATTAGCTGCTATGCTAGGAAACATGTCTCAGGGATCTAGGCTTTACAGAACAGAAGAAAAGGCTAGTACAAGCCCCTAGCATCCTGTAATGTTCCTTTGCAGGCCGAGCGTGCTTCAAGTCCTTAAGATCAGAAGTGTGCATTAGAGCCTGGGCCCCTGGACAGCTATGCCTAAGACACTATGGCTATCGAAAGCAGAGGCATAGGCTTTCAGTGCTTTTAAACCCCAAGCCTTATCTTTATTGAGGACTACGTGATTTTTGTTTTCATCTCTGGATGCATGCTCATTTGAATGACTGTTTCTCTACCTTTATAGGATGGAATAATGGCATCAGGACAGATTGTGAAAGGATTCTCAACAAAACATTTATGGTCGTCTAAAATGTACCTTATGGTTCCCAAAATGGGATTTCAGGGAACAGACACAGTATATTTTCCTGTAATGCTTCTCGTTCTGTAATTCCTCACCCAGCTAGACCAACAAAGCACAGTTTACTAAACCCCAAGCTGTGGCAAAAAAATCTGTCTTTTGGGATTTATATCCAAGCAGGTGGGCTATGTTTTTACTCTTTGTAGTACGTCTTAAATGACCTTAAAATATTTTCATCTGTGTCGTTTATTTGTACATATATTTGTCCTGAGGGTACTGGTGAGAGAACACATGCTGATAAAAATCAGAATTCCATCGAATGACACTATGATTTTTAAAAATAATAAAAATTAATGTATTCTCAATATAAAATAGGAACAGGAAATACTAAAATTATGGGATGACATATTAAATCTAGAAACCTGAGAGGTCATGTTATCCACCACCACCACCATGTTCTTTTACAAAGAAAGAAATAGAGACCTAGACAGGTTAAGTGACTTTTCCAAGGTCACACAGAAAGTAAGCACAGGAATTAATACTCTTTCCACTTTGCCATAATGTCTATCTAATGGAGTGTTTTGGGGTCAGGGGGTAGGTGGGAGTTTCATCCTAAAGAACATGAAAGGTTTTAATAATACTTTGTGCACAACTCAGTGGATAATGAATTACTATTGAATAATATTTATTAAACCCCATTTTCCAAGTCAGCCTATGTCAGTGACAACTCCTTAAAAATAGAAGATATGAATATTAATACCCATTAATACACAATTCCTTTTCCTTCCCAACAATTTAAATCATTTTTCCCACAGGTCAACTTACAAATTGTTTCTGTCCAGTGACAATATTGAGAACTGTCTCTTAGCTTTAGGGATATAGAGATTTCTAAGGGAATCGCAAAACTACTCTTATTAACATTGTTCTTAAAAATCATAGACTCAGAGCTAGAAGGACAAATCAGTACCACACCCCAAAAGTTAAGATAGATTTAAGGATATGGAGGTAGCAGAGAGCAGCAGAAAGAGCACTTAGGTTTGGAGTCAGTCTGAGGGTCTGGGTTCGGATCACCATTCTGCTGGCTGTGACTTTGGGTGTCACCTAACAAATCTGAGCCTCACTTTCCCAGAAACTAAAAGTAGGGAGGGGCTTCTAGTTCAACTCATTCCTTAGAAGAAATCCCCTTTACAGAATTCCCTATGGGTAGTCACTAGAGATTAAATCTAGTTTAGAAATAATCTGATTCAAATCTCTCCTTTTATGGATGAAGAAACTGAGGCACAGAGAGGCTTGAACTCACAATAGTGATTTGGTGACAGAACTGAACCTAGAGGCCATATGATTAAATACTATTGTCCTTCTCAATTGGGCAAAAATTGCTGATTTGAATAGTATGAAGATATACAGCTATTTGGGGGATCAAGTATTAAAAGGCAATCATTGTCTCACCAGGGGGCATTCCTTCAGCTCTAGGGGCAGCTAGGCAGTACAACAGATTGAGCACTGGGCCTGGAATCAGAAGATCTGAGTCCAAATCTAACTTCAGACACTTACTAGCTGTGGGACCCTGGGAAAGTCACTTAGACTCTGTCTGACTCAGTTTCCTTATCTGTAAAACAGGGATAATAATAGCACCTATCTCTCAGGGTCATTGTAAGGATCCAATGAGATAACAATAGTTGTAAAATGCTTAGAACGGTGCCTGGCACACAGTAAATGTTGGCTATTTTTATTTTACCTTCTCCTGTAGGAAGAGACAAACCTGCACTTTGCACAGACCTGATTTTTTGCCATCTGGCACAAACACAAGCATAATACATTCTCTGCATTTCCCAGGTGGAAAAATCCCCCTTGCCCATCATACTTATTGGAAGCAAAGTTTCCATTATTCTTCTCAGTAATTCTTGTAGGTAGGTAGTTCTCAGATAATAACTGTGTGACCCTGGGCAAGTCATTTAACCCTGTTTGCCTCAATTTCCTCATCTGTAAAACAAGCCAGAGAAGGAAATGGCACACCACTCCAGTGCCTTTACCAAGAAAACCCCGAATGGAGTCACAAAGTGTCAGACACAACTGAAAATGACTGAACAACAAAAGTTCTCATCGCTAGATCTCACTTTATCATTAGCCATGATATGTCTGTTTTCAATGCCTGCTCCCTTTGCTATGGACTCAGTCACTGGGAGCTCTTTAGGAAGACACTATTTATTGATGATGTGCTTCTCAGCTTTTCTTATGATGTGATACTAGCCTGCTCAGCTGCCTTTGCCTGGCAATTAGCTAGCCTTTGTGCACATAGACGTTCACAACAGCAGACATCTGAAGCAGGATTTCAAGTAAAAATCTAATATGAGCAAGGCTATATTTACGTCAAATTACCTACCTCTTCTTTCCTCTTTCTTTTGATACACTGCAAAAGGCCACTTCTCTGGCCTTAATGCCTGTGTCCCCCTCATCTGTAAAATGAGAAATGGTCTCTGATCCCTTCTAACTCTAAATCCTCTGATATTAATCTAAATCCTATCATAATAAATGTCTTTTAGATTGAATTGAATTGAATATATTCAGCCTGTCTGGAGCCAAGAGAATTGAACTGAAATTAAATATAGTTAAGATGAAAGAAGGTTTTATTAACATGTTAACACTGTACTTGAAAAGAGACTATGGTGAGGAAAGAATACTTACCTCTGGATTGGGCCAAGTACACTGGTGACACGGCCATCATTGCCCTGGGTAAGGGAGGATTTCAGGATGACAGACAGAGAACTGGAAGAGATCTCAGAGGTCACCTAGTCAATCCAACCTGCTTTTATAAACAAGGAAACTGAGATCCAGAGAGGTTACTCATGTTGTCCACGGTCACATAATAAGGTAATAAATGGGTGGGATCAGGATTCAAAATGAAGTTCTCTGACCCTAAGTCCAATACATATTATTTCCCCCAAGAAGAATGTAAGCTCTTTGAGGGCAGAAACGGTTTCTTTTTTGTATGTGTACCCCCAAAGGCTATCAGAGTACCTGGTACCACATTTTATCATTGTTCAGAGATTGCAGTCGTGTACAACTCTTTTTTTTTTTTTGCAATTGGGGTTAAGTGACTTGCCTAGGGTCACACAGCTAGTAAGTGTCAAGTGTTTGGTCTGAGGCCAGATTTGAACTCAAGTCCTCCTGACTTCAGTTCCACCCAGCTGACCCTCACATTCAACTCTGTGACTCTTTTTTGAGGTTTCCTTGGCAAGGATACTGGAGTGGTTTGCCATTTCCTTCTCCAGCTCATTTTACAGATGGGGAAACTAAGGCAAACAGGCTTAAGTGACTTGCTCAGGTTCATACAGCTAGTAAATGACTGAGGCTGGATTTGAACTCAGGAAGACAAGTCTTCCCAATTCCAGGTCCTGCCCTCTATCCACTGTGCCACATAGCTGCCCTTACCTGGTACATGGTAACTTATTAATAAATACTTGTTATGTAGCATGGATTTAGTTACTAAACCTCTCTGGGCCTCAGATTCCTCATTTGTAAATTAAGAAATTGGACTATATAACTTCAAGGATCCCTTTCAACACTGGAATATATATTTAAATGTAAAATAAACAATAAGCTAATTTCAGGGATGAGGCATTACTAGTAGGTGGGGAATTAATAAAGGCCTCGTGTAAGAGACAGCATTTGAGCTAGTTGTAAAGGAAATTAGAGAGTCGAAGAGATGGAAGTAAAGAGTGAATGGATCACAAGTTAGTGGATAGAGCACAGGACCCGGAGTAAGGAGACGTCAGTTCAAATCTAGCCTCAGACACTTACTAGCTGTGTGGCTATGGGCAAGTCAGCCTCTGTCTGCCTCACTTTCCTCATCTGTTAAAGGGCGATAATAATAGCACTCACCTCACAAGGTTATTGCCAAGATCAAATGAGTAAACATGTATAAAGCACTCTGCAAACCCAAAAGCACTATATAAATGCTAATTATCCTTGTTATTAGTAAGAGAAATTATTTTGCTATTATAGTAATAACCAATTATTAAATTGAGACCCAGGCTTTTCTCCTTTATTTCCCTATTTAAGGCCCAGCCCCTGTAAAAAGTCAATCTCTGAAGGATTGATGAGATTGTCCTAGCTCTCAAGAAATATGCTCTTCAATCTTGGGCGGGACCCCCACCCAACTAGGAGACCTAATTTCTGTTTTTGGTTTTAGAGTGCAAACAGAATCCAGTCTCAGTAAATTCTTAACCCAGGGAAAAGAGCCCCAGTCCTTGTGCCCCTCCATTAGAATTTAGGGTGTTGTTGTTTGTCCTTCATTCTCAAAGAGGACCATGACATCAGGGAGGTGATGCCATGACATGCAAGTGAATCAGATTTAAGTGAGGAAGAGCTGTGCAAAAGTCACCAGCCTCACTTTCTCCTCTGGAGCCATCTGGGTCCAGTGGCAAGATACAGATCAGAATTTAGGGTAACCCAGCTCATGAAGAAAACCAACTAGAGTGGTCTAGATGAAGATGGATTCCCCTATCCAGACTGCTGGAGGCAGCTGAGTCTCATGATCAAGCCATGTTCTCAGCAGGAAGATCTGAAGACTTCTAACCCACCTCCTCATTAAATGTCCGCCAATAAGGGTTGATTTTCACTTGTCAGGGGCATTCCCTTTCAAAAAAATATTTAAGGCTTACAGACTCTTCATGAGTTTGTCTTTGGTTACCAAGAGAAATCACCAACCATCAACTTACTATCAGCTAATCTAATTAATAAGTTGATTATTAATTACCCAGAAACTCTATCTCTCAAGGTTTCTCATTCGTCTCACAAGCATGGTATATACCCTGTAAAAAGTCAAAGACAGGAGATGAAATGATGGGTGTGAGTAACAGCAGGAAGAGTAGTTTAGATCAAATTTGAATCAAGAAAAATATAGAGGTGAATAATATATAATAAGTTTGGAAAAGTTGCTTTGAGCCAGGTTGTGGCTGGCTTTAAATGCCAAAAAAATGAGTTTGTATTGGGTCCTACAAGAAGAAGGTAGACACCAGGATCTATGAAACTGGAGAGTAACAAGGACAGACCTATTGTTTAGGAATATTACTTTGGCAGCTATATGGAGGATGGATTGGAGAAAACAAAGACAAATTTAAAAATCTTTTTCTCACTAATTTCTCATGAATCCAGATTTTCCATCTTCTATAATTGTCTCAATAAATAAAAAAGGAAATGACAGATTACCAACAAAACTTGTGATATGGGATCTAGAAAAAAATTTCCTCCAAATATATCCAGTGGAACAAAAATCAATCTACTTTGAATTAATATACCTCTTTTAACTAGGAACCCTGACAAAAGGATTTCCCCAGGAATAGTTTTTTTGGTTCTAAAAGATGCTTCTTCCATCTATACTAGCCATTTGCCTTCCAAAGTTTTCTTCTACTTCACTCTGAAAAAGTCCCATAAGACCCATCCTGGGAAATCTGATTCAAATTTAGTACTGGGTTGCTCTATTTGACTTTCAGTATTGAGATTTTTTAATAGTTGGCATATACTAAAAATTTTGGAAGAAATTGTCCATAAACAAAATTCAGCTCATTTTTTCCCCACATTTCAGTTAAAATGTCCCTTTGATATTTCTTTCCCTGAGCTATTTATATTACTATTAATCTTGTTACTACATGGGAAATGATTAATTACATAGTCAACAAAACTAAGGAAATTCAAATAAGGTAAGCCCTCAGAGCAAAAAATTAAACTATCCCCAGATTACAAACTGCCATGACTATTTATAGCATTCAGCAGTTTCAAAGGTAACCCACTGCTATTTGACCCACAATATTTGATTAACACATATCTAGCCATTACTATAGAAAACCTTCAGCCTCTTAAAAGGTAAAATTTTGTGTGACATTATTGTGATTTGCTATTTGAGAAATTGTTTTATGACTTTAAATACCATTTACATTAATACTATGGTAGGAATGTTTCTGCCTGACTGGAACCACAGTAATATCTGTACACAGAGCCCTAACTAATCATTCTGAGAACTGGGTCAAGTAGTGCTCTAATGTCCTGAAATAAGTCAGTCAAGCATTTATTAAGCATTATAGGCTAGGGATACACATAAAAGGAAAAAGATAGAACTGCCCTCAAGGAACTTATATTCTAATGGAGGAAGACAACATATTAAAGGAGAAGTGAAAAAAATTTAAAAAAACACTCTAAATCACTGTTAATTAGAGAAATGCAAATTAAAACAACTTTGAGATATCCTCTCATACCTCTCAGATTGGCTAAAAGGATAGAAAGAGAAAATGACAAATGTTGGAGGGAATATAGAAAAATTGGGACACTAATACATTGTTGGTGAACTGTGAACTGATCCAACCATTTTTGGAGAGCAATCTAGAATTACAGAGTTATAAAACTGGGTATACCCTTTGACTCAGCGGTACCACTAGTAGGACTGCTTCCCAAGGTGATCAGAGAAATAGGAAAAGAACCTATATGATCTAAAATATTTATATCAGCTTCCTTCATTTTGGCAAAGAACTGGAAATTAAGGGGATGCCCATCAATTGGGAAATGGCTTAACAAGTTGTGGTATATGATTGTGATGTAATAGCACTGTACTGTAAGAAATGATGAGTTGGTTGATTTTAGAAAAACATGGAAAGACTTGCATGAAATAATGAAAAGTGAAATGAGCAGAACCAAGAGAACATTGTATATAGTAACAGAAATATTGTTTAAAGAATAATTGTGAACAACCAAGTTATTTTGAGTACTACAAATTCTCAGATCAACTATGAAGGATCTGTGAAGGAAGATGCTATCCACCTCCAGAGAAAGAACTGAGAAGTAGAAGTCCACATAATATGGTTTTACATATATTTATAAATCTGCCTCAAATGGTGACCTTCTCTAGTGTGGAGCGGAGAGGGAGGGAGGAAGTTCAGAACTTAAAGTGGAACAAAATAAATAAATAAAATTAATTTTTTTTAAAAGGGGGATTGAAAAGAGGGTAAAGGAGGAAGGTACCCATTCAGAAGCATGGTGGCTAAGCCTGGAAAATAAGGAATAGCTTGTTTGTGCCCTTCCTGAAAATGAGGATTCTAGGAAGAACTCACCAATGGCAGAAGTCACAGGAGGCAGTTTAGGCATCAATATTTTAAGACTGTTCAGAGCTTTCCAGAGAGAACTCAGAGCCTTCAGGGCTGAGTAGGGAGCAGAGTGAAGCTGAGATAAGGAGTAGTTCAGCTGAGGTTCAGCTCTCTGGAAGCTTCCTGGATAATTATTCTTACTCCCAAAGGGTCTAGGTCAGTGGTGTCTCCTGGCTGGAGGAGTGTGAATTCATCCAATACCCTGGACATTTCAACACCCCAGGTGGGCTGGCCTCCTCTAAGTTATGTCCCCTGAATGCATCAGAGTGTGCACAGTACAGCAAATGGGAAGTTACTTTCTCAGCTGAGCAGTTACACACGACAAGTACATCTCAATGCTGGCCTACCGCTTCTCTATTCATGTGTCCTCCTGAGTGCCCTAGTGGTTTCCCTATGTTGAAGCCCCTTATGCTAACTCCTTTCCCTACCTCCAGCCTGACCCTTTGGTTTTCATAACCTGGTAATTATGACTTGATTCCCCACAGCATCCCCTTTACTTTCTTGGATCATGATTTAGGCCACACACTTTTTTCCCCTGAAGTTTCTTCTCCTGTGGCCCTGTTAATTGTGCCTTAATTCCTGACCGAGGTCTGTGAGGATTAGGGAGGGACTTGCCCCCTGCTTTAACCACTGCCTGTACCATAGGTCTTGTTCCCATTATTATAGACAATCTCTCACTTCCTCTTCTTCATGAAGTCTTTCCTGATCTTCCTAGCTGCTAGTGTCTCGCCCACCCCAGCCCTCAGCTGGCTTGAATCTGCTTTTGAGAGCCAATTGTTAAATTTTCAATGTGAGTATTTGCACCTGGGAAATAAATCAATGCTACAATTCAGGCCTTGGTTTATTGTCTTGTTAAATGTCTAAACTTAAGAAAGTGTTGGAGAAAATGTTAATAATGCCAATTAAACTTAAAACATGTCATGTGCACATGGGGGAGGGGAACTGGTTGTTAAACATTTGCTATCGCACTCATGGGTTTACCCTACAAATCTTCCACTAGGTGACCTTAATATCCTACTCCTTTCTGCTTATCAAATCTCATCCACTTTCTTTAATTGCTTAAAGTTCATCCCTCAGAATGCAGGTGGTTGTAGCCTGGCCTATTTGTCATTCACAAAGAATCTGCCACTTCCAACCCCACAAATCACCTCAGAGGGTTCTGCCAAGTTCAGCTCTTAACTCACCAACTCTCAATTTCTCATCCATTAATTTATATTTTTGTAATTCTCCCTTTCAATAACTATCTTCCAGCCATTTTTTAAGAATTATAAATGGTCTGAATCCTATTTCCCCTTCACTCTGATATTTTAATGTCTGGAAAGCTTAATAGCACTTTCTCACAAGCTCCATATTTTATTCCTAACATGTTCAATGGATGAACTACCACACAGCACAATGTCTTGCACATACCAGATGCTTAACATATGCTGATTGATTGATGCAATCACTAGTCAACCCTGGGCCAACATAGCTACTACTATTTCCTAATTAGCTTCCTTTGTAGAATTATAGGATCATAGATTTAAAATGCAAAGAAACCCTAGAGGTCACCTAGTGAGTCCCCTCCACTCATCCGTACAGATGAAGCAGATCAGGAAGATTAAGTGACCCAGCATGACTGATCCTTTGTATTCTTGTGCACAGATCCTGTGCAGAAGATTCACCCAGTGTGCTGGTGGCTCGCCATCATTTCTGAGGGTATCATTGCAACACTGGGGCCCAGAGTCAGAATGACGCTGTTGTCTGAGGGTCACCCTAGCTAGGAATAGAGAGGATTGTCACCTCTCAGCCACTGGAGATGACTTTGGAAACAGAGATGTGACTCTCGAAATAAAGGACAAGTCACTTAACCTCTCTGCTTCCCAGGTTCTTCATCTATAAATCTATAAATTAAATAGGTTGGACAAGCTGGTCTCCAAGGTCCTTTCTAACTCTACGTCTATGGTCCTACAATGAATTATTTGACCATGCAATCTGATCATATGTAGCTTGGAGGTAATTTATAAAAGGGGCATTCTGGATTAGGAGGTTGTAGTATTGGCATACTATTGATCAATTACCAAGTAATAGCAGGGCTTCTATTGCTGCCTGGAATCCACAGGTAGAGCCCAGAAGCCATTAGCAATATCTAACACAGAAAACATATACCCTCGGTGAAAGCTTGGCCCTCATGTCTGGGCATGCTGCTACCAAGGGAGTCACTTACAACACCTTCAACCTTATTTAATTCCTGAAAATCAATAGTCAATCTCCATGTGCCATTTGGCTTACTCACAGGCCAAAGAGCATTATATGGACCATTAACTCTTTAGATTATACCCTTTGTCTCTAGCTCCCTTATTTTTCCCACTGGTTTTATCCTTTCTCTAGGGATGGGGTATTATGAACAAACCAGATTATCTTCTGGGATATTAATAGCCTCTTGGAGTATCAAGGAAGGAGGAAGAAGGGAGGGTGACAGGGTCTTATTTACCAGAGACCCATAGTGAAGAGCAGTTTGCCCATTCTGAAATATTTAAAAGCTCCCTACAGTTAAGAGGTTTTGTGGGATGTTGTGTAAGCCTTTGGAGTAATACAAATTAGCCACTGGAGATGGCTATTATTTCCTAATTAGCTTCTTTTGTAATTAACCTCTACTTATAAACTTGCTGTGACCATGGACAAGTCACTTAACCTTGTTTGCCTCAGTTTCCTCACATATAAAATGAGCTGGAGAAGGAAATGGCAAACCACTCCAGTATCTTGGCCAAGAAAACCTCAAATGGAGTCATGGGGAGTAGGACACAACTAAAATGAATCAATAACTATAAACTTGTCCCCAGACTCTGCAATACGATTCCCTCTGTAAGAGTTCACATTCATCTAGTATTTTACTTTTTTTGGGGGGTGAAGCAATCGGGGTTAAGTGACTTGCCCACGGTCACACAGCTAGTATCAAGTGTCTGAAGCTGCATTTGAACTCAGGTCCTCCTGACTCCAAGGTCAGAGCTCTATTCACTGTGCCACCTAGCTGCCCTAGTGCTTTACTTTTAACAAAGGGCTTTCCACACAACATCCCAGACAGGTAAGGAAGGCAATTATCATTCTCTCCATTTTACAGATGAGGAAATTGAGTGGTCAAATATCTAAAGACATTAAAGAACATAACTCAGACTGCTCAGCATCAAGTCAGCTTTGATGATGACTCCCTTCTGACCTTGTACCCTGGTTCCAGCTAGTGGGTCCATTATGACTACCTTGCACCCCAGAGCCAGGACTTGGGCTATTCTGTATTCTGGCTTTGTATCTTGAGTAAGTCGCTCACTCTTACCAGTTCCTCTCATCAGTCTTCTTAGGGACTAGAACCTCTGAACCATGAACACTCAAGCAAGCTAGATTGCCCTAGGCTTGGGGTGGTCTGGCTTAAGACAGTCTTTCTTCATCCATGAGTGACAAAAGCAGTCGTGTCCCCCAGCCCCTCATTAGAATAGGTCCACCTCTCATTATAATATTCATTCTCTCATTACTTGTTAACCAATCAGAGTTGATTACTACCCTCAGGCTCACCCACTCTTCCAAGAGCATAAAAGCATTAAGTGGGTTCCATTGCCCCCTTTTATTAATTATTGCTAGCATAATTAATAAAATTATCAATTACTCAGAAACTATGTCTCTCAAACTTTTTATACATCACAGGTTGTACCACAGAGTTATTTTAGTTTGTCTTTCTCTGATTATTAGAGATTTTGAACATTTGTTCAAGTGGTTGGTGATAGTTGATATTTTTTCTTTTAAAAAACGTATTTTTGATATACCACTTGTATATTAGGAAATGGGTCTTGGCATTTCAGATTTATTTCAATTCCTTATAGGTCCTGGATGTTAAACTTTTATTAAACTTGTTTGATAAAAAGATTTTTTTTTTTTGGTGAGGCAATTGGGGTTAAATGACTTGCCCAGAGTCACACAGCTAGTGAGTGTTATGTGTCTGAGGCAGGATTTGAACTCAGGTCCTGTTGACTCCAGGGCCAAGCAAAAGAATGTTGGTATAATTAATTATATTTAATATTTTTTTAAAAATAAGCTATATGCTTGTATGTTGGTATAATTTAATTATATTTAATATTTTTTTTAAAAATAAGCTATATGCAAGACTTGTGGTTTAATATGTAGCTTCTTTTCCTGGCCTTATTTATATTAGAAATGTTCATGTTTGTCAATAACTTTCTAGTTCAGAGTAATTTTTAATTGAGTTTCTCCCTACAGATTATTCAGACCCAAAGGTCAGATGTCAGGGGCTCTCTGGTTAGGTAGTGTTGCCATGTTTTGTTTTGTTTTGTTTTTTTAAATAAAACAAGTTATTTACCACTCTCACCTTGTACCTTATTTCCACTCTAAGTGTAGACTGGGTTTCCCACCTTACCCCTAAGCTTTCTCTACCATTAGAGATTATTGTTCATCCTTCAGTTTAGGAGTGGTCCAATAGCATCCCAAGGGCGATGTCTTGACTTCTGCATGGGATGTAGAACGCTAAGGAATGAGTAGGGAAAAAAAAAGAAATTCTTTGTGTTGAGTAGCCTACCCTTCATTACGCCCTAAGAAATGTTACTTGATCCACCTGCGTATTGAGTCATTAGGGGAAGAAAGAAAGAACAAAAATGGCCGGTCTGCTTACAGATACTTCCTCATCCCAAATATTGTCAACAGAGAAAATTTGTTGTTGGTAAGAAACAAGTTTATAGACCATGTTATCCACTGGGAGGTGTGGGTAAGAGCAGGATGGTTGAAAGGGGGAAAGGATGAGCAGCAGAGACAGGGGAGAGTTGTGAGGAAGCTGATTGCACACAGCTGATAGCATGTATTTACAATCAGGTCATGTTTCCTTTTTTATGTAACAGCAGACTGGACAACTGCGGCCCAGTCATTGGAGCACAGCCAGTATTCTTGGACAGCTGGCAAGTCTGGAAGTAGGCTTAGGAATATCTATCACTGGATGCTCACACCTGGGAGTCAACTTGATGGGGGACTGCTTTGCAGCAGCGCCTTTGAGTCCAGGCCCCCTCTCCCAAGGACGAGGTAGAGAGAGTGCTTCCGTGCAGGAGGGAGGTTTTTGGAATTCTGCCCTTGCATACTTTGCTAGCCCTTATTGCCCAATGCCAACTCCTTCTGCCCTCAGCATCATTTCTCATTTTCAGCTCCTTTTATGAGCTGTCTTCCCCATTAGAATGTGAGCTCCTTGAGGCCAAGGACTGTCTTTGTTTCTGCTTCTATTTGTCAGTAAATGCTCCTTGACATAATGACTGCCTCCTTTTTATGAACCCTTCACTCCAGCTTACCCAGATTTTTTACTGTTCCTCAAGCATCTTGTTGTTGTTGTTGTTGAGTAGTGTCCAACTCTTCATGACCTAGTTGGGATTTTCTTAGCAGAGGTACTGGAGTGGCTTGCCATTTCCTTCTCCAACTCATTTTACAGATGTAGAAATTGAGGCAAACAGGGTTAAGTGACTTGCCCAGGGTCACATAGCTAATAAGTGTCTGAGGCTGGATTTGAACTCAGGAAGATGAGTCTTCTTGTCTCCAGACCCAGCACTCTACCACTAGCTGCCCCTCCTCAAACATAAATTATGCTTTTCTTTCATGTGACCTTTATTCATATCCATTACTACAGCTGGAATGCCTTCTCAACCCCCATTTTTGCCTACCAAAATTGGACCCTTCCTTCAAGGCCCATTTCAAATGACACCTCTTCTCTGATTCTGATCAAACCCGTTGAAAGTCATTCCTCCCTCCTCTGTACTCCTAGAGCACAAGTGTGATACTCATTGCATGTTACCTCATATAATAGATGATTGTCTTATCTTCCCTGACAAGATGATAAACTCCTTATGAATAGGGAGTATGTATAATAACATTATGCATCCTACACAGTAACTAACAAATTGTATTGTACATGATAGTTGCTCAATAAATATTAGTTGAATAAATGTTGGTATTTGTTTCCTTTAATATTTTGCCACCTTGCTGGAAATCCCCACTAATAATTTAGTCCCTCATTTGGCTTAAAGCACTGAAGACACCTGTTAAAATATATGTAGGTTTGTTGCAGGGGTTGACACATCGTCATGTAAATCAGTTTATCAGATTGTCGACTTTTTCACCTTTCAAGACTTTGAAGGAATGGGACACAGGACAGGTAAGACTGGAGGAGCTTAGAGGATTAAGGAAAGTCCAGAGCAGGGGTGCCACCTAGGAGGAGAGATATGGGTGCAATATTGTAGTGGGCATTCCTGAGAAACTGAAAGTCTGAGGATCCTGGACACCTAGTTGGTGTGTGTTAGAGGAGTATCAGGGGAAATGGAGACAAGGGGAGAGAATAATAGAACAGAAAGATGGTGACTTAGGGGCAGCTAGGTGGCACAGTGGCTAGAGCACCAGCCCTGGAGTCAGGAGGAACTGAGTTCAAATCCGGCCTCAGACACTTACTAGCTTTGTGACCCTGGGCAAGTCATTTAACCCCAATTGCCTCAAAAAATAAAAAAATAAAAATAAATGCCACCAAAAATAAGCACTGCCTTGCACTAGCCTTCCCGAGAAGCATCATGGGATAGTAAAAAGTACATGAGTCACAGGACTCTAGCAATCCCCAGTGCTTAAGACAGTGCCTGGCACACATAGTGAATGCTTAGCAATTGCTTATTAACTAACTTATTAACTGACTAATCTCTCTGGGCCTCAGTTTCCTAATCTGTAAGGTGAGAGAGGGAAAGGAGGACTAGATGACCTCCTAGCTCTAAATCTATGACCTTTTGATTCAGGAAAACAAGGAGCTCCCTCCACCTTCCTAGTAATGTGGAATTTAAGACAAGGATTTTTTTTTGCATAATCTGAAATGTACAGTTTGACTGCTGTGCACTGTTCTGTTCTGGATATCTTTTTTTGTTTATCTACTTTGTCCCTGCCCTTCCAGCACAAATAAACATGTGTGAGAGCACTCACGGCCTAATCAGAGCCATAGACTGGGTAAAAGTCAGGCCAGGGAATAAATGTTGTGTTTGGCAGGCAGAACAAAGACCCTTGAGACAAGGAGGCAACCGTATAAAGTTAAATTCTAAAACCTAGACATGGAGTTGGGTGTTTGTTAGTTTGCTATATCTCTGGAGCTGGGTGGCCAATTCCAGGTCAGTGAACCTTATGTATTTATTTCCACTATCCTACAATAATATGCAAACAGCTGGAAAAGCCCTGCGTCAACATTTGCTTTTTGTCATGATTTCTACTTGAACTATTATTGTTCAAGATTTCAAAGCTGCCATCCCAGTCATGGCCATTTTAGGAATCACTTTAAATGATCTCATTCCTTATATCTTTTTGATAGTAAAGACCATTTGTCTTCCCTCTGATAGAGGATTCAATAATATTTAACATTTGATATTATTAACCACATACATGAAATTTCATTCAATCTAACTAATCCAAGAACCTTTTTATTTATAACCAGTTTGTTGTCCCCTCAGGCCCCCTGAAAAGTAATTTTTATACTCAACCATGAAGTAGTGCAAGGCAGGCAGCTGGGAACCAAGTAGAGTAGTGAATCCTATAACCACCAAGGCCCTTCTAATCTTATTGAAACTTGACCATTAAAATTTTACAATGTTTAGTATCAAATTAGATGACCTTTATAAAGTGCTTTGGAAAACTTTAGAATACTAGGTAACTGTTATTTTTTTTTTAAGCATATGGTGAGGAGTGAGGGGAAGGAAGGAGATTATGTCTCACAAACCTCATCCTCACTTTAGATTGCCAAAAGATGCATAAAATGGAGCAGAAAGGTGAGACAGGAGGGGAGCGTGGTAGGGTGCAAAGAATGCTAGACTCAAGATTTGGATTCAATCCCAGTATCACTTCTGTGAAGTTGAAAAAAAAATCACAACCTCACTGGGCCTCAGTTTACCCATATGTTAAAGGCAGAAATTGAACTAGATGGTCTCCAAGATCCTTTCTTGCTCTGAATCTGTGATCCTGTGTAATAAATTGGGCAGCTAGGTTGCACAGTGGTTAGAGCACCAGGCCTGGAGTCAGGAAGACTTGCCTTCCTGAGTTCAAATCTGGCCTTAGACACTAGCTGTGAGCAAGCCACTTAACACTATTTGCCAGAGTTTTCTCACCTGTAAAATGAGCAGGAGAAGGAAAAAGCAGGCCACTCTAGTATCTTTGCCAAAAAAACCCTAAATGAGGGTCACAAAGAGTGGGATATGACTGAAACAACTGAACAGTAAAATGTAATAAATTGTGAGTCATCTTTAAAATCCTTCAACTGGTTAGTTGTCTTTGCATATTGAATCAGCCATGTTTGGATTTTGTGCATGCTTCCTTATTTTTTATGCCAACTTTTCAGCTACATAGTAGGGGATATCTCATACCCTCAGACTCTAGGATTAAGTTGCAAGTGTTTTAAAATATTCATTTATTGGTTTGGTTCATTTATCTTTTAGAAATTTTTCAAGCCTTCCATTGATTTTTTTTTTCATTTCTTATTTTTCAAGTAGGCAATGGGCTTAAGTGACTTGCCCAGGGTCACACAGCCAGTAAGTATTATATGTCTGAGGCCGGATTTGAACTCAGGTCCTCTTGACTCCAAAGCCAGTATTCTATCCACTGCGCCACCTAGCTGCACCTCTTCCATTGATTTTTGCATTGAAATACTTTTTTGTCATTGGCGTCCTATTGATGGGGTGCTTGGGTGCTTGTACCCCAATTTCTCCCTAGCTGCAGAAACACTATCCCTGATGGTTTCTC
This sequence comes from Phascolarctos cinereus, assembly GCF_003287225.1. Taxonomy (NCBI): domain Eukaryota; kingdom Metazoa; phylum Chordata; class Mammalia; order Diprotodontia; family Phascolarctidae; genus Phascolarctos; species Phascolarctos cinereus. The sequence continues at coordinate 210,954,305 of NW_027556098.1, read as the reverse complement.
CCCAGCCCAAGGACACTGTGCCTAGCAGTTATTCATGCATGGGCCTCAGCACGACCCTTATCTCTCTCCCTGGTACAGCTACACAGAGCTGGGCTGCTCAGGGCCCCAGCCCTCAGATCATGTCTCTGGAAGCCTCCCAATTCCTTAGTAAGTTCCTGTCTTGTGAGAAAGCTTTCCCTTGTTGCAGAACATTCTCTCATCAAGACAGAGGGAGAGGGATGCCTTTCCCAGCCCAAGGACTCTTCCTCCTGCTAGACTCCAAAGATCCATACCTCTGTCATCTCCCTCCCTGTCCAGTATACTCCCTGTACTTTCCCATCCATAGCCCCCAAAGACACCTGCCACCTCGGCTTAAAGAATGCTTGAGTCTGTGAATTCATTCCAGAAGACCCGTCCTGTATTGCGGTCTTTGAGGGGTCACAACCTCTCAACCTCTTACACCACAACACTATCCTGAGAAGGAATAAAAGTGCTTTACACTTTCTACTATTCACAAAAATCCTACATTTGGTATGTAACAAATACATCAGAACATCCTACAGCAAAACAAGAGTAGGTATAGACATGTTTAAACAACTATGTCACACTTTCAACACCCAAAAAAACCTAATGCTGGTCTTTGCTTGTTTATAGGATGTTAGATCAGTGGGGTATAAACAGCAAAAAATCCTTTCTGTAAATATACATCTCTGCCAGAAGAATGAGCCCCAAAATTCAAGGTAAAGTTTTCTGAAAAAAAAATAAAGAATTTCATCGATCTATGATGGCAAGGCACTGAACCTTTCTATATAGTCCAAAAATTAATGCAAACAAAATTATGTAATACTTTTTTCTTTTAAAATGAATCTATGGCAGTCATGATGCTCTTTATGGAAATTTAATCAATAAAATGTTTTTTATCTTAATATGAAGTTGTTATTTTCCACATTTAATTTCAGAAGTAAAATGGGATACATCAGATTCCATGATTTGGAAGGTTACATTTAAATATGACAATCTGGAACCAAAAGTATTATAGGTGGCACAGTGGATAGAGCACCAGCCCTGAAGTCTGGAATACCTGAGTTCAAATCTGGCCTCAGACCAAACACTTGACACTTACTAGCTGTGTGACCCTGGGCAAGTCACTTAACCCCAATTGCCTAAAAAAAAAAAATTCTTTTGAGAAATTTTGGCTGGATTCTCTGGACTCTCTCTCCTACAGTGATTGCTCTGATCTTGAAGTACTATAGTACTTTTGAAAGTGCTATTTTGAAGTAAGAAACAAATATGAAGAATCAAGAGAAGCAGAGGAAGACTTACTTGAACTGAGGCAGTGTAAAGTACATAGGACCAGAAAAACAATACACAGGAATAATAACAACAATATTTAGGAATAATAAAAATGAAACTGAATGCTATATAATGGTACTCAATGAAAAGATGAAAAATTTATCTCCCTTCTCTCTCTGAAGAGGTAAGGGACAACAGAAATTGAATATTGCATATACTGTCAGATTCAATTTATGTGCTGGTTAGTTTTTCTTAATTGCTTTACCCTCTTTGTTGTTGTTATTGTTACCTGAATGGGAAAGGAGGAACAGATGTATTCAGAAAGGAAAGTGATATAAAAATTAAAGATAGTGACAAAGTGAAAATTCTATGGGAAAAAATTAAGTGCTATAGTTTATCAGGTTTAGAATTAGAAAAATTCATCAAATGTGTAACTTCTAACAAAGCTATAATAGGAATTCTCATGAGTCAGATGAATTTGGCTGGGGAGAAGAGTATGGGGGGCGGGGAGAGAATCTTTGTTTACAAAGAAGGAAATGGCGGCAGTTTGTATGACAAGACTGAAGATGGAGTCACTCTAGAAGAAAAGAAAACTAGTCCCACAAAGAATCCAGCCTGTGTCTCCATGGGGTGAGTGGTGAAGGTGAAAGAGATGTCACAAAGATGGGACCCTGTAGTGGTCACAAAGGGAGGAAGACTATTACCCACCCCGGATGCTGGCACTCTGGGGAAAAGCCCCATTTACCCCACCCTTGTTATGTCTCTGATTTTAAGGTGGGGGAGAGGGGGATTCGCCAACTGTTTGAAACCAAAAGTTCAATCTTTTCTTTCCCTTACAGATGTTAGTTACATACAATCACTGTGTACATAATGCTCTCCTAAATATATATTCTAAAGATCACCATTCTTCAGAGTATGGGGCTTGTTACTTATGATTGTTTTACATTTGTTAAGTAAATGAAACTCCATTTCTCTCGTTTGTCTGTCCAAGGAGAATCTTTCCATTTAGCTACAACTGACTTTTGTCTGCTGGTTTCATTCATCACAGGAATGTCACTATCTATTTGGCTCAATTCTTCTAAAAATATTTCAGTTCACTAGTCACTGGACAAAAAACTCACACTTGAGTATCAGCCGTCAAATTAATGTTTATAGATGAATTTAATGAAGTGTAAGTATTGGTAAATAAATAAGAAGAGACACCAAAATAAAAAATGTGCATAAAACTGAAGGAATTATAAGAAATTAGGGCTCAGGGAACTTTATGTAAAAGCTGATCAATAATGTTCATGAGTGACCAGCAAATTGTGTCTATGGTCAATATTTCTTTTACTAATCTAATGTTTTATTTGTTGAAATGGTTACTTTTTTATTCCCATTAGGAGCAATTATCACATCAAAGCAATTGTTAAGCATGGCAAAGTAATAAATCTCACCACCCTTTAGTCTTCATTCCCAAGACATCCAAATATTTTTGTTGGATCCTTCATCACCCTTTTCATAAAATAGGTGACTACAGTGATAGGCCAATTATCCGTTAACTTTATAACAGATTTGTCAACACAAAGACTTTCGTGTCTTTTTTTAAGACTTTTTCTTTGCTATGCTCATAACTAGAACAAAGATGAGCAAGACCCATTACCTGGGGCAGATCATAGAGTGTTAAAAGATGTCAGAGATACAGCAGAACTATATAATTTTTCTATTTTGCTTATGTTTCCAGTAACAAGGAGAATGATTTTTGAGCTGGAAAGAATAGGGGAGAAATCATGGCTAAGAAGAAATTTAATATAAGGCCTCTTTCCACCCCCTAAAAAAAGGTCAAAGAAAGAGGAAAGGGACACATATGTATAAAAATATTTATAGCAGCTCCTTTTGTTATAGAAGAAAACTAGAAACTAGGGCAATGACTACCAACCAGGGAATGGTTGACTAAATTGTGGTATATGAATATAATGGAAGATTATTGTACCATAAGAATTATAAAAAGGGGACTAAAGACTTGTATGAACTGATACAGAGTGAAATGAGCAGTCAGTCGGCGAACAAACATTTATTAAGCACCTACTATGTGCCAGGTACTGTACTAAGCAAAGAAAGGCAAAAGATAGGACCTGCCCTCAAGGAGCTCACAATCTAATGGGGGAAGACTATATATAAAAAGAAACTGAAAGGGGTGGGGCAAGAGGGAAATCAGGCTGAGGGGCATGATGAAGTGCTACAGCCAGGGAGGAAATTATGAGGTGTCCTTAAATAGAGGGTCTGGGAAGAGTTCTCAGATGTCCATCCTCTCCAGTCAGAGAGAGAGAGTGGCTCAAGAAGCAAGGAGGACCGAAGAAGCATGAATTTCAGAGTCAACATGATTTTGCAGAAATATGACCACAAATGACATAATAACAATACCGTAGAGAAAAGCCGCTCTAAAAGACTTCAGAACTCTGATCAATGCAATGGACAGAAGATCAAGCTTCTACCCACCTCCTGACAGAGAATTGATAGAACCCATATGCAGAATGAGACATGTTTTTCAGATGTGCCAATATGCAGATTAGTTTAGCTTGACCAAATTTATTTATTATAAGGGTTTTGTTTGCCTTTACTTTTTCTTTTTCCTAAGGAGGGAAAAAAACCAAAAGAGGGTCACTGAAGCATATTTTTAAATGAACAGAAAAGAACAAAAGGAAAGTCAGAAGGAAGCATAGTGAAGATGAAGAGCTAACAGGAAAAACAAGTTAGACATAAGAGAGATTCATGTGAGTTCAAGCAAGGCTCATTCCCCACTCTGTGCCTGTTTTCCAGTTTTCCAAAATGAAAGGTTGGAACTAGTTGATTTCAAATGCCCTCTTTTAGTTCTAATGTTTCACTATTCTGTAAGTGTAGCTCACCAATTCAGAGAATGAATTTATGAAATAAGATACTTCAATGGATCTAGATGTGGCACATGTGGGGCATGAAGAGGAACAGTCTTTATTGAAATCCTCACTTGTACTGACAGGTCAGGGGTCCAGAGCCCGGCCACTCCTTGTGCCCTCAGAGTCTACGGTTAGCCCTAAGGGTTGGAAGAAGTATCTTTTTTTTTTCCAAAACTGCTATTTTTATTTTTTTTATTAATTTATTTTGATTTATCAACAATCACTTCCATAAGCTTTTGAGTTTTAAATTTTTCTCCCTCTCCCTCCTCGCCTCCTTTCACCAAGACAGTGTGCAATCTGATATAGGCTATACATATACATTCCTATTAAACATATTTTCACATTAGTGATGTTGTAAGGAAGAATTAGAACCAATAGGAGGAACCACCAGAAAGAGGAAACAAAACGCAACAGAAGAAAAAAATAGCAAATAGCATGCTTCAATCTGCATTCAAACTCCATATTTCTTTTTTTTGATGTGGATAGCATTTTCCATCAAGAGGCCTGTGGAGATGTCTTAGATCCTTGCATTGCCGAGAAGGGCTAAGTCTATCAAAGTTAATCACCACACAACATCGCTGTTACTGTGTACAACGTTCTTTCTAATGCTATAGATCCAAAGCCTCTCATGGGAATTCTTCCCTCATTTGTTGTCAGATGATATTGAGTGGAATAGAGACCACTTACCCAAATAAAAACTCAGAGCTATCTCCAGGTAGAAAACAGAAGGTTTTATTCTAGCAAGTCTCGCTCGAGAGTTGGGCGTCTCCCACCCAGGGCAGACTGGTGTAGAGAGGTGGAGCACAAACAACAGCAAGCAGTATATATAGTCGTAGACAAACCACTGAAAAAAGCCCCCCTCCCCACCTGTTTGTCTCAATCTCTTTATCCTCATTGGCTGAGGCAAGAGACCTCACAGTCTATATTTAGAACCCAAGAGATAACCTTTTACTCAAAACTAGCTTGGGAGCTAGATGATTGCCTTACTTGGTAAAGTTAAGGCACAAAACAACAGAGGGGGTGGTTATAAAACAAAGGAGAGGGGATGGGCAGCTGGTGCACAACCCCCTAGGCCCAGCTCATGCTGAAGCCTCACTACATTTTGGAACATAGCTTACATTTCACATGAGAAACTTTTACTTGTCCCATACAATATTAATAAGCTGGACAGATTAAATAAGTTTTAAGAAGCAGGACATTTACTAAAGTGGTATAGTAAAAAACAGTTGACATAAAACATCCCCTCAAAATTCTGTGACACTCTCCCACCAGTACATACAGAGTCCAGGGGAGAGTAAGTTTAAGATTAACACATACCATTGGAAGTCCTATTGCTGGAATCTTCAAAATAATCCCTATATGGATGATGTAGCTTTTCTACTGGGATCTTTGTAAAACTTTTTCTTTTTTTTGGTGACACAGTTGAGGTTAAGTGACTTGTCCAGAGTCACATAGCTACTGTGTTATGTACATAAGGTCAGATTTGAACTCAGGTCCTCCTGACTCCAATCTATCCACTGCACCTGAACTTTATAAAACTTTAAATCTGCTTTTCTCATTTCATTCAGTCTATCTTTGGCTCCCAATGCAGACACTCCTACTAGCTGATACCTTTCCCACAACGCTACTGGGATACCAGTGGAAAGTCCAAATCCTCCCACCTTGCAAAGTTCTAAGGTTCTTCTCTCACCAAGGGAAAGTGGGTATGACATAGAGATCCTCTCTCTCCCACCCTCAAGTGGTAATTCCTTCTCAGAAGTTTAGCTGGAATACTTTCTCCTCTCCAATGCTGGGCACTTGAATCTATAATTCCAGTTAGCTTGATGGTTCTATATAGACCCCATGACCAGCCAATCTAAACAGACTTCCTATCAAACCTAAGGAAAAGTCTAGATCTTGTTTCTATCTGGTGAACAACTGAGATGTGTTCTCACCTAATAAATATATCAGGGATAAATGGAGTGGGGTGATTTTGACCCCATCCGTACATATAACTGATCAATGTGGATACTTCTTCCAATATGGCAGATTGTTACCCATCAGCACCTTCCCATTCTTATCCATGACTTCCAAGAAAACCTGCACAGGGCAACAACCCACTCTGAGAAGGCCCTCCTTCTAGGTCCCTTGATATTTTATACCTATGTAGCACGTAAGCTGTTCATCTGTCATCCATACTATACGAGCAGCCTATCTCCTCTTTCAGTCATACGTCTCTTTGATGATATCTTTTATGCCATTTTTTGTATGCAATCCATCATTGCTCATATGTGGCAGGCTCTTTACATCCATTATGTGATCTCCATTGAGCACTGAATGACCTGTTTTGATTACTTAGAAATTGTGGTATCTCGTGATTTGTAGTTATATAACATTACTAGAAGAACAATTAGTCTTACTGCTTCTCCCCTCCCTTCTTTCCCCCCCCTTTTCTTTCTCCCTTTCCCTCCTACTGCCTATAGGGCAAGTTAGATTTCTATACCTAACTGATTATATTATGCCCTTCTTGAGCCAAATCTGATGAGAGTAAGGTTCAAACAATGCTCCCCCCCCTTCTTTCCCTCTGCTGTAATAGGATTTTGTGTCTTTTCCTGTAATGTAATTTACCCTTGTCTGCCTCCTCCTTTCTCAGTACATTTTCTAAGATCAGATTGATCCACTTATTTGGATCCATTTAACCCACTTGATTAGATTTTTTTTTATCATTACATCAAAGTCAACTAATATCCACCCTCTTTATGTATACTCCTTTAACAAGGTGTAATAACAATACAGTTCTCAAGGGTTGCAAGTCTCATATTCCCTTGTAGGGTTTAAACAGCCCCCCCCCTTATTAACAACATATTGTATCCTTCTGTCCCATTTACCTTTTTAAGTCCTTCTTGAGTCCTGTACTTGAAGATCAAATTTTTTGTTGAGCTCTGGTCTTTTTATCAGGAAAGTTTGGAAGTCTCCTATTTCATTGAATATCCACCTCCTCCCTTGAAAAATGATGCTCATTTTTGCTGGGTAATTGATCCTTGGCTGCATTCCAAGCTCCTTTGCCTTACGGAATATCATGTTCCATGCCCTGCAGTCTTTTAATGTAGAAGCTGCAAGGTCCTGTGTAATCCTGACTGTGGTTCCATGATATTTAAATTGTTTCTTTCTGGCTGCTTGCAGCACCTTCTCTTTCATCTGGTAATTTTGGAATTTTGCTATTATATTCCTTGGAGTTGTCAATTTGGGATCTCTTTCAGGTGGTGATCAGTGGATTCTTTCTATGGTTATTTTTCCTTCTGGTTCTAGGACTTCCAGGCAGTTTTCCTTTATGATTTCCTGAAAGATACTGTCCAGGCTTTTTTTCATCATGATTTTCAGGTAGCCCAATAACTTTTAAATTGTCTCTCCTGAGTCGATTTTCCAGGTGGTTGTTTTACTGATGAGGTATTTTACATTTTCATCGATTTTTTTCATTTTTTTGTTTCTGTTTGACTGATTCTTGCTCTCTCATAGAGACATTAGTTTCCATTTGTCCAATTCTAGTTTTTAACAGATTGTTTTCTTCTGTTAGTTTTTGTACTTCCTTCTTCAATTGGCCAATTGTGTTTTTAGGGACTTGTTTTCTTCAGTGTATTTTTTTTCCAATTGGCCAATTATATTTTTGAAGGACTCTTCTACCTCTCTCATTTGACTATTAAAATACTTCTTGAGCTCTTCTAAGAAGGCTTTTTGGGCTTCAGACCAGTTCATATTCCCTTTTGTTGTTGCAGATGTGGGTTTGTTGACAATGTTGTCCTCTTCAGAATTTCTGTCTTGATCTTCACTCTTCTCATAATATGAATCTATGGTACATTTCTTTTCACTGATGGTGTTTCTTTATTCCCTGGCCTTTAAAGAGATTGAGCTCTCCTGCTGGGGAACAGAGGGTACTGACCCAAGCTTCTTGTGTTGGGAGCCTAGGTCTTGGTCACTGGCTTTGCATGCTGGGGCCTCTTATGCCGGCAATTGGGGGCTGTAGGTTTCTGGCAGCTTACCTCGTGTTGGGCTGGAATCAGCAAGGCTGGAACTTTCAGGCAATTCTAGGTTGCCTGCTTTTCCTTTCCTTTAGCTTTCTTCAGTTCCTTTTAGATGGGTGCTGCAGGTTGTTTATCTGCCTGGGGCCCCCTGCAGTGTTGTCTCCCTCATTTCTGCTAATGCACTGGGAGATTCCTTTGCGGTGGAGTGCTGAGGCACCTGGTGGTTTTCTGAGCTGGTTTCCACCGGTTTCCCCCGCCCTCACTGAGGCACTCAGAGGTCCAGGTGTTGGTGTTTGCCTGCTCTACCACCAGGGCTTCAGGGCTCCTAAAGCTCACCTGGTGTTGGGTTGGAATCAGCAAGGCCAGGGACTTTAGGAAGCCTTTAGCTTGTTTTCTTCACCTCCTTTCAGATGAATGCTGCAGGGTACTTATCTGCCAGGGGCCCCTTGTAGTTCTGCCTCCCTTATTTTTGCTGAGGCACTGGGAGACCCGTTTGCTGGGCTGCTGCACTGCTGCTCCCTATCTTTCCTCTAGTTCACGTGTTCCAGGGTTTTTTTTCTGGGGTGATATTTTCTGGGTTTTCAGAGGTTGATAGGGGAGAGTGAGAGCGACTACCTTTCCCACTCCACCATCTTGGCTCCCGGAAGCCGGGATTTTTGTTTCAGGTCATTATTAATAGCACTGAACCATCCTAACACATTGCTGTTGGGACTGGTACAGATATTTTTGAAAAGCAGTATGTAACATGAGTCATAAAACTGATCACACCTTTCAATACAGAAATATCTTTGCTAGGACTCCATGTCAAAAATATCATAAAAAGAAACAAAGGACCTATTTGTACAAAAATGTTCATAAATGCTTTAATTGTGATAGCAAAACAACTTAAAACAACTTATGGAAAATGGCTTAGTGAATTTTGGTATATTAATATAGCGGAATTTTGTGGTCTCATAAAAAAGATAAATATGAAACATGCAAGGAACTACGGAAGTACCTGTATAAGGTGATACAAGCAAAAAAACAGAAGAAACCAGATTATTACTATATTTTTATTTTGCCTTTAAATTTTGTCCAAGATATTTTGGTTTTTACAACTATATTTCTTAAAAGAAGTAAATACAGAAAGGACACATCAATAGTAGCAGGATCTTAGGCATGTCTGGGGACGTACTATAAAATAATTTTGTTTTCATGTTGGTGTCATTAATTCATTTGTTTCTACCTTGTTAAAGCCCTTAAAGCCCATAAGATTTTCATTGTCATATGATTTTAGACGTTGCTACTCATTTTTATTTCATTATTTTTGGTTGTCATATGTTACATATCTAATTTTTAAAAAGCTCTGCAAAATTTCCACACCTACTCTCCTTATATTCAATTCTCTGCTCATTTTATTATCTCAGCAGCTGTCCAAGATATTTTTACTGATGAAACAACCAAATTGGCTAGCAATTCAAGTGCATATGATAATATGGGCAATAGGTATTTTTATCCATTTAGTATCTCCTGTGTATTTATTTAGGCTTAAATCTTTTGATTGATTAAGGATCACATTTAGGAGGTTCTGCAGTGTTCTGGGACCTGATGTAGTGGATAAAACGTCATTTGCAAATAGAAGTATCTGGAGAATTTCATCATCTATAAGGAGACCCTCTTCAATTTGAACTCTATGCTAGCTCTTGTCTGTGATGTTAACAAAAACTGGCTAACATATGTCTCCCTGCTTAGTGCCTCAATCATTATTAATAATTGTGGCATTTAAAAAGTTGGAAAGACATAATTTCTGGGTAATTTAATCATTTTTCTAATAATGCCAGCACGTTCATTAATAAAAAGATGGTCATTTGGCCATCTCTCTTAGACCAAAGACTCTTCATGGTGGTGTGTTCATAGTTTATATGCCCTTAAAAGAGTAGGTCTTCCTGAATGTGGCAATCAATTCTAATTGGTTAACAATTAATGAGAGAATGAATATTACAGTGAGAGGCTGGCCTATATCCCAATGAGGGTATTGGGGTACATGACTTGGATCACTCAAGTCTTGGTCAGAGAGACTTATCAATTTCCACATCACCTGTCTGACATTTTCCCAGGCCTATCTGAGCAATACAATAAGCAGGAATGTACCTGTTAGTCCAAACTTAGAATTTCTTTCACTGTCTTTGATTAGATCTCAGCCATCCTGACTGGTAAATCTTTTGGAAAGATTTTCCACACTGGTTGATTTTTGGATGAGGAAGTAGAAAAGGGGAAAAACCTTGGTCCTAATACAATAATTAGTTATTAATACATGAGAGAAACAATCATTTTTCTCTTGATCAAAGGGCAGATATCCATTGTAGCACTTTTTGTGGTAGCACGGAATTGAAGACAAAGTCGGTATCTCTCACCTGGGGAATGGCTAAACAAACGCTGGTTCATAAATGTAACAGAATATTGCTGCATTCTTTAAAAAAGAATGACAAATACAAGGAATTCAGAGAAACAATAAAAGGTACATGAACTGAGTTAGAGTGCAGTTCATAGGAAGACAATATACCGTACGCAATGACCACAAGAGCGTAGGCATAAAAAACTGTGAAACGAAGTTGACTATTGTGTCATTACTTATAACGACCAAGATTGGCCCTAAATAAGAGATAAGAAAATGCACCTCCCTCCTTCTTCTTTGAGAAATGGAGTATCAGGTCACATAAAGATGTGGTCAGTGAGAGTTGACTTTGCTAAATTGTTTTCTTCTTTTTCTTTCTTAGTTTTTGTTATAAGACAAGGCTTACTGCATACAATATAATAAACACACTGGAATCTTGCATACCTTACCATCAGCTGTGTAACTACAAAGATGTTATTTGCTATAGAATATCATTTGTGAAAGCCTGCACGTTCTCATCTCAGATCTTCATCAAAAGTGCTGTCAAAACATGTAAAATGCTGTCATAAAGACTGTGTAAAGATGAGAAAGTAGGTACCCATGTTGACATTTATCTTCTCTATAGCCTTTTAAAGTAGTGATCCATGATTTTTTCAAACAAGTTTTATTCATGCCTTTGTTTTTGTCAGTCACTTCTGTATGTATAGCTTCTCTCTCTTCCCATCTTTGCTTTCTTTTATGTTATTTCTACTTCGTGCAACACGGCAGGGACTGTGATGTTGAGTCCAAATGTGATGACTCCTCAGTTATTGATGGAAAAACAATTTGTTGTCAAAATTTTGAGAAATCTTTTTCATCTTCTGGTTTCATCTTTATGTGATCTCACTTAATTGGGTCTAATTTTTTTTTTCATGAATCTGTTTGCTACCTCCACTTCTTGCTATGTTATAAGGCAATGTTGTCATTCAGTCATTTCAATCATGTCCTACTCTTCATAACCCAATTTGGGGGATTTCTTGTCAGAGATATGGGAGTGGTTTGCCATTTCCTTCTCCAGCTCATTTGACAGATGAGGAAACTGAGGCAAACAGGGTTAAGTAACTTACCCAGGGTCACATAGCTAGTAAGTGTCAGAGACCAAATTTGAACTCAGGTCTTCCTGACTCCAGGCCTGTCACTCTATTCACTGTGCCATCTAGCTGCTCTATAAGACAATACTGCCCACAAAATAGATCAATTGGGCGAGGGAAAAAAAACTCAAGGGTTTTTTTAGCCCTTTAAGTTTATATAGAGTATGTTCATCTTCTCCCTTCAAAACAAAACAAAACAAAAAACTGCCACTGAGAAAACCAAAAACAGAAATAAAGATTCACTTACTTTGATTGCTTACATTGAGAGTAAAAAAACAAGCCTCCCAGGTAGCTGAGCAGTTCCAAAATCTGCAACTACGATACTTAAGATTCAACATAAATTCAATTCAATCCAATTCAACAAACATGTACAAAAGGCAGTTTGTACATGAATCATAGTACTAGTCAAGAGAAAACTAAAAAGAGAAACAGAACAATCTCTGCCCCCAAGAAGTTTATATCAAAGTATAAAAGAAAAATATAAACTCTTGTTCTTCTTCAGACAAACACAATTTATACTTCTTTACCAATGTTTTTGTAGACCACAGCCTAAAACAGTAATGGAATCACCCAGACCCATGCTCATATTTTGGAAACTTCAATAATCATATGCTTTTGCTCACTCCCCTACCAAGGATTCCCTCAGGGAATATCTAAATTTAGCTTGTTTTTATTTCTCCCCTGGGGTTATTCATTTTCCTCCTGCAAGCAACCAAAGGTTTTGATCTTAAAGCCACTTCATTACAAAGCAACTAAAGAACAGAAACTGGAAGAGTTATAAGCAGCAGTGTGCTAGAACCAGTTTTCTCTGTTGAAGAGAGCCTACTGTTAAATTATTTTTTTTCCAGTATTATTTTTATTTTTTTATTTTTTTATTTAATTATTTTTAGTTTCCAACATTCACTCCCACAAGTTTTTGAGTTCCCAATTTTCACCCCATCTCCCCCCTCCCCCCACCCCAAGATGGCATGCATTCTGAATATCCCTTCCCTTAGTCTGTCCTCTCTTCTTCTCTCTCCCTTTCTCTTATTCCCTTCCCCTTCATTTTCCGGTAGGGCAGGATAAACTTCTGTACTCCATTTCCTGTATTTCTTATTTCCCAGTAGCATGTGAAAACATTTTGTTAAACATGTTTTTAAAACTTTAGGTTTCAAATTTTCTCTCTTCCTCCCTCCCCACCCACCCTCATTGAAAAGGGAAGCAACTCAATATAGGTTGTACATGTGCAGTTATGCAAAATACGTCCATAGTAGACATGTTGTGAAAAACTAACTCTATTTCCCTTAATCCTATCCTGCCCTCCCATTTATTCTATTCTTTCTTTTGACCCTGTCCCTCCTCAGAAGCATTTACTTCTGATTACCCCCTTTCCCAATCTGCCCTCCTCTATATCATCCCCCTGCTCTCTTGCCCCTTCTCCCCCTATTTTCCTGTAGAGTGAGACAGATTTCCATACCCAATTGAATGTGTATGTTATTCCCTCCTTAAGCCAAATCCTATGAGAATAAGATTCACTCATTCCCTCTCACCTTCCCCAGTTTCCCCTCCACTATAAGAGACTTTTCTTTTCTGTTTTTTTTTGTGAGATAATTTACCCCATCCTACCTCTCCCTTTCTTCTTCTCTGAGTATAATCCTCTCTCATCCCTTAATTTTATTCTCCAGATATGACCCCTTCATCTTCAACTCACCCTGTGCCCTCTATCTATCTATCTACATATACATACATATAATTTTTTCCCTCCAACTACCCTAATACTGACAAAGGTCTCATGAGTTATAAATACCATCTTTCCATGCAGGAATGTAAACAGTTCAACTTAATAAGTCTTTTATGATTTCTCTTTCCTGTTTACCTCTTCATGTTCCATTTGAGTCCTGCATTTGAAAGTCAAATTTTTCTATTCAGCTCTGGTCTTTTCATCAAGAATGCTTGAAAGTCCTCTATTTCACTGAATGACCATTTTTTCCCCTGAAAAAATACTCAGTTTTGCTGGGTAGGTGATTCTTGCTTGTAATCCTGTCTCCTTTGACCTCCAGAATATTATATTCCATGCCCTGCGGTCCTTTAATGTAGAAGCTGCTAAATCTTGTGTTATCCTGATCGTGTTTCCACAGTACTTGAACTGCTTCCCTCTGGCAGCTTGTAATAGTTTCTCCTTGACCTGGGAACTCTGGAATTTGGCTATATTCCTAGGAGTTTTCCTTTGGGGATCTCTTTCAGGAGGAGATCTGCAGATTCTTTCAATTTCTATTTTGCCCTCTGGTTCTACTATATCAGGGCAGTTTTCCTTGATAATTTCTTGAAAGGTGATGTCTAGTCTCTTTTTTTGATCATGGCTTTCAGATAGTCCAATAATTTTAAAATTCTCTCTCCTGGATCTATTTTCCAGGTCAGTTGTTTTTCCAATGAGATATTTCACATTGTTTTCTAATTTTTCATTCTTTTGGATTTGTTCTACTGTGTCATGATTTCTCATAAAGTCACCATCTTCTAATTGCTCTATTCTGATTTTTTTTGTTTTTTTGTTTTTAGACAATTGGGGTTAAGTGACTTGCCCAGGGTCACACAGCTAGTAAGTGTCAAGTGTTTGGTCTGAGATGGAATTTGAACTCAGGTCCTCCTGATTTCAGGGCCCATGTTCTATCCACTGAGCCACCTAGCTGCCCCCGCTCTATTCTAATTTTTAAGGAAGTATTTTCTTCAGTAAGCTTTTGGACTTCCTTTTCCATTTGGCCAATTTTGCTTTTTAGGGCATTCTTCTCCTCATTGGCTTTTTGGACCTCTTTTGCCATTTGGGTTAGGCTATTTTTTAAGGTGTTATTTTCTTCAGTATTTTTTGGGGTCTCCTTTAGCAAGCTGTTGACTTGTTTTTCGTGATTTTCTTACAACACTCTCAGTTTTTCCTCTACTTCCCTCACTTGCTTCTCAAGATCCCTTTTGAGCTCTTCCAAGGCCTAGGACTGATTTGTATTTTTCTTGGATGCTTTGGATGTAGGAGCTTTGACTTTGTTTTCTTCTTCTGGTTGTATATTTTGATCTTCTTTGTCACCAAAGAAAGATTCTATGGTCTGACTCTTTTTACACTGCTTGCTCATGATCCCAGCCAATTACTTGAGATTTAAACTCTTTGTTAAGGTAAGAGTCTGCTTCCAGTGTGGAGAATGTACTGTCCCAAGCTTCAGGGGTTTGTATAGCTGTTTTCAGAGATACTTGTAGGGACCTGTAAATTTTCAGTTCTTCCAAGGTGGTATGATAAGAGGCGAGGTGTTTACTCCTTTCCTGGCCTGTGACCACAAGTATTCCTTTCTGTCCTGTAACTGTGAGGAAGGGTTCCTTTCCACAGCCACTCCAAGTTCCACCATGCCAGCATTCCTCCTCACCCCAGCACTGCCACCCAGAACTGTGACCCAGATCCAAACACGGGCAAAGCAAGAGATCCCTGCAATCCCTCTCTGATCAGCCACTGGATTCCCCCTCAGTATGTGGGCCAGAAGCTCGGGAAGCAGCTGCGCCCCCCCAGGGCCACACTCTTAGGGAATGGAACTGAGACCCCGCCTTCCTTTCTTAGCACTGACAGAAACAGACTTTTCCCACTGACCTTCTAAGTTGTCTTTGGCATTGGTGGATTGAGGAGTCTGGAAACCTCCACAGCTGCCCATGATCCAGTCCTCTGAGGCCTGCCCCAGGTTCGCTGTGGCCTGCATGTCCACACGGCGCTGCGTTGCCCTCCCAACCTGGTGCGATACACCTTTCTGATCAATCATCCAGGTTGTCTTGCACTGGAAATTTGTTTCACTCTGTCTTTTTGTGGGTTCTGCTGCTTCAGAATTTGTTTAGAACCATGTTTTTTATGAGTATTTGGAGGGGTTTGGAGGAGAGGTCAAGCAAGTCACTGCTTTCACTCAGCCATGTTGGCTCCGCCCCCTCCCTACTGTTAAATTTTAAGTGTGAAAATCAATACTTGGGAAATCGGCCAATGGCACAAATCAGGGCTTGATTTATTGCTTTATTATTATATTGCTTTATTTATTGTTTATGTGTAGACTTAAGAAAGTGATGGAGAAAATGTTTACAATGCAAAATAAACTTGTCCTGCTTACCTTCTATTGGAAGGTAAAGGGAGTGGAGAGCTGATTGTTAAACATTTATAAGAACATTACTATTATCCTTCACACTGAATCCCTGAGTTCATTTATCCCCCAGCAGTTCAGATCATACTTCCCACAGTAACTCACATCAATATTTGAACATCTTGTAAGTAGCATGGCTGTCCTGCTGCTGCAGCAGGCCCCAGGGCCAGATCTGCTTCACTGCCTTTATCCTTGTTCCTAGACTCCGCCAGGACCTGTTCAGCTTTGCTTCCACACAGCAATCTGGCAGCTTCTGGTCTTTAGTTCAGGTACTTTTTTACTACCTGTTCACTACCTTTCACTTATCTATCAGCTGTAGCCTCTGCCTCTATTCCTGGCTTCTTTTGCTGCCACCATCTCATAAAAGCCTCTTCCTCTTACTTCTTCCATTCTTTCTACTTGTGTGGCCTTGTGCTCTGAGTCCACAGCATTAGGGATCCCCCTGCCTCCTTCTCTTAAAGGGAAGCAGGAGATGGAATTCAATTCAATCCAACTCACCCAATGTATTCAGTTCCAGCTACATGCAAAGCACTTTCTCAGGTTCAAAAGAACCAAAGGCAAAAAGGAAGCAATCTCTGCCTTCAGGGAGTTTACATTTTATGAAAGAAATAGGAAAAAGGAGGAAATACAAGGTACCCTTTTTTGTTGTTGTCCAGTCATTTCAGGTGTGTCTGACTTTTCTGTGGCCCCATTTGGGGTTTTCTTGGCAATGATACTGCAGTAGTTTGTCATTTCCTTCTCTAGCTCATTTTACAGATGAGGAAACTGAGACAAACAGTCACACAGCTAGTATATGAGACTGGATTTGAACTCAGGTCTTCCTGACTCAGTACTCTGTCCTCTGTGCCACCTAGCTGCTACCCTTTATGGTCTTCCAATCTGTTTGTTTAATTTTTTTTTTACTCCTCTCTTCATATTAATTGAGAGGAATAGATTATCATTTAAAAGACTACCAAAACAGCTCCTCCCTAAACAAAGTTTTTAAAAACCTGCCCTTCTAGAATGCACTCAATGAAGAAATGACTCACAGAGCCCAAACTATCATGTAAATAACCTTTCTGCATTCTAGACAAAGAATGTGAAGAGATAAGAAAGCAACTTTTAAAAAGAACCAGAGGAATGACAACTTTTTTTGGCCAGTAGAGTAAAACAAGATATCGAGCAGACATAACCACTCACGTGTGCTACGTGTTGGCTATAGATGAGCTCTTTTGGATTTCCTCTATTCTACAAAAGGAAAACATTAGGGAAGAAAAATACAAAGGTAGTAATACAATCCATTTCCAAGAAGCTTCAGATTAAACCAGACAAGTCAAAAGGATAATTTACAGTCTAAAAAACTATAGTTCCTTTGGGTAGGCTATCTTTCCCCTCTCCCCTTCTCTAAAGAACACTTTTTTTAGAAAATGATTTGTGATCAAAGCATTCATAAACTCCCACAGTAACCTTAGCCAACAGTGAAAAATATCACTTCATTCCTCTCATATTTCCCTTCCTCCTTCCTCTCCCCACCCCTATCCCCACCCCCACCATTTTTTGCTCTTAGAAGATTTTTGTTTTCCTGGCACTGAAGTTTTGCTTACCGGTGTCTCAGGCTTGCATGTTTGAAATGTAGAATTATGCCACAAAATATACATACTTTCCTGAAAAACTTTCACCAGTTTAGTCCATATTTGTTATGGAATTGGGAATGATTTATAAGTGGCTTGTAATACCAAAGTAAAGCACTTAGCACAGTGCCTGACACATAATAAGAGCTATATAAATGTTAGTTGTTGTTCCATTTGTATTAAATATTCTACCTGGTCTTTTTCCTTTTGTTCTATTTCTTCCTTCACAACATGACTAAGGTGGGAATATGTTTAATATGACTGTGCATGTATAACTTATATCAGATTGCTAGCTGTCTTAGGGAGAGGGGAGAAGAGGGAAGGGAGGGAGAAAAATTTGGAACTCAAAATGTTATTAAAAAATGAATGCTGAAAATTGTTTTACATGTAATTGGAAAAAAAATAGTATTTACATTAAAAATATATATTCTACATGATAATTGTCTAATTTCCATTAGATCCAACCTAATTTCAGGAAGCTAGGTGATGCAGTGGCTACAGCACTGGACTTGGAAATCAGGAAGACTCATCTTCTGAGTTCAAATCCAGCCTTAGACACTCACTAGCTGTGTGACCCTGGACAAGTCACTTAACCCTGTTTGCCTCAGTTTCCTCATCTGTCAAATGAGCTTGAGAAGGAAATGGCAAACAATTCTAGTACCTTTGCCAAGAAAACCTTAAATGCGGTCACCAAGAGTTGGATGTGACTGAAATGACTGATCAACACCACGATTTCAAGCTATAATCTTATGGTCATTTCCAAGGTTAGTATTCCCATTAGATGCCTACACTGGGGCCTATATCAACTTCTCTAAGTAGTTTAGGGTTTGTCAACAAGCATCTACCCTTTACTCATCAGTGACAAGATGGATGGGATTAGAGGAGCTTGTTTTCTGAAAAGCCAGGGCCTACAATGAGAAAATTATTTGGCATATGGAAAAGGAAGTGAATTGCTCTGCTAGGTGAAAACACTTGCCAATGATTCACCTTATGCAGATGAAATACACATTTTGAATATTCTGGTAAACTAAGCTACTAATTGTGTAAATCTATATATATTTTCCTTTAGAGACCTTCAGGTCACACCAAGGAAATAGTTATCTTTGAATTACAGTAATCTTTTTTCATCTTTTATACTAGAAAATACATTTGCATTGGTGTGAGGGTAATTTTGTTTTTTGCCCTCCTCCCATAGTTATTCTGGCTAGGGAGAATGCCTCTGTTTCCCCAGATATATTGAAATGCAAAGTCCTTAAAATGAAGAAATATTCTGTTACATGCACACAGAATGACAGCTTAGGGATTGCTTTTGATTGCTATAATTAGCATATCATGATGTTGTAGAAGATTTCCCATCAGTGGGAATGCTTAGAGCTTCCCTGTCAAGGAAAGCTTATCTGTCAGCTGATTGATATATGTAATTTGGGGAAAAGAAAAAAAATGTGTATTATATCAGCTTTAAAACTAAGTGATTACAAAAAAAACAACTTGAGTATAATCAATGAGTATAAAGTGCTTACTGTGCTCTACCAGAGGTTCCCAAAGTAGGTGATATCACCCCCTGGGGGGCACTGGAATGATTTGGGGGGTAAGGGTGTAGTACTAGCCTCAGATGCAATTGGGGGGCATTGAATAAAAATAAGGGGGGCAGTTGCCACATAAGAGAAGAAAATTTTGAAAAACCATTCATACATGTTTCACATGTTGTATAACAGGGTTAAAGTCACAGTGGTTACATTATTTTCCAAATAAATACACAAAATACAAGTTATAACCAATCAGCGGTCAAGTCCACCAACAGGTCTTAACAAGCAAGTGTTGGCAGGCGAGCTTCTCATGCATTGTCAGGAAGTCCAGCATGCATCAGCAGGAATAAGTGTGTGTAATGACTAGTTTATAATACGATACTATATGGTTATATGACACAATATTGCATCATCAGAATTTCAATTAGGAAAAAAAACACAAATTTACAATAAATTATTAAATTTAAGATCCTCCATATTTTAAAAACTATTTTATGTTTTTTTGAAATGATGCAGATTTTGAGGGGCAGCTGGATAGAGCACTGGCCCTGGAGTCAGGAGGACCTGAGTTCAAATCCAGCCTCAGACAGTTAACACTTGCTAGCTGTGTAACCTTGGGCAAGTCACTTAACCCCATTGCCTAGCCAAAAAAAAGAAAAAATATTATTTAAGAAATGATGCTAATTTTGGGCAAAAAAAACATTAAAGGGTTAAAGACAATAGATTTCCAGGGGAGCGCTGAGTAATTTTTTTTTGAAAAGGGGGTGGTAGGCCAAATAAGTTTGGGAACCTCTGTTCTAGACACTTTGCTAAGTGCTAGACATAAAAAGAAAAAAAATACCTGTTCCTGTCCTCAAGGAGCTTATATTCTACTGAAGAGGCAGAGACTGCAATACATATATACGTATATATGAGATACATACAAGGTAGATACAAGGTAAACCTAAAGCAGAGGGCATTGGAAGCTGGGGAGCCTGGGAAAGGCCTCCAGAAGAATATGGCGTCTGAGCTGAATCTTAAAGGAAGCCAGGAATCCTGAGAGATAGAGATGAGAAGGGAGAACATTCTAAGCATGGAGGACAGCCACTACAAATGCACAGAGATGGAAAAGGGAGCATCATGTCTGAGGAACAAGTAGGCCAACATGGCTAAACCACAGTGTGGAAGAGAGTAACATATAAGAAGACTGGAAAGAGAAAAAAGGATAAGGTTGGGAAGGGCATTAAATGACAAAGAGGAGTTTGTATTTCATCCTAGACATGGCCACTGAAGTAGGGGGAGTAGGCACTTTGTAGGCACTTTACCTGCACTTTAGGAAAATAACTTTGGCAGATCTGAGGGAAAAGATCATGAGTCCTGTTTGGACAGCTGAATTTGAACTGCACATAGGATATCCAGTACCAAATAGCCAATAGGCAGTTGGCGATGCTCACCAGACTAGAACCTAGGGGAGAAAGTAGGATTAGATCTATCAGTTTGAGAGTCTTCAGAGTTAGTATGCAGAGATAATCCTGGGACCTAATGAGATCAAGGGAAAAGGATAAAGAGAAAAGAGAAGAGAGCCCAGGACAGAGCCTGGAGATAGACCCACAGCTAGTGAGTGTGATGAGGAAGATCCTGCAAAGCAGACTGGGAAGCAGTGGTCAGACAGGCAGGAGGAGAATCAAGGGAAAGCAGTATTACAAAAATCCAGAGATGAGAGAGTACCTAAGAGGAAAAGGTGTCCAGTTGAAGCAGAAGAGTCAAGAATGAAGAAATCTGATGAGACTGTTGGTAACTTTGGAGGAAATTGTTTCAGTTAGGAGATGAGTTCTTAAGGCAGATTGCAGAGGGTTTAGAAGAGAGTAAAAGCAGGCATGGCTTATAGATGGTTTTTTTGAGACAGTTAGTTGAGAAAGGGAGGAGAGATACAGAGCCATAGCAAAGAAGAGTGGTAGGATCTCATGAGAAATAAAGAATAAAGATATGTGTTGATGCCAACACCTTCAATTTGTGTGGATGAAAATAAATGTTTCTGTGTGATTTGGGTGGAGCTACAATATTTGAATGTGGATTAAAACCCTTTTCCTTAAGGATCGCCAAATTCTGTTTTCCTTTATCCATTAACCTTAGCCAGATAAACATCTACTCAGTGTTTATCACTAGTTCTGGGAGAAAAAAAAAATTTTACAACATGTTCCCTACTTGAAAGCACTTACAATATAGTTGGACAGATCAAACAAACAAAATAAAAGGAATAATCCACACTGTTACATATTTTTTATTTTAGGCTGCCATGAGTAAGTCATGTGATACGGTAAGACTTACATCTTCCAGTGCTAGCTAAACTGTACAGTTCGTCTGCCAGCAATACATTAATGTGTGAAGCATTTCTTTCTGATTATGGGTAAATATAAAAATTATTCTGCAGGCTTCAAGCTGAAAGTGATTGTGTTCAGTGAACAGCATGGAAACAGAGCTGTGGAAAGACAGTTTTCAGTGCGTGAAAAAGTTGGTGACTGGAACAATCAAAAAAAAAAAGCTTCACAGAGTGGTCACAAAAATCGGCATAAAATCTGCAATGATTATGCAGCAAACTACTGTATTGAAGAATGGGTAGGATTTAGATAGTCAGAAAGGACAAACATGGGCATTCCAGGTAAGAGAAACAATCTGAGTGAATTTTTTCTGGGAGAAGATAATTAGCCTGTCTCCAATAGAGAGTAGAAATTGAGGAGCACTCGGACATATTATTGAATAAGTAAGGTAGAGATATATTACGGAGTCTTGAAAGCCAAGCAGGGTTTGGATTTGCCATCACAGGAAAGAGGGAGCCTTTGAGGGATTTTGAGCATGGGAATGAAATTTTTTTAAAAAAAATCAAATCCCAAACCAAGACACTGCCCTGACATTAAGGGCGTATAGTCTGAGAAGGTAAGACACAGGTCATGGACATATTTTTATACAATATATTTTTACTCCAATTTCGTTTTGGAGGTAGTGGTATACTATGATGTATGATGACGTTTCAAATAAAGGAGAAGAAAAAGAGAGGAGGATTAACAAGGTAAATGGAAAACATATAAAATGTAGTACCAAAAAATCCAGGTTCAAATAGAGGTTTGATACTAAATACCTGTATGATTGTGGTTAGAGAACTCAATCTTTCAGAACTTCACTTACCTCATCTGTAAAAGTAGATGGCTTCTTATGCCTCTCCTCAGTTTAAATAAATGAACAACGGTGTGATCAAGAAATCAGGATTGAAAAAGAAATTATGGTTTCTGAATAAAGGGGAAAAAATAAAGCAAAGCAGGAAACTATCTGGTATAAAGAAGAGGCGTAGAGAAGAGAAGTAAAAACATGAAAGATATAGACTGATAAAATAAAATGGGCACTAGATATGGGTCCAAAGGTTGGATTTGAGCCCAGATTGCTACCAATGCCTATATGACTTTGGGTAAGTCATTAAGCTTAATAAAACTTAATTTCTACATCTGTAAACTGAGGGCATCAGATTAATGTTCTTTCAAGCTCTGCATCCCATGATCTAACTAGAACCTCAGTTTCCTTCTTCCCAATTGAATGAAGTAGGCCCTTCTGTTGCTGACCTACTTTTCTCCCAGGGATCGCCATATCATAGCTATTCCCACCACCAAGCCAAAGAGATCACTCCCTTGAGCTGCTTTCTGTAGAATGGGCTGTCTTAGAGGTATTGTGTTGCCACTCAATGGAGATCTTCAAGCAAAAGAGACTGGATAACCACTTCCGTGGTGTGGCAGACTGGAGCTGAACTAAATGGTCAGTGAGGTCCTTCCTGACTCTTAAATTATATTATTCTGCCCCTTTCATCTCTAAGATTCTATTATTTCAGTTGGTTAAATAAGACAAATAAGCATGTAAAACCCACAAAAAATAAACAATAACAAAAATTTGTAGGGTGGTATTCAGAGACTTCTATTGGTAGATCAAATCACTGGTTTTGTTCATCTGGGAAGATTTTCTAGAGAAAATGGACCTAGAACTGTGAAATGATTTCAAAGAGGCAGGAGATAAAGTATGGAAGTAGGGAAAAGGTATTCTTTATGGAGCCTTGGGTTTAAAAAAAGGGCTGAATCAGGAAAAAACAACTATGATGGAATGGAATGGAACAGGGAACTAGCCAATGAATCCAGGCCTTATGAGCACATGCAGAGTGCTCAGCTGATGCAATCCCATGTGAACTTTGGAGCATGTGCTGGCATTCTGTACGTGCTTAGGAGGACTGGGCTTATTTTACAGAAAGAAAATTAAGAGGACATCAAGAGGCCCAAGTGCCAATCCTAGCTCTGCCTCCAAGTAGCTATGTGATCCTAGCCAAGTTTCTCTACTGGCAAGTCTTAACCTTGGTTTGTTCATCTGTAAAACGAGCAGGCTGGACCAACTGAGCTCTAAGATGCCTTCCATTTCTAAATGCTACGGTCCGATGGTCTGTAAAGGCCATGTCAGCTCTAGGAGTCTTTTAAATCTGACCCATATCTATTCAAATAATGTGTTCCTGTTTTCATATGGCACCGTAATGGCTATTCGATTTCCTCTCCACCTCCATGTTCCCCTGCTGTGTTGAACCTAAAATTCGGAGAGTTCTTTATTTCCTTCCACACTGCACAGATCCTCCAGAAAGCAATGACCATCTAGCCTTGTCTGTAGACATGTTAATTTGTCAGGATAGGTTCTGTATATATTGAAAACCCTTTACTGTAAGGTCAATAAATTGGACCAAAGGCACAGCATGATTTGGAAAGGCTCATTGCCTACCTCACTGGATTGTTGCCTCCTTCACAGGAAGGTTCAAATGAGTTCATGTATATAAGGGTCTTTGTAGCCTTAAAGCACGACACAAACATCTACTCTTATTATTATTGTTATTATTGATATTGTGCCTTATTCAAGGCACCAGAGTCTTGGGAACTGCAATGACAGAATTATATAGTTAGGGTAATTGAGAAGTACTTCAAAGTGAATTCTTTTTTTTTTTAACTCACCCAAACTCAAGTTATGTTAATTAAAGTTTGACTTAAACGGACCACCCTGAGGAGGCAGTTTTCCAAAACCGTTTCTACTCAGCTGCACCTAAATAATAGGTTTGTAGTTTATTATTCGTTCTTTCAGCTGCTTTTGATCTAATAAAGACTAGAATACTTTGAAATTATCTGGAAAAACTGGTTTAAATGACCTAGTTTGGTCTGGTAGAGTAACACCATGAGGATTTGAAAGCTCTTGGGTTTTTTGTCTGATGTAGTATTTTCCTTTCTCAAATCTATAGCTGTTTCCCTATTTTCTCAGTTTTCTTCCTAATTACCTTCCTCTTTTCACCTACTTTTGCAGTTCACTGGTTTTATAAAGCTAGACTTCTTAACAGTCTGTGTGTTGAGAAGGAAAGGAAATTGGGGGTGGGGGAGATGGGAGGAGGTAGCAAGGGTTGCATCCATTCCAAATATGAGCTATTTGGAATTTTATTTTTCCCAACACTTTCTAGAATTGTACACATTTTCCTTGAAGGATGACTATGTCAAAACTCTAGATGCTTGTTACTACTATAAAGTAGCAGGAAGATAGCCAGGGAACAGAATGGTGCCTCTGTATTTGTTAGAATGAAGATTCCTTTCCTTTAAGAGGTGTTGTGGTCTGGGATTTTTCTGAAATCGAGCCTGCAAAGGATTGGAGTTCAATTCTGGAATTCCCTGAAGAGATCATATTTATTTGAATTTGCACTTTTTGAAATTTTTTTGTAATTTTCAAAATTTAAAATTTAAATATAAAATGAGAAAAGAAAAAAAAGCATTGCCATATACGCAGCACACCATAAGATAAAATTCAATTAAAAAAAAATTCCATTTCAAGAAAACCTGTATAATAAATACTACATGTTGTTTTCAAAGCTGCCCAGCTTCTCTTTGCTTCCTTGTTGGTTTTCTTTTGTTTTCTGCTGTGCACTTTTTACTCTATTTTTTCCCTTCCCTGCCCCACCCCTGACACCCTAAAGAAGGCTACAATTAAGTGAGGATATATGTACATATACATAGATCTCTATAAATATACACATAGATACTCATATACACATATGTAAGACTGGACTATGCTTATTTCCTCCTATCATTGTTTTCTCTGAAGGTGGATAGCATCTTCCTTCATAGGTTCCAAGTCTTTCCATGGTTTTCTAAATGAACCAGCTCATCATTTCCTACACCATAGCAATATTCCAACCCAATCCATCCTATCTGAGAGATTGGCCATGAAAGTTTTTCCCCCAATTTTCTGTATTCCTTCTATTCTTGGCTACAAAGGTTGTATTTATATGAGAAAATTTTAATTTAAAATAATCAAAATTATACTTTTTATACTTCAACAATGCTCTCACCTTACTATATAGTTTAAGGTCTGATACTGCTGAATCTACTTCCTTTACATCTTTTTCCCCTGGTTTCTTTGAAGTTCCTGATCTTTTGTTCTCCCAAATGAACTTTATGATTTTTTCTAACTCAGTAAAATAATTTTTTAGTAATTTAATCAGGATGACATTGAATAAATAGATCATTTACTTACCCATGAACAATAAATACTACTTCAATTATTTAGGCCTGAGTCTATTTGTATAAAAAATTATTTTATATTTATATTCACATAGTTCCTGAGTCTATTTTGGTCTAAGACAACGTTGAATAATATTACTGACACAGTGTAGTTTCTCTATTTTTCAATTTTGATTAAATCTATTTTAACTTTAACTTTGAGATCATGATTACTATCCCTTTTTTTACATACTAAATTCTACTCCTACCTTTTACTTTATCTTTGTGTATATCTCTCGTCTTCATAATTTTCCTGAAAGCAACATGTTGTTGAATTCAAATTTTTAATCTCCTATCTGTTTCTGTTTTATGGGTAAATTTATCTTATTCACATTCTAAGCTACAAATATTTTCCTTCTTCCTGTTTTTCCTCACTATCCGTCTCACCCTATTTACCCTACCCCTCCTCACTCTCCTGTTTTACTTGTACCCACTGCCTTGCCATACTATTCTTTAACCTACCCACACCTCTAAGAATCCCTCCCTTATCCTCTCCCCTGACCCTATCATCCCCTTGCCCTCTTAATTTAGAAGGCTTTTATACCCTTCTATATATGTTATTCCCTCTTTAACCCATTCCCAATGACAGTAAGGTTCCAGCAGTACTCCTTCTCCCCCCACTAACTTCTTTTTATGCCTCATTTTTATGACATAACTACTCCTTTTCATCTCTCCCTACAGTTTTTTTAGAATCACCCCATCATACTCAGCTCAGCTCATGCCTTTCTTTACAACTACCCAAATAATTATGACAATCATAACAGTACTGCTAATATTTCCACATAAATGAAGTAAATAGTTTGACCTTATTGAGTTTTTAATGTTTACCTTATATTTCCCCTGAATGTTATATGTCAAATTTTCCCTTAAGTTCTGGGGGTTTTGTCACAAAAAAAAACCTGAAAGTCTTTGAATTCACTAAATATCCTTTTTTTTTTCCCATTCAGGATTGTACTTAACTTTGCTGGGTAAATTACCCTTGGTCACAACTCCAGCTCTGTTGCTCTATGGAATTTAGTGTTCTAAGACCTACAGTTCTTCAGTGTAGTAGCTGCTAGGTCTTGTGTAAACCTTATTGTAGCTCCATGATATCTAAATTGTTTTTTTCTTGTTGCTTCCAATATTTTCTCTTTAACCTGGGAGCTTGAAACTTGGTTGTAATATTCCTATAAGTTTTCCTCCTGGGATCTCTTTTAGGTGGTGATCAGTAGATCTTTTTTTCTATTTCTACTTTGCCTTCACATTCTAGAACTTCAGGGAATTTTCCTTTATAATTCCTTGTTATATTGTATCAAGATTCTTTTCTTTTTAATCATAATTTTCAGGTAGTCCAACTAATATTATTTCTCCTTGATCTGTTCTCCAGATTGCTGGTTTTTCTAAAGAGATGTTTCACTTTCTCTATTTTTTCTTTCTTTTGATTTTGTTTTATGATTTCTTGGTGTCTTAAAATGTCATTAGCTTCCCCTTGCCCAATTCTAGTTTTCAAGGAATTCCTTTCTTCCTTAAGTTTTTGATTCTCTATTTCCAGTGGATTGACTTTCTTTTCATGATTTTCTTGGATTGCTCTTATTTTTTTTTCTGATTTTTCCTCAATGACTGATTTTTAAAGGCCTTTTTAAGTTCTTCCAAGAACTTTTTGTGTGCTTGGGACCATTTGACATATCTCATTGAAAACGGAGTGGCTTTTTTAGCTCCATCATCTCCCTCTGAATATGAACCCAAATCTTCTCTATTGCCATGGCAACAACCTATGCTTAGGTTGTTTCTCCTTTGCTTACTCATTATTATTTATTTATGGTTTTATTTTATTTTTAGTAGCTGTAAGTGTAATTAAGTTGTAGTCCTGAGGTACAGGGAATGAGCCTCAAACCTCAGGTCCTTCCTACTGTTATTTTCTGAGGTGTATCTAAGGGCTCAACTTTGGGCTCTACTCTCCACTACTAACCCACAGCCAGGGCCCCCAGCCACTGTCCCGCAAATGATTTTGCTCCATGAGGTCTCTCTGATGGTTGAAAACTACAGCTGTCCTCTCTGCCCTAGAAATGAAACCAGTGACTCTGCTACCCTGCAGGTGCCCACAGCCAGCAGGGTCCCTGCCCCTCTGCTATTGCCCTCACCAGGTGTGTGCTAGCTCCCTCTTCCCTTGCAGTTGTTCTCGGGACTCATCTGGACAGCACAGCTGTGCTTGGTGTCCCTCGACAGTGGAAGGTCCTTCAATTTTCTCCTACTCAGCCTACAGACCCTCACACTGTCCAGGAGGTGAAAGTTTCTGAGGCTGAGGCTGCCTCTCAACCCAGCTGCCCCTGGGGGCTTGCTGTTGTAGGTTCTACAGAGTCAACCTAGGGGTGTTTGCACTTCATTCAGGCCAAACCTCTGCCCCTGGAGATCGGATCTTTCCTGGGGTCTTCTCAAATTGTCTTAGGAGGACAACTCCTTTACCCCTCGTTTATTTCTGCTGCTCTGAGGTGATGTCTTGTCTTTTTAGGTAGAGGAAATTTGGAGAGCTGAAAGTTTTCTGACCTACTCCATCATCTTCCCAGAATCCTCTTCCCACTATTCAAAATTATAATTGTGTAAAATACAGTCACAGGCTCCAGCTCAGTGAAAATATGCAGTACAAATTTGAATAATACTACCATTTCATGGGATTCATTATTTTCACTAATCAGAACCTAGCTGTTAAGTCACTCTACCTCTTTAGGACTCATTTTCATCATCTGAAAAATGAATAGGAACATTGTACATAGTAACAGCAACATTGTACAATGACCAACTTTGACGGACTTATTTCTTCTCAGAAAAACAATTATCTAAGACAATTCCAAAAGATTCATGATAGAAAATGCTATCTACATCCAGGGAAAGAACTATAGAGTCTGAATGCAAATCAAAGCATGCTATTTTCACCTTTAGTTTAGTTTTGGTTTTTTTTCCTTCTCTTGGTTTTTCCCTTTTGTTCTGATTTTTCTTTTACAACATGACTAATGTGAAAGTGTGTTTAATATGATTGCACATGGATAGCCTATATCAGATTGCATGCCATCTGGGGGAGAGCGGGAAGGGAGAGAGGAAAGGAGAAAAAAAATCGGAACTCAAAATATTTAAAAAGTGAATGTTGAAAACTATCTTAAATGTAATTGAAAAAAACAAAATACTGTTATGTGAGGAAAAAATCTGAAAAATGAGTAGGTTGGACTAGAGGACTTCTAAAGTTGATTCCAGTTCTAAATCTGTGATACTGTGAGGTAATTTTGTTATTGTTCAATCATTTCAGTCATAGCTGACTCTTCCCAACCCCACTTGGGATTCCCTGGCAAAGACACTGGAGTGATTCGCCATTTCCTTGTCTAGCTCATTCTACAGATAGAGGAAAATGAGGAAAACGGGATTAAGTGACTTGCCCAGGGTCACACAGCTAATAAGTGTCCGAGGCCAGATTCCAGCCCAGTGCTCCATCCACTGTACCACCCAGCTGCCTTGGAGTCAAGAAGACCCAAGTTCAAATCCAACCTCAAATACTCACTAGCTGTATGACCCTGGGCAAGTCACTTAACCTCTGTTTGTGTCAGTTTCCTCAACTGTAAAAATGGTGATAATTACAGCACTAATGCCCTACCCCAACACACCTCATTGGGATATGTGTGTATGTATTTACTCATATATAAGCTATATTAGATAACATTCCATATCCTCCTGACCTTTACATACTTGTTCCCTATGCCTAAAATATTCTTTCTTCTTAGCTCTGCCTCTTGGAACTCCTAGCTTCCTTCTGGTTTCAGCTCATGTGCCACTTCCTTCAGGAAACCTTTCCTTGTCTCTCCAGTCACTAGTGCCTTCCTCAAATTGTTTTATATTTAGTTTGTATATAATCTATACTTTATTTATTTGTCAACATAGCATTTCTGCCCAGTGGGATGTAAGCTCCTTAAGGGCAGTGACTGATTCACTTCTGAATTTGTGTCTCCAATGGGTAACACAATGCCTGGCACATGGTGTTTAATAAACACTCATTAATTGATTTGGAGGAAAATGACTGGGCTACCTAAAGGAAGTTGAAGAATAGGAGAAAGAAGTAAGGACTAATCAGTTTTCCATCAGTAGAAGGGGAACAAACATTTCTTAAGTGCCTACTATATGTCAGGCTAGGACAGCCAGGTGGTACGGTGGATAGAGTGCCAGGTCTGGAGTCAGGAAGATCTGAGTTCAAATCCTGACACACACTGCCTAGCTGTGCGACCCTGGACACGTCACTTAACCCTGTCTGACTCAGTTTCCTCATCTGTAAAAATGAACTGGAGAAGGAAACGACAAATCACTCTAGTATTTTTGCCAAGAAAACCCCAATTGGGGTCACAAAAAGTCCAATGAGACTGAAAAATGACCAAACTACTAAGAGAAGTTAAGGAGAGGGAAAGGCAACCATAACCTAGAAGAGGAAATGGTAATCAACAAGAGCCTGCAAGGCTCCATCAGGCACACATCATGCCATTCACTTTCCTTCGTTGACGAAGCTAATAAGCCAGAAGAGGGTAAAGGATCAAGCGAGATAACATTATATAAACTTTAAAGCACTATAAAAATGCCAGATGTTATCCTTATTAATGCTATAGATCTAGGTACAACTAGATCTGTAGCAAAGCATTTGATAAAAGTCTTTCATGCTGTTCTTGAGGGGAGAGCAGAAAGATGGGGGCCAGGCAACAGTATGATTCGATGGATTTGGAACTGGTCGAGTGGATCGACCCAAAGCATAGTCATTAATGATTCATTGTCAACTTGGAAGATTTCCAGTGGCATGGCCCAGTTCTTTCTATTTGATCCTCAGCATTATCATTCTGTGCAGGAGAGGTCACTGTGGTTACCTCAAACTATGACCTCTGGAGGTCTCTACTTCCCTCCTCCTCTCTCATGGGCAAAAACAACAACAACAACAACAACAACAACAACAAAACAAACAAAAACCTAAAAGACCTCTGGCAAAAACAAACAAACAAGAAAACAGTGCTGAGAGATAACAAAATTAGATTCTGAGGGTTCTACTCTAAGTCAGAGTTCTAAGTGGCTTCCTTTCTCTGAAAAACTTAAAATGCAAATTGCTCCTCCCCCAAAAAAATCCTGAAATTCTTGGAGCTCTCAGATAATCTGTTGATTACCAACCCTGGAATGGTGATCTCTGGGCCACAAGTTTTCCTATACTTACTTACATATTAAACACACAAACCCAGGATGTCATTAAAATTATCTTATCTTTATCTAGCAAACCATTTGTTATAAGGTAAATAATTGATAGGCAAAACATTTTAAATATCAAACCAGCTTAGTAATTAACCTCCTTACCCATAGCTCAGAGCAATGAAACTATAGAGAACAGTGGAGTAGATTCAACTTTTTTCCCAGAAGCCTAAATTCAGTCACCCTCAGCTGGATTCTCTTAAGAAACTGAACTGAGCCAGTCAGCTCTAGAAGCTGTGTCCTGGAAAGAGTCCTACTGCTGAAGCACCTTCTCCACCAACACTCTGACATTGTGCTTTCTCTCTCCAAATCTATTCCTGTTCCTCCCCAGTGAGAACTGAACCGTTATCAGAACTGGAGATGGCAAAGAACTGGAAGGGACCATAAACACTTGGCTGAATTGAGTACAATTTAGTTTAAACTTTAATAGGAACAAATGGGAAATCTTACACTTAGGTATAAAAAAAAAAACTTCACAAATACAAAATGTGAGATACCTGGCTATACAGATAAGGAAAGACTTTCAGTATGAGATAGTTCCTAAATCTTGAAGGAAGCTAAGGAATTTAGGAGGTGGAAATGAGGGCAGTTCAAGAATGAGGAGCCACTTGTATGTACAAAGGCGCCTGAGGAGGAAATGGAATACTGCGTTCTAGAAACAGCACATGTAGCTGTTACATACATGAAGGAGAGGAATGTGAAATGTCTGGAAGGATAGGTTTGAGCCATATGATGGTCTCCAAATGCCGAACTAAGGAGTTTGTATTTTCTCCTACATTTTTGAAGAAGGAAGTGATACGGCCAGAACTGGGCTGTAGGAAGATTATATTAGAGCCGTATGGAAGTAGAAAGACCATTTAGGAGGCAATTTCATTATCAAAGAGGTTGGGAAACTAGTTAAAAAAAAAAGACCCACCAAAATGATTATTTCCTTGTTATTCTTTAATATTTATATATTTCATTAGCAGAGTGCTTCTCATTTTTATCATTCCTTAAGATGTAGTCAAAATTGTTGTCTCCATTTTATTCAAATGAACTGACTCAGGCCCAGTTCAGTTATCCTTTCAAAGTTTCTTTGCAAAGCTTTTAGAAGAATCCAAGTTAAAACTCCTAGCCTTTTTTTCTTCTCCTCTAAGATATTCCTTAGAGAAACAGTACTATATTCTCCAGGTTAGTGCTTGACATTAAATTCCTAGCTTTCTCCCAAGCTGAGTGTAGCCATCACCACCTCCTACAAAGTCTTTTCAAATTGCCTCACCTATTAGCACGCCTTACCCTTTGAAATTCCTTTGTATTATTTTGTATTTTCTAGAATATTTCACCCCTTCAGTAGAATCTAAGCTCTTTGAAGGCAGACTTTTTCACTTTTGTCTTTGTGTCCAAGCTAATACAAAGTAGGCACTTTGCCTAAATGACACAAAACGGAATGTCACAGAGACCAGAACTAATGAGGTAGGTGATTAGAGGCACAGGAGTTCTTCGGCACAAAAGAGCCTCCCAGACAACCCCTATTATCTGTCCCTTTATAAAGATAGTATCTACTCCAGTGATGCCCCTTTACATCTATTTTCTATTATTTTGTTCCAACTTGTTTGCTGCTGTCTCTCAGATAAGACAAAGAAATGACAGCAAATTTAGTTATCTGGTATTATATTTACCAGATCTTTCAAAAAAAATAGCTTATATTTATATGCCAGTTTGCAATTTGTAGATTGCTTTCACATATATCATTATTTGATTTCACGAAAACTGAGATCGGTAGTGCAGTTATTATACATTATCTACAAGTTATTATAAATAGCAATTGTTTCCATTTTGGCCAGAAACACTGAGGGTCTTCCCCTCCTAAGTTGATTTTATTTATTTTTTGACTAGGTAAAAGAGCCCATTCTTTGCCTCATTTTTATCTAGCCTTAATCATTGAATAGGTGTTGCCTCAAACAAACTGAGACCTGGGAAAGACCTTGGTTCAAAAAGGTCAAAGCTTCCCACTACATGCAGGGCCATCTCCAGTCATCCTGATCTATATCTTGCCACTAGATCCAGACTGCTCTGGAAGAGAAAGTGAGGCTGGTGATTTTGCACAGCCCTGCCTCACTTAAATCCAATTCACTTGCAAGTCATGATATCTCCTTCCTGATGTCATTGTCCTCTTTGAGAACAAAGACAAATGTCATCATCATCTTCAAATCTACTGTATAATATTTGCTGCTCATGATGATGGTTACAAAATACTTTCTGCATTCATAAAGAAAGGTTAAATCATGTCCAGTATAATTTTACTATATATATATATATATATATATATATTATATGATAATTATATGAAAAGTTTTATTTATGATATATGTAACAATGCTTTATTAACCAGAATAACCATTCCAGATAATTGAGACTTATTGTTCTATTGTCCTTCTCAACAGCACTGGAAGTAGTTATATTTTTATATGATTTATTTTTGTTTTGTTGTTTTGTTTTGTTTTTTTTAAAGAAAGGGGTAGCATGGGAATGGGCAAGAGTAAGAAAGAGATAATAGAGATTTCGTTTGTTCAGTCTTTTCAGTCATTTCCGACATTTCATGACCCTATTTGGGGTTTTCTTGGCAAAGATCCTGGAATGGTATGCCATTTTTTTCTCCAGCTCATTTTACAGATGAAGAAACTGATGAAGTTACTTGCCCAGGGTCACAGAGATTGTTAAGTGTCTGGAGCCAGATCTGAACTCAGGAAGATGTCTTTCTGACTCCAGGCCCAACAGTCTATACACTGTGCCACCTAGCTGCCCAGAGGGCTAGTAGGAAGTATGAATCTTTCCCTTCCTCAGTACACAGTAGTACAAGATACCTGCTTATAAGCTACCAGAAGACATAGTTGCTCCAGCCACTGGTAGACTTATTATATGTGAAGCCTAGGGCCAGGAATCAGAGCAGGAAAGAAAGCTTTAGAAATCAAAACATCTGGAATTTTGCATTGAGCTGTGATATAAGCAGACCAGGGATTCTGGAGACAGAACTGATCCCCTGAAAAAGGTAATGGAAGAAAATGAGTGAGGCTGATTAAGCCCTTGGTGAAAGCCTCCTCAGTTCCAGTTCTGCCCCTGAAGCTGAAGAGGCCATACCAATCACCACAAATATGTACCAGTGCCATTTCACTGCATTCCCAGCGCATGTGAGTCAGGGTCATGAACCAGACAGGTGAGAAGTTGTATAAAGTAGAGCCAGGACTTTCATGTCCAGAGGGGAGGGTCTGATAGAAGTTTAACTGCAATTATCATAACTGTAGACTAGCTGCTTTGTCCCTAAAGAGCCTGAGAATTATATTTCTTTCCAGTCTGGGAAGTTTGGGATCAGAACTGGAGAGCAGAGTTTTCCCCAATTTTTAAATCCCTCTCTAAAGAGATAAAGGGGACAGAGTATAACAGTAGCAGCAGCCACAAAGGCTTTCCAGAAGACTAAGTTTTAAAGTGGCTTGAGACTTTTAACTTTCCCTGCCTCAGAGTTTAGATTATAAAGAAAATCCAGCAAGGAGGGACTAAATTATGCCTACTTAGAAAAATTGCTGGAAAAATGGTAGATTTTTTTCATTCTTTATTTCATTTTATTGTTTCAGGTACCAGTTGGCATGGTTCATTACTAAGTGTTTTTCTGCTGTTTCAAATTTTGCTTAATGAAGTGGTTTTGAATTTTTTTTTAACAATGGTTTTCTAGATTTAAAAAAAAAAGGATAATTTTAATTGTGTCCCAATTTGGTATTCTGCTATAGAGAGTATAATAAGGTGAACAAGGAATCTCTAAATAATTAATTATACCAAATTCAAATAGCTAAGGATCACCTTTCCATGAGACAATCAGAAGTTTTCTTGGGAAAAAATTTTTAAATGATCTGTATTTTTAAGCTTTTCAGATTTGCAGAGAAAAAAAAAACCATATAAAACTATCCTCAGCTGAAACCTTCAAAAACAAATCACATTACCTCTAAATAAGCAGGTTCCTCTGTACCATAGATTTTTGAATTTTTTCCATTTCTTCTACCTGCACCCCTAAAGTGAAATAGGAATTAAGGTTTACTGAGAGATTGTCAGTCACATATGGATACACAAACACTTGGGAAAGGAAAGGTGGCATAGCACAAATACATTTAAAATACATTACAATGCAACTGAAATAAAATGTAGCCTAAGGCCCACACAACTCCAGAACCCCTGGCTAATCCATGTTTAATACAGTATGTTTGGAGAAAATCAATGTTATAGAAATATGGCTTGAGCCCCATTCTATGCATTTTCTGCTGTCAGGAGTAATTTTATAATAACTGAGGAAACAAAGTCCAAGCTATGTGATTTATTAACAAGGCCTACAATTGCAGAACTAATCAGGTGCAGCGACCCCTCAGTAAGTACAAGGACCTTGAAGAGACATAAGGCTTTTTATGTTAAGCACAGTTACTATTTTTAGCAAGTTACTGTTTTTAGATTTAGGGACTTTCCAGAGCTCAGGGCCTTCGATTGGTTGTATCCACCTGCATCCTGCAAAATGATTGGTTGGTGGCACAATAGTAAATTACTTTTCTGAAATCACATAATCTATAGGAAAACTCAACTTAACTCAGGAAATGAGACAACTCCAACAGCTGTACAAAATGTCAATGATAATACAAAAATGGAGTCAATGTGGTTCTCTCAGTACTCCCCCTTGATCCTGGGAGTGTTAACATCCCAGCTACCTATTAGCTAATTCTAAAAGATTTTTAACATGGTCATGGTCAGCAGAACACACTAATATAAGCCTCTCGGGACTAGCTTGGAACAGGTTTTAATGTAGCAACTAATGGAGAGACCCCCAATATATGGTATTAGGGACCAGAAGAACTTCATCTCCTTTCCATGGTTTTAGATTGTAGCCATGTTCTTCTAGGAATTTTTTTTTTAATGTTTAAACCACCATGCCCCCAGGTTTCTGCTAGATTTATCCCAGTAGTTCTGTGATGTGGTCCATATAGGCAGTTCCACATATCTCAATGCACTTTTGGGGGAAGGGAGGAGTAAGCCTTATCATCACAGACAAAAAAACTATCCAGGAGTCACCAAGTCCCCAAAGGGCTCCAGACAGGGCAAATCGACATTTTACAGATAATTTAAATGGCTTGACCATCCTGAGAGTGGCATTTTAGTAGAGTGATATCTGATAGACTAGCTTTTAGCCAGCATAAAAGGAGAAAAGGAAGCCTCAAGTTGAGGGAGTTCATCATCCCCTCCAGAGACTGGCAAACTGCCTCCAGCAACCCTGATGGATTACAGAATGGTTTCAGACTCCATAATGGGAAAGACTGTCCATGGGTCAAGGTCCCTATGATGGCAAACCCAATACCCATGCGACCCAATAGATTTGGGGTGATATAAAGCATGACCTACCCCACCATGAAAATTACTGACAGCATTAAGTCTTTTCCAGTCCTCCTGAGAGGAATGGATATGGGAGGACAAGGCCACAAAAAGAATAACACATTATAAAAATCAGAGCAAATCAGAGCAAAAACATTATGAAACATGGTAGGGAGCAGGTTCCACATGGGAACAGTGTATCCAAGAGTCTCTTTCCCAGATCTTGATCGAGGTAGGGGTGATTCTTAGCACTCAGAATGGGTTTTCCCAAGTACACCAAGTTCCCTTATTCCCTAGAAATTCTTGAGGTACACTTGTCCCAGGTGAAAGTCATTAGTGAAAAATCTAAAGGCCCAGCCTGTACTGCCACTTCTACATCATGGAGTTCTTGAAGCCTGGTTGGTACTTCCTGTATATAAGAAGCAACAGAGGTATTCTCTTCCCAATAGAGATGTGTGTACTAGGGGAAAGGTCTTGCTTGGATGTGGCAGATAGGGAAGGTGCCCAAAAATATTTCAAAAGGAGATACATATGTAATTCTACCCTTGGTCTGCTGCACAGATAGGACAAAGCCAGAGGAAGTACCTCAGGTCACTTTAGATAGGCTTCATGTCAATCATGGTTTTAAGCTCATTCATATGCTCAACCTGACCTGAGCTATGGGGGTGGTAAGGTGTGTGAAATTTTAGGAGTACCTATAGACAAGAGTAAATATGGGATAGGATAGAACTGGTAAAGTGGGTGCCTCTATTAGAATCAATGCAGGCCAGAGGGCCAAAGCAGGGGACAATTTCTTTTAGGAGAACCTTTGCAAAAAAAAAAAAAATCTGTCTGTGATCCAAGAGCCAGGAAGGACTTCTACCCATCCAATGAGTTGGTCAACAATAACTAGGCAGACTTTAAAGAGGCCAGATAGGTATAAAAATGAAATCAATTGGGAAATGCTTAAAAGGCATATAAGCTAGGGTATAAGCAAAGGGCACCCACCATAGGCATACTGGTTAAATGCTCAGCGAGTGGAACAGAAGGTACATACATGGGCAGCTATAGGGGTGGCATGGGTAGGACAATAGACAATGGCTAGGGGAGCAGGAAGCCTCAATACAGATAAGAGCCCTAATAAATTCCACATTTGCAATGACCTTAACAAGTCAAAAACCCCTTTGCAGCCAAAGCATCACAACCACATGATAGACACCAAATGCAAACCACCAACCAGTATAAATTGTGCTTTTTCATTGGCAAGGTAACATGGCTGAGAAAGGGCTACAAGGTAGCAGGTTAGGCACTGAGTTTAGAGGGCAGCAAGGCTGCCCAGATGGTGTCATGGTCAAAGATCCCAGCAGAGCCAGCGTGACAAAGACCATCTCTCATAAAAGAGAACCTGCTGATATTCAAGACCTAATCAGGATTTTGGAAGGGGGTGTTGGAGAAGTCATTGCAGGGGTCTTCAGCCATATCTACTACAGAGGACAAGTCATGCAGTGGCTCCCCTGAGACTTGCAAATTGGGGGACAATGCGGCAGGATTAAGGATGGCATCACTTGAGGGTGACATTCTTTTTTTCCCCAGCAAGGTCACTTCGTATTTGGCAAGTCTCTGGTCAGAAAAGGTCCAAGTTCAGTGGTGAAGTAAGCAGGCCTCAACGTTGTGGGGATGCTACACCATAAAGAGGGCTCCCAGAACCAGATGACAAGCCTTCTCCACCAGAAGGGCAGTGGCAGCCACAACCTACAGATGGGGCAGAGCACCAGTGTCCTTAGCATCAGGCTTTGCAGATTAGTAAAGCACTGGGCACAAAGCAGGCCCGAATGTTTGGGTTCACACACTCTACTTCATTCCTGTACAAAGAGGAAGAAGGGCTTACTATAATCTGAAAGTCCAGGGCAGGAGCCCACAAGATGTTTTTGAGATCCACAAGGACTAAGAGCTATGGATGATCAAGCTGCAAAGGTTCTGGAGAGTCTTTAGTCAAAGAAATAAAGGCTTTAGTGATCACACCAAAGGATGAGATCCATTGTCGACAATATCTGGCTGCTCCGAGAATGGCGTATAGTTTGTGGAAACCAACAGCTTCTGTAAGGCCTGCACATGCTTAAAGGAAACAGAGCAGGTACTCACAGATAAAATGAAACCAAGATACTTCATCTGTGGGAGGTGCCACCGAACTTTTTGTTTAGAGACTTTGTGACCCCTTTGAAGGTGTTGAAGAAGGTGATGGCTGCCATCTTGACAAATCTTAAGACTAGGGTGCTGCCAGTAGGACGTCATCAATGTATTGGATTAAAGACCAGCCCTTGAAGATGATAGAAGTTTGATCTTGTCGTAGGATTTGAGGAAACAGGGTAGAGTATTCTATGTACCCTTGAGGTAAATGACTCCACATCTACTGTGTTTTCTTCCAGGTGAAGGCAAACAGGAATCTGAGAAGCTAGGTGAATAGAACTGCTGAAAAAATAAAACATGGGGCAGCTAGGCCTCAGTGGATGGAGCACCAGCCCTGGATTCAGTTGGACTTGAGTTCAAATCCGGCCTCAGACACACAACACTTACTTGCCTAGACCCCCCCCCCAAAAAAAAAGAAAGAAAAAATGAAAAAGAAAAAATAAAATAAAACAAACCCACACACACCGAAAAAAAAAACCTCCAAAAACAAACAAACAAACAAAAAAACCACTGAGCAAAGATCTATCACAGTAAATCGGATAGCCTCACAAGGAATAGAGGAAATGATGGTAGCAGTATTGGGTGCTACTGGATGACTGGATATAGGATAAGCATTAACTGTGTGCAAATCCTGTACAAAGGGGAAAAAAAACTGATTTGCTATAAGGGCTTGGCTTGAGTTTCTTAACTAATAGGGAAGATAGGAGTATTACAAGAGGATTTACATGGAGCAATAATACCTTGATCCCTCAGAGACTCAGTAATGGCTTCCCTGGACAAAGGATATTGAGGAATGTATGGGGCTGGGGAAGAGGGGGGGCAGGGGGCTCCCTTAGTCTTAATGGCAATGGAAATAGCAGATTATAACAACCTTACATCTGAAGACGAAGTCACCCATAGAGAAGCATGGATGTCAGACTATGATCAGGGGTCTCTTGGGAATTCTGAACTGATACAGGTAACAAAGAGAGGGAAATCTCAGACAGTTGCAAGGACAGAGTGCCATTAAGCAAACAGGAAATGCTAGCCCCAAATTTATGGAGGAGATCTCCACCCAAGAGATTTACAAGGGTTTGGGACACTAGGAGGAAGGAGCTGGGGAGCTATGGATACTATACAATGAGATAATTTTGAAACACTCTGAGGTTTTCCTGAGACCCCTAAAACATTCAGAGACCCAGTAGAGGTACAGTTGGAGTCTAACTTACTCACTAAAACTAAATCAGAAGCTCCAGTATCTAGTAAGCAGTCATAGATTGCTTTAAGGGTGATTGGGGTTCACTAGTGTGGGAAGAGGTGGTAGCAAGGACATTTGGATCATGGAAAACAAGAGTCTTCTCCAAAATCCACAGCCCCTACCTCTTCCCCCACCTCACATGAAACCTTCATGCAGCAAAATTCCCCTGGGCATTTTTAGGCCACTATTTTTACTCCTAAAGTCACATTTTTTTCTTTCTACATTCTTGGGCAATATGGCCCTTTTTATGACAGTGAAAACCATTCATGTGACTCAAGTTCCTGATACAGCCTATGCAGGGGCAAGGATAGTGGTTGGCCCTTCAATTTTAGATTTCTCTCTCTTCCTTCACAAACATTGGGCTATGCTTTTAATTTCACCTATAGGCTTTTCATGCCATCCAGGGCAATTCTTATGAAAGTACTTTCTTTTTTCTAACTGGGATTGATTGACAAAGGCCAAATTTATAATTTATGACAACCCACATACCATTTCACACCTTTACATAATCTATCGTAAAAAAAGTGGTTAGGGGTTTCATTTTCTTCTTGAATTACTCTTGGAACTTACTCCAATTTTCTGTGTGGCTGGCACAAGCTTCCACGCCTCTAATTAAGGACTCTCTAGCCTGAAGTAACCTAGTACAATGAGTAAGATTGTTGGGGTGCTAATGTGGGTCATGTAATGTCCAATTTGGGAGTCCTGTGGGGCCAGGAACCCCCTCTCCCTTTGCTAGAGCTTGCTGATTAGCAGCTTCCATAATGACAATTCTCTCATTTCAGTAGAGTAAGGTTTCCATCAGATCAAACATGTCCACCAAGGGGGGAATCTGTAAAGGTGGAAATGTCCTAAAATCAGGTTCTAATCACTCCTGGATCTTCCTCAAATTTTTGGGAGAGTCCCTTTCTTTAGGTAGAAAGATCAGAAGGACTGAAAGGCTGATGATTCCTAACTATGACCATGACCAGGCAGTGCTGGATTATGTGCAAGCCTTTCTTGAAGTGGGAAAACACCAGCTGTGGGCTCCTCTTGCTCATAAGTAATTAAATCTCCAGTTAATTCAAGAGAAGAATAATATGGGGGGCACAGAGAATGGAGAAGAAGAGATGGCAATGGCAAAAGAAGCAAGAGCCAAAAGGGGTTACAAAGGAGCAGGAGAGGGAGCAGGCAAGACAGGACAGAAAAGATGTTTGCAGGTGTGTCAGGCATAGATCATAAGAAAGGGCAGCCCAGCAGAACCAGTATTCCTTCTGCCTTGGATGGTTATCTCCTGTGGCCAGTCTTATATCTTTTCATTTACAATACTCAAAGGTACTGAATTGAGGCCAAAACAAATTATCAGCGGAATCTCTCAGCTTTAGACCAAATTTCACAAAACTTCATGCACTTCTTGGTCATTCCCAGATCAACTGGAAGATTTCCCCTGGTCCCATGCTGTTATAAAATCTTTCCAGAGAAGTTCCCTTCAGTGTGCCATTACCAGATCCCATTATTCCCTTAAAGGGACTTCCCCAACAGTATGGAGACTTACCTTAGCTCCATAATTGAGACTGAGGAGTCTGACCTTGGGATAGGCTTCTGCAGAGAAATCCTTCAGTGATAAAGTCAACCAGAGTACTCTAAGCAGTTCCTCGGAAAGTCCTTCCCTGGGGTCCAAGGGCTGCTGTCTACCTGCTGGCTTACCAATTGTCATGACTAATTTTATAACACCTGAGGATAATAATTGAGAAAACAAAGTTGCGCTATGCTATTAGCAAGGCATGCAATTTAGAATAAATTGGGTCCAGGGCCCCTTCAGTAGTCACAAGAAACTTGAAGAAAGATTTACAAGGGTTTTTATGATATAATTACTATTTTTGGCAGCTGCTATATATACACACACACACACACACACACACACACACACACACATATATATATATACACATACATAGATATCTATATATCTATATCTATATATAACTCCAGCAGCTGCACAAAATGAATGTGACAATTCAAAATGTAGTCACTTTAGTTCTCTTAATAGGAGGACCACAAGTCAAATAGCAAATCTTTTAGTAAGGACAGAATAGCTAAGCAAATAGCAAGAGAAAAGCCCCACTTACACAAAGGGGCAGAATTTCCCACAGATTTCCATGCCACCAGCAGAAGAAGAAACATTCCTGCCCAACTTATGTTCCTAGGGTTGGGTCCTAATTAAAACACCTTTCATAGCTTCATCTCCCAGTAAGTTGATATCCCCCCCCCCAATAATCCTGGCTTCATCATCATTTCCCTCTGTCCCCAAAGCAGACATGTATTGCTTCTCCACATAGCTACTGTCGCCAGCTTTTGAAGGTACCTTCAGCCACTGTGGCTTCTTCTTCCTCTAAGGGAGTATATTATCACTATTTTGTGAAAGTGTTTGGGTAACGTTTCTGAGGATCATCAATACATCCTCTGTCCTTTTATTAAGCCCATGGCTATACTCAGGGAACTCACGAAATGGCTTCTTAGGTCAAAAATGTTTTTTAGCTACACTTAACCCATCTCTTAACAAGAGATCCCCCACTTTTCTTTGTCATTTAGTTTAGGGCAAGAAAACACTTATCAACTTCTTGGTAGTGAGCATAAGAGCCAGGCTGCCTTGAAGTTTCAACAAACTTTAGACTTTGGATTAGAACAGAGGGGAGCTGGAAAACTTTACCTTGCATTCCTATTGATATAACCAAGTCCCTGCCCTCCTTACACATGGTTTCATAAACATAAGCAAGTTCATCTTAATATGCCTTTTTTTTTTTGGAAATTGGGTAAAATTTACAGATTCCCCCTCAAAAAAAAAAACCTTCAGTGACTTCCTATTTTCAATCACACCAAGCCCTAACTTCTTTAGGGCACTTCCAAAGCTCTCCATAATTTGCCCCTACTCTAACTATCCAACTTGATTTCCCACTATGCCTCAAGACAATCTTTTAGTAAAAAATAAAAATCAGGTCCACCTCTGTACTGTCCCCCAACAGGAGCCATTCTCATTCTTATCTCCCTATCTTCACTTGGGTTATTGCCCACACCTAGAATGACCTATCTAAATCTCCGCCTAGCTAAATGCTACCCCACCTTTCAGGTCCAGCTCCAGGCCAAACCTCTTACTACCCCAGGCCTTATTGATTTATTTAGCTCTCAACTATGCTTATACTGGTTTTGTGTGGGTTAGTCTTCTATTGATTTTATTTGTGTCAGTCTGTGCTTCCCAACTAGATTGTAATGTCAGGGCCCCACAGCCTCTGACATAGGCATTCCAGAAAGAATAGGGAATAACTTCAAAAGTGTCAAATATACAGCTGTGACTTACCTTTTGATGTCACATTATCACCACTCAAGTCAGCTCAGATGTCTAGTAGCCTGCCCAAGGCAAGACACCTAGTAACTGGAGGAGTCAGATCTTCAGACTGTTAAATCAGTGCTTTTCCCCACCATTACCCCAGCTTTCTTGAGCACTTAGTAATTGGCTGGTTGATAGAAATTTAAAATTATTTAGTAGAATATATGCCTGAAATAA
Organism: Phascolarctos cinereus; assembly: GCF_003287225.1. Taxonomy (NCBI): domain Eukaryota; kingdom Metazoa; phylum Chordata; class Mammalia; order Diprotodontia; family Phascolarctidae; genus Phascolarctos; species Phascolarctos cinereus. Next base: position 210,911,202 of record NW_027556098.1, on the reverse strand, counting down.
AACAAAATAAGATACATGATTCAATACAACTTTTTGCTGTCGTTCAGTTGTTTTTCAGTTACCTCCAACTCCTTATGACCCCATTCGGGGTTTAACAAAGATACTGGAGTGGTTTGTCATTTCCTTTTCCAGCTCATTTTACAGGTGAGGATCTGAGGCAAACAACGTTAAGTGACTTGCCCAAAGTCACACAGCTAGGAAGTATGTGAGGCCAGATTTGACTCAGGTAGGTGAGTTTTCCTGGCCCTAAGCCCAGCACTCTATCCACCATGCCATCTCACTACCCCATTTAATTTGTACCCCAATAACTAAACATAAGCTAGAGGAAAAGGGCACAATTAAGTATCGAGCATTTTGTCATCAGTATCAAGGATTCAGGTGGTCTCCAGAATAAAGGTAGCCAGGACTAAAGCTCAGACAGACCTGAAGAGTAGGGCAAGGGAATCTGGGTCAGCTCTAGCTATAGGTGATATAAGGAAGTTTAGGCAGGTGGGTGGTGCTGCAGATAAGGTCAGCAGTGGGTTACAGCTGAAGGCCCAAGCAAGCACTTAACTATCAAATGGCACCCACCTGAAGGTGTAATTGAATGTCTGGGACATCTGGTGGCAAGAAAACCCTAGAATCAAGTAGACGAAGGCAGGGCATCTGTGTTGTTACTGCTCTGTCGTTTTAGTCATGACCAGCTCTTTGTGACCCCATTTGGGGTTTTCTCAACAAAGATACTGAAGTGGGCCCAAATCTTAGAGTTAACAACCAGGTTACTTTATTCCAGCCCACTCAGACTTTTCTTTGCCTTCATTTTTGTTTTACCTAGGACTCTATGGAAGAACTATTAACTGTGTTTTGCTTCAGGCAGATGATTATATCTTCAGAGCAATCTAAAGAAAAATGTGAGGGGTTGGGAATTGGACTGGGTGGCATTTGCTAAAAGTTATGTGACCTTAGGCAAATAAGGCAGTTAACTACTAACTGCCTTAGTTTTATCATTTGTAAAACTGGGATGTTATGCTTATGCTATCTAACAGGTACATAAAAATAAAATGAGGTATATATGTTAAAAGAGGGAAATGTGGGTGTATAAATGTTAAGAAAAGTAACATGTGATATATGTTATATATATATATATATATATAAAGCCTTATTATAGTTATGACAAATAGATTAGTAGAAGGAGGTGGGGTTTGACTAGGGGACATAAATATGATGTTAGAAAATGTTGTCTAAGGAGAATTGAATTGATTTTTTTTAGGTGATTTTCAAGCCTGCACAAAGTAACTAGGCCTTTTTGTTTGGTTTGGTTTCTTTGTTATTTACTTATTCACTTCTCAACACATTTACAAATGTGATTAGCAGAAAGGTCCTAACAATTCTTAGTTGTTTTCTTTTAATCCAACGCACAAAAAAATCATGTTTTCACCTATACACAATAGACACATTAAAATAAATACTTGAGTGGAAAATGGGAATGTTAGTAATAAAAGATCTTTTTAAGCAGTGATTCAACCAAATACTTGTAGTTTTATGGATAACTCTAGATATACATTGTCTCATATAGTTCTTAGAGTTTAGTGACATTAGAAGGAAATCAGTAACCTGCAATAAATTTGGCCTTTACCATGAGCTACTGCACTGCTAGAAGGGAAAAAACTTTTTTTTTCAAAGTGAGAAAATAATGGTAAAAGAAAGACAGGCTAGAAAAATGGAGGAATACCACTGCAGGGAACAAGCAGGCTAGTAGAACAATGAGAGAGCTGAAGTCATTCAATCTCTTCTCTATATACAGACACAATTCAAGCATATAAACCCAGTGATTTCTGTAGCTGCTAGGGGTTGTTTTAATAAGTCCCTAGGGTAAAACATGCTTGACCTTTTTACATTTTCCTTTTTTAAAAAATTTATTTTATTTTTAATTTATAGACTAAAACAAGCATTTCCATAACATGGTATAATAAAAAAAAAGATGATTATACATGAAACTGCAAATCTATTATATATAACTTGTTATTCCTTTTAAATATGCAATAAAGTTATCATGTAAATTTCTTTTTTTTCTTCCCTACCCCCCACCCCACCCCACCCTAGAGATGGCTACCACTAGACACAAATAGGGGTATGTATATGGAAAATTATTCTATACATCTATTTTTCAGTTCTTTCTCTGGATGCAGATAGCATCTTTCTTCATATGTCCTTTATAGTTAATTTGGGTATTTATAATAGTCAAAATGACTCATTCACTCAGTCATTCTTAAACAATATTGCTGTTACTGTATACAATGTTCTCTTGGTTCTGCTCATTTTGCTCTTCATTATTTTGTTCAAATTTTTACTTTTTTTTTTTAAGGTCATTGAGCTCATCATTTCTTAAAGCACAGTAGTATTCCATTACAATCATATACCACAACTTGTTCAGCCATTCCCAAGAACAATATGAAGGGATATATATTCTAGGGACAAGGGGCATGGACTTTGATAGAAGGATCTTTCATTGTAGTTAATAATTTTAAAATCTCTAACCCTCATTTCCTAGTTAGATATAACCACAGCTGTGTGAGTTTAGCAGAGGAGTGTTATATACCTTAAATCTCTGCTGTCCTATCTCCCTTAATTAACATGTAATTTCCCCCTCTACATTTTATCATTTTACTTTCTGTCATCAAGGACTTTGAGTTTGCAGTAAATCACAGTGTGGTAGTTGAATATCTTGCCAAATATGACATCTTGCTACTATAAGGTAGATGGGAGGGCACCTAGTCACTGGAAGTCCCATCCTTTAAGCATGTGTAGTGATACTACTTGCTACATACCCACCTAGAATCTGTGTAAACTTGCTTCTGGGCATGTGTAAGGGAATGGCCCTACTCCCATACTTTTGAGCATCCAGGTGATTCTGTTCCTAGTGCTTTTACCACACAGTCAGGAGCTTTTAATTGGCTACTCAGTAGGAGCTGGGTGAACATTCAAAAGGCACTAAGGCCAAAGTAAGTTTTTCTTCCTTTCCTGCTGACTGCATTTCAGTGAGAAGGCAAGGACTATTCTAAGTCTCCAAGCAGAGAAAGAGTTAGTACCAGAAGCCTGCATTCACTCGGTGACATGAGGCCGTGAGTATATGACCCTGCTGCTGCTTCTGTCCCTGTCATATCTATTCTTTCCCACTTTAGACGAAAGTTTATTGGAGACAGAAAAGGTTAAGCTGCCGTCTATGAGCCTCAAACGTTTGGGAGAGCACCAGGGGTCCAGAAACTATAATCCATGCCAGAGTTTGTGGATTGCTAAACTGGTAAGAAGCTAAGCAGTGGTATGCTGGTAAATGTTTAACAACCATCTCAGTGGGGATGGGGATCAGGGAAATAATGTACGCAAGACATACTTTTAAATTTAATTTGTATCATTAACACTTTCTCAGTCTTCTCTTAAATCTAAACAATTAAAACAATCAGGACTTGATTTGTAGCGTTTGCCAATTCCTGAGGTACAAATACTTATACTGAAAATTTAACAATGAGCTCTGGTGGCCTGGTATGAACTACCTCCATGCGTACCCCTAGAGGCCTAGAGGTAAGTCACAAGTGGCCAATTTGAATCAACGCAGATGGAAGGTATTGAAGAGGAAACAACAAGGATAGACTGGGTGTTGATGAGAAGAGTTTATGCCTCCTTTCTTGCTAGATCTTCTCAATAAACATCCCTTTGTAAAGGCTAATTAGCATTAATGGGTTAATTAATTTGCTGTGCCACTAATTACTGGTGGTTGATATTGGGGAGCACTCGGTGGAATGGGAGTTCAAACTAATAGCATTAGAAAAGGCACCAATAACCCTCAGAGGTACCCTGAGACTCTAAAGGGAAGCTAGCCTTGCTCCCTGTGGCGTTAAACAAATAGAAATGGATCCCTGCTGGACCTTATATTGACTTAGAAAACAACAAATTAATATTATGTTGTATTGTATTTATTTATAATTTCCCATTTACATTATAACCGGTTGGTTACTGGTTGTACTGGGAGGGCAAAGATGGACACACCTGCCCTAACGAGCCCAACTCATCAACGTGAGTGAGTGTGAGGTTAAGGATCTCAGAGTTTTTAAAACATTACACTACATTTATAAATACTTACAGGGAAATGAAACTTTGGGAAGAAGTACACTATGTATATTTTTAGGCCCACAGATCTAGAGTCTGAAGGAATCTTAAGAGATTACCCAGCCCAATCCCCTCATTTACTGGGATAGAAACAGTCCCATATCTGGGTTTTAAGGTGGACCATTCAGATATGAGGTAAATTAGTTTGCAAAGCTATAGAGAGAGGAAGAGTAGCAGCATAGTGGTAAGCATGCTGTATTTGGAAGTCAGGGTAAATTGAAGTTGCATCTATCTTCCAAATTATAGACTGATTGCTCTCTTGATCCACGTTTGGGGAGGGAATTGTCATACTGGGAACTGCCTACTCTGACAAAATCATAGGTCCTTTGAATTAGAGTGTTCGTGAAAGTATGGAGGGAGAAGTAAAAATCAGTGATTATTAATTTATTTCCTTTTGCTTTACTTATCTAGCTGTAATCTCACAAAGAAAATTCAGACACTTCACCATTAGTATTTCCATTTTAAAGAGGAGGGTTCCAACAGGATGTCTGACTGGTAGTTATCTAAACTGAGTTCCTTTTCATCACTTCAAAACAGCAAGATATGTGTCAAATTACAGGGAAAAACATGAAAAGGGGTTGGGGAGAAAAGAAGTCTTCACATGGAAAATCTCACATTAAAACCAGCAAAGAGACTAAACAAATGAGTAAACCAGAAAGACCTCACAAATAAGATTTTTAAAAATTATGAAATGAAGGAACAGAAGGTGAAATCTCCAGGAAAAGGAAATAATGCTGCTCTATGTCTCCAGAAATAAGAATGAGACAGTTTCAAGAAGCCTCACAGTGGTTGGGTAGCTTAATTAACTAATTAATAAGACTAAATAATGGAAGAGATGAGTGGTGAAAATAGAGTTCTTAAAGATGTTAAAAAGAGAAGGAATGATTTAGAATAGAAGATGGAGAATCTTAACAAAGTTAAGGCCTTTGAAAAAAGAGAATGCAGCCAGGATGCAAAACAGTGCAATTATACAAGAGATATTAGCACAAAATCAAAAAAATGCAAAAATGAAAGATTTCTTTAGATTTCTATAATCAAAATCAATTGCCCATAAAACGGAAGACAATCTGATTGTTATTGGTCTCCCAGAAAAACATGAAGAAGCAAAGAGCTTGAATAACATACTTCAGGAAATCATCCCCACCCCCACCCTTCCCAAAGCCCAGAAGTATTGCAAAAGAGGTCAAAGTATATATGGCTAGAATCCACAGGATTCTGTTTTGCTACAGTTAGCTAACTATAGCCAGCTTTTCCCTTAAGTACTTATGTTATACCATTTGGTGAAAATATAATAATGACATATTGATACTTCCATAAAATTATTGCAGTAACATTTAAACTGCTGAAGCCTTTCTACCCTGATGGAATATAAGCTCTTGGAGAACAGAGATTGTAGGACAATTTCTCGTTTTTTTTTTGCTTTGTATTCCCAGAATCTAGCACAATGCTTTTCATATAGTAGGCACTCTCTTGTTACTAGGAATAAAGCAAGGATGCTTCCTATCCCAACTATTATTTTACATAATCCTGAAAATGCTACCTATGGAAATAGCTGAGAGTAAAACAAAAGGTATGATCTTTGGCAAAGAAGAAACAATTTATTCCAATTTGTAGAAAACCCTAGAAAATAAGTGAATAATTGAGATGATTAATAATCTAAGTAGTAGGATAGAAAATAAATACACGAAGATCTTTAGCATTACTGTGTAGTGCTAACAAAAACCAGTAGAAAATGATAAGAGAAATTCCGTTCAATATAACTCAAAAATACATAAAACTAGAAGGTAAGAACACATGCTACTTTAAATGAATACAACTGTAAAACATTCTTTACAGATATAAAAATAGACAAAGAATTCAAGAAATAGTCTTCATTGTTGATCCATGTCAGTATAATAAAAATTACAATACTACCAAAATTAATGTATATATTTAGTGCTATATTAGTTTAACCACTTGTATAGGATGCAGTGTAGAATTAGCAAAATAATAACAAAATTCCTTTGTTAGAAAAATGGTCTGATAGAGGTAAGTGATTTGTCCAAAGTCTCACAGATGATAATGGCAGAGCTGAGATTTGAACCCAGGTCTGAACTCTAAATCCAGCACTCTTCCTCCTACATCACACTAGTCACATCATTTAAAAAAAAGAAAAGGATGGAAGGAGATTCCTTTCAAAACTATAGGTAGAGAAATAATTCTTAACCAAAAAAAAGGACAAAATAGACAATTTCAATTACCTAAAATTTTTAAAAGCTTTTGCATAGACAAAATCAATGAAGAAAGTCATCTAGATGGTAAAGTAGATAGAGTTCTGGATTTAAAGTAAAGAAGACCTGACTTTAAATCCGGCCTTGGATACTAGCTTTGTGACCCTGAGCAAGTCACTTAACCTCTGTTTGCCTTACTTCTTTCATCTATAAATCGGGGACAGTAATGGCATCTACCTCCCAGAACGGTGAGGATAAAATGAAATATATGTAAAGTGATTTGTGAACCTTAAAGAACTATATAAATGCTAGCTATTGTTATTACTGTTACAGAGTAAGTAGACAAACTGTCGGTTGGGAAAAAAAAAACAACCCTTTGCATTACATATCACTAATCAAGATTTTATATCTAAGATGTGTAAGGAATTGGCACAAATATATAAAACCAAGTATTATCACCCAGTAAATAAATGGTTCAAAAATATGAATAGTTTTTTAAAAGTAGTATAAATAACCATATGAAAACCTTTCCCCAGTTGCTAATAATAAGAGACATTGAAATTAAAACAATTCTGAGGTTTCATTGAATATCCTATTAATTCACAAAGGTTTAAAAATTAAAAGGGAACAGTCAACATCAGTAGGACTATGGAAAGATAGACACTGTTGGTGGAGCTGTGAATTTAAAGAACCAAAATAATTTGGAATTAAGTGAGAAAATTGACCAAACTATTCTTAACCTTTAACCCAGCAATCTCATTACTGGATATAGACCCCACAGAGGTCAAAAATAGGAAGGCTCAACATGTACCAAAATACTCATAGTAGCAGTTTCTGTGATAGTAAAGAATTGTAAAGAAGCTTGATAGCTACAAATTGGGCAATGGAGAACAAATGGTGGCATATACATGAATATGAAATGGAGTAAAACATACTCCATGAAGCCATTTTGGGGATGCATGTACTCGATGCTGAAGGCATATAATTGCAGTTACAGGTCACTACAGAATGTTGATGTCTTTAGCACTGCATGATCTTTTAAAGGGGCAATCGACATGAGCCAGACCCAGGTGAAGTGTGCCAGTTGGATATCCTCCCACCTCAGCTCGCTTGACGAAATCACAGAAGGGGACAGAGAACAGAGCGAGCAGGTGTCACTCACTGTGTGTCACAAAGTCCAAAGACAAGTGTCTACCCTGTGATCCCTTTTTGAGGCGTGACGGAATTAAAAGGACTGTTTGCCGTTGGCTGTCTGAAGAGTTGTCATACCCCTGCTGACCACTAAAAAGCAAGTTTGCTGGAGTGATAGCAGATGCACAGTCAGAGCAAAAAAGCCAGTTTGTGTAGTGTGACCCCTGTGCCTCTCCCAAAGGGGATTTTTTTTTCTCTCCTTCCCTGCCCCATGCAGTTGAGCAATATATCTAGTCGAAAACTATACATCCAGCAGGGAGCTGTGTTAGACAAAGAGGCAGTCGGGGCAGGAAACAGTTTCAGAGAGAGTGATCCCTTGAAGCAGGAAAATAGAACTAAAAGAATTCAAGGGAGAATTAGCTAGTGGAAGCTGATGAGTGGATAAGAGCCTGCCCAAGTCGTTTACATTTTAAAAGAAGACTGATAAAGGTTTGGGGGAAGGGACTCTGGCATCCAGAGCTATGAGTCACATGGCCACATCCTCTCTACTGGAATAGTCTTTGTGTATACCCACTTTTCCTGCATACCCTTGTGGGAGCGTATGCCCCAAGTTTATGAGGGAAATGTTTTATAGCTACTTTTTTTTTTTTGGCTAGGCAGTAGGGTTAAGTGACTTGCCCAGGGTCACACAGCTAGTAAGCGTTAGGTGTCTGAGTCTGGATTTGAACTCGGGTCCTCCTGAATCCAGGCCCAGTATTCTATCCACTGTGCCACCTAGCTGCCCCTATAGCTACTTGTGTAGCCATTCATTTTGATAATATATTTGAATCCCATCCATGCCTACTTCAAGCACTGGGATCCATATCAATGAAGAGAATAGAGACATTTCTCCAGCTGTCTCCCATTCCTAGAACCCTCTCCCTTCTCATTGCTATCTCCTGGCTAAGTCTCCACTAAGTCCCACCTTGACAGGAAACCTTTTTCAATTTCTCTTAAGTCTAGTGCCTTCTCTCTGTTAATTATTTACACACACACACACATCTTGTTTGTACATACATGTTCACATCCATTGGATTATGAGTTCCTTGAGGGCAGAGACTGTCTTTTGCCTTTCTCTGTATCCCTAGCACTTAACTCAGTGCCTGGCACATAGTAGGTTCAAATACTTATGGACTAACTAGAATCAAAAATCTTTTAAAGTATCAAAGTATTTACTTTCGCTTGCCAAAAAAAAATACATATATTGGAATAAAAGTTAGACTTAGTCAATTGGGAAATAAATCAAAAATTCTTCCTGGCTTTCTCTCGGGTTTCATTATGTATATCTATCTATCCACAGACAACTACATAGTGAACTTCCAGAGAAGGATTACACAGTTAAGAGGTTATCCTCTGTTTTGTTTCATTCAAATTGTTTGTTTATCTAACAGATTCTTTCCTAGTTACATTGTTCAACAATAAATGACAATGAATGTGGATTCCCCAAGTGTATTTGAATTTCATAAAGCTTACATTTCAAACAAGACCTGCAGCATCCTCATATTAAGGAATGATTTAAACTAATGATCTGCCTTAGGAACCAAAGTATAGGCTAAACTTGTTAAATGATATTGCTTCATCTGTAAAATGAAGAAGTTGCCTTAAATAATTGCTAATATCTCTTCTAGCTCAAAAATCCTGTAATTCGGGAGCAGCTGGGTGGCGCAGTGGATAGAGCATTGGCTCTGGATTTAGGAGGACCTGAGTTCAAATCCTGCCTCAGACACATAACACTTACTAGCCACGTGACCCTGGGCAAATCACTTAACCCCATTCATTGCCTAACCAAAAAAAAAATTGAAAAATCCCGTGATTCTATGGTTCTTTCCTATGGAAGACGTTAGATAAGTCTTTCACTTGTTATACATTTTATAAAATCAGTTTCAGAATAATAGCCCTCAAATTTTCTTCATCCTTGACTTCCTTGTATCTTCAGTTTTTCTGGGACAACATATTTTTCCTTAATGATGTAAAAATATTTTGTTAGAGGCAAGTTCCTGTCCTTGACAAAGGCAACCAAGGTGGATATACTGTAAGCATGTATATGTAGGAAGAGGGGTGGAAAGAGTTTATTTCCCCTTATCAAGGTTCTCAGAATTAGAATGAAGCTCATGAAGCTCAGCATTGGCTAGCCAAAGGATCAACTATGCCTCTAGCGGTCCTTTAAAAAATCAAGATACTCTGTCTAGAAAGTAGTGGTTTCTGGCAGCAGAAAAGAGAGCCAGCCATGGAATAAAAAGCCAGCTCTTGTGAGGGACTCATTCTTCAAGGGGGAAGCAGGGAATGGTGTTGAGCTGTGGAAACATGGGAAAGAGGGAGATGGATTTCTGTCTTCTGCCCACCTAATCCCTCAATCAGCTATGGCATTTGGAAACAGAGCCACTTTCCAATGGAAGAAAAAGTACTCCGTAAAGACCAGACCTGGGGAGCCTAGCAGAGTGACATGCCCCAAAGAACCTGCCCCAACAAGATGAAAAAGTAAATCAGGGCCCCGTAGCATCAGAAGTATGAGTCACATGTGGTCCCTGAAGGTATTCCTCTATACTAGTATGTACCCACTCTCCCCACTGATACTGCATATACTTGTGGGAGAGTATGCCCCAGGTTTATGAGGGAATTTTTTTGTAACTACTGTTCTTATGATACCATTTCAGAAAATTCTTTTACTTTGAGCTATGTCCTCTGGCTGACTATTAAAAATAAACACACCACTAAAGGCTAGTGAGCCACAGTTTTAGGAGTATGGATCCACAGAGTACCCCAAATCCAAGGTAGTGATCCTCTGGTGAACTCTACCTTTAGGGGAGAACAGGAGGTAACTTCAGAGGGGATTTAGTGGCATCACTATAAATAAAGTAACAAAATGAAAATAAAGAAATGAAAATCAAAGAACAGAGTGTTCTGAAACCAGCCATTTTAAATCTTAAAGTCCCCAAAAGACTAGCTTCTAAAATGAATAAGCAGAAATCCAAAACCTCTCCAAGTCTTGGTGCTATTCTTCTAAATGCTATTCCTTCTCTACTTAAAGCTAGAAAAAAGCAGGCAGATTTAGGATCCTATAACTTTATCATCTTCTATGGAAATCAAAAAGAAGATTCAGGCAGATGAATAAAAGTAGGGAAAATTCAAGTACAGGGCTTTAAATTACATAAGCAACTAGGTGGCACGGTGCATAGAGAGGTAGGCCTGAAGTCAGCAAGTCCTGAGTTCAAATATGACCTCAGACACTTACTAGTTGTATGATGCTGAGAAATTCATTTAGCCTCCGTCACAGTTTCCTTAGCTGTAAAATGAGGATAATAATAGTACTTCCCTGGGTTTTTGTGAAGATCAAATGAGATATTTGTAATATGCTTGAATAGTGCCTAGCACACAGTGGACTCTTAATAGGGCTTATTCCTTTCCTTCCTTTAAAAGTCTTATTTCCAAATTCAGATTATATTTACAAAGTGTTTAATGCAGTGTCTAGTATACAGCAGGCATTTAATAATTGTTTCTTTCCTTTAAATATCTTATTTCCAAATTCAAAGCTTAGCAGCTTTATTAAAGGCAAGAAGCACTCATGTTTAATTTTTTTAATTGTTATTTACTGAAATCATTTCAATGCTTTTTTTTCTGTTTATAATATTATTGGGGGGGGTTATAAATGTGAACTATGGTTGTGTTTTTTCTTGACCAGAAAAATATACTTCTATGAATATACATCTAGCTATTGTTAGGAAAATAATATAGTTAGAATGTTTTCATATTATTTTCCTTTTTTGTCTGAATGTGTGAATTTAATATTCATAGTAAATCACAAAGAATATAATATTTGGTATTTAGCTGAAAAAATGGGCAGAACAATTCACGTTACTTCAATCTCAAATACTGACCTAAAGAAGTCACTCCTATGAACAAAAGGGAGTTTGTCATGGGGATGCATTCATTCCACCTTTAGTCTGGCTGCTAAATTTTCCAGCTAAGGTTCCAGTCGGGCCTAGCCAGTTGTGGTTAATTTCTTTGTGGGGAGGGGGAGGAGGCATGGATATTTCTATGTTATAACTTCCCTTTTCCAGCTAGTCTAAACTTCCCACTTCTAGACTGACCATGTGATAGAAAGCCAGAGGTTAAAAAGGTTCTTGTGCCATTACCAATACCCAGGGACTTTACATAAAGCTTTTTTATACTTGATTCATGGAGCCCTGGTATTTTTTCAAGGATCCTTTCATTTCCCTGCTGATCATTTTACTCCAGGCATTAGTGTTTCCAAGTATATACCTACTCTCTCTTTAAATTATTCTGCTACCCCTAACAAGGTACAGCATCCCAAAGGTAGTCTATGTACAGCATGTTCCATGGAGTTGTTTCATTGTCCTGTCTCAGAAATTTACTGCACCTCCTAAAGATAGTGGCATGTGATGCATTTGGTAGTCTTTAGCCTAGACAACTAACAAGATGTGCCAAATAAGATTAAGTTCTGCATTTTAAGCCACTCCAAATAAAGCCACATAATAAAAGTCTCCCCTGAGTTCTAAGAAGCTGATTGTTTCCTGAACTGAAATATCCAAAAACAAAATATATCTGGAGAACATGGAAATCAGCAGAGTACGGAACGGGAAAGCAGCATGGTACAGTGGAAACACATGGAGGGTAGTGTAAATCAACAAGAATTTATTAATCACCTATTGTTTGCCAGTTTGGGGATACCAGTAAAAAGAATGAAACAATCCCTATATACAAGGAGTTTACATTCTAATGGAGGAGAAAACAAGTGTATGTATGTGTGTATGTGTATATACAAGTACAGCATAAATACAAAGAGAATAAATTCAAATAAATATATAGGAGTCAAATACAAGGTAGTTTGGGAGAGTTTAAGGACCTAAGTTCAAATCCCAGCTCTGACACTTACCAGTGTCACCTCGTTGAGTAAATCACTTAATCTCTCTAGGCCTCAGTTTCCTTATTTGTAAAATGAGGAGATTTGACTAAAAACTAGGCTCTAAATAAATGCTACTTCATATACTGATCCTAAGAATTGGTAGTTTACCCATAGTTTAGAATTCTATACTTGAGGGGCAACTAGGTGGTGCGGTGGATAGAGCACCAGCCCTGAAGACAGGAGGACCCGAGTTCAAATCCTGCCTCAGACCAAACACTTGACACTTACTAGCTGTGTGACCCTGGGCAAGTCACTTAACCCCAATTGCCTAAAAAGCAAAAAAAAAAAAAAAAGAATTCTATACTTGAAATCAACATAGGGCAACTATTCCTCATTCCATAACAGTTCAATATAGAATTTCACTATTATTTAATTTGAGTTAAAAGGAGAAGGCTTGTATTGTCCTGCATTAAGTTGGTGTAACCCCTGGCTTCAGAACCAAGGCTCTGGGGTTAAAGAGACATTCAGTCTTGAGAGCATTTCAATAATTACACTCTACTCAACTACCTTCCAGAGCCTCCTACAGGAACATTAGCACTTGGCTTGTGTCTAGAGCTTCAAGTAAAGGGCCCTTAGATCAAAAACTTGAGCTAACAATACAGGCTTTCCTTAGTCCATTAAAATGTAAAACAGAAAGGATTTGCATCAGAATCCACCAGCCTCAAAATTCCACTTTCTTCTCGAAGGATCTCCACCTTCCCCTGAAGAATAAAATACTTCCCTAAGGCTAAGCTCCCATTCCTTTCCAGCCTCCCCTCCCCCATAAAAGGAAAGTCCTGAGGTTCACTAAGGATTTGCCTTTTATGCAGGAATCTTATACCTGTCAAGATTAAAGTTCCGAGTTTTCTCCTTCCTGTCTCTGTGCCTTGTTATTCCTCAACTCCCCATCCTTAGTTCCAGAGCTCCACCACTACAGGACCTCAAGATTATCCAGACTCCTTTTGTTCTCCCAGGGAGACTTGGTCCAGGAGCTCTCTGTGCCCAGGAGATTTAGTCCTAGAAGTCTTCCACTTATCCAGAAATCCCTCCATTTTGCCACCATGGCTACTCACATGTAACCAGTTTTCATCTCTACAGGGTCCAGTTTGGCCTAAGAGCTCCATTACACCTAAGAACCATTCCACCAGTGCCTCTATCCCCTGCTATCTTTGGAGCCCCGTGTTGCTATCTCAGCCCTGTATCTCTTTGGATGTCTTTTTCCTCTCCCTTGGCCTAGTCCAAGGGTGTAGCTCAGATATTAACTTCATCAACGACATATTAACTGATCAGTAAGTACCCATGAACTTCAACATCAAGGATTAACTAAAAGATTCCCAGGATAAGCTAGTCTAGGCCATAAAATAGTGACATCTCAACTTGAAAACAAAGGCCTCACCCATGTTGACCTTGTTAACAAGGGGTTAACCTTGACTAGGAGTTTTAAGACCTGTGATTTCATCAGTCTCACAGTTCCTAGGTGAGGAAACATTATTTACTAATGAAGAATGAAGACTTTCAACTACTCTGCCACCTGTATTCTTAGGGATCTGCCTAGGGCACTGAGAGGTTAAGTCATTTGCCCAAGATTATTTTTGTAAGAAGCCAGACTTGACCCCAGCTCTTCCTGACTCCAAGGCCAATTTTCTATCTACTATCTATCTCAAGCCTTTTATTTTCTAATAGCATTTTATTTTTTCCAATTATATGTAAAGACAATTTCTGACATTCACTTTTTTAAAATTTTGAGTTCCAAATTTTCTCTTTCTTTCCCTCATCTCCTCCCTTCCTAAGACGGTAAGCCATTTGATATAGGTTATCATGTAAAACATATTTCCCTATCAGTCATGTTGTGAAAGAAGAAACAGACCAAAAGAAGAAAAGAAAAACACAAAGAAAATGAAAATAGTATGCTTTGATCTGCATTCAGACTCCATCAGTTCTTTCTCTGGATGTGGATAACATATTTCAAGATGAGTCCTTTGGAAATGTCTTAGATTATTGTATTACTGAGAATAAGTCATTTGTAGTTGATCATCATACAACATTGCTGTTACCGTGTATCTCCTGGCTCTGCTCACTTCAGTTTACATCAGTTCATGGAAATCTTTCCAGGTTTTTCTGAAATCCATCTGATTGTCATTTCTTATAGCACGATAGTATCCCATTACATTCATATGCCACAACTTGTTCAGCCATTCCCCAGCTGATGGGCATCCTCTCAATTTCCAGTTCTTTGCCACAAAAAGAGCTGCTATGAATATTTTTGTACATATAGGTTCTCAAGCCTTTTGAAAACTGGATTGTCAAGGCATTAACACCTCACTAAGGAGACTCACTTTCTACATTTGTTTTATTGCAACAGTTTGGGTAGTCCAGCAGAGACCATATCTTTGTATATATCTTTGTATCCCTTATGTCACCTTATATGTAATATAATAGACTTCTCAAGTAATACGTAGAAGGAATACTTTGGAAAACTGCAACTTTCTTGTGATAACAGTGCCTCTTTCTTTCGCCAAATGATAGGAGCTGTTGTAATGCAGAACATTATTTTACCATTTAGGTAGTAGAACCCTTTAGGCCATGGAAAACTCCAAATTCCTTAGCAAGACCCTTATCTGGCTGCTCAGGCTCCAGCCCTCAGATCATATCTCTGGAAACCTCCAGATTCCTTAGCAAGACCCTCATCTGGCTGCTCAGGCCACAGCCCTCAGATCATATCTCTGGAAGCCTCCATTGTGAGAAAGTTTGCACAGCATTATCATATCTACACAGAGGGAGAAGGGTGTCCTTGACCAGCCCCCAAAAAACCTCTTCCTCTTGCCAGACTTCAAAGATCCATCCCCCTCCCTGTCCTGTATACTCCCTATATAAACCCTAGCTCAACCCCTGATGGCTGCTGCTTGATTTGGATGTGAATATCCCTGGCAGCCGCGCGCTAATAGCTAATAAAGTCCACAATTTAAAATTAACCTGGGTGGTCAACTCGCTAATTTCTCGGTATAACACTGTAACGTTGCTCTTGCTGCCACAACCATTTCCAAAGCTGGGGAAAGGTTTGGGATGGCAAATAAGTTTTCTTATAAAATGTTATTCTTCCTGTGCATCTAGTGGAAGAAGGGAAACCAACCTGACATAGATTTTGTAGCCTAAACCCCCAAGAAATCCAATTAATGGCACAGTAGTTAGGTTTCTACCACAAAGCCTAGAATTTATACTGATAGTAAAATTAATACAAATCCAGGGGTGATCACATTGATTGAATTATAACCCATGTTTAGAGTTTCTGATTGCAAACCAAACTTTAAAGAAAGTGTGTGATCCCCCCTGTGAGAAATGAAAGAGTTAAGTTTCCACATAAGTAGATAAGAAATCAGCACAGGACAGGCTAACTTCTCCATGGGGTGGTGGGGGGGGGTGATAACACAATTCTAGGCACATAATGTATGTTAGGGGTGGGGCATATAAGGAAGATTGTAACCCAGAAGGATTAGGACCAATCCTGATCCAGAAGGGAGGAGATAGGCAATTACTAACTATAAAGCTTGCCCTGGCTCATTTACCCTGCACATTTTCTCTCCTCCCAAGGAAGCATACCCGCTTCTTTTGAGAATTGAAATGGCGCACTTCAACCTCTTTAATAAAAAGTCTTTGAGACACCAGTCTCCGGAACTGAGTCTGGGGTCATCTTTATAACACCCCTCACCTGGAAATGTGTCTCTCATGATACAACATATGTGTATGGGGAAATTGTGTCAATTTAGAAATGTCGCTGTATGGATACTTTTTATGATGAAAGCTTCATTTCATATCATTGAGGAACATCTTAATAGAAGGAGTAGGTTGTACTGAATCTTCACAGATTACTTGACCAGCACAATGAGGCAACTGAAATGGCCCAGTCTCTGCCCCTTTCAGTGTCTATATTGAAAGACTCCTTTCATTTCTCTAGCGAATGTGGTCACTAAGAGCAAGCTTGAAGCTGTCTGTGAGTGGGGCAGGAAGACAATTCCACTGAAAACTGCCTTTAACCTGAAGAATTTTGAAAACACATTGGCATCAGGAATACCATAGCTACCTGGGTGCTGATCAATGTGTAATAATGCAGTAGGAATAAACCATTTATCAAGCATAAAAAACTTAAACACGCAAGGCATGAGTGAGTTTTTCCAATGATTCCATAGGAGATCCTATCAGCAAATAGAATATATCAAGTGTCTCTCTGAACATGTGGTCTTATACTGATTATGAGTGTAAAGTACAAATGGTTTGATTAATTTTATTAAAAACAATACATGTGGCCACATTTTCAATTCATATCTGTAAAGATCAAAATTTCTTGTATTTAAAACAAAATCTAACTTAGGCACAAAAGTTTATGAATCAAGTTATTAAAGAAAAGCATAAAGCTTGTTTAATCAAGATAATATTTTAGTTTGTACAGTTACTTTCTGAAAATAGACATTCTCCATAGTCCCAGATTTTCCTGCCTATTTTTGCCTCTTAGTTTCATGAGTCCTTTACTTACCCTGGTATCACTTTACCCTTTATGCAAAATCTAGGACTACTAGCAGAAACGAAATGGTTTAGCCTGAAGAGCAAAGAAATGGAGAACAAGCAGAAAATAATCAGAAGATGTAGAAGCTGGTGGAAATTCTTAGCATTTCTTATAACAAAGGTACTAAAAGTCGTAAAGAGTGAGGGGAAAGTCCTTGTCTGGTATGGAAGAAAAATAAGAAATAGGAGCAACAGAAGGAGTAAAATACAGCCCTTCTCCTACCAGACTAAAATGATTACATTTATGTACAAATAATAATTCCTTCCTATAACAATGCTTGAAGACTTCTTCATTGTGGTCACAGACAGCTTGGTAGGGGTATATCTGCTGTGAAAAGATTGGGAATCATCACAGACCACCCAGTCTAGTTCAAAAGCACAAAGACAAAATAATATACCACTTTTTCGATAGTCAGGAAGAGTAAGAGACCCATAGAATGGAAGAGCAGAAAAGGAACTTAGAATCATCTAGTCAAACCGCACTATTTTTCATACAGAGAAACTGAGACCCAAAGAGGTTATAAATGGCTTGTCCAAGGTCAGACAGATATTGAGTAACAGAGCTAGAATTTAAACCCAGATCTTTTTAACGTAGACTAGTGTTTCTTCCACCACACTACATATATTTTAAATTTTCTAATTTTTTTTTTACTGCTAGGTGAATAATGAAAATAAGCCATTTTATAGTTACCATCTAAAGATTACAAAATCTCAGAAGCATGCTACGCAACAGAACTGCAGAATATACGTACACCACTTCAGGTGGTGTGAAAATTCTGCAAATGTTACTACTATACAAAAACAGCAAGTGAATTCAGCTTTAGTTCTCTGCTTTGCTGGTATAGAGTAGCACCAGCCAATCTCATCTCTTTCCATTATATTGATTACTCCTGAATAATTTCCTACAAAGAAAAATATAATAACATAATATAAATAAGTATCCTTAGAAACAAAATAGGTGTCCCTGAAGTCTTAGGTGGCTTTAAGCTCTGATAGTTTGTGTCAGATATCTTAAATTTTTATTTTAAGTGTCCATATTTTATAATTATATTTTTAACATTTATTTTCAGTATATTTTATTCTTTTTTTTTTGTAAATTGCCCTTTAAAAGACTTTTTGTATAATTCATGGAAAGATTTGCAGTGAATATTACTCTAGATACACAGTGATTTAAGCTTAAAAAAATTTTAATGGGGCACAAAAATAATTTTTTAAGCTCTGATAGCTTAAAATGACACTAAGACTTCAAGGACATCCAGTATCTTAAATTTAATAATTCTCATTAATTTTCACATATGTGTAACAGACTTTATTGAGGCTGGTGTAACATGAGCATGTATATGGATCTGCAGCAAATTGTCAGATATCACTCATCCATCTCAGATTAAGTGAGAGTAAGATGATGTCAACCTTGAGAAATGAAAAAGGATTTTTTTTTCAACTTGAGCTGGAGAAAACTCAATCTTCTTTTAAGATGTTAAAACATATTTTGTGACAATTCTCCAACTTCAGATCATAGATCCAGAATGGAAAGGTAAGACATTTTATCCAGCCCTCTCATTTTACAGAACTGAGGCCCAGGGAGATTAAGTGACTTGCTACCTATCACACAAATAAGCTAGTAGAAAGGTTAAGATTCAAACCAAGATCAGATCCAGCTTTCTATCTATTGTTGTTTTTGTTGTTGTTATTCATCCTTTGTCTGAGAAGAAAACCAATGACATCAGGAGGGTGATGTCTTGACTTGCAAATGGATTGGATTTAAGTGAGGCAGAACTGTGCAAAGTCATCAGCCTCACTTTTCTCCTCCAAAGCCATTGAATTCTAGTGGCAAGACATAAGCCAGACAACTGGTGATGGCCCAGCCCTATCTATTACACTATGCTGGTAGATTAATTACTAGATTATAAGGTTTCTGAAGGCCAGGACCATGTTTTAAATATCCTCCTACATAGTAAGTCCTTAATAGTTGTTAAACAAATGAATGATTTAGTGAGACATTAGGGATCAAAGCTTTTAAATGTTCTGTATAACACATTGGCACATGATGGACCTTTATGTCAGGTACTCAACCCATTATTTCCCCTTCTTTCCTGTATTCCAGTGATTTAGGGCAATTAATAGGACAAGAAAAAGGGAACACTCCTGAGGGGGAAAGAGTACATTCCAAGCCATAAACAAGAAGTAATAAAAATGGTAGGGTCAAGCCAAAGGGGTTGGGGAGGCTAGAGGCCTCAGAAAGAATATGCAAGAAATAGAGGTTGGAGCAGTAGTCATAAGTGGGTAGCTAATATAGATCATAAACTAGTGTGATGATTAAAAAAGTTTCTAGAGATATAGTTTCTAGGTGATTTAATATTTTATTAATAAGGCCAGCAGGTTATTAATAAAGGATGGTCATCTGGCCTTCTCTCTTACACCAAAGATAATCATGGTTGCAGGGCAGAGAAGCAATGAGGAGCTGCTAGAGACATCTCATCACAATTGGACAGAGAAATTATCTCTACTCTGACCACCCTAAGCTTTGTCTCCACCCAAACTTGAGTAGACCGGAATGGGCTTCCCTACCCTACATTAAATTCCTTGCAAGGTTGAGTGGGATCTGACAAGATGAGGAGGGTAAATGCAATCTCATTATCAGCAATGTCCTTCAAGAAAACTGAACTTTTTAAAATGAGGAATTTAGGAAAAAAGGGGAGACTGCTGCATCTCCCAAGATACTGGTTATTAATAATCATTTCCCTCACTAGTCAGCATGGTGAATCTCAGCTAATACTACAGAAGAAAGCACTATAGCACGGTGGAATGCTACATTTGGAGTTGTATTGTTTCGGTCCTATCTGATTCTTTGGGATGCCTTGTAGGGTTTTCCTGGCAAAGACACTGGAGTGTCTTGCCATTTCCTTTCCTAGCTCATTTTACAGATGAGGAAACTGAGGCAAACAGAATTAAATGACTTGCCCAGGGTCATGCAGCTAGGAAGTATCTGAAGTCAAATTTGAACTCATGAAGATGAGTCTTCCTGCCTTCAGCCAGTGCTCTAGTCACTGGGCTATCCACTGAGCTGCCCTAACTATATTTGAAGATAGAGCACCCGTGTTCAGATCTGAGCTCTGCCACTTATGCACTGTGTAAGGTTAGATAAATCACTCAACATCAGCAAATGACAGTTGTCTCATGAAAAGTTTAGAGTCGGGCTAGCTTCCTATTATTCTGGCAGTTTTCTAAATACATTTGCTTGCCCTTCATCTGTATCTTCTCTGCCATGGACCTGGATAGCTTAGAGCTAAACAATTTTAAAATAAGAAGTTGGAACCACTACTTATATGAATGTAAAACAACAGCCAACAAACCCTTCATTACTTTAACACAAGTTTAACACAAAGCTTTGTCTTCTAAAGATTATCTAATCATACGATAAGTAGTGGCAGTAAATGTTGTCTGAATATTAATGAAGATGAATGATCAGCCAAAACAATATTAATAAAATCATAAAATTTATTTTTGTAACACGTGGAAAAAATTTTAAATTTAAATCATTGTGTATCTAGAATAATATTCATTGTAAATTTTCCCATGAATTATATGTGAAGTCTTTTAAAGGGCAATTTACAAAAAAAAATAATAAAATCTAATGAAAACAAATATGCTCAAAATATAATTATAAGATGTAGATACTTAAAATAACAAAAATTTAAGATATCTGCCACATAAGCTCAAGAGAACTGAACTGCCATTATTAGGATAATTAATGTGTGTGGTTTAAAGTATAAGGTCCATAATTATAAAGGAATACTATTATGTGTGTGCAAAGAAGAAAAAAAGCAGAGGATTCATTGTCATATGAAAGAAACAGTATATACTATTGGAGAAAACTCTAAGAATTAACTATAAGATTCTAGCAAGATTAGAGATTCATTATCATTCTAGTATTAAAATCAGCTTAATCCTATTTAGTGGAGGGTGTGTTCTACTTAGAACTATAAGAGCTCCTGCAGCTGGGGCAAATTCTACCGAACTGGGGAGAAGGGAGTGAAGCGGAAATGGCACACAGAGTTGCATGCTCAGAGGGGGCAGTCCCTTCCCCAGATTCCTGTCCTAGGCCCTGTGGCATGACTCTGATGCCTGACTGCCACATAAGGGGTGTTTGTAATTATATATAACAATCAGCTCTCTAGGTGGGGGGAGATAATATACACTTGCAAGACACACTATTAACCTGAATTATTAATATTTTCTCCATCACTTTCTTAAGTCTAGACAACCAACGAAACAAAAAAATCAAGCTCCAATTTGTGTCTTTGATGATTTCTGAGGTATAAAAGCTCACGTTGATAATTTAACAATGGTCTCTCACTGGCAAACTGACTCCTGCTGCCAACCCTACAACCCCTGGCATGATACAGGTGGGAGGCATGGCGGTGAGAGAAAGCAGGCTGCAGGAGAGAGGGGGACCCTCATTAATGGCATCGTGTACCATAGGACCTGAAAGCCAAAGGACTGCCACAGAGAGGAGGAACATCCCTGATAGCCCAAAATGCCAGGACCCTTTGCTCTGGTTATAATTCCAGTTCTATAAACTTTTCAGAAAACAAAAGAGATTTTGAGGCTCTCCCTTCCTTGTCCCTAACAACTCTATATTGTTTCTTCAACTGATGGGGGAGGGAAGGGAAAAGTGTAGCTGGCTTTGTTTTGTGCGCTTACTGCTTTGAATCATCTGTTCTTGTATCTTATTTATGCTAGAAGGTATGAATAGGTATTTGATAGGGATGAATGTCATTAGAGCTGAAAGTAGGAAAGAAAAAGCATAGCCCTGGTATAGAAAAGCCATGGTGTAATTTTGGGTTTAATGTTGCTAAGCCCTAAAAGAAACTCATTAATTCAACTCCATTTGCACCTGTCATTTCCCTCGGGCTTAAGGTCATTTCCAAAAGGAGAACTGATAGCTCAACTGAAATTCAGAACAATTTGTCTGTTAATTTTACAAAGGCCTATTGGTTATCACCATCTTACAAAGACTGCTAAGGGTGTCAGCAAACTCCTTTCCCTATTCTGAGCACAAGAAGATTATTTATTTATTATCTTTTCTGCCAGAATTATAGCCTCAAAAGGCCCATTTGAAGTAGCCAGTAACTAGTTAGCAAATCAAGATTTTTTTAATATGGAATACAATGATACTATTGGAGTTGAAAAGCTACCTGGATGGCCTATGGGTAGGGCCCAATTGGAAGGACACAGTGAACCAGGGTTTGCCCCTAAGCTCAGGGCACATGTGGCAATAGGCTATCCAAAATAACACCATGCCCAACTCTGAAAGAGTCAACACTGAGGTCATTCTTTCCAAGAAAGACTCTTCAGTATCCCAGAGGCTACTGTGTTAGGATTAAAGAAATCAATCAGACCTTTTCCAAGGGCTATTACCCCAGGTTGTAGTGATTCCCCAGTTTTTTTTTTTTTTATCACATCCCTGCCAGGAAAAATTTGTCAAAGCATGTACCTCTAACAGACATATATTAATTTGTATATATTATGTATGTTATAAAACATACACAAAAGTAGCCTTTAAAAGGATGAGCTAAAGATGAAATAAATAATGTTTTGGTATCATCCTCAACTTTTTGCATTTACTTAATCCAAATATCCAAGCACTTGCAAAATCTTGTGTTTTTCTATTTCCATGTACCTCTTATATCTGTCCCCTTCTCTCCACTCACATAGCTACAGTCCCAGTTCAGGCCCTCATCAACTCTTGTCTAGACTATTACAATGGGCTCCTACTTGGTGTCCCTGAATCAAGGCCCTTCCCATTCCAATCCATTCTCCACACATCCAGAATGATTTTCCTAAAGTACAGGTCTGAACATGTCACCCCCCACTCCATGAACTCTAAACTACATTTGGCATTTAACAAGCTTCATAAACTGGCTCTAACTTATCTTTCCAGCCTTAACACATATATCATGCCCTTTCCTGCCTTCTGCTATCCAGCCAAATTGGTCTTCTTTCTATTCTTCACACATACAAAAACACAACTAAAATATTCCCAAACATGAATGAGACATTGAGGTATGACACTATTTATTAAGCAGCATAAAGAAAAAGGAACTACTTTGTATGGAAAACTTTACATTAACTTGAAATCAGAGATAATTCATGTTGGCTTATTTTTTTGCATTGTCTATCATGAATGTCTTCATGAAGAGAAACATAATTCTTGGAGAAAACTATGAAGTTCACTGAATATTTGATTATTTTAATATTTCATTGCTGGCTTGTATATCTTTCAATAATAGTTATCTAAGGAAATGATATTTACATGCTTGGCTAACTACATTAGTCAAATTAATGAAATAATTACTAACAAATAATTATTTACACGCCCACTCATCACCTAGGACATACACAAAGATTTTTGAGAAATAGTAAAGCATATTTGATCATATCGGTTTCACTAAAACTATTATTAGTAGTAATATTTTTAGTGAGAGCAAAAAGATTTTTGATACTACTAGTAAATAAAATTTAAAAATTCCAAAAGATTGCTTATTTCATCTGTATCTCATCTTTTAATTGAATGTTTTGTACTATACATAGTTTACACATGTACTTATATATGGGTGTGTGTGTGTGTGTGTGTGTGTGTGTGTGTGTGTATATGGTATTCCAAAAGTCTTAGTGAAGTTTTGAGCTATTAAAGCATGTACATAGACATATATAGGTTTAGGTATAGATATATAGCTCATAGATATGAGAAGGTATTCCAAAAGTATAAATTTTTTGTCAGTCATTTCAGACTCTTCATGACATCATCTGGGGTTTTCTTGGCAGAGATAATGGGGTAGTTTAGCATTTCCCTCTCTAGTGGATTAAGGGAAACAGAGGTTAAATGACTTGTCCATAGACACACAGCTAGTAAGTGTCTGAGACTGGATTTGAACTCAGAAAAATGATTCTTTCCAACTCTAGGCCCAGCACTCTATTCATTGTGCTATCTAGCTGCTTTACCTACCACTGTCTCCTAAATCCTTCAAAAGTCAGTGCAGCTCCTACATGGGCACACATACAGCTTATAAGCCAACATGATTTCATCAAGAACAGGTCATGGCAAACTAACCTCAATTTCTTTCTGACAAAGTTACTAATAAACCAGGGGAATTTTGTTAATATAGTATAGCTCAATTTCAGCAAAGCATTTAACAAAGTCTTTTTATTATATCCTTGTGGACAAAATGGAGAAATATGGGTTAGGTAATAGCATGGTTAGGCAGATTCAGAGCTGGTTAAATATTGGGACCCACAGAGTAGTCATTAATGAGCTGATAGCAACTTAGAGTGTGGTGTCCTAGAGATCTGTCTCAAGCCTTGTTCTAGATTACATTTTTAATTTATGACTTGAAGTTGGAAGAGACAGCATGGTTATCAAATTTGAAGAAGATACAAAGCTGGGAGAGATGAACAGCTCACATATTTGATGGCAAAGTTATGATCCAAAAAAATGTTGACAGGCAATTAGGATAGATCACATTTAATGAGATGAAATTCAATAGTACTGAATATAAAGTCCTATGCTTAGGTTAAAACAGCTCAGCTTGATCCTTCCCACCATCTTAGCTGAGAACCTTGCCTCATATTTCACTACAAAAATTGATACCATTCCTGGAGCCTTGCCCTTTCTCCTCTCCTCCTCATCTCATATCCCTCAGATGTCTTCAGCTACCGTCTTTCCTTTCACCCATCTCACATGAAGGTGCAGCCATTTTCCTTGCCAATGTGAACACCTTTCCATGCACAAGCGATCCCATTCTACCCTATCTTCTCCAGCAGATTGCTCCCTCTGTCATCCCCACTCTTTCGTTTCACCCTATCTATTTGCTTCTTCCTACAGACATACCCCTGTCTCCTCCATCCTCAAAAAATCCTTACTTGATCCACCCATCCCCCCTAGCTCTTGTCTTAATCTGTCCTATTCGTGGCTAAACTTGGGAAGGCAATCTGTATAGACTTCCTTTCCTCTCACACTCTCAACTCTGTATAGTCTGGTTTCCAACTTCATCATTCAAACAAAATTGCTCTCTCCAAAGCTCCCAGTGGCCTCTCAATTGTCATATCTGATGGGCATTTCTGAGTCCTCATCTTTCTGAATCTCTCTGCAGCCTTTGACACGGCCAGTTACTGTCTTCTGTGTCATACTCTCCTCTCTCCAGGTTTTTGTCGCACTGCTGCCCTGATTCTCCTTCACCTGTCTGACCATCCCTTCTCAGTCTCCTTTGCTGGAGCTTTATCCAGGCCATGCCACTAACTAAGTATCCCCCAAGGCTCTGTCCTGGGCCCTCTTTTCTTCCTTCTTGATACTATTTCCCTTGATGATCTTACCAGCTCCCATGGGTTCAATTATCCTTTCTGTGCTGATGATAGTCTAACCTTAACATCTCTTGACCTTCTGTCTCACATTTCCAACTTCCTATTGGACATCTTAAATTAGATGGGCTATAGACTTCTTATACTCAACATGTCCAAAACTGAACTTATTATCTTCTCCTCCAAACCCTCCCTTCTTCTCAACTTTCCTGTAACTATTGAGGGTACCATCGTAGAGGCAGCTAGGTGGCACAGTGGATATAACAGTGGGCCCTGAAGTAAGAAAGACCTGAGTTCAAATCTAGCCTCAGACCCTAGCTGTGTGACCCTGGAAAAGTCACTTAACATGTGTCTGCCTGTTTTCTCAACTGTAAAATGAGGGTAATAATAGCGCCTACATCACAGAATTGTGAGGATGAAATGAGATGATATTTGTTCAGTGCTTGGCACATGGTAGGTACTTTAAAAAATACTCATTCTCTTTCCCCCTCACCTCATTTCCTCCTTCCCCCATCCTCCCAGTCACCCAGGCTCACAACCTATATGTCACCCTCAACTCCTCACTCTCAGTCACTCTACCATATCCAAACAGTTGCTGAGTCCTGTCATTTCCAACTTTACAACATCCCTTGTATAGATCTCCTTCTCTCCTTTGACACTGCCACCCCCCTGGTGGACTGTCACCCTCTCACAGCTGGATTATTGCAATAGCCTTTTGTTTGGTGGGTGTCTCTACCTCTTTCCCCACTCCAGTCCATTCTTTATTCAGCAGTCAAAATCGATCTTCCTAAAGCTCAGATCTGACTATGTTACTTCTCTGTTCAATAATCTCCAGTAGTTCCTCATCTCCTCCAGGATCACTCCCCACAATATATGCTGTGATCCAGTATCACACACTATTTCACACACAGCATGCTGTCTCTTAAATCTGGGCATTTTTCCTGACTGTCCCCAGGGCCTGGAACTCTCTCCTACCTTATCTTGGCTTCCTTCAAGTTCCAGCTAAAATCTCACCATCTTTCAGAAGGCTTTCCCAGTCTCCCCTGAACAGTTGGGGACTTCCTTCTATTGATTATTTCCAATTTATCTTCTACCTATCTTGTTTATACATAGTTTTTCATACGTTATCTCCCCATTAAGCTCTTAGCTCCTTAAGAACAGGGAGGGTCTTTTTCTTTAATCTGTATCCCCCACAATTACCACAATCCCTGGCACATAGTAGGAGTTTAATTAATACTTGTTGACTTGACCTAATGACTTGGAAGCAGTGTGGTTGCAAAAAACATTGGGCCTGCCAGACATATGAGTTGATAGAGTGGCAATGAAGCCAAAAAACTAACATGAACTTGTGTTTTGTTTACAAAGGCATGGTGTCAAGTGAAGGAGCTATTAGTCTAGGAAGTGATAATCCTATATTCTGTCCTAGTCAGACCCCATCTGAGGTATTATGTTCAATTCTGTGTGCCATATTTTGGGAAGGACATTAATAAATTGGAGCTAGTGGAGAAGAGGTAACCAGAATTGTGAAGAGTATTAAATCCATGATATGTGAGGATCGGTTGAAAAAACTGGGAATGGTTAACCTAGATGGGACGGGATCAGAAGAGTCAGGCTCTCCGAACAGCTGTCTTCTCTCCAAGCCAATAACTGGACTTTGTTAGTTGTGTAGCAACTTTCCATGGTTCATTTGTACAGCATGGTGATCTGCTTACAACTTAAAATTAAATGAGAGGGATCAGAGGCCCCAAATTATCTCCTCCATAGGTCTGCAATAGTGCTACACTTCTTCCTTCCATGGCTTGAAATAACCACCATTAAACTCAACCCTGTGAATTGAAAAGGGGTAACTTAAAATGATCTCCAAAAGGACCTTCTTAAAAGAAACAGACATTACTTAGGAAAATGGGGCTGGGCCCTCTCTCTTTAACACATTAGTTCCCATTAATAAATTAGCATGATTGGTTTTCCACATCAGCCAGTAGAGAATAAAGTCCTGAGAAGATGAGTCTCACAGGACTGATAGCTTCTTGTGGAAAACAGAGGAGTGGTCTAAAAAGGCCAGTAGCACAGGGGATGTCTGGGGAGTGTAAGCCACAGTGGGGACGAGTAGGGGAGGGTGTGTGGAATGAGGAAGGGAGGGGCATTGAAGGGGTAGGTGCAGATCAGCAGTATGAGAGCACTGGGTACTCAACTTCTTAACTGTCTCAGGAACTCAGTGTCAATACTGCCAATATGAAAGTCATAAACTTTTGCCTAAATAATCATGAATATGTGATGTCAAAGTTTGTACAACAATGACAACCAAAAAAAAACCACCCCAAGGTAGAAATAAAAATCAATTTAAAAAGATTGTCAGAAGAATATATAAACAGGACCAGAGTTGCATTAGACACTGGAGAGAGCACTGAATTTAGAGTGAAGAGAGACCTCGGTTTGATTTCTGCCTCTGATAAGCATCCAAATATCCATGGACAAGTCATTTAATCTCTTCAAAGCTCAATTTCTTCATCTGTAAAATGGGAATAATAATATCTGCAGTATTAATCTAGTAACGTTGTTGTGAGGATCAAAGGAATAATGTATGCCAACTGCTTTAAAGGTTATGTATCAGTTATTATCAGTAAGAAGCAGTTTCTGAGGTCTCCCATCTTTCTGGCACATTCATGAAACAACAAGGACAGCATGTGTGTTTTGAAAAGTCTCAGGGTGATTAACAACTATAAGGTACCTAAAAGTTCTGCTGAAATTCCTAAACTAATAATATCACTATTTTGTATAAAACTCTGCAATTTGCTAAGAACTTTTATATAATTACCTCCAATGACACTTAACACAACCCTGTAAGATATATATCACATTATTACTATTCCAACTGTATAGATGAGGAAGCTGAGGCCCAGAGAAGTTAGTGATTTGCCCAAGATCATACAGCTGGTTAGTGATTAAACTAAGACTAGAACCTAGATCTTTCAATCTTAGCCTCATGCTTTTTCAAGCTAAGCAAAGACCATTCATTTTTGTGGGCTTCTCCCCCCGCCCCCAACCCCAAGTTAAAGCCTAAAGACATGTAAATTTTAAAAAGTTATACATGAGCATGTCAGTTTCCAGAAGGGATTTTATTGCTCTAGAACAACAAAAGATAACTTTTGATTTATTACTTCCACCCATGCCTTCTTTCATTTCATCCCTTAAGCTTAAAATAAACTCTCCCTTCCTGTCTGTAACACTGGCCCCTTTTTCAAAAGATATCTTACAAAAACACCAAAAAGACACTTTTCATTAAGAGGAGAGTTGAAGACCATCCCTATAGCATTATAAAACTCACTTTTTTTTCCAGCTTCTCTTATTTTTCATTGCTAAAAAAAAAAAAAGAAAATAGACATGTGTAAAGAGAACACCACTACGTAATGTTCGTTTTGATTCATTAAAATGTGCTCCTAGAAGGTAAAAGACTATTTGTATTGTTTTTTGAAATTAAAAATTTTGTTTTGATACAACAGAAAAGTCTAAATAAAACACAAACAAATCAGCAACACAGTATATTTCCCCAATCAGTAGGCACAATAGCCTAAAAAAAGTGATAGTTACTGGAAGTAGATGTGATCTTATACTTTCATAACATTTGTTAAATGAAAGGAAGGGTGTGGACTCCAACTCTAACAAGTTAATACCAACATTATCCATTGTGTTTTTTCTGATTTTTTATGTCTTCATCCACATAATTGTGGTCAGTGGGCCTCACCTGAGACATAGTGTTATATAAATGTTAACTACCATCATCATGATGTTGTTCTTGGACTCCAGGTTCTTCTTGACCAATTCTAATTTTTTAAGCAGTTATTTTCTTTAGTGAGGTTTTGTACCTCTTACCATTTGGCCAATTTTGATTTTTAAGGTGTTATTTTCTTCAGCATTTTTTTGTGCCTTTTCTTACTAAGTTGTTAATTTTCTTTTCATAATTTTCTTGCATTTCTCTCATTTCTTTTCCAAATTCTCCTCTACCACTCTTATTTGATTTTTTAAAATATTTTTTTTTTGTTCCTTTAAAAAATTGTTTTTTTAGCTCTTCTAGGAATTCTTGTTGGGCTTGTATCCAACCTGCATTGTTCTTAGAAGCTTTGCTTATAGATAGTTTCTGGTCATTGTCTTCTTCTGAATTTGTGTCTGTCACCATAGCAGTTTTTAAAGATCAGATTCTTTTTTGCTGTTGTTTGCTCATTTTTCCAGCTTATTCTTGACTTTGGACTTAATATTAGAGTTGGGTTCTGTTTACCTTCGAAAGGGATGGTGAGTCTGACCTGGTATGAACCAGGGAGAGTTGTGATCACTACTTCCCTGGTCTGAGTTATGATTTTTACCCAGGTAGGCCTTTGCTTTCTCAGGATTGCAAATACTCTTCTCTACCTTAGAACTGCAACCCAGAATGGTAACGGGCAAAGATGCTGCCAAATGGCTCCTGGTCCTGCAGTTAGTTCTAGCACAGGGGTCTCCTGTTATCTCTTTCTGACCAGGTGTTCAGTCCCTCATCATCAGTGGGTGCTGAATGTCACTGCCCACCACTGCTGCTGCTTTTCAGACCCATAACTGATGCTGCTTCTGCTACATTCCTGGCCATCCCCCAACCCCATGTTCATAGACCTCTTTTTCCTCTCCTAAACTGTCCTGGGCCAGAAAAATGACTCGTGCCTTTTTCTTGGTTTTCCCACTCAGAATTTGACTTGATGTGTTTTTTAAAAGTTATTTGGAGGTTTGGGTTGGGAGAGCTCACCAGAAATGCCCCCTTCACTCTGCCATCTTGACTCAACCCCCTTAACTTGAATTTCTTCTTTCTTCATCACTTCACACAGGTCTTTCCACATTTTTTTGAGTTCATGATTGTCAATTCTTATGGCACAATACTATCTCATTCTATTCCTATACCACAGTTTGGTTAGCCAGTCATTCATCTTTGGGTACGTAATCTGTTTATAATTTTTTTGCTACTGTAAGTTATACTGCTATGGATATTTTTGTACAAAGTTTTCCTTCCTGTCAAAGACCTCCTTAGGACATATACCTAGTACTTGTCTCACTGGGTCACAAGCCTTGAATGATTTTTAAATCATTCCCAAATTGCTTCACAAAGTTGTCAGAAAAATTCACAACTCCACCAGCAATCAGTGAATAAACATTAATTAAATGCCTCCTATTTGGCAGACACTATGCTACAGCAGGTTTTGGAAAATGCACCAACAAAAATAAAACAATTCCTGCCCTCGTGAGGCTCACAATATATCAAGAGAGGCAATAGGTACCTATATATATCCATACAAAATATACAGAAGGCAATTTGGGGGAAGGAGGGCACTAGCAGCTAGGCTGAACAGGAAAGGCTGCACGTACAATATGGAATTTCATCTGAGCTTTGAAGGAAACCAGAGATTCTAAGTGGAAGGAAGGAACAAAGCACATGGTACAAGAGGTATGGGGTACAGCCTGTTCAATGAATTCCAGAGACTCCCTATTATCTCTAAGGTAAAATACAAATGCCTCTGTTAGACCTTTCAAGCTCTTCACAACCTGGCTCTTTTCTACTATTCTAGCCCTGTTACATATTAATACCCTCAACAAATACTTTGACCTGGTTAAATTGCCCTTGTCAGTGATCCTCACCTATGGCATTCCATCTCCCAACTCACAGAATTGGAAAAAGAAAAATGTTGTCTTGATTTTCAAAAAAAAGGAACAGAGTGGAGTCTGAAAACTATAAGCCAATAAGTTTACTCTGATTCCTGGCAAAGTTCTACCACATGCTATATACAGGATAGCAATCATCTAGGTGATGAAGTGGATAGAGTGCCAGGCCTGGAGTCAGGAAGACTCATCTTCCTGAGTTCAAATCTGGCCTCAGGCATTTACTAGCTGTGGGACCCTGGGCAAGTTACTTGCCTCAGTTCCTTATCTGTATATTGGGCTATAGAAGGAAATGGCAAACCACTCCAGTATCTTTGCCAAGAAAACCCCAGATGTGGTCATAAAGAGTCAGACATGCCTGAAAAAACAAATGAACAATGACAAAAATCTAGAAGTGAAAGCAGTAGTAATGAGTATACAAAGTTCATCAAGATCATTCCATACTGACATTATGTTCTTTTTTGACAGCATTACTAAATTGGTAGATGAAAATGAAAGTTACAGAAAAGATACCATTAGCCCTAGAGTAATCTTTTTTTTGTTAGGTTTTTTTTTTTGCTTTTCGCTAGGCAATTGGGGTTAAGTGACTTGCCCAGAGTCACACAGAGAGTACTTACTTCGTGTTTTGTGTCTGGGATTGGATTTGAACTCAGGTTCTTCAAGGCCAGAGCTCTATCCACTGTGCCACCTAGCTGCCCCGAAATCTGTTTTTCAGAAGGGTACACACCATCAACATTAATAAGAATCTTTGGGGCTCCATTTGATATTTTTGCATTTCTACCATCCAAATAACTCTTTGTTTAGCTCCAGAGTTGAAAGCCACTCCTTCCTAAGACAGATGTGAGCTAGAACAGTAGTGCTGAACTCAAAATTAACTGGGGCAATTAAACTGTACATGAGCATCCTTATAGGCCACATATTGACTTTAAAAACCACATATTAATGTTTTATTGTATTTTTATTTATTTTTAAAAATATTTCCCAATTACATTTTAAATTATAATAATGAGGCTGATGATAGCAATGATGTGTGCTAGGCTGGCCTCACTCAGGATTTTTGTGGGTTGCATGTGTTGATACCTCTGGGCTAGACAATAGCACAGTTTGGTGAATTTGGAACTGGTGAAGTAGACAGACTGAAAGAATTGTCATTAATAGCTCAATGTCAATTTGGAAGGCTATCTTTGGGAATCTGGGGCTGGCCCTGTGCTATTTATTTTTATCAGTGACTTGAAGAAGTTATTTATGTTATCAAATTGGTTGATAACAAAATATTGGGATAATTAACAACATCTTAACCTGGCTTGAATATCAGGCTGAATCTAATAAGGTCAAATTTAATAGTGGTAAACATAAAGTCTTAAACTTGGCTTAAAAAAATCAACTTCAGAAGTCCAGGATAGGGGGGAAAGCCAGAGGTTTTAAAAGACTAAAGGCTCACTTTTAGTCAACAGTGTAGTTTTGTGACCCCAAAAGTTAACCTTAGTTTTAGGCTGTATTAAGAAAGGGATAGCTTTAAGAAATAAAGACAAGACAATCCAGTTTTACTCTGTTCTAGTAGTCAGTCAGTCAATAAGCATTTAATTAAGCACCCAGTTGGTAAGGTAAGCCCAGAGGACACTAAGAACTTTGTAGCAGAAAGATATCCAGTGATCCAATAAAGTAGTAAATTTCTGGACAAGGGAAGTGTTCAACATGAGACTGCATGAACATTTGTCTTGGATACAGCAAAGGGATTCAGCTACTATTTAAGGGATTCAACTAGATTATTTCTAAAAACCAAAACTGATTCTAGGTTATATTTCTTGGTTCACTGGTTTTTACAAGTTGAGAGGTAGAACAGATGGGAGTTTTTAAAAAACCTCCTACTGGGTTATAAGTTACAGGGGTGAAGAGAAGCAAATAATGAGAATTCATTTGTACAGTGCTTTAAAGTTTGCAAAGTACTTTTCACAAGGAGAGAGTTTATCAAGAAAGTCTTTATTACCAGGGTGAGACTTTGATTGTGACTTTGGTTATGTCTACTTGATGAGATTTAAATGATTCCACAAGTACCCCAGGCCAGAGTCCGGGCCTCTAGCCACTCCCAACATTCAGAGAAATCTCTATTGGATAATAATACAAGTATTATTATCTGCCTTTGGTAAGTGAGGAAACTAGGAATTGAAAATTGACTTGCTCTTGGTCACGCTGAAATAAAATAAAATCCAACTCCACTGACTTAAAATCCTGCTGTTGTTCAGTCGTGTCCAAGTTTTCATGACCCCATTTGGGGTTTTCTTTTTCTATTTTCTTTTTTAAGCAATTGGGGTTAAGTGACTTGCCCAGGGTCACACAGCTAGTAAGTGTCAAGTGTTTGGTCTGAGGCCAGATTTGCACTCAAGTACTCCTGACTTCAGGGCTGGTGCTCTATCCACTACGCCACCAAGCTGCCCCTATTTGGGGTTTTCTTGACAAAGATACTGGAATGGCCTATTCCAGTTCATTTTACAGATGAGGAAACTGAGACAAACAGGATGAAGTGACTTGTCCACGGTCACACAGCTAGTAAGTTTTTGAGGCCAGATTTGAACTCAGAAAGATGAGTCTCCTGGACTTCAGGCCTGGCACTCTATTCACTTCAAATCCTACATAACACATTATGTCAATAGAAAACTTCATCACCTACTCAAGTTATGCTAATAAATTATGCTACTCAAATTATGCTAATAAAAAATGTAAAAACATAGGTTATATTTTACAACAGTAGAATAGAATGCATTTCATGAGGGGCCCTAGCCATGTTCACTTAGCTCCCTGTTCAAATCACTGTTCTATCTCCTTACCAGCAGCCTAGCCTTGCCATGGCACCCTCCTCTTCTTTCTCCTCCCCCTCCCCCACCCTTTCCAGTTCTCCTTTGTGTTTTGTTCTCCATTGTTAGAATGTAAGGTCCTTGAGAGTTGGGACCATCTTGTTTTCTCATATTTGTATTCCTAGCACTTAGCTCAGTAACTGGCATACAGTTTTAGCCCTTAATAAATGCTTTATCTATCTATCTACAATCCTCCACAAGAGTCCTAAACCTATTGTCTCATCATATATGGAAAGGACTCTGAGTTCTTAAAATTTATAGTAGTGGAATACAAGCTCTGTCAGGTTTTAGCCATGCCAGAGAGGCTTAGAGTATTGTATATAGTCTCCCTGAAAGACTGAGTGGGCTGTATTTCTGGACCAATTTATCTAAATATGGAAAAGCAACAACAACAACAGAACAGTAAGAATAGCCTACATTTACACAATGTTTTGAAGATTTCAAATGATCTCGCTTAAATTATCTCACTTGATTCTCAAAACAACTTAGTGAGGTAAGTGCTCTTATTATCCCCAATTTACCCATAAGAAAAATAAAGTTGAAAATGGTTAAGGGCTGTGCAAATTCTCAGCTGGGGCAACTAGGAGGGGCGGTGGATAGAACGCCAGGCCCAGAGTTAGGAAGCCTCATCTTTCTGACTTCAAATCTGGCCTCGGACACTTACTAGTTGTGTGACTCTGGCCAAGTCTCTTCACCCTGTTTGCTTCAGTTTCCTCATCTGTAAAATTAGCTGGAGCACAAAATGGCAGACCAGTCCGATATCTTTGCAAACAAAACCCCAAATGCAGTCATGAAAAGTCAAACATGACTGAAAACAGCTGAACAAAAATTCCCCAATGTAATCCAGCCAGCTCTCTGTTTCATTTAATTATGAACAAAATTCATGGTCTATCTACAGCATCTTTCTAAGATATGTGATAGAATAACCCAATAGGCTGTCCATCCAACTGCATATAATAATCTGGAAAGTTAATTCACTTAGTCCAGTATTCCTTTCCTGATGCTCTGAGCTAGAATTGATCTTCTAAACCAGGGGTTCTTAAACCTTTTTGTGTCATGGATCCTTTTCTCAGCCCGATGAAACCTATGGATCCCTTCTCAGAATGTTTTTAAATGCATCAAACAAAATATGTAGGATTACAAAGAAAACTAATTATATAATATATATCACATGTTGTATGTGTTATATATCATTTATAGTTATATTGAAAGAGTAACAATATTGAAATAATAATATTGAAATAGTTATAAAAATATATGCTTATTTAAAACAATCTCAGAGACCCCTAGTTAGGAATCCTACTCTGAACATCTTTGTATTGTATCTTACTTTCTTCCTCAATCCCACAAAAGGCACTTTGTAAAAGAGGTTAGAATAAGAAAGCATCAACTTAGAGTTGTAATTTACATAGGATTGTTAGATTTTAGTTTGGAGAATTTGCCATGTTCCAAGATGACAAATAGAGGATTGTGTCCTAATTGTAGTCACATTCCTTCACTAGCTCAAGTGAAATATAAAACCACAGTTGGAAACAGGAGGCCCTAAAATAGAGGAGCCACTCTCCCCATGGCTAGCATATCTGGCAATCCTAATACTAGTAAGTCTATTTGCCAAATCACTGAATTCATCAAGCTGCAGAAACTGGGGTCCAGAGCAGCTGTTTCTACACTTAATTTGAAAATATCTCAGAAAATTGTGCTTTCACCGTTAGTACGGCAGATTCTTTGACATCTGTAGACATTCAATGAAGCTGATTGGCCCTGCCTCCACGTGATTTGTAAAAAAAAAATTAAAATAAATCGTGAATTCTTTGGAAGGAGCGAGTAAAGGCTAAGTGATAGTATTCCTGTAAATTGCATCAAGGGCCTTCCTAATGTTTGCAATAAAAAAAAAGGAAGCCTTTCCCTTGGTCTGGGTGCAGAGGCGTGGGGGAGGACAAGGGAGGATTTTAATTAACTGCTTTAACAGTCCACTAAAGAAGAGATTTGCGAAAGGATACGGTGGAAGGAGAGAGAGTGAGGCCAGAAACTCCTTCCCTGGGCCAGACAGAGCAGGTCGTGAAGGCTGGCTTCTTTGCACACGGATCTAGCACTAAAGGAAGCCGAGAGCTCCTCCTCCATTCTAGCAGCCGGGCGCAAAGGGCGGGAAAAGGCCCCAGTCCCGAAGGACTACGGGGGAGAGGGGAGGAAGAGAAGGAAGTAGACTGAGGATGGAGGCGCGTTCCCGCGGGGGGGGGACACAGAAAGGGGCGGCGGCGCGCGCTCCCGTGGCCAGCGCGGCGCCTTCCGCCCCACCCCCACTCCTCCCAGCCCGTCTCGTTCTCAGTTTCCCTCAGCGCCCACGCCCGGCCCCTCCCCCTCACGTCCGCCTTCCCACCAGCCGCCGGCGGCGCGCGGAAAGTGCGTCACGTGACGGCCGGCCCCGCCTCTTCCTCTCGGTCCCATATTGAACCCGAGTTGGAGGCGGCGAGTCCGGTCTCAAAATGGAGGTAAAACAGCCGCCCGGCCGCCCCCAGCCCGACTCCGGCCGCCGTCGCCGCCGCCGGGGGGAGGAGGTATTAGGGGGAGAGTGGGGGGTTGCTGGGCTGTGGCCGGCGCGGGTGCCCCGGCTTTGGCGGGGGGAGTACTGAGGGGGCTCGGTCGGTCGGTCCCGCGCTCTGCGCTGAGGCGGTGGGGGGGAAGGGGAAGGCAGCGGGCCGCGGCGGAGCCGCCGGGCCCTTGGCCGCCGCCTCGGCCTCCTCCTCCCCCCCAGTCTCCTGAGCCGCCTCCCGCCTCCCTCCGCCTCGAAGGCTGCCCCGCAAAGCCGCGGCTCGGTGGGGGCGCCATCCGGGGGCGGAGCGGGCCTGGCCGCGATGG
The DNA here is from genome assembly GCF_003287225.1 of Phascolarctos cinereus. NCBI lineage: Eukaryota > Metazoa > Chordata > Mammalia > Diprotodontia > Phascolarctidae > Phascolarctos > Phascolarctos cinereus. The sequence goes on along the minus strand of NW_027556098.1, from coordinate 210,874,480 downwards.
CTCCTGATTTTAGGCGGAGTGCGGCATGGCAGGCGGGCGGGAGGGAGGGAGAGAGCGAGCGAGCGGTTGGGAAGAGACAGTGGGGGAGGGGAGAGCCGAGGCGAGCGAGGCTGAGGAAGGAGGGAGGGAGGGGAGGGGGCGGGCAACCACATCCGGGAGAGCGGGCGGGCGGCGGCCGCCGCCACATTGACATTGATCCTCAGCTCCATGAAATGGCGCATTGGCCCGCAATGGCCGCCGCCTCCGCCGCTTCGCTGCTGCTGCTGCCTAGCGAGAGCGCGGGATTGGGGGGGAGGCGGGGAGGCGCTGGCGGGAACGGCAAGATGGAGGGGGAGGGGAGGAGGGAGAGGGAAGGCGGCGAGGGGAGGCGCTGCTGCAAAGAATCTAAATGCTTGCTGCTTTTTGCAATCACAGCGTCTCCGACACCACGTTTCTAGGCCTGAAAGAACCATTCTTCAACTGCTGGGAGAGTACTTCAGTCCGCTCCCTGTTCCTTTCTCCTCCGAGGGGTGTTGTTCCTTTAGATGTCCGGCCAGAGACTGAAACCTTTTTTTTTTCCCTCTTCCAGTTTACCTATAAAGTATTTTTCATGACCCTGAAAGTATGACTAAGACCTATTCACTAGCCACTTTTGTGAAACTTTCCCTCCCATAACTTAAAAGCGAGATGGGAGGACATAAGAAGATGGATCATGGTGTCTGCAAAGAAAGTCTGACGTGTTAAATATCCCACAGCTAGTTTTTTAAGGACTTTTGTTAACAAGACTCCTTCCATAACGTAGATTTCCCTTCCCCTCAGCAAACTATGTGTAACTGAAATTGAGAGAATAGGCTACATCAAACTAAAATTGAAGGTTATTAGTCGTTTTATGTTTCCAAGGCTTTGAATCAAATGATTTTCAGGTCCTGATTTTAAAGGCAGGTTGAATATTATGCAATCAGGAAAGCTATTGAATTTTAACTTTATTGATCTTTAAAGTTAGGATTATATGGGTTTTTTACAATGATGGCAGTTTTGTCCTTTTAAAATTTTGGACATTTTAGTTAATGATAAATTATTAGGGTGTAAATTTGGCCATCTTCATTAGGAAATAAAACTCATTTATTCAGTTTGTGGATTTGGGAAGTGACTTAAAACAGTATTGGGATATTATTTAACATAGGGCCCATCCATATATAGAGAGAGAGGTAGGTTTTTTTGGAGGGAAGCACTTAAAAAAGGCACTCTGGTACAATTGAAGGCAGTTTTTTGTGCCATCATGAAATGCCAATTTGGAACTTAAATTACAATCCATCAATTAATTGAAATGTGTATCTGGAGAAATATTTAACAGGATGTAAAATGTTTAACCTTGTATTGAAAGAATGAAAAAAAATTACTTTTAAGGATCATTCTTATTTCCTGAAAGTGTACAGAATTTAAAAAGTAGAATTGGGAAGGTTTATAAGTACAAAGTCAGATTCATAAGGCTCTCCAAAACTTCATTAATCTTAGAATTGTTATATAAAATATACTCTTCAGATTTCAAAAGTGTGAAATTTTCTTAAAGCAGTAGAATCTGGGAGAAAGTAGTCATGATTTCTTCACAACTGCTGCTGACTCCATTACCCATAAAGAGAATGATGTGAGGGCAAGGTCTTGCTCTATTGGTGTTGTGGGATAATTTTCTGTACTTTGCCTAGTAGCAAGTATTTCTAGACAGTTATTATATAAATGGAAGTCTATGGTTATATCTTCATTTTTCCCTGGAGCTTGTTTTTCTGGTCCAAAATGTAATTTCAGATGAAGAATGGTGATAATTGTAGGCTAACATTTGAAAGACAGGCTCTAAGTTTCCTGTATATCACATAGTATCTCTCAGATACAACAACTTTAGCATCCATTTTTATCCAGTTATCACCTAATGAAATAAATCATCTGGAAAGGCTGTAACAAGTTTTTGTGTCTTAGTATATAGTTATACCGCATTAATTACTGAAAGAAATAACTAGCTTATTTTGCAACTTCCTACTTCACTCAGTAGAATGGTAGTAATAATTCCTTTAAAAATCTGGTATCTAAGAAATCTGATGAGGATAAGTGAGAATTATGAACCGCTAAGTTTGTTTATTTTTCTAAGGGTCATGATCCAAAGGAACCAGAGCAGTTGAGAAAACTGTTTATTGGTGGCTTGAGCTTTGAAACTACGGATGATAGTTTAAGAGAACACTTTGAAAAATGGGGCACTCTCACAGATTGTGTGGTAAGTTGTTGAAATTTAAACACAGATACTTAAGATTGTAGGGGAAAAAAAAGATGATTTACATAGCCTAGGGCAACAAACTTAACATGTAAAATGTGTTTTATAGGTGATGAGAGATCCTCAAACGAAACGTTCCAGAGGCTTTGGCTTCGTGACTTATTCTTGTGTAGAAGAGGTAGATGCAGCAATGTGTGCTCGGCCACATAAGGTTGATGGGCGTGTAGTGGAACCAAAGAGAGCTGTTTCTAGAGAGGTATGCCAATGATTAATATGTTGCGTACCTAACATGAATCTGTTGCAGAAAATTGCATTTTACCTTTTTTTTTAATAGGATTCTGTAAAACCTGGTGCACATCTAACCGTGAAGAAAATTTTTGTTGGTGGTATTAAAGAAGATACAGAAGAATATAATTTAAGAGACTACTTTGAAAAGTATGGCAAGATCGAAACTATAGAAGTTATGGAAGATCGACAGAGTGGAAAGAAGAGAGGATTTGCTTTTGTAACTTTTGATGATCATGATACAGTTGACAAAATTGTTGGTATGTAACAATTTTGTGGATCTGGAATGAGTAGAAAGAAACATTCTAGCTTGAGTTATAAGCTGGATTTGATAAAATTGTAATGCCATATTCATATAATTGAAAGTACATACTTTTGAACATAATGTATAATAACTTCAATTTATAGCTTGTTTAAACTTGTCTTTTCCAAAGACAGAATTGTCAGTTTTTCTTATTAAATTAAAACTTTGTTCTCTTTAGTTCAGAAATATCATACTATTAATGGGCATAACTGTGAAGTGAAAAAGGCCCTTTCGAAGCAAGAGATGCAGTCTGCTGGCTCACAAAGAGGTGAGCTGGAGATAAGTGTATGTATGCATAGAGGATTTGCAAATACATTTAGACTTGCATTTTTGACCCACCTAAATTATTTTAAGGTCGTGGAGGTGGCTCAGGCAATTTTATGGGTCGAGGAGGAAACTTTGGAGGTGGTGGAGGAAACTTTGGCCGTGGAGGAAACTTTGGTGGAAGAGGTAAAATGATTTTGAATCTATTTCTAAATATACCTGCCTGATTTTGGGCTATATACATTTTTGTATTATCTTGCTTTTTTCCTAGGTGGTTATGGTGGTGGTGGTGGTGGAAGCAGAGGCAGTTATGGAGGTGGAGATGGTGGATATAATGGATTTGGTGGAGATGGTAAGGTTTTTAAACTTTTTTTCATGTTTTTATATTTGTTTTTTACTGTGTTCTTTCCATTGGAGAATGTGTTTAGCTTTTTTTTACTCTATTGTATAATTTCAATGGTGTGGTTTAGAACTTTAAGTCCAGGCCTTCCATTTTGCAGGTGGAATGTTATGACATAAGTCTTCTGGATGTTATTCATAGGATCATATTAGAACTGGAAAGGGATCTTCCAATATACTATTTACATATACATGTTACCATTAAGATTAAGTCTTGCTTATTGTACAACTATATGATCTTGACCAGACATATTTATACTATCACTAATTAGTGCCATTTAAAAACCATTAATTAGTTCAAATGTATAGGTAGTATTAATAAATAGCCTTTTCTTGTGTTTTGAGATTTTACCACCCCTCTGACTTGTGAAAACATTATTGTGCTAACAATTTGTGCCTATGTCTCCTTTGTGTCTTCACTAATATTAACTGTTCCAATTCATTCAATTGTGTGTGGTTTTTAAATTATTTTTGTTTTTTAATGAAAAATGTTCAGTAACCCACTTACGAACTAGTATAAGCATAACTTTTGTTTCTTGGAAATGTTGAAGTAGCAAATCACAAGAGTACATTTAAGCAATTTAATGACAGCATGAATTATGCTGGTTCTGCTTATATTTTTAACAAGGGCAGATACTGCTAAGTTTTGGTGTACATAGCAGACTAATAAGATAAAATTATTGGGAGGTTAGATTGCAGTATGATAGTTTTATTGTAATGTGCTTTTTAGGTATGAAAATTTAGCATACATTAAATATTTACGTTGTAGGATAGGTACTTGTTACTTAGCCCTTACAGAATTAACAGTTAAAGTTCCTTGGATTATAAAGACTTGGCAATGTAGATCTTGCATTCCTTTATGCATTTACATCTGTTCTTCATGTTTTTACTTTATTCACTTTTTTTTTAGGTGGCAACTATGGAGGTGGTCCTGGCTACAGTAGTAGAGGGGGTTATGGTGGTGGTGGTGGACCTGGATATGGAAACCAAGGTGGTGGATATGGTGGTGGTGGAGGAGGATATGATGGTTACAATGAAGGAGGAAATTTTGGTGGTGGTAAGCAATGCACATTTCTTATTTCACTTACCTGGGTAGGTTTAAGTGTGTTTAGAAACATTTATAGTTCCAGCCTTATGGGTGTTGTGTTGAAGAACAGTATCTAATTAGCATCCAATTAAACATTTTTAGGGTATGTTCAACCTTAGGAAGACTTTTCATGTTCGTAGGTTAGTAAAAATTTAATGTGAATTGATGCTAAATTGTCCTTTTACTTCTGTATGGGGTTTTTTCCTTTAGTAATGGTTGTTTGCCACAATTTTAGCTCAAATTATCAAATACTACTGTTTTAACTTTAGGTTTTTTTTTTTACTTGATTGGGGTTAATGTTCATGTCAGTGGATCTAAATGAGAAAGGGGCAGACTTGAAAACCCTGGGTAAAATAATAGCAAATAACTAAGGACTTTGACAGTACTTGGGTGGTATGTAAAAAAAATTATTCAAAAATTGAGATTTTGTTGCCCATGTTAATGTAATCTTGAACATAATTTAGGTGTATAATTGTATTTGTATGAGTTTATTCCATTTTATTACAGTTACAGTACCTGCATGAGCCTGACAGTCAACAGCATTTGAGCGCCTTCTGTGTGCAGTGCTGTATCAATGAGTTTAGAAGTTTGGCTGAGTAAGAAATAATAGCAAATCAAACAGTTGCATTAACTTTTAGGGTATAAACTTTCTGCCTAGACAATAGAAAACAGGGATAGGCAAGTTCTACCATAGTACAGGATTCTACCAAATGGTTTCTAAGTCTTAGTATATATCTTGTTCATGTATCACCTTGATTCTTGCCTCTTATTGTTTTGACATTTCTCCTCTTGCCCCATCCCTTTCCTATTTCCCTACCAATGCTTTAGGCCTGTCAGTTGGCATCCATGGGTATTGCATATTCCCATTAGTGAGGGATTTAAAGGGTTGCTAGCATCTATGGAGAATATTACTGTGATTGACAGGAGAACTTATGCATACAGTAGTTTTACAGGGGAAATGTCATGTTTGTGTTGTACAGTAGGAAAATGACTCAATCTTTATAATTTCAGGTAACTATGGTGGCAGTGGGAACTATAATGATTTTGGAAATTATAGTGGGCAGCAGCAATCAAATTATGGACCCATGAAAGGAGGCAGTTTTGGTGGAAGGAGCTCAGGCAGTCCTTATGGTGGTAAATATTATTACTTTCTTCCTTTAAGTTTTGAGATTTCAGTAATAAAGAAAAATTGACAAAATACTGTTTTCTTTTCAGGTGGTTATGGATCTGGTGGTGGAAGTGGTGGATATGGTAGCAGAAGGTTCTAAAAACTCAACAGAAGAGGGTAGGTATTCTTATATATTAATCATGATGATAAAGAATAAATGGAACTATTCACTGAGTGTAATAATTTTTTTATCCTATATTATTCAACAGGCTACAGTTCTTAGCAGGAGAGAGAGCGAGGAGTTGTCAGGAAAGCTGCAGGTTACTTTGAGACAGTCGTCCCAAATGCATTAGAGGAACTGTAAAAATCTGCCACAGAAGGAACGATGATCCATAGTCAGAAAAGTTACTGCAGCTTAAACAGGAAACCCTTCTTGTTCAGGACTGTCATAGCCACAGTTTGCAAAAAGTGCAGCTATTGATTAATGCAATGTAGTGTCAATTAGATGTACATTCCTGAGGTCTTTTATCTGTTGTAGCTTTGTCTTTTCTTTTTCTTTTCATTACATCAGGTATATTGCCCTGTAAATTGTGGTAGTGGTACCAGGAATAAAAAATTAAGGAATTTTTAACTTTTCAATATTTGTGTAGTTCAGTTTTTCTACATTTTAGTACAGAAACTTTAATGAAATGCGGTTTTGAAGGTGTTTCCTTGTTAGTTAACAAGTAGAGAAGATCATTGTTAATTACTATTTTGTATGAATTTTGCTAAAGTTAACTGTAAAGAAACACCTGCTGACTTGCAGTCTAAGGGGAATCTATTCTCCGCAAACCAAACCATAATACCCATTGATGCAAATGGGAGTTGACAAGTGGAGAGAATAGGTATTTGTATGTTTGCAATGTGTGTTTTAGATAACAACTAGGATTGGGTATTTAAATTAGTATATTTGTGAATTAATAGCATTAAGCTTTACCTTTCAAATGAAAATTTCAAATTACCTTTTGGGTTGTGCATATATATTTTTTTTAATTGTAATTCGCTATGATTTAGTGTGTTAGCTCTGCCAAGTCCTAGTTGTGTTTATTAAAAAGGTGAAAAAAAAATCCATTCTAGAGTTACCTTGGCCACCTTTGAAACTGCTGCCATAACATGATGTTGGTATAGGAGATACCTCTTCTCCTCATGAAGTTCTGGATGATGGAGGGGTGGGAGTTGGGGCAGTAGGTTTTTTCCTTTCCCTCCATTTTGAAAATTTTTTCTTAATGAATTTAAAGACACAGTCAACCACTAAGTCTGCTGTATCCAAGCAAATAGTGGATACCTGTGGGGGTTTTTTTTTAAATTTTGTGTTAATTGGTTTAGGGGGGAAAAGAGGCCCAAAGACCTTCGAATACTTAACCTTGGTTTAATGTCTTTTTAATTTATACAAGCTGTCAGAGCAAGAGAATAAAAAGCACGCATTGTGAAACACTTAAATGGCTGGCATGCTTTCCTGCTTACACCATATGCATTTTTCTGGATGAAACCAAGGATAGCCTAGATATAATCCTCTGAAACTACCTTCTTGCAGCAGCAATGTAGCACAGTTGTTTGGTACACAAGCTTTTCACTTTTGAAGACCCTGAATTCAAGTTTGATTCTAAGTAAGAATTCATTTGCACTTCAGTGCCTAGATAACATGTCATCACCACCATCATATATATCTACAACACAATATTGGTATGAGTTATCAGTTTGCTTGAAAAACACTGATGTGAAGGAGTTCCATGATCTAGGTACTTTGCCAGCACCATGTGGGATAATATCCCCACATAAAGTCTACTGTTTTGCGCCAGATGATGCTTAATGTTTCTTTAAGTACTAAATATATATGTGTCCCACTGTTGTCCTTTTCTTTGGCCGTTAAACATTTTAATCCAGAAACTTCTATTTTCTGTTCAATTAAGCACTGGGCAAAACAAGCAATAAATGGAGGGTGGGATTGGTTTTCAATGGATTTACTCATGTTGCTTTAACTTGTGCCATTGTTCAGTATTAATATGTGGATGCATGCTTTGCGAGCATGGAAAATGGGTTGCAGATGTGGCAATTTTCCAGAAGTCAAAACTCACAAACCAATAAATGTCATGAGCAGACAACACTGATTGTTAATGAGCATATGTCAATAAAGCAGGGTAGAAGAAAATAGGTAAATATGAAAATGGTTTAAGTCCTTGCCAGTTTTAAGTGCAAAGACTTACACAAGGACATACTCAATGTTGATAATTTAATCCTGGTTATTTGGTTCAAAATAAAAGCTTGCAAAATATTTTCCAACATTAGTGATAAAGATAGAATGGGTAAGGGAGAGGAATCTTAATATTTCTCTTTTCAAGTCTGAAATTTGTATCTTAAGTAATGGTGAAAGTATTTCTTAATATAAGCCATGAGGCTAATTGTACTCTTGTGTTAACTCTGGAATTAGTTTAATGATAAGAATGTCAACTATGATGAAAAAAATGTTTGCAACCTATAAGCAGGTGATTGTGACCTGTTTATAAGTTCTGTTAGCTTAGTTTTTGTGTACAGTGTGGAAAAAGTAAGCCATGAGGAAGGCGGTTTAACCAGCATTAAAGGACCTAAGATGTGCATTCTAGCACATTATGGATCAAAGGCAACTCAATAAGACAGGACTTCTGCAGCCTGTTGAGTGGACAAGTCAGCATATTTAAAGAATGACGAGGCAGCAGCAAGAGCTTCAACTTCAGAGAAGTGAAGGCATAAGATACTGTGCTGATAGTGAGCTGCTTTCCAAAGGCTAGTTAAAAACTGCGATATTCAGCTGAAATATTGAAGAAAGTCTAGCAAGAGTTCTTCGCCTTTTGGAACATCCTTGAGTGATAGCTACTTGAGTTGGCACAGTCGATAGGTCTAGCATTTAGACCTGCAAGGAAGGGCAATAAGCATTTAGGTAAGGTTTGCCTTTGAATTTTTTCACTAATTAAAGGGTAATTTTTTGTAAAGCAAGGTAAGAGTAATCTTTTTGATTTACAGGTTGAATGAAAACTACTTGCCTATATGAGGAATGCCTTCATATCACCTTAAATTCGAAGGTTTCTGGCTGGGTAAGACTTAAAACAGTGTACAGAAAAATACCTGCATATGATGTCATTTAGTTGCCCTTTCTACATGTTACATGGCCCATGCGCATTTTAAGTGTTTCATCCCTAGCCCAGTTAATGGATGCTTTTTTCCCTTCCATATATGCATCATCATTTTGAAACTAGCCATTTGCTTAATTTTGAGACCATTTTAACACAGAACCAACCTAGCGTTAGCTTTGGTTTCATGGCTTCAGTCATGTGTGACATGCTTGTACAAAAATTATTGATCAGGTTACTGGATAACAGGCAAGATAACTATTTTAATTTAATGGAGACTAAACTCATTTACATAGAATTTGAAGGTGTGCAAGACTTCCACTGCAGTCCTGTGGGGATCATCTCCATTTTACAGATGAGAAAACTGAAGCTAAGTTAGATGATTTGCCAGTGGTTAACATAGCTTTTAAGGTTTAAAGCTGGTATTTGAACATGTCAGACTAATGTCTGTTAGGAAGTTCTCTGGGGCTGAAAGGTAGTAGTAGCTTTGCTCTGCAGAATTAAAATGAAACATTGCTGCCAGTCTAGCTTTTTTAGATACAGAACTTAACTTTGCTTAAAGTTAATGGGGCCTTTTTTAAAAGCCATTTCTTGTAGAAGTGATTTTCAGGTACAGGTATATTTGATCTTACTCTCATGTACATATGTATATATATTTGATACCAATATATTTGGTATACTTATGTCAATATACTGGTACTTGGAAACCACTACTATAAAGAAATGCTTTTTTTATGTAAGGAGTTAATATCAAATATAAAGAAGCCTAGCTTGAGAGAATATTTATTATTTGAGGCATTAGAGTTTAATAAAACCTCACCTGTTTTTTTTGTTTCATTACTCACCATCTCTAAAATTAGTCTTTGAAAACAATTTAGCCTTTTTTGGGGGTCATTTATTAATCACAAATAATAGATTATATTTTCAGTACTTCAGTATATAAGTATACACTGCTCTTTTTATACTCTTTAACATTTGCTCCTACCATTTCCCACAGAGGACTGTTACTATTTCCCCTCATGTGAGGTGATAGGATTAGTTCCCAGTCTGGATGCATGTGTTCAACCATTAAACACAAATCTTACGTTTTTACAGTGTAAAATATTTTTCATCACAAATCAGATTAATATGAAAGTACTTTAAATGATGAAATTATATTGGTATGAGTAAATTTTATACATATTTTTAAACCATTCCTTTATAGAATTCTTAACAGCAAATGAAATTCAGTTCTTACCTCTCTCCTTCACCCCCTTCACTGGGCTACTTAAAATACTTCTTACTAAAGTCAAATATTCACTTTAGGAAAAATGTTAACTTTGTTCTACACTCTTCCACCTCTCCTCAAAAAGGGGTAACCTAACCCTAATCCTCCCTTTTGGGGAGTAGAACAAAACGTTTTGCTAAAAGGAAGATTTGATATTTTTAGCAAAAGGTAACTCACTTTCCTAAAGGTAATTAGATTTTCATTGTTGAGATTTGATTTTAGAACTTTATGTATACATTGTATCTTAAGGTTCCTTCCTGAAAATAAAGGGCTATATCAGAGTTAGGGAATATATTGCATTCTTTTTGAGGGTCTGAGCTAATACAATTTAGTGAATTATAGCTCATGTACAAGTCAACTGGTCATAAAAAAAATGTATAAAGTTTCAACAGGTGAGTAATTCTCTTCCAAAATAATGTACTAGAATTTATAATGCTCATTTTTGCAGTGAAAATAACACTTTTGGGGTCCATCATGTCAATAGTAAGACTTAACAGGAGCAAAGTTTCTTAAGTGATTTTAAGTGATTTATTCACTTAGTTAAGTGGTTTCATTTCATCAGGAATTTTGGTTTGCTAGGCAACATGGTAAAGGGTTCTAAATAACAGGATATGTATTCAAGCAAAATTTTTGTTTTTGAAAACTGAAAAGCAGTTAACTAAAATATTCAACTGTCAAACTTCTGGGCCTTCTTGATTATAATGAACATAAATTTAACATAAGCAAAATATCGTACACATTGAATAACTGTATTCAAAACTTTCGGGTGTTTCACTGGAAGGGGTGGGGCATTGGAATTTCTTAACTAGAGTGATTGGTGGGATCTGTAGTGCCTCCAGGGTAACAGTTGACCAAGCGATCTTGATTTATTTCTATGCAAATATCTCTATCCTTTACAAAAAAAGTGTAACAAGTTAGTCCTTGTCTGGAAACAATTTCCTGCTGACTGAGGATCCTAATTTGGCTATTTGACACCAAGTTGACAGAAAATAGCTTCAAACTATTGCAGAACTAAACGTGAACCAATGATGCAAACAGCTTTGTTTTCAAAGATGGCAATTAAGTGTTGCTGTTGCAGCAGGTGACACATTTCTAAAATGGCAGAGTTTCTGTCAGGACATTAAAAGAGGAACACTACACAAACTGCTGTTACATTTGTTTGCTACTAGGGTATTTGTAAACTGGAAGAATTTTATACACGTACTTTTCAACAAACGAAGATATTCTGGATGTTAAAAATTTAAGGGATTGATTATAATGCATTACAATGCTTGTAACTGTATACAGAACTACATTTTCATTAAAATCTTTTTGTAAAATGTGTGCAGTGTGTTCTGTGGTAACAATTCTAGGGGCAGCTAGGTGGCGCAGTGGATAGAGCACCAGCCCTGGAGTCAGGAGGACCTGAGTTTAAATGAGGCCTCGAGACACATAACACTCACTAGCTGTGTGATCCTGGGCAAGTCACATAACCCCAATTACCCTCACCAAAAAAAAAAAAACAAAACAATTCTACTTAAGGTTATCAAAATTAGAAACATTTTCAGAGCAATAACAGTGGTTAGGTATATATGGTCATAATTCAGTGGATGTTAAATACAAACAGGCAAAGTAGAAAATAACAGAAGATGCTGATAAAAGAAGGGGGGAAAAACCTTGTTTAACTCTCCAAAGACAATTGAGGGGGAAATCATAATTGATGAGAATTATTCTCTAACACAAAGATGTTAATTGACCTTAGCTGTGATAGAAATAGATGGGGTCAAATGAGCAAATAAATCAACTGGAATTTGGGTGCCATTGAAAGACTATTAGAAGGGAAGAAGAAAATTTAGTATGGGTACAAAGCATTTTGGAGAGCTTTGCTCTACTAAGTAGCAATTTTAACATGCAGAATATATTTCTGATAGTTTTAACACGTGCCAAAATGTGAGGGGAAAAGTGCTAGTAAGCTTGGGCTCCTGGTTGGGAGGGTCAGGTATGTCTTTAGGCTAGGGTTCAGATTGGGCACATAAGAACAGGATGATGGTGCAGTAGAAAGCTTTTGAGTTGGAGGTAGTGCTTCAACTTTAATTGAAGCTGTTATTTAAACTAGCTGTATATTCTTGGGCAAGTCATTTTACCTTTCGTCTATAAAATAGGGATTGCATTAGGTGGCCTAAACGTTGTATGGTCTATAGGTTTGTAGGTCCTGCCAGAGGTTGGGTTTTGCAAATTCTGCCTGCAGAAATTTGGACCGTTATGACTGGGGTTAGGAATATGCTGATAATTAGAGGTGTTCGTACAGTTAAAGAATGTGACCCACCTTGGTTATTGGCTACAAGAGCTATGTAAGGAAATAAAATTAGTTGATTCATGTAAGAATGTTCATTTCTAGCTATATAAAACTGGACTAGATGTTTCACTAAGTCTTCATTTTGTTCCTAAGATCCACTAACAAGCCACTAGAGCAGTGGTGCTCTCAGTGGACCACATAATAACTTTGTTTCCCCCAATTTCAGCATTTCCCAGTTATATATTAATCTAGTTCAGGTACACACATGTAAGGGCAGAATGACACCTGCACAAAAGAATTCAAGGTAACACATTTGGCAGAAATCCACTCCTGATATTTTAATGAATAGTGTTTCCTCATGATACCAAGTTCATCCTTCCGTTTTTAGGCAACTAGGTTGACAAGGATGAAGAGGATCCCCAAAGTATAGTATAAAGGTGGGTAATACAAAGTCAAACTTTAATGTGAAAACAAAACCAATGAAATATGAAGGTGAGAAGTTAAATTTTACTTTTTAGATTTCAGAAAGGCCCATGATAGTATTTTTGTGTTTTTAGACTGAATGATTTTTAGATGTTACTGAGATAGTGCTTAATCATTTATTGCTGGTTTAATTTTCAAGCGTTACATTCGGTATTGAGCTTGGGTTTTTCTGTGGCTTCAATTGGTTTAAAAAAAAAAACTTGTTGGAGCAGCTAAGTGGCACAGTGGCTAGAGCACTGGCCCTGAAGTCAGGAGGACCAAAGTTGAAATTCGGCCTCGGACCAAACACTTGTCACTTACTAGCTGTGTGACCCGAGGCAAGTCACTTAACCCCAATTGCCTAAAAACAAAACAAAACGAAAGTTAACGTAGTTGGTTTTAAATGTGGAGCTTCCATGCCTGTCAGGTGTAGGTACTACTGATATCCTCATCTTATAAATAAGGAAAGTCTGAATGGTGATGATGTGCACATGGTCATAAGAGGCAAGGTTGAAATCTAGGTTTTGCTTCTTTTGTACCACACTTCCTCCTATAGAACATAAAGGTAGTATGGTGTAAGAGGTACAAAACACTGAACTTGGGAGTGAAGAGGTCTAAAACAGCAAGTAAATTATGTTGCTTTAGCTTAAATTAGTATCTCATGGGAAAGAAATTCTTTAAACTTCAGGTATTTTTTTTAATTACCGTGGACACTTACCATGCAAAGTCGATCAATACACTGAAAATAAGAGGGATTTTGCCAAGAAATTCAATGTGATAATTACATGATACCAGATTGAAGACATCGAATTTATATTTCTTGGTACTTTGCTTATGGTCCCATGGCATTATAACACCTTTTTAAATTATTAAAGAAGATGTAATGAAATTACATTGTCTTTATTACTTGAGGTGTTAAATTTGTCTTTAGTACTTTGAGGGGAAGCCATGTGTTATACTTTACTGTCTTAATAGAATACTCATCACAATGCTAAGCATTTTGTAGCTATTTACGATAAGTGGAAGAAGATAACTAAAATATTCAGGGCTTCAGTATTTTCTAGAATGACATCAAGTATATATTCCTTAGGACATGAGTTGCCCTTGATGGGTCTTAAGGAGAAAAGCATGTGACATCTGCATCAACAGTTTCATAAAGGTGACAAATTACATTTATGTAGTGGCTTGTAAAATATTTTACAGTTGAAGTATTGCAAATATTACGCCCATTTTGTAAATGAGGAAAGAAGAGTCAGAGCTTATGAAGAGGATATGCAACTAGTGCCTGAAGAGAAATATAAACCCAGCTCTTATAACTTCCATGGTCCACCATACCTACCACACTACCTCATATAAAGACTTTTAGTGGTATCTTCAAAATTGTTACAGGGTTCAAGGCTGTTTTATGTCTTTATGGGAAATTTATTAAGAAGTTTAAAATGATTTAGATTTTTCTCATACTTGACTGAGGTGTGACCTGCATAATATTTGGTCAAGTAAAAACTATAGTGACCCACCAGTGTCCTAGAGATTAGGAAGGCAGATATAGTATGAGAAAGGATTATGACTAAGATTTTAAAGCCTGGCCCTAAGATTGCTTTAGATACAGGTGAGAGATAGCATTGACATGGTAGATGGGACACGAGCATTGGAAGATGGGTTCAAATCCTGTTTCTAATGTGAGTTGTGTGACCCAGGATAAGTCACATAACTTCTTGCCTCAGTTTTCTCTCTCTGAAACAAGGGGGTTGGATTTGATAGCTTTCTAAGATTCCTTCCAGCCTTAAATTTGAGATCTTGTCAGTTTTTACCTTGATTGCAATGTCTACTGCTATTATCCTAGTCCATTCAAAAACAGCATTCACAAATACTTAGATTGTGTGTATTATAAAATGCAAATCACATAATGCTTGCTATCATGTACTCCTGCAAGAAGGTTCTGCTACTAAACTATATTTGTTTTTGTCCAGAATTTTTATTTAATTAATATGAGGAAAGTAGGAAGCAATGAGGCTGTTCAGTGGATAGAGCACTGGGGCAAGTCAGAAAGACCTGTGATCAAATCTGGCCTCAGATATGCACTAGCTGTGTAAGCCTGGGCAAGACACTTAAGCTATTTGCCTTAATCCACTGGAGAAGGAAATGGCAATCTTTGCCAAGAAAACCCCGTGTGAGGTTACCATGAGTTGGACATGACCAAACAACAAAATAAAGGGAAGTAACTCCCTGATGAGGAAACCCCTTCTACCAATCCAGATCCTGAAAACGTGTGCAATTTACAATCTTGGAATTGCCTGGGACATTGAGATTTTCTCAAGGTCATACAACTGGTATGTCAGGCGCAGGACTTAAATCACCCAGATCATCCATCCATCCATCTTGGACATTTGCCATTTACCCTCCCAACTGATCATTTGGATCAGACCTCCAGAAACCATTATCCTCCGTCCCCATTCAATGAATCCATTCAACATTGGAAATACACCCTGAGACTGAAATGTCCTCTGTGGTGAGTGCACACTATCACCTAACCCATTATGTCTAGGGGGATCCACCCCATGCTTCATATATTTGCCCTGGTCTTGGAATCTGCCCTATGCATTTCTTCTTCTTTTCCAACCTGTTTTCCAATTCTCGTTCTGGGACAATTTCCCTATGGCTCTATTCTCCATTCCACACCCCAGACCAAAATACAGTTCCCTGATCACCGCTTCTGTGTTGTCTGCATCAGAATGTAAGCTCCCTGAAGGTAGGATCTGTCTTACAACTGTGTTTGTATCCCCAGCACATAGCAGATATATAGTAGAAAGGCTTTTTCATTCCTAATTCTCCAGGCTGGCTCTCAAAGCATTTTATCACTCTGCCTCCTTATTTAAATTACACAAACTAAAAGACTACAGCAACACTATTTTAAAAGCCAGCCTGATAAGATGTCACATTGTACTGAAGTGTTTAGGACGGTCAAAGCTCTTTGGTGAAAAGCATCTTTAATACTTTAGGAATAATTGGCCTTGTAAAGTCTTGCTTCATCAATAATCAGAATTTAGCTCCAGAAGAGAATTTAACCTCATCTTCCAGATTAATGTACTGAGGCTCAAAGGCTGCCTACATCCCTCCCACCCTCAACAGAAGGCCTGCTCTTAAACTCTGAGAAAGTTGAGGCCATTCTTCTTGAGTTCCCTCTTCCCAATTCTATGATTCAAATCAGGAAAACATCATCCCATGAACACCTGTACTCTAGTCTGAGGATGAATACCGAGCCCTTGGTTCCCTTCTCTTGCTTCCTCTAGAAGCTGGACCCTTAGATCATCCTCCTTTTATTCTCCTCCACTGACAGTTTTCAATCTCTGCATCCACTAGAAAACAAGCCCAGATCTTCATCTTTTTTTTGGGGGGGGGCTAGGCAATGGGGTTAAGTGACTTGCGCAGGGTGACACAGCCTAGTGTTAATATGTATGAGGCCAGATTTGAACTCAGGTCCTCCTGACTCCAGGGCTGGTGCTGCACCCACTGTGCCACCTAGCTGCCCCCAGATCTTCATCTTTAAAACACCTTCATTTGCTCTCACCATCCCTCAAGCTTTCCTACAACATTTCTCTCTTTTACAGCCAAATTCCTACAAAAATCTGTGCTCCTCATCTCCACTTTCTCATCTATTCCCTTCTCGGCTCCTTGCACGCTGGCTTTCAGGTCCACCATTTGACCAAAATGCCTCTCTCCAAGGACACCAATGATACTTTGCTAAATTCTGTGTCTTCATCTTTACATCTCTGTAGCCATTGGGTTCTATCTGTAAATCCTCTTCCCTGGATTTCTTTGCTTCTGCCTGTAAGGTGGCTTTTCAGGTTCCTTTGCTGGATCATTCTTCTTGTCCTACCCTCCTGTGTGTGGGTGTCTGCCAGAACTGTCCTAGACTCTTTTTATCCCCCCTCCCTCTATACTCTTGATCTCATCAGCTCTCATGTGTTACATTATTTGTAGACAATTCCTAAGTCTTTATATAAACCTAGTCTCTGTCCTGAACTCCAATTCTACATCACCAAATGCATGCTAAGCATTTCCAAATGGATATCCCCAAGTCATCTTAGTATGTCCAAAACATAATTTGTCTCCTCTCTCCCTACCCACACTCCATTTTAACTACCCTACAGATACTGAGGGCACCATCATCCTTCAGATCATTCAGGATTACAACCAACCTGTTATCCTTAACTTCTCACTCTAACACCCTCCCCCCATATCTTCAATTGACAAACCTTGTCGACCAGTCAGTAAGCATTTACTAAGTGCCTGTGTGCCAGACTATGTACTACGTGCTTATGATACAAAGAAAAGCAAGAGAAAGTTTTTCTTCTTGAGGAGCTCCAAGTTTAATGGGAAGACAACATGCAAATTATGTACAAACAAAATCTATGCAGGAAAAATTGGAGATGAGATAATTGAGAAAAGGCACTAATATTAAGGGGGATCAAGAAAGGCATTTGGTAGAAGATGGCATTTTACCTGGGACTTGAAGGAAGTCAGGAGAACTAGGAAGCTGTGATGAGGAGAGAGCGTACCAAGCGCAGCAACCACCATGGAAAAGGCCCAGAGTCTAAAGATGGAGTGTCTTGTGTGAGGAACTGTAAGAAGATGGGAAAGGTGGGAAGGGGCCAGGTTGTTAAGACTTTTGAATGCCAAACAGCATTTTATATTTCATCCTGGAGGTAATGGGGAACCATTGTAACTTACTGAATAAGATTATATCAGATCTGGATTTTAGGAAGATTAATTTGACAGCTGAAAGGAGGATGGACTGGAGTGGGGAGAGACACAAGGCCGAGAGACCAGGATAGGCTATTGCAATAGTCCAGGTATGAGGTTTTTAAGGGTCTGAACTAAGGCACTCTCAGTGTCAGAGCAAAGAAGAGGATACGTACGAGATGTTACCAAGGTAAAACTGACAGGACTTGTCAACAGGTTGGATATGGGGACTCTGGGTGGGAGAGTGGAGTTGAGGATGACACCTAGGTTCTGAGCCTGGATGGCTGCATACCCTCAATTTATTGTATCATATTTATTGTAACAGGAAAGTTCAGAAGTAGGGAGGGTTTTCCAGGAAAGATAATGGGCTGAGTTTTGAACACAATGAATTTATATCTTAAAGAATTTCAAATAGAAATAGAGGAATTAAATATTAAATAGAATTTTCTGGTTGTGAGGAAAGTTTTTTCAGAATCACCTTCCTTAGATCCTTAATAGTAAGCTAGAGCTTCATCTTTCCAAATGAGATGCATGCTGCAACCCATTTGATTTGTTTTTTGAATTTTTTTTTCAATACATTGAAAAAATTCACAAATACATGCAGTGTGTGACACCTGTGGACCTCCCATCTCCACTGAGGAGTGAATTATGTGTATAGAATAATTTACACAGGGCCTGTTTAATTGTGCAATAGCCAATATCGTAGCCCTCATGGCTAATAAGGTGGAAAATACCAATGGGCAGGAAGGTATGCTAATCACATGTATATGTGTAGACAATGTGTCACCAGGGTGTAACATATGATCAGGGAACATATGTGAAGAGATACATGTGGAGGAGCACACACATACTCGTTAACTTACACCTGCAATGCTTCAGTGTCACCAATGCCCTCTGGTGATTCCAGTGCACTGCTATCTGAAGCTGTCTGTTGGGTAAGATGTCACTGCTGGACAATGAATCATTAGTGGGTGTTGCATCTCGCCTCTCTGCTAGGCACTGTGTAGTCTGGCAACCAATTTGAGACACCTTACAGCCCGAGATACAAGTGTGGAAGTTAGGAAAGAGGGCTGGGAAAAGTACATCTGAGATCATCAGCACAGGGATGATAACTGACCCTGTGGGAGCTGATGAGATCCCCAAAGTGAGAGAACCCAGGGGAAATCTAGTTAGTAAGCATGACTTCTATGAAGAGCCAGCCCAGGAGACGGAGAAGCAGTCTGAGAAGTAGAAGAACCAGAACGGAGTATTATCAGAGAACTCTAGAAAGCACAGAGCATCAAGGAAAGGAGGGTAATCAACACTGTCAAATGCTATAGAGAGGTCAAGAAGGATGAAGATTGAGAAAAGGCTGTCAGATTTATTGATTAAGAGATCATTGGTGACTGGAGAGAGCAGGTGTGACTGAATGATAAGGTTGGAAGCCTGACTTCAGAGTGAAAAAGAGAAAAGAAAGGAAGTGAAGGCATCAATTACAGATAGCTTGGTAGCCACAAAAGAGAGAAAAGATATGGGGGCAATAGGTAGTGTACATGGATATATCAAGTTAAGGGGATGGGAGAGATATGCTAGGCATTTCTATGGGCACATGTCTAGGCAGTAGGAAAGTAGCCTATGACTAATACGGAGAGCTGGAAGGTAAGTGGGAGTGATGGAGGGGGAAATCTGCTGGAGAAGATGGAATGGAATAAGATCACTTGTGCAGGTACAGGGGTTTGCCTTGGTGAGAAGGTTCCCTTCATGTGAGACAGAAGTGAAGACAGTGGCAGAAGGTGCTTGAGTGAGATGAGAGGAGAGCTTTTAGTGAATGGCCTCAATTTTTTCAGTGAAATATGAAGCAAGGTTCTCAGCTAAGAGTGTGGTACAGGGCAGGGGCACCGGTGCCATGGGAGGTTTGAGGTGGAATGAAAAGATTTGGAAGAGCCTCTGTGTTTAAAAGCCACAGAGTTAATGAGGGAAATAAATTTATTTTTAAAAAATTTAGTTTTTAACATTCACTTCAATAAGATTCTGAGTTCTAAATTTTCTCCCCCTCTCTACCCCTCCAAGACAGCGTGCAATCTGATATAGGTGCTACATATACATTCATATTAAACATATTTTCATGTTAGTCATGTTGTAAAGAATTAGAACCAATAGGAGGAACCACAGGAAGAAACAAACAAACAAACAAAAACCAAAGCAAATAGTATGCTTTGATCTGCATTCAGACTCCATAGTTCTTTTTTTGGATGTGGATAGCATCTTCCATAGGGAAATAAATTTAACAGCATTGTCTTGCAGCAATGAAGGCCCAGTTGGGATCATGTAACATAAATTTGTAATAGGATGGTTTTATGATTTTTTTCTCCAGCTTCTTTCAGCAGCACTTTTGTAGGAACAAAGGCAGCTGGCAGGTGGGAGTGATCCAAGGCTGAGGCTGGTCAGGATAAGATCAGCTATATAAAGGGGCAAGGGACTCCAGAGGACTGTGCAGAGTTGAACTTGTTCACCCAAGGATCAAGATGAGAAAGAGAAGACTGTAGCTAATAAAGATGTCATTGCTTGGAAAAGAAATGAGGGGTCAAGGACTGGAGGTCACTGTGCAAATGAAAACCAAGGTTTGGCATTTGCAAGGCAGGAGAGGCGAAACAATAGATTTTGATCAAATAAAGCAACTTCAGTGTTTCTGAACATGAAAACGGTGTGCTTGTGGGTGATGACAACATCAAGGGTATTGTTGAGGGCCAGAGCCGAAGAGTCTTAATATGGGATAAGGAATTTAGGTTAGAGCTTGACTCTTTCCTTTTCCTACCCATAAGGTCTTAATTATTCAGAATATTTGGCTCACCAATTTTCCATCCTGCAAGGTGTTAGAATACTCTGCCCCTTGAACCTTGATGGCAAGCAGGTGTGAACAATTAAGGATGCGCATAAGGGCTGGGATTAGTCATGTAAGAATCATGGGAACACCTCAGGGATGATTGTTAGCTTTCACTATATAACCTGGACCCTCAGAATAATAAACGGCTCAGTCTTTCACTGACCCACCTGGCCCACGTTTCTTCATTGCACACTCCTCCATTCCATGCAACACTTAGTCGCGGGCGACAGGGTATGAGCATCTTTGCTTGGCTGAGGTGGAGTGGAGGAGTAGGTCATGTGAATCCTACCTCTACAATGTATTTAGCATCTATCCCCTTCTCTCCAGTCACACTTGCCACCATCCTAGTTAAACCTCTCATCCCCTCAGTCTATTGCAATAGCCTGCTACTTGATGCAGTTCCCATCCACCCTCCAATACAAATATGTATTTTTAAGTATATGCCTCCATGTCAATCACCTGCTAAGAAAGGTCCGGTATAAAGTTTCTTCTTGCCTCCAAGATAAAATGCGAAGTCTTCAAGTCAAAATCTACTTCTTTTCTAGGTTTGCTGAACATTGCTATTTTTCACTCTCCATTCCCCAACTGGCTACCTTGCTATTCTTCACAAGGACATTCCATCTCTAGTCTTTATATGGACTGTCCTTTATGCTTGGAGCACCTCTTTCCTCCAGTTGTTCAGTGCTCTCCTCCCAGAAAATATTTAGCATTTGTTTTTTTTTTAATACCTTTTCTGGGTACAGATAATTGACCCTACTTCATCTTGTCATCCCCATCCCCTCCCTCCATTAAGTGTGTGTTCGCGTTTGAGGGGAGGGATTATTTTTGTCTTCTGTATCTCCAACATCTGACACAATGCCTGACAAACAGTAGGTGCTTACTAAATGCTTGGGGAATAAATGTGCTCCAAGATCACACAAGCAGAAAGCAACAGACCTGCAATTCAAGCCCAGTCCTCTGGCTACTACTAATCAGATCATTATTGTGAAGCCATGACTTTTGTCAAATAGTAATTAACCAAACCACGATTTTGTGATGAATTCACTGCTACATCCCACAAACAGAACTTATTGCCCTAATTATATTCTTTGAAGCCTGTAAGACAGAAGAATACTGTGGTCCCTCTAGGTCTCAAGGTAGGTCTTGGCCAGCTCTATTGGCAAGAGGCTTAGTGTCAGATCAGTGGGGGTGGGTAGCTCCCTAGAAAGCTAACAGGGGGTGGGTAGCTCCCTAGAAAGCAACCAAATAGATCTTCACTAGAATCCTTTAGTCTCAGAGAGATCAGTTCCTAAAAAGGGGTGAGGCAGGGAAGGAGGTTGAATGGTAGCACCAATGACGGCCCACCAGTTTTCCTTTTTTCTACACAAAAAGGTCTCACATGATGCACATCAGTGACATTTGTTTTTCTAGTACCCAGGGATTCTAAAGAAAATTGGCTAGATGGGATAGCAAACATATTATCAGAACATTCATCTTTACTATCTCTCAGCAGCATGTGGAAATCTATAGGAAACAGCATTCTTAAAAAATAAAAACTATTTAATTTGGGCTGAGATGAACATTACAATTTTTAAGAATTTATAGCTTGAACATGACATTCGATGTCCAGGCTTGGTACTTTTTCACTGACTTGTCTCACTCTTCTGGAATGCTTTCCCTCCTCACTTCCACCTCCTGGCTTCCTTCAAGACTGCTCAGATCCCACTTTCTGCAAAAGGCCTCTCCCAGTACCCCACACTGCTAGCTCCTTCCCTCTTAAGATTATCTTTCATCTACTCTGTATGTATTTTCTATGTCTGAATGTTGTTTCCTCCCATTAGGATAGCTCTACGAAAGGCAAGGACCATGTTTTTGCCTTTCTTTGCATTTCCAGAGTTTAACACTGTGTCTGGCACAAAGTAAGCACTGAATAAAATGCTTACTGACCGACCACTACCCAGAGAATTGCCTTGATGCATATTCTTTGATGAAAGGATAACAAAGCCTTTGCTTTATGGATTTAGAACTTTGCTTTGAGAAGGCTCTCAGATAAAATGCTAGCCTAGAGTCTAAAAGAAAATACTTGGGGAGTCCTTATATAAGAGAAAAGGGAACCAACTTATCAAAATAGATGCATGTAAGTGTGTATGTACATGTTCTCTAACGAGCAAAAGCAATTCATTTATTTTCACAAAGGATGGCATTTATTGACTACAAGAAGCTTAACCTGGCTTCTGTGACCTTGTTTTAAAAATATTTTTAATAGCTATTTCAATTGATTTCTAATCCTCCATATTTCATTTTATGCATTAAAATTTTTTTTCTGATAAGATTTCACCAGACTGACATAAGGCTCGATGACACAAAAGAGTAAGAATCCCTGCCCTATAAAGAAAATGTTTCTTTAAATAAATTATAAAAAGAACAACCACAAACCACATACCAAATACATCGTGACAGTAGTAAGTTAGCATTTACATAGCACCTGTTTGCCAGACACTTTGCTAAGCACTTTACAAATATTGTCTCATTTGATCCTCACAACAACCCTGTGAGGTAGGTGGTGGTGTTATCTTCATTTTACATTTAAGGAAACTGAGGCAAATAGGGTTAAGTGACTTGCCCAGGGTCACAGAGCTGGTGTCTAATGAGGCCAGATTTGAGCTCAGGTCTTCCTGACTCCAGGCCTGGTCCTCTATCTACTGTGCCCCTTGTCATAGTTCAGTTGATGCTAAAACAGAATGTCATTCTGTTAATAGGAAACATCAATTTCTATATAAAAAGGTCAATGACTGAATAAGAATCATAGTGTCCCAAAATTCTTAATACAGTTTTAAGCTATTAAAACTTAAAACTACACTAAGAATTTTAGGATGCCCTATATTAATGTTTCACCCACTTCAATAAAGCAATAAAGAAATGTAAAAAAAATTTCTTGCAAGTGATATTCATTATGTATAAATAAAGCTTTGATTTTCACCCCCCTTTAAGCCTACACAATGCAGATAAAACAGGTCCAGAGAAGTTAAGGGATTTGGTCCAAGGTCAATGGCAACATTTACCTCTCCAGTGCATCATGCTACAGACAGACACCCTGAGGCGTTTCTAAGTTATTTCATAAGATGAAAGTAGAAAGTGAAATCAAATATGGGCAGGCACATTAATGATTCACTGTTAGTGGAGTTGTGAAGTGGTCCAACTATTCTAGAAAATAATTCAGAATTTTATGAGAAAAGTCATTAAGCTGTACATACCATTCAGGCCAGTGGTACCACAACTAATAAAGACTTCAGTGGTATATATACAAAAATATTGATTGCAGCACTTTTGGGGGTACTCATCAACTAGGGAGAGGCTGAGCAAATTATGGCATATGAATGTGGCAGAATATTATTTATTATGCTGTAAGAAACAACAAATATGCATATTCAGGGAAACAAGGGGGGATTTGTATAAACTGATGCAAGGTGGGTGTAACTGGAACAATTTGCACAATGATCACAGTAACTTAAGGGTACAAAGCACTTTCCTCGAAGTAACCTTCTGTGGCAGGCACTGCAGGTATTAATGTTTTATGATTAAGGAATTTTTACAAGGTGATATGCCCACAATTACACAGCTTGTGAGTGGCAGAGCTAGAATTCTAACAAAGAAGTCCAATAATATTTCCCTAAGTAGGGTTAACTGTTAACTGGGCTAACTGAATCTAAAGCAGTCTTAAGAAGTACCTTCATAAACCCCAAATGTCTAATTCTGATTTTAATCCCCGAGCAGAAAATACACAACCTGAGTTCAGGGAAACACCTCTTTTCCCATCACTTATCTGGAGCTGATATAAAAAAACTGAGGCTCCAAACTATACATAGGCTCTAAGTCAACAATCTTCCACTTCCCTCCCTATAGTACTCTTTCCCTTCCTCCAACCCCAACCCCCAACTCAGCCACAGAGAAGCATCATCTACAACTAGGAAGCTCCTGCTGTTGACCTTCCAGAAATGATGTGAAATAAAGATAATAGTGAGCCAATATGCTGCAGAAAAATGTCAGATACAATTTGAGTCTCAATAGAAATCTAACCTGCCATTGTTTGTGGACTTAAGAAAACCAAAATAAGGTCCACTGTTACCGAAAGGAAGTTTGGTCAGAGATCAAGATTTTGTTCAAGGGTCTCAATAGCTAATTTTACACTCACTCAGCATATAAATAAATCCCCTTTGCAGATGCTGTTTTAAGTTGCTTTATGAGCCAAGATCATCAGTAGGCCATTGTTTATTTCCAATTCCAAGACTAGGCTAAAATCTATGTAGCTTCTCTTGAAAGTCTAGGCTGTGTTGTTTCAGCTTTTTAGTGGATATATATTACAGTAAGGAAACATTCCCAACTTTTCAGCACTGTTCTCTTTAGTGTCCTCTGAAATTCACCCATACTAAAAAATCATGTTCTGTTAATGGGAAATTTGTCTCTTCTGGAATGAATACATCAAGCTATGCTGGGGAAGGAGAAGAATTCATTTGATTTCTTCATGGAGAGATACACTGGCTTCCCTTACTCCTGTCATTTCAGAGCACATACTGGCCCTCCTAAGTCGCAGGCTCAGCCTTTTGTGGTGAGATCATAACAGTCCTTCTCCAAAGTCTTACTGTGGCACAGAACCAACTACGCTTGGGTTCGCAAAAGCTATGCCAGTAAATTTCAAGCTCTGGCATCATCCTAGTATCAGATTATGCCTGCTTTCCATTGCTTAATATGCAAAGGAATAATCACTGGAAAGTAGACTACTGAGGGATAAATTCTTTGGCCACAGTAAGCCATAAAATGGGTAAAAATACAAAATGACCCTCAGTCCTCCATGAACCCCCTTCTACTTCTGAAGAGATCATGGCAGAAAGGAGAAGAGGGCATTAAGAATCAGCATTATTTTAGATTGCATATAAACTATGGATATTCAGTGTGAAATCTGCCCAGTGACCCTACTGGAAGAACTGAAACACATCCACATGGACATTCTTGCCATAAATGAACCAGAAGACATAATGATGTGGCCACCAAATGTAACTCAGGTTCTCTTCAGAGAGGCAAAAGGAGTTGGTTTCATGTTTTGCCCAAATGCAACAAATATCATTTCACTGTCATCTCCACCTTGTTGTGCTCATAATATGCATAAACAAAATGATGATCACTGAGATAGTGATACATAAATTGCATTTATTTGCTGGAGAAGATAATGTAGAAATATTCTACAAAGAACTTCAATAACAACTTTTAACCAAGTATATATGTATGTATTAATACTCAATTACTGCAATATGAAAGTGGGCATACAAGATAGTGAAGAATATGTTGGAAAACATGGTTTGGAATTAAAGTGTCTCCCTCAACCCTGCAAAAATAAAAAGTAAAAAACAAGCACGGTGACATAGTGCCTTGGACTGTAGGAGGGTCAGGAGAGACCTGGGCTCAACTTGCAGCTCTGGCATGAGCACTAAGGCCAGGGGCTAGTCACTTCTTTGAGTCTCAGTTTATTCATCTATAAAAGGGGGTGACTAATACCTGCAATACCGACGTAAAAAGCACGCTGCAAACCTTAAAGTATGATATAAAATGGCAGCCATTATAGTGGACTATATGGTAGGAGCTTCACACCAAACATCATTTGTTCAAGTCAGTAGGTACTACATATGGCAAGCACTGAGAAATGACAAAAAATGAAACTGTATCTTAGCAGACAAGAAACAACTGATAACCAATACGGAAGTCACTTCAGAATCATGTGTGTTTGTATATTCAGTTCTTTGGTCAGAATACCAAATGAGGATAGTGTTGAGAAGACACTACATGCAAATGCTATAGCTCCAAATCAACATATTTAAACAAGATGTTGACTTGGAAAAATTGATAAGACACTGATTCTGATTATCAAGAAGTTTTAATTAATGTAAAACACGAACCACAACTTGGCCATGAGAGTTCCAAAACCACCTCAACTAGCAAACACCTACTTGATCTCCTTGCTAGTTGGAAAGACACGGCAGCCAAGAGCAATATTCTTTTGGAACCTGTACTCTAAGGGGAAGGAGGACAGTTGATTAGGAGCAGTGTTTCCTTACAAAGCTGGAGGTGGTGGGGGAAGGGGGAAAGGGAGAACAGTCTCCTGTAAGGCTGTCCTTAACAAAGGTATTAAAAGCTAGGATAAAGTACACTGGCAAAATTTTCAGTTTTACTTATCAAAATTATGAAAAAGGCTACTACAAAATGTATATTCTACTCCCTTGTGCCTCAAAAGAAAGTAAGTTCCTTGGGAGAAGGGCTAATTTTGATTTTTGTCTTTCTCACTCTAGCATCCACCACAGTGCCTGGCATGTAGTAGGTGCTTAATAAATGCCTGTTTAATTGAATATGCAAACCGTTTTTAAGTTTAAAAGGAAAATGACCTTGAGTATTTAAGCGTCAAGATCCTTTTAGGGATTAAATTCTCATCCCTGTTAACAACTTCCTGCATCTTTCCTTTATCAGTAGGTCTCATGTACTTAAAAAAGGAACCCTGAGTATAGAAGATGTAAGAAGTGGTTAAAAGACATGAAAACATTGCAGAATGTTTGCTATTTCTGGTACAATGCTTTAGAAACCATTGAATATAAATGGGAAAAGTTGTTATAAGGCCAAAATAAGCTATAGCTACACTGAATGCAATGTATACATACACAAACACATACAGATATGTATGTATGTGTGTATATATGTATATGTACACACACTGTTTCATTAAAAATCACTTAACTGGAGGAAAAAGGAGAGAGTTCCAACAGATTAAGGGGATTATGTTAGAAAAGCTCTTAACTGAACTGACTGCATTTTGCAAATGAAGTGGACAAAATACAACATTAAATCGCCTGATAAAATTTTTTTTCAAATAATTAGAATGCTTTCCAGGAGAAATAGGTCCAAAACTTTCGATGCATGTAACTGATAGGAAGTAAATGTTTTTCTTAGATAAAATGAACTTACTAAAGTGAAGAGATTTATACTTCCCTGATGTGCATCAATGGCCTGCTGAAATAACTGTACCTAAAACTCTGCCTGATGAAGAACTTTTATGCTTGTGAAAAAAGTTCATTCTATAAATATAAAGCATCAAAATGAGATAACATTTATAATCAGTGTTATTATGTAGAAAACAGCACAATGCAAATTCAAATAAATGAATTACAAAGTAATCATTTAATGAATACTCAAAATTAAGTTACATATCTTTATTAGTATTAGCTTTTTTTTGCTAAATTAAATTTTTAGGTAAAGCAAAATAACTACATAAGAAAATGACACTTTAAGATCATACGGTATTTATAAAAAGGCACTTGTGGTTAGTCTTGCAACAAAACTGTATTTAGGGTAAGCTAAATCATATTTTCATATAAACCTATGAATATAACCAATGAGATAGGAACAGTATAAATAAGAAGTCTGCACTATTTACACTTATACAGAAACTAGCCCAAATGGTGCAACAAGAAAATATTTGTTGTTAAAAGTGAGATTATAGATTCTGCATACATATATATGCCATCTTATTATTTTAATGCTTTTATATTGTGTGCAATTTCTATACTACACTGGATACATACTTGCATAGAATTTTTTTTTATAAAATATCACTTAATTATGCATTTCACATCACAGTAGGAGCTTTTAGTAAAACAGTACAAAAACACTACCTCAGTAAAGGGCAAATCCTCCCAAATCTAATTTCTCTTAATGTCAGGTTTCTTGCTTTTGGGAACAAGGAATACATTTCCGTCCCTTGTCTGCTGCAGGGAATACTCACTAGGGGAATAGGGATCTCCATTTTCATCTCGTAGCATGCTGAAGACCTCAAGATATAAGGTGCTGAGCTGTTTTTTCAGGAGATGGAGGCTTTTGTCATTTTCTCCTTTTTCTTTCAGCAGCTTTTCCTTCTCATCTTTTAAGTGATCCAGATCTTGCTCCAGTTCCACGATATTTTCCAGTTTTCTTTTCCGGCAGTTCTGAGCAGCCACCTTGTTCTTACCCCTCCTACGTATATCTCGAATAAGTGCAAGCTGAGCCTCGTTAAACTGCTCTTTTGACATCATTTCATTGAAGTCATCCATAGGAAGGTTAATAATTTTTTCTACAGGGAAAGAGATATGAAGAGCTTTTGCTCTCATCTCATCTCTCGTGAAATGGGATTCTAGGCGGCTTGAATGCTTGTCTTTGGTGAATGGGGTTTTCTGGTGACCAGGACTGGTGGGCGATTCCTTCTTTGGTGTGCTTACACTCTGCAGCACATCAGGCACTGGAATGGCCGGGCCCTGCGCGGGTGACATTGGATAACTCATGTCTTCTTGAAATGGCACTGGCTGTGTCTTGGTGCTACTCTGCTGAATGCTTCCAGGAGCACTGTCAATATCTTCCATTTCAGAATCACTGAAGCCAAGTGGCGTGTCTCCATAGATGGAAGACTCTACCGAGTGTTCTGGTGATGCCATGTTGGAGCTTGTGTTCAAAGAAATGCCTGAGTCAGAATCATTATATTCTGGTGTGTTTTCAGGATGGTTGCTGTTAAACGCCTTACAAAGTGAAAGGTCAGAAATATCAATGGGCTCATTTAAAAGTTCTGAGAGTGACTGGTTGATGTGGGTGGGGGAAGGCATACTGCTGTTTATGTTTGTTTCTGCTATGAAAGTTGAGTAAAATTCCTCACAAAAATCAGTGTTTATTGTGGCATTTGAATTTAAAGAGTTCATTCTCAACTGGTTAGGATCTTCTTCGGGGAGCATGTTGCCAAAGGAGTCCTCAAATGCATCGAGGAAATCTGGACTGCAGGAAGCTACTTCTTTTTCCATTGTCGAGAGTGAAGTGTAGAAACTGTAGCTGTTGTCAATTTCTGTTGGTTTAGCTTCAGGACTTGGAACTATGGTGGCCTCAGCCAGCTTGTCATTTTGAATGTTAAGACACTGCATAAATAAATGTTAAAGTAAGATTTTATGTAAGCAACGCCAAAAATTTTCACACCATTAACCCATATCTGAAGCTGGTTTTAGGTGGTGTGTATATATGCAAGAAAGCATGCGAGCAAACCCGTTAAAGTCTTCAAGTCGTTCTTAGAAAATTACATAGCCTATCTGAGCTGGATGAACCCTTATAATCATCCAATCATTTTATACAGATATGGAAAATGAGGTCCAAAAAGTTGTGACTTGCCCAAGGTCATCTATATGCCAAAGTGTAGTCTGATTTCTAGCACAGACATTCATAAATTGATTTCCATTTTCTAAGCATAAACATGATTTTAAGAGTTTCAAAGTCAGATTTGAAATGCTTGCCATCTGTCCTAGTCATCATGGTGGTGCACTATAAATCTTCTGCTTATTATGAAATGAGACAGGACCTGTTATTTTGCTGAAGTATAGTCTTAAGTAAGCTGCACAGGGTGATGTGGGGCCAAGTGACCTGTCTGGGTCACAAAGGTGGCACTTGAATCCAAGTCTTCCTGACTGGGAGGCCTGCTCTTTAGGCATAGAGGCAGCACAGGAGATAGACCACTGGGCCTGCAGTCAGAAAGACCTGAGTTCAAAATCAACCTCTGGCACTGACTAGTCATTTAACCTCTCTCTGTCTGCCTCAGTTCCTCAACAGTAAAATGGGGATCATAACAGCACCTACTCCCCAGGGTTGCGAGGATGAAATGAGATGATGAATGAGATGATATCTATATAGCACTTAGTATGGAGCCTGGCATAGTAGGGGCTATGCAAATGCTTGTTTTTTTCCTTTCCTTTTTCCTAGAGAGCTGCTACTCATTAAATAATTAGTTCTTCTGCTGATGGTTAGTGAAATATAAAATAATGCCTTTGTTCTTGGCTCTTGATTACCTGTAACTCTGGAATGGACATCAGCTCCTCCCACACTTGTTCTATATCCTGCATACTGTTGTCCACTACTGAATGCAGGGCAGTTGATCCAGGTAGCTGAGCTTGATTAGAAGTAACAAAGACTGGGTTGCTGTCAATGTGATCTGGAACAAGTGACTGAAATGTGGCTGAAGAAACCTAAAATTGAGAAATAATTTATTTAAAATATGAGGTTCTTACCAATAATACATGAAACCACAGTCCTTATGGAAACTCCTATGCCCCAAGCTATGATTATAGCTTTTTAAGTTCCTGTGTCTCCCTTCTCCAACCCACCCCATATCTGACCCTAATTTCTTTTCTGTGCCAGATACAATTTTGTTCTTCCTGACCCAATTGACCCTCCCTACCTCTTACCTCTGCCCCCCCATTTATTATCTTGTTCATTATGTGATAAACTTCAAGCAACATCTGCTTGTGGGTGACAGTCAGAATTAAATGACTAAGACTGGGGCGATTACCCATTCGTCTCTGTACCTGATCATTTACCAAGTCAGATATTGGCCTATTCATGCAGGCTTTATTTTTATACAACCATAAAAAGTGGATGTCTTGTGCCCATGGCTATTCTAACTGCTATCTTTAGTTGTTAAGAGTAACAACAATTTGGCTCAGGTAGTTTTTATCTGGCTGAATTACTGTAATTAAAAAGTCAATAACAATGGTTACAAAGAAAATGTTTAGTGCACACTTCAACAATATGCTTTTCTGCACAGAATTTCTTCCCAAAAGGTCTTTTTATTTTTTTTAAAAAGGAAAGCCCCTTTATGTGACAGCAAACAACTGAAAACTAAGTAGCTGTCCATCAAAGCAGACAGCCATTC
The DNA here is from genome assembly GCF_003287225.1 of Phascolarctos cinereus. Taxonomy (NCBI): domain Eukaryota; kingdom Metazoa; phylum Chordata; class Mammalia; order Diprotodontia; family Phascolarctidae; genus Phascolarctos; species Phascolarctos cinereus. The sequence goes on along the minus strand of NW_027556098.1, from coordinate 210,843,309 downwards.
TGGATACAGAAATTGTGATCCATGAATGTTATGGAATATGACCTGTGCTGTAAGGAATGATATACGTGATGAATACAGAGAAGCTTAGAAAGATTCACATGAAGTAAGCAGAGCCAAGAAAACAATACAGACTAACTACAACAGTGGAAATAGAAAGAACACGCCCCACCCCCAAAAAAATCAAAAGTGAATGTAAATATCCAGAAAGACTCAAATGAAGAGGGATAAGAGGACACCCCCAAATCCACCCCTTTGTGGAAGTTGGAGGCCCACAGGTATTGCACATGCCACATATTTTCAGATTTTTCCAATGTATTGATGGGTTGTACTGGTTTTTTCCTCTTTTTTGGGGGGTGGGTAGGTAGTAGTCTTTAAAAATGATTGTTTGAGCTGTGTGACCCTGGGCAAGTCACTTAACCCCAACTGCCTAAAAAAAAAAAAAGACTGTTTAATGGGACAGCTCGCTAGGAGGGAGAAAGGAGGAATAATGGGGGAAATATGATGATGTAAAACAGAAGACATCTAGAGAAGAGCACACACTCATGTCACATAGAACTGATTTTGTGGGTTCTAGAGTTTTTGTTGGACATCAGCCCAAAGCTTTACCTCATCATCTTCTACAAATGGGAATGTCTCTGACAAAAGCTGCATGCAGTCATCAAAGAAAAGAGCATCTGCTTTGGGGATGTCAGCGACCTATATGAGAGAAGCAGAGGTAAATAGGAGGGAAAGTGTTGACAGCATTACTCAACAGACATAGTCTAGTTGAACTTCCCTTACATGACATTTAAAAGTCACTTCACAAAGAAACTGATCACTTACCTGGGAGTAGTTGGCAGATGTGCTAGGCTCAATGTGCTGGGCTGGCTGAATTGGGAGAAATTCACCTGTTTCTTCGTCTAACTGCAGTTGGGCCAGAAAGGCCTTCTCTTGTTCCTTCTGGAGTTGTTCTTGTCTTTCCTTTTCAAGTTTCTTTTGTTTTTCCAGCTCATGCTCTTTCCGCCTTTGACTGAAGTCAAACACTTCACGCCTTGCCCCAAGATCTATGTCTTGTCTCCAGAGGATGTCAATCAAATTCATATCCTATGATGAAGAAAGAAAAAGAAGACTACTAGGTCGAGAGGGTTCCTAGATACAGCTTCCTTTTAGTTTTAAGCACACCCTGTGGAATATGAAAATGCTTACTTCTATAGTATGTATGTATGTATGTATGTATGTATGTATGTATACACACTTAGAGAATGTTTAATATTTATAAAAGACACCATATGGCTAAGTAATTGATTTTAAAATGAATTTTACGCATAACATCTATGTTTAAGATACTTACTAAAGGCAGGATAAAGTCAATTCTCTGTGATCCATAAGTGAATTACCCACAATAAGTAAGGAAGCCAACACTGACTTCACCTGCCAGCCCTTTCTGAACTTTTCCTCTTGAATGACGGTTCATGCTTAGAGAATGTGACTATTTTTAACAGTATTCTTCCAAGCGAAACTTTAACTATGAAGGAAGCCTGTGGAAAGCCACAAAATGTGCAATCATTCAACAAATAAGTGCACTGACAATATGATGGGCTGAATGCTAGGCACTTAGGGTCATGTAAAGAAGTTGAACAGGCCTTCCTGTTCTCACTATCAATCAGTTTATAATCCAGATGGGGATAAGCCCTAGGCATGAAAAGAAATGACAAAACCCACCACACCAAAAACCAGTACCACATTTAATATAAAGGGAAAGGAAACTGTGAAATCCTTGAGGGCATGGCCTTAACTTATTTATTTTTTTATCTCCTAGGGTCTAACAGTATCTTGCAACTGGCGGTATAGCTTTGTTTTGTTTTTTACCCCTAGTCATGTCCAACTCTTTATGGTCCCATTTGGGGTTTTCTTGGCAAAGATACTTGAATGGTTTGCCATTTCTTCTCCTGCTCATTTTACTGATGAGGAAACTGAGGCAAACAGGGTTAAGTGACTTGCCCAGGGTCACACAGCTTGTAAGTGTCTGAGGCCAGATTTGAACTCAGGAAGATAAGTCTTCCTAACTCCAGGTTCAGTGCTCTCTCCACTGCCCCATTTGTACCCCTCAGCACTTAATGTGTTTGTTGGATAAATGAATCACTCACTTTGGTTAGTGGAAGTGATTATGGATAAGATAAACAAATGCAAATAAAGATCTACTGCTCTTGCTAAGTGGTTGGATATAGAGTTGAGTAGGAGAAAAAAGAAGTTGAAGAACATTCCTGAGATTTCAAACTCCAGTGACTAGCAAGATGGTGACACCATTACAGAAGTGAGAAGTCTGGAAAAGTAATGTGTGTATTTTCGGTTGTTTTTTGAAAGTTGGGGGAGGGTGCTAAGTTCAATTTTACATATGCTGAGTTTGAGGTGACAGAAGTCTAACAAGCAACTAGAAATATAGGATCAGCCCTGGTAAGTGCAGTCAGGGCTAGATATATAGATTTGGGAACCATGAATACAGAGATAATGAGAAAAAAGTAATTTCATTGTACAACGTCTGATTTAACTGGAGGATCAAATAATGTTCAGGTCTGGACTTCTACATTAAAATAACTTGTCGCCTATATAGTGATTTACTTAACAACAATAAGGTTTCCCACCCAAAAATATCATCCTCCTGCTGCTAGGTAGCACAATGGATATAGCACTTAAGAGTCAAGAAGACTCAAATCCTGCCTCAGTTACTTATTAGTTATGTGATGCTGGGCAAGACACCCAGCCTCAGTTTCTCCATCTGTAAAATGGAGATAATAAAAGCACCTACCTCATAGGTTTGTTGTGAGAATCAACTAACATAAGCAAAGCATTCTGCAAATCAAAGTACTATATTAGTGTAATATTAGTATGAGTCAGATGCTTTCCTATTAACTGCTAGCTGGTGTTAACTCACTGACAATAGTAGTTTTGATTCAGTATGTGGTGGGGAATAAGGCGATAATAACAGAGCATGTAAGAGTTCTCTTCAATAGGGTATGGAAACAACACCAGGAGGAGTAAAGTAGATAAGGACTGCAACTCACCACTTTCGATTTTGCTTAGTTGCCCTAATAAGTGCATCCAGTCCCAGCCCCATTCCCAGCTTCCCAAGGCTAAAATTAACAATTATTTCAGCAAGCATTAAACCTATTTTTAGTCTCAGAAGCAGGGCCAGGCCACCAAACCCAGAGGCATCCCTGCTCATTGGATGATGGGAACACACATCTAGCCCTAGACTGTTCAGGTCTTAAATTGTGCTGAAACCTTATTCACACTTGGAATAATTTTTGGCTTCAGTACAATTCTAGACTTGGACTTTATAATACATACGCAGACGTTTTAACTGGTATAGTTAAAACCCCAAATCTCCCAGACTTTAGAATCTGTTCAATTTAGAACTATAAGCTAGTATAATTTGACAGTTAATCTAAGAGTATAAACATTATCTCTCCCATATACGTACTGTGTGTGTGTCTATTCCTGTGTGGGGAGATGGGGAACAAGAGAGGCAATTTGGAGAGAGGGGGAAGTGGGAGAAGAGATTTCTAAAAGACAAGAACGAGATTCCTATTTTCAGATTCTAGACAGTTTGAGTCTTGTTTCTTATTATTGTGTCCACAAAGGTCACTAAAGTGCCTTCCAATTCTCAAATTTAGCAATTCTGTAATAATAAGGTGTGACATAGTACATTATACTGGACTAGATGTCAAGAGACCTGGGTTAGTTCTAGGTCCACTACTGGTTAATCAATATTACTTTTTCCAGAAGCAGAAATCCCACAATTGTTAATTTTGATTAAGGAGGCATTCCATATGTTAAGAGTCCACAGAGAGAACCAAAGGAATGAATGGAAACACTCAAAAGCCCATCATGCCTTAGTCTGTTTGTCTCTCTCTGTAAAAATAGGAATGATACTACCTACTTCCTACTTATCTCATGGGATGTTCAATCTTAGAATGCTTTGAGTATTCTGGAAAACCAATATAAGAAAACCTGGATTCTAAGCAAAGCATATCATGTCAGAGTTGTAAGAGACTGTTGAAGCACTTCAATCTAATCTGTACCTAAAAAAAAAAAAGATCCCCTATACAACATGACAAGCATGTTTTTATTTTGGGGCTGCCAAAAAATTAATGTTTTTTAAACTTATTTCCATATTTTGTTCTATGTGCTCATATACTCTCACACATCAGTTACTGGGTTTTATGCTCTCCTAAATAAGAAGTGTTCCCTGCAAGAGGCAGTGTGAGCTGAGAACATGACTTCACTCTTCAAAGTTCTTGCATCATCCAAGAGGAAATAACAATCACAACAAAGCACTCCATGAGGCTAGCTGGGGAAGGGTGGGGAAAAGGAAATACCCAAGGAAGAACTAAAACTACCCTAGCATCTGTATATAAAATGAGTCGCCTCTCCATGGTATCAAAAGAATCAGGGATACAGTATACAGACATCAAATATATAAGCTAAGTTTTGGAGACAGAAAAGAATGTATAGAGTTTTCTAAGAATTCTGATAGGCATTTCCTTGATTTGGGGTAAAAATACATGGGTAACTTGTTAAGTGTAATCAAGCTTAGGCTTCCTTTTTCTTTTCAGATGGCATATGGAACAATATTGTCTGGCACTCAGTCTTATTTTTTTTTTTGGTTCTTTTGGTGATATGTTGTTACAGAATCTGTTCCAAACCCACTGCTAGCTTGGTTTAGACAAAAGAAGATAATTTTAGTAAGATAAGCATAAATGTTCAACAATTCATGTTAAACTACCATCTGGCTCCATCGGAAATATTCGTTTAAAATTTATATATCAGCACTTGCCATCTGTGTAATCTGTTACACATTTTATGAGGAAACTGCCTGCATTGTGAAGTTGGACGATTAACTCTTACTGCTTTTAAACAAACATCTTTGCAATAGGATAAACAAAGATAGAAAGAGGCCCTGAATACATAATCCCCATTTCACATGTCCTTCAAACACAGTTTAATTCCCTCTCTCCCCCAGTACTCCACTGTGGACAGGTTCAAAGCAGATAGAAGGAGGAGGATCAAGGGAAGAAGTCTAAGTAAACTTTTTAATAAACTAATCCCATAGAAAGTAATTTTAAAAAGAATTACAAACAGGTTTCATTTGGTGTTTTACTTTTAAGTCAGGAGGGATTTCACCCCACCCCCAACCCCTAATTTTCCTTTGTAAATCCAAGTTTTCTCCCATGCTTGAAAATATTCTTCTCCCTCATCCTTGTTCAGTCATGTCTGACTCTTCATGACCCCATTTGAAGTTTTCTTGGCAAAGATACTGGAGTGGATTGCCATTTCCTTCTCTAGCTTATTTTACAGATGAAGAAACTGAGGCAAACACAGTTAAGTGACTTATCCAGGATCATCCTGCTAGCAAGGTATTTGAGGCCAGATCTGAACTCAGAAAGATAAGACCTACTGACTCCAAGCCTGGCACTCTATCCACTGTGCCACCTAGCTGCCTTACCTCATCACTGCCTCCTGAATCCTTCAAAGGTCAATGTACCTCCTACAAGAGGTCTTTCCTGAGTCTCCTTCCCCCTCACATAGTAGGGCTGATCTCCCCTAAATTCCATGTACTTAACTCTCTATATATTGTATCTACTTATTTATATGTGTATATATATATATGTATGATATATGTGTGTATATATATATATACATACACACACACTTATTTATGTACATTTTGTTTGTGAGGGTAGAGAGTATTATATTTTTGTTGTATCCTAGTACTGAGCACAATAGCTGGCATATAGTAAGCACTTAATAAATGATTGATTGGAAAAGAATGCTTTACCACAGAACTGCTCCAACAATAAGCTGCCCATGCAACTAAATTTTACAATCAATCAATTAATCAAACAAGCATTTATTAAGTGCTTACACAAAAACACCGGAGATGGTCATACAGAGAAAAAGGAAAAAACTGTCCTGGCCTTCAAGAAAAGTACAACAGTAGGCACAACACATCAATCAGAGTATACAATGTCCAAACAGAGGAGGCGATAAAATGGGTGGCCTTAAGCGGGGGTGGGGGGGGGGTAGGGGGAGGAAGGGAGGACAGGAAAGATGGGAAAAGCTTCCAGAGAGCAATGGTGATTAAGCTGAGTATTAAAGGAAGCCAGGGATTGAAATCCGGTACAGAGGTGTGAACACTGCAAGCAACAGCAGACAGACTAGTATGAGTAGAGTGCATGAAGGGGAAGGGAATGTTAGAAGACCAGGAAGAAGGTTCAGAAGGCTAGGTTTGACTTAAAAAGTCAAAGGGCTATGTTTGATCCTGGAGGTAATAGGATACTGAGGGGGCGGGTGTGTGTGTGTGTGTGTGTGTGTGTGTGTGTGTGTGTGTGCGTGCGCGCGCGCGCACAACATCTTTATATATAATTATGTAACAAAAATAATTTGCTGCTAATGAAAAACTTCAAATAGGCTTAATTTCCTCTAAAATTCCAAGTTAGTCAGGTCCTTAGAACCAAATTCATAGGTTTTATCACTTTATTTCATGCCTTCTGTGGCCCAATTGGCTTGTAAAACATTGCCTGGGGTAATCTCTACTTAAAACTAAACTTAAGTTACTATATAGCATGTAACTGTACCAGGTATTGAATTACTTTCATTTAGTTGATTTTTTAAATCTTTTTTTATCTCTTACTTCTTTCAAAGATATACATGAATATAATATATCCTAAGGTTAATCTAGTTCAACCCTTTCCAGTATAAACTGCCCAACTATTTCTGCAAAATCAGGGATGCAGCAGAAATTGTATATAGATCTTAATTCTCAAGGCTCATGTATGAATTCCTAGAGACTTAAAAGGCTATACAATTTAGGAAAGATTTATTTCTGGGATTGTAAACGTTCAAACTATACTTCCCAATATCAGAGTATGACTCACACAACTCTTGTGAAAACTTTTTTTTAGGAGGCCACTGATATGTTCTCCCTCTGCTCCCCAACCCCAACTCTCCTTTAATTTTTAGTGACAGGACAAGTATGGTCTCTAGAAACAAATCATTTCTGTAAAGTATACACACACATACATACATACATATGTTTGTAAAATACACATAAATATACACATACATATACATATAAACACAACCAGAAAATGATCAAAAATGGAGGGGGAGGGGATAGAAGAGGGTAAAGAGAGAAAATGGCTCATATTTAAATAAATAATTCTTTGCCTTCCAAAAACAATTATATCCTAGATTAAGCTAACAGGAAGAGTAAGTATGTGAGCAGTATTACAGCCTTTGACTGTTTGCAAATAGAATTTAATTATTTTATTAATCAAAGTGTTTGTAAACCTATTGAGATATTTTGGCTCGATTTGTTTCATTTCACAACTCCTCATAATACTGATGCAATAGGAAATAAAGGAAGTGATTAAATAATGATTTTTTAAAAAACTAACATAATCACCAGGAAAAACCTACTAGAATAAGTTTCTTGAGAGACAGAAGTCAGCATGGCAGTAAAGTGGAAATAGCATTAGATTTGGCATTGGAGAGGACCAGGATTCAAATCCTGATTCTACAACTTACTATTTGTGTGAACCGGCTCATTTGACAAAGATGGGGTGGGACAAGATTTCTTCTGAGGACCCTATGATCCTTCATGACTATGTCTTATTTTTTTGTATTTCCTTCAGGGCCTAAAACATATATTGTGCATAGACTCGTAGAGAATGAAAGAATGTCAGAGGTGGAGAGGACTTTAGAGGGTATCCAAAATTTCAATCTGCTGATTTTACTGAAAAGCAAATCAAGGCTAACAAGTGAGCAAGGTCAAGGTCACGTAGTAAGTTAATGACTTAGAGGACCAAAGCTAGGATCCAGGCCTTCTTAATCAGCCTAAATGCTCTCTCCACTGCTTATCTGTTGCAAGCTACAGGTAAATATTTATTTTCAAAAGTGCTACATTTACAAATAACTGAACTGTCACTAGCATGGAAATAATCTTGGGAGACTGAAAACCTTGGAGACAATGACTACTCATTCAAATTTTCTTTTGTTTTTATAAAGTCTTCCCCAAATGGGTTAACAACAGCAAAATTCTCAGATTTATACCAACAAATTCAAGGCAATTTCCTAAACCAAATCAGTTAACAATTTAATAAACTGAAAAATAACTTTCCCACTCCACCCTCTTCTTTTTTGAGGTGGGTAATTACTCTGTTTTTCAGTTATAAAGTAGTCTAGCTCTACTTGACCTGGTATGCTACCGTATACAGGTATTTTCACATGCTGCTTCTTAGTTTACAAAGACACTTCCTTAGTAATAACTCCAGGATCTATGAAATATGCCCCTGCCAATTTATAACACACGCTCATCATGCTGTCTAGTAAATTACTGCAGCACAATACAAAGCTAAACTTATACCAGACGATGAACCAAATACCTAACACAAATCATTTTCAGGATGAAAATGTGTATCTTGACCAGAAAAAGAAATTGTAGTTGGCAGTTCATTTTTGAAACAGTGGGTTAATGCCATCTGCTACAAGTACATCATTCTTAGTTATGCTTTGGAGGTTATACACCTAGCATTCTAAAAGAGGCTTTTATATGTGAACAAAGTACTGCTAACAGTACTCACAATGAAAAAGATGTGGGGGTGTGTTGTGATTACCTAGTCAGATCTGCCCAGCTCAATGAAAGCAACCCACTTTCTCATTCTTAAAAAGCACAATTTTTAATTATCTTCCCAATGTAAAGGTAGTCCTAGAAGTAAATCATGTACTGCCTTATTAAATGCATCACCACTAACGATAAGCTGTATTATGAACTTTGGATGTCAGCCATCCAACCAATGACACACAGCTGGTAGGCAGCTTGGTGGGTAAGACAGCTGGACATGGAATCATTAAGACCTGAGTTCAAATCCAGCCTCAGCCAGAAAGACATCTTCCTGACTCCAGACTTTAAATTTGACCTCAGACACTTATTAGCTATGTGACTTTAGGCAAGTCACTTAACCGTGTTTGCCTCAGTTTTCTCATTTGTAAAATGATCTGGAGAAGAAAATGGCAAACCACTTCTGTATTTCTGCCAAGAAAACCTCAAATGGGGCCATAAAGAATCAGACACTACTGAAACTACTGAACAATAGCAATATGAGGAAAATAACAGCATTGACTTCAGTTCTCAGGGTGGCTATGAGGATCAGGTGAATTAACATATGAGCAGGCTTTGCAAACCTTAAAGCATCCCATTGCTATTTACACATGTTCACAGGACCAAGCTACCTGGGCCCTACTGGGAACATGCCAAGAACTCCTCAGACCCATACTCTAAATTAGATGGCCAGATTAACACTAAATTTCATGGATATTGACCATGATACCACGATGCCAGTGTTGCTGCCTCTCAGCAACACTAATCACAGGCCACTGACTTGGTGAGAGTCATCTGACTGAAGTTTGGAAGGCCTTAGATCACCTAGTCTACTTAGTCTCCACTCCCTCATTTAAGAATGAGGAACCTTATTCCCAGGGAAGAGAAGTGATTTGCTCAAGGCCATGTCTCTCTTCCAGGCCAGAGTGTCTCAGTCTCCATCTCTCACTCAATGGGCTTCTTAGGACCCCAGGCAACTCCTTAGGACTACAAATGGTAGAACAGTTGCCAATGTGGGTTGATAGTTTCCTTATCAGGTTTAAAAAAATTAAGGAAGTAATTTGGTGTGTAAAAATGGCTGGACTAAGAAGGATGCAGTAGACTTAAGTCTCATGCCAGTCCTATAAATAACTAAAATTAATCCTGTCATAGATCCCTGATGACACTAGACTGTTTAAACTACTCAAGGCATAGTATGAAGACCTTTGCCCTAATGAATATAAGAAGTAAATTAATATTTTTTTGTGCAAAGACACAAATATTTATAGATAATAGCACAAATAGATTAATGATCTTAAAAATAAATGTATTTTTTGAGATCACTAGATTATCTCTTTAGTTCTAAAATTTTATAATTAAAAGTTATTTTCCCACTTAATCAACATTCTAATGCCTGAATGGAGTACCTACAACACACACACACACACACACACACACACACACACACACCCTCCTGGGTGCAGGGTTGACAAGAAAAGAATTTTAATATTTTTTTTTAGGATAATGAAATCCATCTCTGTGAACTATTCAAATACAAAATCCTTACACTGTACCTCACAAAACCTGTAGTGAAACCCAGGGTTGGTTCAAATTCTTCATTGTACCAGACCATATATCACATTAAATATTACTGGAAATAGTGGGCCATTGACTGAAGCTTTTAAGTTTCTTGGTAATGACACTATTTATAATGGGATAAGATCAAAAGAGAATTAATTAATCAAAAGAGAATAAATTAATTCCTCAGCTTTTATGCTGAGGAATCACTGATAAGTGACAAATGGAAGGTACACTGCCCACTGTACAAATAACAGACTCTAGTTTCCAATCATCTAATTCTAAATAAGACTCTGGGAGAAAACGGAGATAAGGAGGCAAAGATTTTAAAAAATTCTATAATGTATCAAGCCTTATTCTTTTATCCCACTTTCAGTTCCTGTGACCATTTTCCACTCCGTTGTCCCAACACCAAGGAGACATCTAATCATGAAAAACAAACTTCCTTCTATCATTTATGCATTTCACTAAAGATTACTAATACGGTAGGGGCCATCTCCAGTCATCCTGATCTATATCTTGCCACTGGAGCCAGATGGCACCAGAGAAGAAAGTAAGGATTGGTGACTTTGCACAGCCCTCCCTCCCTTAAATCCAATTCACTTGCAAGCCATCGCATCACCTTCCTGATGCCAATGAAGTCCTCTTTGAGAATGAAGGACAAACAACAACTAACAAGGTAAGAGAGGTTAATAATTACTTCCTTGCCCAATTTAAAATGTTAAAACTACCTTTAAGTAACAAGCGGATGACCACTTGTCAGGGCTATCCTGGGGGGAAATCAATACATCAGATAGGAGACTACTCTTCAAGAAGCAGCAGTATAGTGATGGGAGGGCCACTGTATTGCATGGAAGATGGACCTGTATTCAAAGTGCATCTCTTTTACAAGTTTGGGCAAGTCGTTTTCCCTCTCTGGTTCTCGGTTTCTTCACCTATAAAAACGAGGGAATTGAACTAGACCAAAGTGGCAGTCAGGAATGCATGTGACAACCTTTCCTGTTCATTAATGATCATGACAACTTGGAGAAAACAAAATCTCACCTGAGTCTTAATCTATTAACTTCAAATAGTAGGGGTTTTTTTCCATAAATATTAAAAATGAAATGCTTAAAAAATATGTATATAGATTCAGTTACTCTCAGAGGTGTGCATGTATACTTTGCAACAGCAATGTTCTTGAAAGGCTGTACTAAGGAAGTTCAGTCTTTTAAAGAATTTTTAGGGTGAATTCTTTGTAAATAATCTTTTTATAAAGCAAATGATCACCCTTACTCTATTTCATTCTGACTTTCCCAAAATTTCTCAACAGGATAATGTTCCTTTGGAGGTATGGCATATATCTTCTTCTTTGGTAGCTTTCAGGAGTTATCTCTAGAACAGTGCAAGGCATATATGGGCAGGTGATAGGTGCTAAATGGTTGATGGACCATTAGGTTTAATTAGATAAAAGTACTTATATAAAGTACTAGCACCATTTCAAATTAGGTCTACAACATTATCATTCAAGTTAAAACTGAAGAGCAAAGAAAACTTCACACACAAAAGCAACAACTGAAAGTATTTACTCAATCACCAAGATGTATATAACTGTCTGGATCAGACATCTCTCTGTAGTCTATTTCTAGAATGAACAGGACCACAATATATAGAAAGCAGCATGCGACACAGAGATTCCTGCACAAACATTCTAAAGATAAATAAGTTTACTTTAAAATTTTACAGTGAAAAATCTCAAAACATGATATTCACTAAAATGAACATTAAACAAAAATTAATCTTTTCATAAAATATGCAAAACCCCATTATTTAATGTAATGTTTTTTCTTAAGAGGAAGGCCAAATTAAGAAGGCTGACTTATTTAATAGCTCCTCATGGAACATGAAAAAGTGGGCAAAATAATAGAAAAGGGCCTAAATCAGACATCAGGATACCTAGGGTAGGGTTCTGACAGATTATGCCACTAATAAGAAGGTCCAAACAGGTGTGACCTCTAAGGTGTCTTCCCTCTTATGATAGTTTTAACATATTCTTATTAAGAACATTTCTCAGGCACAGAACATTTAGCCATTAATTTTATTTAACAATCATGTTGACATAAAGCAGTTTCCAACATATACTGTTCCTCAATAAATTAATTGTTATAGAAAACCTTGAAATAAAAAGAACACTTTGAGATTACCTACCTAAATCCTTAAGAGAAAAAAGTTCACAGCTTGGTATTAGACTATATTTTCTGAGGTTAACTTCCAATTCTAAAATGCTAGATTCACAGAAACCTACAGGGTGATGACCTGACATCTGTTACTCTAAGAATAAAGTCAGCACACACTTTACTGTGTAAGTAATACACAGTGCATTGTGTTGTTTGATTGTCCATGTATTATACTTGTATTTAATATATTAAATCTTCTTGTTTCTTTTTTTGTTTTGTTGGCTAGGCAATGGGGTTAAGTGACTTGCCCAAGGTCACACAACTAGTAAGCGTTATGTGTCTGAGGCCAGATTTGAACTCAGGTCCTCCTGAATCCAGGGCCCATGCTCTATCCACTGTACCACCCAGCTGCCCCTAAATCGTCTTGTTTCTACCACACAGGTAGGATAAGTAAGGGTTTGGGGAAGAAAAGTGTCTTCCATTTTTAGCCAACGTCAGTGTTACTGCTAACACTGCTAACAGCAATGGTGGCTCAAAAAAATCAGTGTATGGGTCAATTCTACCAGTCAATAAACATTTCAGAAGCTACTACATGCAAGACACTGTACTAAGTACTGGGGATAAAGGGACCAGTAAAAGAAATGAGGCTCTTAGTCTGATGGAGGAGATTACACACAAACAACCATGTACAAGTAAGAAATATGCAGGACAAATTTGAGATAATCAACAAAGGGAAAGAATTACTATTAAAGAGGGATTGCGAAAGGCTTCTCATAGAAGGTGGGATTTTAGCCAGGACCTGAAGGAAGCCAGAGAAACCAAGAGGCAGTATGAGAATGGAGACAATTCCAGGTACAGGGGACAGCCAGTGAAGAAGCACAGCCAGGAGAAAGAATGTCTTGTGTGAGATACAATCCAAGACCTAGGGTATAGGTCATTTAACTACTAAAGTCACCCTAAAAGGCTATTCTGGCACATGGTACAGGTACCACAAAAGGCACTTTTAACCAACTTTTTAAGACAGAGTCAGCTGAACCACTAAATACAAGGGAAAGAGACCCTGGATTACTGCCCCACTGGGGGACAAAGGAAGAATGGAGACCCTGGGATACCAAGAAGGCTGCTACCAGAACTGAAATCTGGGAAATGACTACCTGTCATATGGTAGACCTCCTTTTAAAAAAAAAAATTAATTAATCTTACTAATTCAGTTTGTACCTACCTCTGTTCACACCCTCTAAATTTCAATGTCCGGAAGCAAAGCCCTGTTTCTCTATCCTAATTATATCTCTTCTCTAAACTTTACCAATTAGTTATAAAGACTTCCTTTCAGCTGGATGAGTGGCCTAAGGTTGTTCTATGTTTGGCCTTAGAAACAATTATTTCATTTCCCTTCACTGAGCTATGCAAGGAAAATCTACTAAAATTACTGTTCAGTAACACATTATCCAAAAAATATTGGTTCATGCAAATGCATACTGATTTTTTTTAACTCAAAAATTTCGCTGAAGAATTTTATCTGTGTATAGTTTAAGTTAAAATTTGGAAGACATTCTGACTCTAATTAAAAAATTATAAACATATAAACATTTCCAAAGTCATATAACAGCCAAAAACACTACGATGATATATATAGAACAAAGGTTCTTTACCATTTTTTGTGTGTCATGGACAAACTACTTTGACTCTCTGGTTAAACCTATGGATCCTTTCTCAAAGCAGTGTTTTTAAATGTACGAATGAAATACGTAGGATTACCAAAAAAATTATAGTGAAATACAGTTATCAGAATAGTAAAAAGACAAGCTCACAGACCTCACAGATTAAGACTCCTGGAGCAGAACGACACAATGCTTGAGGAGTTTCAAATTAACAGTATTTTCCTATATGGAACAAAACTGTTTCTGTTTAGGGTTCACTATCTTTGAGTTTGAAAACAAGACCTGTGCACCTGGGTGAAAATTTGGAAAAAATATTAGAGAATGGACAGGCCCTTAGAAATCATCTAGTTCAATTACTTCAAATCAGAGTATCAGAAGAATGAAGACCAGACAGTTTGAGTGTCTAGTTCAATATCATGAAGGTAAGAAATGATCGAGTTAGTCTCTATAACACACACAACTCTGACTCCCAGTTAAGGACTCTATACAAGGTGTTTTCAATCAGTAGGCCACAGAGTTATTACAAGAGGTCTGTAAACCTAAATATTAACTAAAACACTGACATTTTTATCTTGATTTTGTTCCATCAAAATATGCAGTATGATTCAATACAATAAGCAAACTTCTGAAGACTGAGTATCTCATACACATATATTACTACTTTCCAAATGTATGTAATTTTTTTGTGATGTATAAAATAAAAACTATGAATCTGAAATTGTATCACATACTTTCACAATCAATAGACAGTACTAATGCAACTGCTCTTATGGGGGAACCACAAAATTTGATGTTAAAAAATTCTCATTCTCAAAAAAGTTGGCAATTCCCCACCTAAACCATACTGTAGTTAGATTTCATTAAATAACCAATGTCTGGACCCAATAATGCAAAAATTGATGCAGATGATATCAATATTCTGTATAGAAATATAATTTATATTTTCCATCAAAAACTCAAGTTGCTTATACTACGCCCTGTACAAAACAGTTGTCCCTAAAACCTTGAGGTTTTTTCTCTAGTGTTTTGAGGAAATAAAATTTTTAAAAAATTGTTACTGACACCAATTATAGTTCTGATGTCAATAAAACAGTATCCAAAAGTCCAAGGGAGGAAAGAGAATTGGACTGGGAGACAGAATATTCGGGTTCTAGGCCTCAGGCTCTGTCTCTGGGAGGCTCAGCTTCTTCATTTATAAAATGAAGACTCCAGGCTAGAGATCTCTAATAAAGAGTATCAAATTGTGAATTGCAGTTTGCACTATATACAGTAGCATAGTTTTTTCCAAAAATGAGTAAGCCTTTAATAGGGCTGAATTACATTAAACAGACAGCTCTTACATTTGGTAAACGACTCCTTGAAGATAAATCAAATATATTAGGTATAAAGCAAATATATATAGGAATATATACTAAGGCGGCAGAATTTTCAAATAATCCTCTCCCTGAAAGAGTTAATGTTAGTCTCTACAGTCTTGAATCTTAGTGAGTACTACAACTAAAGACATAAATTATTTGGTTACTTCTCAGTGTTATTTCTAACAACTTCTCAAATTACAAAGAGTTCAGAATCTTACAAAATGATTCTACTTATTATAAAAGCCACGTGAAAGATAACAAGAAATTCTGGGTTGTTTAAATGGCCTTCAAAGAGAAAAACAACTTAAAAGTATGGCACTATTGCAGTGCCTAGCACACAGTAGAGACTTACTAAATGCCTACTGACCGAGTGATTAGTCAAAGGAGAAAGCTACCAAAATTAGGGTCTGGTTTGTAAACAATTCTCAGTACTAGTTTAGTCTAGGGCCTTAAAAAAGAAGTTGGTTGATATTAGAACTAATTTCTCCTCTGATACTGAATAAGCCACACTAGTAATAGAGGGATTAAGAATAGGCATTTTAGTAATTTAACAATACTTATATATACATATATGTACGTGTATATATGTGAAAAATATATATGTTGCATGTATTCATATCTGCATACATACTTTATATTTGTATAACACTTTGCACACACAAAGCACTTTGACTGTATAGTCAATATATATCAAATAAGAATATAACAATTCCCATCTAAGGTTGTACATATCAAATTTCATGCATTTCCAATTTCAAACTAAGGTCCTATTTTGTTATGATGGGAAGAGGGAAAGGGGGGTATTTAATGTCCCTTTTTCCAATTCACAGCTAAACCAATGTCCAGCCAACTCACAATAGATAACTAAAAGTGTGAAAATGAAACAGATTCAAAATTCGTATCTCTGTTCTCATTAATTATATATCTGAATAAATTAATAGACTCTCAGAATTTCAAATTAATTTACTCTAAACTTCTCATTTTTATAATTGAGCTCTCTGATGCATAAGATCTAAGAATGGAAAATTACATGCTCAGCAGGGAAAAGACAGAAAAGTATCTAAGTTCAGAGGTTACAAGAATCAAAAAACCCCACAAGATACTAGAACTTTTTTCTTGAGAGACTAAGCGGTGTTGCAGAAATGGTACAGGATTAGGAGTCGGGAAACCTGTGTTGGTATCATAACTCTGCTACTAACTAGCACTGTGAGTTGGAGGAAGTTACTTCATCTCTAAAATATCTGTTTCTTCACCTGAAAATGGGGTTAATAATACCTGTCTTGCCTTTGTTCAAAGAGTTGTTTTGAGAGCCCAAAGTGATATATTATGTAAAAGTATTCCATGCTAAAAGCATGCTATGCTAAATAGCAGATAATACATAAGAGAACACTGAATCTTCCTTGTATATTTACATGTGAAATGAATTCAAAGGAAGCATCTAACTTCTAAGCTTTTGGTTCTAACAGCTATTTAAAGAGGGTCTAGTAATAACATTTGCCAAAATTCACATAAATGGTATCAATAATATGGCACTAATCCTTAAATTTTTCTTTGACATTGCAACATCCCTGAGGACTCTTAAACCTGACTGGGAAAGTTCCTACAAAATGCTATTTACAGCCTTGAATTGTTTTACCAGTAAAACTATTTTACCAGTCTTGACTTGGATAAAAGCATTGATGGCATATTCATCAAATTTGCAGATGACACAAAGCTGAGTGAGACAGCTAACATACTACATGAAAGCAGTATCCAAAAGGATCATGGTAGGCTATGTAGGATTTGGTCTAAATCTAATAAGGTGAAATTCAATAGGGATAAATGTAAATTTTTTACTTGGGTAAAAAAAAAAAACCCAAACCCCCAAAACTTCATAATTATAACATGAGGTAGGCATGGCTAGACAACACCTGTTCTGAAGAAGATGGGGGTGGGGGGTGGGGGGTGGGAAGGGCATTTAGTAGACTACAAATTCAATTCAATGAGTCAGTAGTGTGAAATGTAGCAAACAAAAAAAGTTGTAATAATGCAATCTTGGTACAGCTTTCAGGAATAGGCCCACCATAATATGACCTCATTAAACCTTGTGACATAGTTCAGAAGGATACTGATGAACCATAAAGTTAAAGAAGAGGGAAAACAGGGATGGTGAAGGAACTTGAAGGAGCCAGGGACAGTTAGCCTAGATAAGAGACTAGTGAGAAGAGGCAAGGACTTGATAGCTATCTTCAAGTATGTGAAGGCCTATAATGTGTAAGAGGGATAAGACTTGTTCTGTTTGGTCCCAAGGGACAGAACCAGGAGAGACAGACTGAACTCTCAAAGGAGAGGTGATGGTTTTCCCCTCCTTGGAGGTCTTCAAGCAGAGGCTAGATCAGAGGTGAGGGACCTGCAGCTTCGAGGCCACATGTGACCTCCCAGATGCGTGGGTGCAGCCTTTTGACTGAGTCCAAGTTTTATAGAACAAATTCTTTTACTAAGGGGATTTGTTCTATGAAGTTTGGATTCAGTCAAAGGGCTGCACCTGAGGACCTAGAAGGCCACATGTGGCCTCGAGGTCGCAGGTTCCCCCCACATGGGCTAGATGGCTACTTGTCAGATATATGGTGAATATTCCTTTCGTGTCTGGACTAGCTGGATTAGCTGGAAGGCACTTCCAGCTCTCACATTCTGTGATACTAAATATGAAGGGAAAGATCACAGGGCAGGGGACCAGGTCTGAAGACTGACCAACTTTACAGAGGGTACAATTCAGCACTACTCTGCAGGTCCATCGCCTTCACTGGACTTGCTTTTAGACCTTCCACTCTTCTCTTCCATACCAATCTCTACCTAGAGAAACTGTGGCACAAAAAAAAAGGTTCTTTTACAAGATAACCTAAGGAATCCTCCCTTCGCTTAAAGGGAACTTCGAATAAGAGCCTCAGAGGTTCCCCCCTTCTGGATCACTACTGCAAACCAAACATCCACGGCAATAAACCCTAGAGAATTTTCCAAGGGAAAAAATCCTTTCCTATTTACTATCTTAAGGAAGACAGACCAATAATAAAATAAAAGCAAGTAACTGTAAAGTTTATACAGCAACTAAGAGGAGTTTTTCTCACCGATTAGAACAGAGGTTTCAAAACATTCAATTACCTAGCAGGTCTATCAGGAGCAGAATGCCTCTTTTAATGTAAACTTTTATTACTTCCCACCTTAAGTTATTGTGACACATATAATCTGGTAACATTACCTCATGCCTGAACTATGGCAACTACTTTTTAATTAGTCTTCCTGTCTCCAGACTCTTCTTTCCTTCATACTACCACCTGATTACATTCTAGGTAAGGAATTGAGTCACAGAGGGCCCAGCCAGTATGAACTAACTGCCATGTCCAAACACTCTCGAAGCTTTCCTGCCATTGCTCATCCTGTTCCCTCTATTGGAATGCTGCTAATCTTCACTTAATGAAATCTTATCCATATTTGAAGACCCAGATGAAATGCCATCTCCAAGATGCCTTTCCTGATCACCAAACCAACCCTCCTTCCCCTATACTCTTAGATAGCATTAGGCAATACTACTTACATGGCATTTAGAACAACTACTACTCATATTTATGTAACAAAGTTTACAAATACTCCTTCCAACAACCCTTTGAGTTACACAGGACAAATAATACCTGCTTTTTAAAGGTCAGGGATATTAAGTGATGTGTCCAGGGTCTCACTGCTAATAAGTGTTGGAGACAAGATTAATAGAGTTATCACTGAAAGAGATATTAGACATTACTCAGTCTAATATCATTTTACAGATGAGGAAACTGAAGCACACATGTAATAAATAGCTGAGTTGAGATTTCAACTCTGGTCTTCTGATTTAAAATCTAGTCCTCTTTCCATTGCACCAGGATGCCCTCCCAGTCTCCCTACCTGAAGCACAGTTTTCCTATCTCAGATTGGAAATGGCTTTCTACGCAGACATAGAAATGCTATGTATTTATGTATCCCCAAAACTCTGCTCCTAACCTATCCCTAAAACACAACTACCCCTGCCCCTCTCTCCAAATAAATACAAATTCTGAAGCTATGTGCTTGCATCCTTTTTAGTCCCGCTGGCTGACATTTTAAATGTGTGTGTGTGTGTGTGTGGTGTGTGTGTGTGTGTGTGTGTGTGTGTGTGAGAGAGAGAGAGAGAGAGAGAGAGAGAGAAGAGAGTGTACACACGTATAATTTGGGAGTGCAGAAGAACTGAAATGGGAGATGGAGTGCCACGGATGAGAGACAGAGAGAAGGCCAGCTTAGACCAGAATGTAGGAAGCTGAATAATTTACAAGGAGGCTGCAAATACTGATTATTTCCCTAATTAAAAACTACTGCTACATTTTTGCTACAAATCCTAGTTGATCAAAGAGAAGATTGGTAGGGGAGGGTTATATGACTTTATTTATGTCTGAATAAAGATATTCATGTTTTAATAGTTTGTATCATTATACTTTAATAATATTAATTAAATATTAATAAAGAGTGCTTTAATGAAGTCTTCCTCTATTTTGGAAAATAGTTTGTCCAGCATAGTTATTACTTGTTCTTTAGGTATTTATTTGGTGCTTTTAAAAATGGTACCTCATTAATGGAATGTTTATTTTCTTCTTATAAAATTAGCTTATTTTATTATCTGAAGGCAGCTAGGTGGCCCAGTGGATAGAGTGCTGGTCTTTCAATTAGGAAGAGCTGCATTCAAACACAGCCTCAGACGCTTACTAGCTGTGTGACCCTAACCACCTCTATAACCTCTGCCTGTCTCAGATTTCTCATCTGTAAAATGGGGACAATAATACCATTGATAGCATTGTTGTGAGGAATAAAATATTATGTGATTATTAATATGGCATATGCATATTTATATGTGTATTATATATCATATCATTAGAATTTATTAATATATTTATATTAATATAATAAAGATAACATATGTAAAGCATATATGCAAAATATATGCAAACTTTAAAGTGTTATATAAATGCTAGCTAGTATTATTATTAACATTATTAATTATTTCTTGTTTTGTCAATTGGACTTTTGGGGGATAGGGTGGAGTAAAGCAGATCCAGATCTGTGACTACAGTGATATCAGGAATTCCTAGCAGGGAAGCTCCCTTGACATGGCATGTCCCTTGGCATGTCAGCCACTGTTCTGCAACTAGTCTCAGAGTTCAGGGTCCCGGAGCATGGAGAGGTTAAGTGATTTACCCAGAGTCACAAAGCCAGTATTTTTCTGATATAGAACCTGAATTCAGGCACTTCTGATTCTCTAGCCCTTTATCTAATATGCTTTCTACCTGGCTATTTTGCAAGTATTTATCCATTTATACTAACAGTTTTACTGGTAAGTTTATTTCTTTTGTATTCATTGTGATTTCTCCTAATTTCTGATTTTATTTTTTCCTCCTAAGTACATTTAATAGTCAATTTTATGAGTTGTTTTTTAAAAAAGTTGTTTACAATAATTCAGGTCATAGTTTTTGAGCTGAAAAACCTTCGGAGTCCATCTAGTCCAATCACTTCATTTCCTTCACCTTTCTGTAGCACAGGGAAGCTAGTATGTCTCTTTCCCAGGGTCATACAGCTAATAAGTGTGGGGCTGAGGATGTGAACCTAGGTCTTCCTAACTCCAAGTCCAGTATCATATCCACTACACTATACTGGGCCTTGTTTAACAATTCAATTTTTTAAATTGTCTTATTTAAACTGACTTATTTCAATAATTTATTTCCTCATAATTGATTTTGGTATATTAATTTGTTAATTTTCTAACTTCCTTAACCTTAAATTCATTTCTTTTCCACCCATAAGCTTTCAATGATTTAAATCTGCCTCTGCTTTTGCTGAGACCCTAAAATTTTCATATATTGCATTTATAGTTATTTTAAAATGTAATATTTTTCTATAACTTGTATTTTAACCTTACTGAAATTATTTTTTTAAAACTCCATTTAGGCCTGTATTTTTAAAAAATCCCATTTTCAATGTTGATTACCAATTGTATTGCATCATGATCCACAAACATATTTTTAAAGTTTCTGCATTTCTTGGATTATCTGTAACTTCTTTGAGATCTAGAATAAGATCACTCTGATTGCTCTGCAAAAAAAAAAATCGACCCACTGTTGAAAAAAATTTTATTTATATTTTCTTGCATGGTCATTCACAGCAGGAATCTTTCATGGTTTCCTCATTCACTGGTCATTTCTTGAAGGAATCCAAGTCACTACTATAACAGACAGAGTCCAAACCCATACAGATCTCCCAAGGGTCTGTCAAATCTCCTTCTTACTTCATTTTCCATCCCAACTCCCAAGCTTCACCTAAAAATTCCTGGTAGAAGTATAAATAAGTTTTTGAGGAAAAAAAACAACTATTCAAATAGCTAAAGTGTCTTACCAAAAGATAGAAGGACACAGAAATTTAATTAATTTTTGATGACATTTCTAAGAATATAAATGGCACAGAGGGTGAAGGCATGCATTAGTAGAAGGAGCTTCTTCATCAGAGTTCTCTATACCAGTGCAATCTCAGATCTAGTCCCTATATAGCTATCCTTTTAAAACTGCAGATGTGTGATCTGTAGGTAAGAAACACTGGCTGGTAGTCACCATATCAGATCATAGAATCCTTGTGGAAACTATAGCTGTTACTTCTCCCCATATTTCTTCTGACTGCTAAGACTTCCTCTGGACACATGTAAAGCTGGAAGTTTCCCAAAGGGAGGCCCTAGAAACCATGCCTTCAATTCAACAAACATTTACTAAGCACCTATCATGCTCTGAGGACATTAAGGAAAAATTAATGTCCCTTCTCTCAAGGAACTTATGCTCTATCTACTGCAGAGAAATACATATATATAAATATTTGACTAACACTACCTCCCTCAGCTTCCTCTCCCCTTTGATCCAAAGGCTTGACAGTGGAGTACCAACCCTCCCAATGCCTACCTTTACAGAGGGCAGAAACTTGCTCACTCCACTCTGCACCTGCTACTCTGCCTGTTTTCACCTCCACAGAATAAGATGCCCCCTTGCCAGGTATCCTCTGGTCTCTACCCCCTTCCCCTTCCTGCCTCCTTTTGTATGTTGTCTCCCCCTTATTAGGCTGTAAGCTCTTTCAGGGCAGGGACTATCTTTTTATTAACTGTATCTCCAGCACTTAGTACAGTGCCTGGCACAGAGCAGGCATTTATATTTATTGGATTGGATTGGATAAATATATAATATATGCAAAGTAACTGAGAAGAGAGACTCTGCCTTCATTTCCTGACCCCATTAAATTGAAGACATTTTCTCCACAGGCTTGCAACATTAATCTTAATCTTGACTGGTTAGCACATCTTATGACACGAGGAGATCACAGAACCTATCTGCCAAAGAAACTGCTTATTTACAACCCGATGTTTAGAGTTTTGGAAGGAACATTAGCTATGATTTAGTCCAATCCTCTCATTTTACAGATTAAAACAACAACAACAAAAACAGATCCCATAAGGTCATCCAAAGTCAGACTACTAGTTTAGTGATAGATCTGAGCCTTCTAAGGACAAGCCCAATTTTCACCTGATGACTTGAGGGAATACTTAGCTCCTAATACTTACAGTTAAAACATTTCCAATCATCCTTTATCAAGAGTCACATGACTACAGTATTCTCTCTAGGGCATACCTGCCCATCTGTGGAGTATCTGGTCTAGATATGGCCACAACTCAGGAAACAATTGAATTCTATATATTCTTCTCCAAGCAGGAATCACAGGGACCTAAAACAAAAACCAACAAGATGCAGAAATCTCTCAAATTCTGGAGGATTCTCAATTGTCTTCAGATGCTAATTATAATTAGCCTTTGGCTTTTCTCCTCTACCCAAAATGTATAAGCATGTGGTAGTGTGGAGGGAGGAAGGTACTCCATGGTTGTTATTCAACTCAGCCCTGGACTAAGAATTTGAGGACAAGTTTCCACCTCCATTTCTCCCAGCTATGGGGGGTTCTTTTCTAGTTTTACCTTTCACTGGGGTTACCAGGAAGTAAATCTCCATACCTTTAGTAATAAAAACTTCAAATTTGGAATTTTTAAACTTTGAGGGCTCCACATAAAATACTCCAATAACAAAAACTAGAGATTTTAAAGAGATGTAGGCTACTACTGAACACTATCGCTCGAGAACCAAATATCTGGCATAGGTGATGCCCACTTGTGAATTATCATTTGATGTCATTTGTGATTCTCCACTAAGGAAGTCAATGTACTAAGTATGTAGACACCAAAACAAAACAGTACTTATTCTCCAAGAACTTACATTCTATTAACCAGCATTTACACTTAGGTAAAATACAACTTATATAAAAAAAATAATGGAAAGGGAATCAAAGTAAATGTCTCAAGAGCTAGCACTTCAGCTGAGCTTTAAATGGAGGGAGGGTAAAGATTCTAAGAAACGGAAGTGAGGAGAAGTAAATTCTAGACATAGGGAATAACCTGTGTGAAGGCTCAAGAGACTGCATGTCTCATAGGAGAAACAGCAAATGGGCCAGTTTGGGGAAAAGCCACTGGAACTTTTTGACCAAGAAAGTGACATATTCTGTCTATGCTTTAGGAATACCTAGTTGGCAGCTTCATGAAAGATGACCTTAAGAAGACAGAACTTTGAGGCAAGGAGACCAGTTAGGAGGATACTGAAATAATCCAGGGGAGGGGCAAAAGAGACAGATGTTGGAAATATAGTGGAAGTAAAACCAACAAGACTTAGTAACCATGGATGAGTAGGAAAAGAAGAGATGAGAATAACTCCTAGGTTATAAATCCAGGTGAAGAGAAAGGCAATGATACCCTTGAAAAAAATAGGGAAGCCAAAGAGAAAGGTGAGTTCAGGCAATGAATCATTTTGATCATGTTGAGTTTGAGATGTCTATAGGATATCCACTTCAAAATGTCCAGACAATAGTTGGTGATTCTGTCCTGCAACTCAGGAGAAAGACTATGGTTGGACATAAATCTGGGAGTTATTTGTGTAGAGACAAGTTCCATGAACTCATGGAAACTGATGAGATTACCAAAAGGATAAATTCTTTATCTAAAAGAGAAGAAAGTCCAGGTCAAAACATTGAGGGACACCACTGAATTTCCAACAAAGGGGAAGGGCAGAGAGGTAGGAGGAAAACCAAGAGAAATCATCGTCTTGAAAGCCTAGAGAAGAAAAAATAAGAAGGTGATCTACAGAGTCAAAAGCTACAGAGAGGTCAGGAAAGATAAGGATTTTTTGAAAAGCCAGCAGATTTGGGAATTAAGAGCTTATCCCCTAGTCCCTTTCAGTGTTCACTTTCAAAGACCATCTAGGTGTGCTGAAAATCAGCATATCAAAGCAAGAGCTAGGTGGGTTTTAGGATAATCTATGCAATTTGGTAGAGCATCCCTCAGCAGAGTGTTAAATAAGTATCCAGGACTAGAAAGACAGACCCTGGAAACAAAGAAGTCAGGCTGGCTCTGTTTCTTTTTTCTTCCAGTTAAATTTCTTGAGAGAGAAGTACATTTTAATATTTAATCCTATGTCATTAAAAAAAATCCTTATCTCTGTCTCTTAGAACCCAAGTTCTAAGACTTCCTCAAAGTTCAACTCAGGCGCTATCTCATCAGATAAGTAAATAGGAAGTCTTCCCAGATGCCCCTGTTGTATTTTACTCCCTTTCCTCAAATTATTTTGCATTTGCTTTTCAATCAATCAATTAAACATTTATTAAGCACCTATGTAACAGCCACTGTGCTAAGTGCTTTTATGTTTACATGCTGCATGTTATTCGGCAGAATAAGAGCAGAGGTAGTTTTTCATTTTTGTTACTATATCCCCAGTGCCTTGTGCATAGCAGGCAGTTAATAAGTTTCGGTTCAACTTAATGAAACTGAACTGGATATCCAATATAGAGGTAAGATGAGTTAATCACAACAGCCTTGTCATTTCTTTCCCCATACATTCTCTGAACTTTTATTTATTTATTTATTTTTAAGCAAAAACATTAATTCAAGTATGTTCCTACTAGGAAGGAAAGGAATCCTATATGAAAGATATGATTAAAATTCCAAATTTCCCCAATGTCATTCTATTTTAGATTGCTTAATCTTTTAAAACACATACCTTACTCAGTATCAGTACATTTATTTTCCAGCCAAAGGGTGATTAAAAAAAAAAAAACTCAGGGGGCAGCTAGGTGGCGCACTGGATATAGCTCTGGCCTTGGAGGCAGGAGGACCTGAGTTCAAATACCGCCTCAGACACTGGACACTGTGTGACCCTGGGCAAGTCACTTAACCCCAATTGTCTCACCACCCCGCCCCCCCCAAAAACCAGAAAACAACAACTCAGTATTAGGAAAAATGTGCTAAAAGACAACATCAAATTACTAAAGGCTGATAGGAAAAAAATAATTTGAAAGTTACTTCTATTGAACACTCAATAAACGTGAGTACATTCAAAAGAAAGAGGCAATGCCAGATCTGCAGTTAAGGAACAACAATTGTATATACCGTTTTGGTTACACAGTACAAGCTCTGTACCAACATAGGGTGGGGAGCCTGTGAGAAATGGGAGGTACGGGGAACATACCTACTCCCTAATCTATTAGCAGGGCTGCAGTGATTTACTATTGTGTAAGCTAATCTTAAAAAAGATAGGCCTAAACCCACACCTCAGAAGTCTACACAGTGGGGGAAGTTCTACAAAATCAGTAAACAATTACAAAATCCAGGGACTGTCACTAGTTCCCTCACATATATGTACAGAAAACCATTATCATAAGCACAAAATATTACTTCAGTTGTCAAGCAGGTCTTTACAAATCAGTCACAGAAACCAAGGCTCAGAAAGGTTGGATGACTTGCCCAAGGTCATACAAACTAGTCAAGGGCAGAGCTGCAACTAGAATCAGATTTCTTTCTACTGGACTCCCAACACTGCCTCTCAGATGGAAATAAACTGTAAGTCATTATGTAATACTCACCTATAATCCTGATTCCTAAGCATTCTGTACTAAATGAATTTTTCTGAGCTAGCCCTAAGTAATTCAACCTTTATGCTATTATTGTAGTTAAGTCCACATTTCAAATGAACAGAAAAATTTCCTAACGCAAACGGAGAAAAGGCCTTTGATGACACAAATGTTGCTCAAGGTCCTAGGAGGGGCTCAATCAATTATTATTTATTGAATTTCAGAAATATGTCACCTTGAAACAATGTAAAAAAGTCCCTGTCATTCAACTGTCCACAGATAAACAGATCACCTAAAATGACAGGATGAAGGCCATCTAATCAAAAAGTTTAGATCTATCTTCACAAATACTCATTATACAAGTAGGCACCACAGGAGATACAAAGAATGAGAATGGCTCAAGAAGTTTACAGTCTAGCTGGGGAGATAAAGGATAAACAAGCAAACAAATAAATATGGCATAAACACACAAAAAAGGTCAAACAATAGGACATAACTAACTGTCAAATGAGTAGTAAAAAACCATGAATGAAGAAATAACTATGAATCAGACAGGGCAAATATGTTCCCCATCTAGCTGAATGACTTCCCTTCTTATCTGGTCTGAAAAAAAGTACAGCTAAACATCAATGTGTTACTGATATCACAGTCCAAAAGTCACATGGTTTCTAAGCTTGTGAGAAAAAAAAAGCTAAGTATTTACAGACTTTTAAAAAACCCTTCAGACTATGCTGATATGCTAAATTATAACGGCTTTCAAGAGTCTTATTAACGCTGTCCAATAAAAGACGAACTTGGCTCTCAAATTCTATCTTACCTCTAGCCTTAGTGTTGTTGTTTACAGAGCTCAAACACACCCAAACAGAACTACACTCAAAAGTTAGCAGCCTCTTCTTCATACACCCCGGTCCTGCCATAACTGGAGTAAAAACTGTGTTCTGTGATAACATACTTTCCATTCTCAGACTTAATTCTAGTATTTAAAGTGTTTATTGTGTCAGTGGCTCTCAAACAGAAAAATCCTCTAACTCTGGAGTGAGGATGAATTCAGTAAGTGTTATACTAAGCTTTTTGTTTTCTTGCTCATAATCTTAAAAGAATCACATATATTTTAAAATACAAATTGTATATTTCTGAGGATATTTCTAACATTTTCCCAGCTTTAGATAAAAATTTTAAAACATATCACCATCAGTTCAATTACTCGATATCTGATAAAATCCATAAAACTTTCTCAAAATTTCTATAACCTGCTGGACCAAACACAAATTTCTGAAATCTGCTGACTAGACACATCTATTTAGATCAGTTAGGTTGACTATACTCTGAAATCCAACAAATACATCAACAACTTAGGATATCACAAGTTTTCAAGGAAAAAAAAAGGATAGTTATTTTATTTTGAACATGGTATTCCTAAAGACAATGTAAACTTGAACTAGTTAATTAACCTAAAGACTTCCTAAGGCTTTATGTTTTCTTTAGCTCATAAGTACCAAATAGGTAATTGTTTTATTTATGCCAATAAATTTCCCCTTTGACTGATACTTAACTCAAATTCAGTCATCATCACATACACATTAAGGTACAAATATATTTCTTAGAGACTAAATAATAGTAAAAAACAAAAAAAAATTAATTTCTTTAGTTTTCCTCAGTTTACCCACTTTTTATTAAAATGTGACATTTTCCTCTCATAGTCACATTTATTTCTAGTAGCAGCCCTTTTCTCCGCACTGAAACTGTGAATAACGGCAATGTTAAGAGAGTCCAGAACAAGAAAAAGGAGGGGAAAAAAAACCCTGAGATTTTCCCCAAACCTCTTTGTGTTACTTTCAGGCATTAGCAAAATAAATGCCTTTTGCTCTTCAACAATGCCCATAGGGAGGTCTGTCCATAAATTATCTTGAATAAAAATAGATTAATATTAAGGAAACCATATATAATTAGTCTCAAGCCAACTTTTTGTTATTCACAGAGAATGAATGTCCTTATTGTTTAGGAAAATTCAAGTTTATCGGACATAACTCAAAAACGCCTGTTATTTTTGATGCGAAAATACCGGAGGGGGTTTTCTAAATATCTAGAGATGCTTCACACAACTAAAATGTCAAGCTGCTCTCTACATCAAGAGAGATGACTGATTTTTCCTCTCACTTTTCTTTTTATACTCGACACTCTCATTACTGCAGTGAAAAAAGTAACTGCATCTCTCATCTGTAGCACAGTGTACAAGAGAATAAATGTAAAGTTTCTATGATAGGTGTGGGAAAATTAAGTTGTACTGTTCTCCTTCTAGATATTCTCTCCTATGGGGACAGAATACCTTCCAGTACAATGTCACAAGGGGAACAGAGAAAGAAAAGGAATAAGCATTTATATAGTGTCTACTACGTGCCAGGCATTGTGCTGAGCACTTTTTACAAATGTTATCTCACTTGATTTTAATAAATTACATGTTTTAAAAAAGAGGCTTCAGAAGGCCAAGAACCTTTTTATTCCTTTGGTGATATTTAGCAAGTATTACAAAAACATCAATATCTTATTCTTTTTTCCCCATGATCAGCTCTGAAGCCTCATTTCATTTTTCTACTGACTTCAAATTGATGCGTTAGTGATAAAAATTTTACCATTTTGTTTTAAGTCCATTCGCCATGTTTTGTTTTGTCTTCTCAAGCATGAAATTTTAGGGCACATTTGAATGCTATTCTCCAAAAATGAATCTTCAATAGTATTTTGTATATTTTCAAAGAAGCATCTCACAGCCTCCGTTTTGGCCATAACTGAATCCAATAGTACATTTATCTTTATAATAGTAAGCTAATAGGCCACAAAACCAAAATCATTCTTAGAGAACAGTCCAAGACTATACAACTTCATAGGGACTTTTAATGTCCTGAATCTATGTACAAAAAGCAGGGTGAAAAGTTAAACTATTTAGTGTACCAAGATTTGATAACAGCTTTCAAACAAGGTATTCAATACCTAATGGTCAAGATCAAATAAAAATTTCCTTCAAACAATAATCTTTTTAAAACTTCAAACAAAAACTGGGAAAATTTTAGTAATCTTTTCACTCATCTGTCACACTTTTAAAATATGCTATAATTTGTAGTGATAAGAACTTACTTCCAAATTCTTCCAACTCAGACTACAGAACTTGCTAGCAAAAGATCACTATTAAACACAATTATCCCACCATCTGTACTTACAAAAAGGGCAGCACGAAAATAAACAGAAAAATTCTCTAACAGTAAGGGGGGGGGAGAAAGATTCGGGAAAAGAGACAAAGTAAAGAAAACTAGATAAGTAGTTTTGAGTAGAATTTTTAATTTTTAAACACAAACCTGATTTTATAAAAAAAAAATTCGATTCTACACTTGCATTCCTTGCCAGAACAAAAGTTAGCATATTCTACCTTACACATATCAGAAGTACAATGTGAAAAACTTAATCCAAAGACAAAGCAGCCCTGGAGAAAATAACAATTGCGCAACAGATCAACAGCTCCAACTTGTCCCTGGCCTTCAGCATTGTAAAGACTGGCACGCTATAAAGCACAAAGGGGCCAATCTAGGGCAGCTGTGACAAACAACAGATAACTTTCACTGAAGCTAGAAAAATGCATTCAGATAAGCTCCACCGAGGCAAGAAAGAAGCACAAATTTTAAGATATTGGAGCTGGGGGTGTTTGGATGCCTGTGATTTGAAGAATATATAACATTTCCAACATTCCCAAGTTTTGCAGAAGAGGAAAGGGGAGAGGAGGGGAAAGAAGCAAGATCAACTGAACTCAGAATTCCCAATTCTCTTTCCGACGATAAGCAGCAAATAAATGGCTCTTCTGAACTTCATCGGATGCAGAATCCAAGCCGTGCTCTATCTTCTATCTTGGTGCACGCCTGGGTACCACTGTCAGGGACACATTATTATGCTTTTTGACAGCTTCATGGTCTCTCGGGGCGATCTAGGTCACTCTAGAAGCACAAAGCTAACTTGAGTCTTTTAAAAATTTGTTTTTCTCCGTAACCTAGAAATTACTAGTGGGAGGGGTGAGCATGGGGAAAAACAACCCTTTCCCTTCCCTGGCTCCGCGATGCAGTAACTGGAGGGGCGGAGGTGGGAGGACAGGCTACAGAGGAATCTCCATGGAAGCCTCGGCTTCCAAGCCAAGCGAGTGCCCCGCACCAGGGGGCCCGTCCACTCCTCGCAGACCAGAGGGGTCCGAGTCCTGCCCGTACCTCATCCTCCCCCTGGTGACTAAGCACGCAGGCTTCGAGGCCAGGGAGAGCAGCTCAGGATTGGAAGGGTGAAGGGACGAAGGACGCCAGAAGCCCGAGCGGGCCCCGGAGGCGCCCAGGGAGCTTCTCCTCTCGTGACAACCAGACCCCCAACCCCCTTCCACGGGGCCGATGGAAGTGACCAGCGACGCCTCCTCACCCCACACCCGCAGCCGCGCAGCCGCAGTGCGGAGACCCGGGCAAGGGCTCCCGGAAGAGTCCGCGGGGGCGGGAACAGCTGTTGTCACCCCCCACCCCCCCACCCCTCCAGAGCTGGGAATCCCCGCCCCCTCCCGCACCTCCCCTTCCTCCTCCCGCAGGAAAGGAGCCCGGGTGCAAGGGGCCGGCGCCACGCTCGTGACAGGCAGAGCCGGGGGGAGCTGCCCGCCTCCCCCGCCCTGCAGCCACTGCTTCCTGGGGACTTCCCCTCTTCATCCCCCTTGGACGCCATCCTCAATCTCTCCCCCTCCATTCTCTCCCGAGAATGAGGGAGGAGGGTGTTGTTTTTTTTCCTTTAATCCCAGACTCCTCCGCGACCCTGGCCCTACCCGCTGTCCCCTCTCGCCGATGGACTGTCCAGAGAAGAGAGAGGGAAGGAGGTTGTCCCTCTTCGCCCCCCTCCCCGTCCCTGTTCCCGTAGGCGTGACGTCTTACCCCCTCCCCCGCCCTGCTCCCAGAGGCGTGACGTCCGCCCCACCTCCCCCAGCCCAGCTCTCATGTGCGTGACGTCTGTCTCTCCCCCCCCCGCCCTTCGCCGGTCCCGGAGGTGCCGGCAGCAGCACCTGTTGCGATGGGGGTAGCTCCAAGTCTATCATGTTGAGCTTCCGACCCCTGCGTTGGGGCTTCCCGGCCGGAGTCCTTTCTCTCTGCTCCCGAGGCACTGTGAGGAGAAGGAAGGTGCAGCGGCGGGGCAGCGTGGAAGCGGCTTCTCCTGGCAGTTCACTGTATTCCACCCAAGGGCCGAGACTCCCCGACACAGCCCCAGCAACGCCCCGCCTCCCGACCGCCCGGAGGGGCGGGGAAACGTGTGACCACGCCCACAAGGCTGGCCGCTTCCTCCTGGCTCCTCCTCCTCCAAAAAATCCCCCGCCCCTGCCCCTGCCGACTTCCTGTGGGATTGGGATGGGGAGTTGGGTTGGGGCTTGCGTCGGCGTCACTGCGAGGGAGTACTCCGCCGGGGGGCGGCGGGGAGGGACGGGGAAATGAAGTATTGAGAGCTTTTATTTATAACCCCCTCCAACCCAGTCGGGGGCGGGGGGCGGGGGGCGGGGGGGGGGAAACGGAGAGGTGCCCCTCTTAAAGCCCACGGCTGACCCTAAGAACCGTAGATTTATAGTTGGAAGGAATCTTAGAAGTCATCTCGTACAACTTCGTCATTTTACAGATAAGGAAACTGAGGCCCAGGGAAATTTAAGTGATTTGCCCAAAATCATACATGATAGTAAGGTGCAGGAGAAGGATTTGACCTCTGGTCTCCCGATTCCAAAACCAGG
This sequence comes from Phascolarctos cinereus, assembly GCF_003287225.1. NCBI lineage: Eukaryota > Metazoa > Chordata > Mammalia > Diprotodontia > Phascolarctidae > Phascolarctos > Phascolarctos cinereus. The sequence goes on along the minus strand of NW_027556098.1, from coordinate 210,811,153 downwards.
AGTTGAACCCGGGTATTCCCACTCCAAAGCCACGGTTTGAATCCGGGTCCCCTGACAGCAAAAACAGGATTTGAATCCGGGTCTCCCAACTCCAAAGGACCCTAGACTCTCACCCCGTGTGTTCGTTTCCTGCACGTGCGTATTTTAAGACAAAACACAAAACCATTTCTCCCTGCGTGTGTTTTAAAACTGTAGTATGTATGTGTCCCTTAAATCGAATAAAACCATTTTTGTCCTTACCTCCCTCCTCCCAACGAGATTGCCTGATGTTCAAAGCTGGGCACTTGGAAGCATAGTGCATGCTGCTATCTCACCGACCTGGCAAAGACTGTGGTGCTATAAGGGAGGCTGGCTCAAAGTCGGAGGGCCCTGCTCAATTTTATCTCTGCCTACCGCACCTACTCCAGGCTCAGGCGCCAGCAAAGAAGAACAAGGACAAAAGCTGCAGTCTAGCAAGCACACACCTTTTCCTCACTTTCCCACCCTCTGCTCCCGGTGAACTCTGTTAATTCAGTGAAAATGTAATCTGCAGTAGGAAGTTCTGGAACCACTCTGGGACTTTGGAGTTATGCCCCCTCTCTGTTTGCCTATGCCCCAAATTGCCCTCCTATTTACTTTCTCCAGCTCTTTAGCAACATTGCTAGGGATAGCACTCCAAGGTTGGTTAGAAAAGTCCTCTTGGGATTGAAGTTGACACTGTTCATCTTGGGCTTTGAAAAACTGAAAAGCCCCTCTCCCACCCCAAGTCCCATCATACAGCACTGAGCTGTTGTACCAGGTATAATCCTTCTGAAAAGTGGTAAAAGCCTCAGAGGGTAAAAGGGACTGTGAAACCCTGGAGTATGTTATTCCAGAAATACTGAAGATTTTTAAAAGAAAGAGATGAGTATCAACAGGTAGTTTTCTAGAACTAGAAGGGTTCCAAAGGCCTTAGAACTAGATCTTACAGATGAGAAAGCTGAGACCCAGAGAATTTATGTGATCTAGCATTCTCTCTGGATCTAAGAACCTTTCTATCTGTTTCATAAGTTCAGCTTTTGATTTCTAGCTTTTAAAGACTGTTAGAAATTAGGCAACATACAGATGAAGAATCCTTGTACTTAAGTGAAAAATGGACTAGATGTAGTAGTTCTCAACCTGTAGGATGTTATTACTGTAGAGGGTCTATCTCATGAAATTACTCTTCAGTATAATAAATAAATATAGTTTTTATAAACTGAAAAATGTCACATTTGGGTTCCTGTTTTTCAGATGTATGTAGATGTGATTAATAAAATACAAGTTCACTTAAAAAGCATTACTTAATTTTTAATAGCTTTTTGTTATGTAATTTCTCAGTCATTGGATACCAAATAGTACAGCAATCACCCCTAGGTCCAGGAAACTTTTTTTTAATGTTGAAAAGGAATATATACATACTAAAAAGTGTTGGTAGCCAACAGACTAGATGATAGAAGATTTTATGAACCCATGAGTTTCTATGTTAGGTACTGTGGTAGATAAAAATCAAAACCTAGGGGGGAGCCAAGATGGCGGAGTGAAAGAAGTGACTTGCTTGAGCTCTACTCCAAACCCCTCCAAATACTCATAAAAAATGGCTCTAAACAAATTCTGAAGCAGCAGAACCCACAAAAAGGCAGAGTGAAACAAATTTCCAGCCCAAGACAACCTGGATGATTGATCAGAAAGTTGTACCTCACCGGGCTGGGTGGGCAGCGCAGCGCGGTGTGGGCGAACCTGGAGCAGGCCTCAGAGGACTGAATCTCGGGCAGCTGTGGAGGTTTCCAGACTCCTCAATCCATGAATGCCAAAGACAACTTAGAAGGTCAGTGGGAAAAGTGTGTTTCTCTTGGTGCAGAGACAGGAAGGTGGGATTTCAGCTCCATTCCCCAAGAGCGTGGCCCGGGGGGGGGGCAGCTGCTTCAGAGCTTCCGGCCCACAGACTGAGGGGGAATCCAGTGGCTGAACAGAGAGGGACTGAAGGGACCTCTCTGCCAGTGCTGAGGCAGGAATCTCTTGCTTTGCCCGTGTTTGGATCTGGGTCACAGTTCTGGGCAGCAGTGCTGGGGTGAGGAGGAGCGCTGGCGTGGTGGAGCTTGTAGTAGCTGTGGAGAGGAACCCCTCCTCACAGTTACAGGACAGAAAGGAATACTTGTGGTCACAGGCCAGGAAAGGAGTAAACACCTCGCCTCTTATCATACCACCTTGGAAGAACTGAAAATTTACAGGTCCCTACAAGTATCTCTGAAAACAGCTATACAAACCCCTGAAGCTTGGGACAATACATTCTCCACATTGGAAGCAGACTCTTACCTTAACAAAGAGTTTAAAACTCAAGTAATTGGCTGGGATCATGAGCAAGCAGTGCAAAAAAGTCAGACCATAGAATCTTACTTTGGTGAAAAAGAAGATCAAAATATACAACCAGAAGAAGACAACAAAGTCAAAGCTCCTACATCCAAAGCCTCCAAGAAAAATATGAATCAGTCCCAGGCCTTGGAAGAGCTCAAAAGGGATTTTGAGAAGCAAGTAAGAAAAGGAGAGGAAAAACTGGGAAGAGAAATGAGAGTGATGCAAGAAAATCATGAAAAACAAGTCAACAGCTTGCTAAAGGAGACCCAAAAAATACTGAAGAAAATAACACCTTAAAAAATAGCCTAACCCAAATGGCAAAAGAGGTCCAAAAAGCCAATGAGGAGAAAATGCCCTAAAAAGCAAAATTGGCCAAATGGAAAAGGAAGTCCAAAAGATTACTGAAGAAAATACTTCCTTAAAAATTAGAATAGAGCAATTGGAAGATAGTGACTTTATGAGAAATCAAGACACTGTAAAACAAATCCAAAAGAATGAAAAATTAGAAAACAATGTGAAATATTCATTGGAAAAAAACTGACCTGGAAAATAGATCCAGGAGAGAGAATTTAAAAATTATTGGACTATCTGAAAGCCATGATCAAAAAAAGAGCCTAGACATCATCTTTCAAGAAATTATCAAGGAAAACTGCCCTGATATTTAGAACCAGAGGGCAAAATAGAAATTGAAAGAATCCACAGATCTCCTCCTGAAAGAGATCCCCAAAGGAAAACTCCTAGGAATATTATAGCCAAATTCCAGAGTTCCCAGGTCAAGGAGAAAATATTACAAGCTGCCAGAAGGAAACAATTCAAGTACTGTGGAAACACAATCAGGATAACACAAGATTTAGCAGCTTCTACATTAAAGGACCACAGGGCATGGAATATAATATTCCGGAGGGCAAAGGAGATAGGATTACAACCAAGAATCACCTACCCAGCAAAACTGAGTATAATCCTTCAGGGAAAAAATGGTCATTCAGTGAAATAGAGGACTTTCAAGCATTCTTGATGAAAAGACCAGAGCTGAATAGAAAATTTGACTTTCAAATACAGGACTCAAGTGGAACATGAAGAGGTAAACAGGAAAGAGAAATCATAAGAGACTTATTAAGATTGAACTGTTTACATTCCTGCATGGAAAGATGATATTTATAACTCATGAGACCTTTGTCAGTATTAGGGTAGTTGGAGGAAAAAAATTATATGTATGTATATGTAGATAGATAGATAGAAGAGGGCACAGGGTGAGTTGAAGATTAAGGGGTCATATCTGGAGAATAAAATTAAGGGATGAGAGAGGATTATACTCAGAGAAGAAGAAAGGGAGAGGTAGAATGGGGTAAATTATCTCACAAAAAAAAACAGAAAAGAAAAGTCTCTTACAGTGGAGGGGAAACTGGGGAAGGTGAGAGGGAATGAGTGAATCTTATTCTCATAGGATTTGGCTTAAGGAGGGAATAACATACACATTCAATTGGGTATGGAAATCTGTCTTACCCTACAGGAAAATAGGGGGAGAAGGGGACAAGAGAGCAGGGGGATGATAGAGAGGAGGGCAGATTGGGAAAGGGGATAATCAGAAGTAAATACTTCTGAGGAGGGACAGGGTCAAAAGAGAGAATAGAATAAATGGGAGGGCAGGATAGGATTAAGGGAAATAGAGTTAATTTTTCACAACATGTCTACTATGGAAGTGTTTTGCATAACTGCACATGTACAACCTATATTGAGTTGCTTGCCTTTTCAATGAGGGTGGGTGGGAGGGAGGAAGAGAGAAAATTTGAAACCTAAAGTTTTAAAAACATATGTTTAAAAAAAATGTTTTCACATGCTACTGGGAAATAAGAAATACAGGAAATGGGGTACAGAAGTCTATCCTGCCCTACAGGAAAATAGAAGGGGAAGGGGATAAGAGAAGGGGAGAGAGATAGAAAAGAGGACAGACTAGGGGAAGGGATATTCAGAATGCATGCCATCTTGGGGTGGGGGAGGGGGAGATGGGTGAAAATTTGGAATTCAAAAACTTGTGGGAGTGAATGTTGAGAACTAAAAATAAATAAATTCATATTAAAAAAATAAAAATAAAAACCTATAGTCTAGCAAGGGAGAGAAAAAAACTCTGCATACAAGTATAAAAAGGCCAGAGAACGAGGTCAAGGGAAAAGACAAGAGTCAACAGTCTTTTAGATTTCTCTAGCCAATCTAGCCATTTCTACTTTATACAGAACAGAAGAGCTGGTGGGTAAAGCAGTTTGGTCTTCACCAAAGTGTTTCTCAATCCTTTCTGTCTTGAGGAGCTAGACCCCTGGGGAGACTTACCTCAGCATAATCCTACAGAAACCTAAGAACTGACTTGGGTTTTTGACCATTTTGATCAACTGAATTGAGAGATCCAGAAAAGCCAGAAGTCAGCAGTAAAGTTCAGAGAATAAAAGAGAATCACTTAAAAGACTTTGAAGGCAAACTTCCTATCAGCCTAGGCCCTTGTCCCTTTGGTGGCAGTCTGGGTAAAAAGAAGAGAGTTTCCACACTGACTATTGACTGAGGATCCTAGCTGAAAACAAAAACAAATAAAAAAACTTCATAGCTATTGGCAAACACCGTTGACTAAGAATGAGGTGTAGTCCTTCCTGCTTAGGAGAGTATGCTAATCCCAACACCTTCAGTAAATGAAGAACTGAATTGAGTAGGTGGCTCTGAAGATAGCATTTAAGCTGAAGACTATAGCTAGAAATAATAATAATAATAAATAGCATTTATATAGCGCCTACTATGGGCCAGGCTCTATACTAAGCACTTTACAAAAATTATCTCATTTGATCTTCATGACAAGACCCTATTTTACAGTGGAGGAAACTGAGATAAACAGATATAAGTGACTTGCTCAAGTTCATCCATCTAATAAGCATCTGAGGTTGAATTTGAACTCAGGACTTCCTGACTCCTGGCCCAGCTGCCTCAGACTTATGTACTGAAGGAAGCTGAAATAGTAGTAGGCTGATAGATCAGATTGAAGGAGGTAGGGAATATCCTTTTCAGGAGAGAGGCTTATTAGCTAATTATAGTACCCTACCATGGCAGAGGTGACTAAAAGATCTGGTGAAAGAACTGTAACAACAGCATCTCTAGAAAATATTGTACAGAATAGATAATACACAGCTAGACAGTACAGTAGATAGAGTGCTAGACTTGGGGGCAGGACAACCTGAGTTCAAATCCAGCCTGAGACACTAGGTGAACTTAGGGAAGTAATTTAACCTCTACCTCAGTTTCCTTTTCTGTAAAATGGTAATAATAATAATAGCACCTACCTTCCAGGTTGTTGTGAGAATCAAATAAGATAACATATTAAGTGCTTTGCAAACCATAAAGCACTATGTGTGTGTGTATATATATATATATATATACATATATATGTGTATATATGTATATATATACATATATATATACATATAGATGTGTATATATGTGTATATATATATATATACATATATACACACATACACCTATGTATGTAGAAAATTTAGAGAGAGATATGCTACTTATTATTAGGTGAATCTGAAAATAATCAGTTGACATTACCTGGATCAGAGAAAAATGCCTTTTGAGGAAGCAAAGAAAAGCAATATCAGTAGGAGATAGCAACTATTCAGTGTGAGAGTCATGAGTTAACTCTTCATAATTATACTCTGGTCACATTTATTTTCTACTTGTGCATCCCTTCATATAGGTTTTGTGTCCACATATGTTCCCTATGTTTTACAGTGACTCCTTATGGACTCCAAGATCAAATACAAAATTGCTGTGTTTACCATTCCAAGTCCTTCATAACCTGCCCCTCCCACCTTTCTAGCCTTTTTACACTTTATATCATCCCCACCACCTATATTTTATGATTCAGTGACACTGGCCTCTTTGCTCTTCCTCAAACAAGATTCTCCATCTTCCAACTCAGGGCATTTCCCTCGTCTCTCGTCTCCTGGCTTTTCTGGCTTCCTTTAAATCCCAGCTACTGATCTTCCTAAAGAACAAATCTCACCATGTCTCCCTCCATCTCCTCTCTTAATAAACTCTCCATTACCTCCAGGATCAAATATGAAATCTCACTGTCATTTAATTAAATTTGTTTATGCTGTTATTTAATTAAACTACCTTTGTTATTAATTGTTACTGTGGCCGACTGGTAAAAAGTCACTGGGAGCTTACAAACTATTGTTTGGAAAGAATTTTGCAGAGGTGTGCTGGTAAAGGTTTAATAATCAATTCTCTGAAAAAATATACACACAACACACTTCATGTTTAATCTGCATTATTAACATTTTCTCCATCACTTTAAGTCTAGAAAATCAATAAAACACAAGCTCTGGTTTGTAGTGTTTGCCAATTTCTAGGAGTAAATGTTCACACTGAAAATTTACCAGCTGGCTCTCACTGCTGATACCAGCTGGCTCCTGGGCAGCTCTGATTTTGGCTCAATATTCAAGTGATTATAATACAAAGCAGAAAGTGATCATAAGAAAGGAATGACAGGGGCAACTAGGTGGTGCAGTGGATAGAGCACTGGCCTGGCAGTCAGAAGGACCTGGGTTCAAATGCGACCTCAGACCAAACACTTGACACACTTGCTAGCTGTGTGAACCTGGGCAAGTCACTTAACCCCAATTGCCTAAAAAGAAAGAAAGAAAGGAATGACAGAGCTGCTATTGGGATGATGCAGAAGGGAAGATAACTTCTGGCAGCAGGGAATGGGGAGGCTTCATGGAAAGGATGTTATTTGACCCAGGCCTTGGAAAACTGGAAGGATTTCAACAGATTAGATCAAGGTAAAGCTACCTCAGACATTACAAAAAAATTGGGCCAAAAAAAGAGCACAGAAATAAGAATGATGGATCACAGGATTTATAGCTAGACTTTAGAGATGATAAACTCTTCATCTTTATAGATGAAGAAACCAAGGCCAGATATTAAATGACCTTGTTAGGGTCATGAAGGGAGGTTCAGAAGGTAGGCCTTCTGATTCTTCTGCTACAGTATAAGATATTTAAGGAGTTTTGAGTAATGCAGTTTGACAGCAGCAGAGTGCCTGGGTACAAGAAGGATAGAAAATGAGGGGGGAGGGGTTGATGAAATGACCTCTCTAAAAAGCCCCTTGTGGCGATGAACCTGTGGTTCTATGAAAGTTGGATTGGGTCAGGGTTCTGGAGGGCTTTGAATCTCAAACTAATAACTAGGATTGTATTTGGCAGGTAATGGAGAATCACAGAAGTTTTTTGTTTGTGTGTGTGTGTGTGTGTGTGTGTGTGTGTGAGAGAGAGAGAGAGAGAGAGAGAGAGAGAGAGAGAGAGAGAGAGAGAGAGAGAGAGAGAGAGAGAGAGAGAGAGAGTGGGTTTCCCAATTTTCCTAAGGCTGGAAGTTCAGCAACCATACATGGGCCCAGCACTGATGCTGATAGGCACAAAGGTTTCAACCTGTCCTATTCCCAACCTGGGCCAGTTTGCCTTTTCTTGGGCAGCCTGGTGACATTCCCCACCCCCACCCCCTATTTCCTGTGGTCTGCCATCCTGGTACCACTTTTAGCCATACGACAACTCAGAAATCCCCAAACTCAAGTGATTCACCAACCTCAACCTCCTTAGTAGGAGGGACTATGAGGATACACCACCAACATACCTGGCAATATTGTTATTATTTTTAATTAAGGGAGGAGATATGATTAGCTCTCTGAATCAGGAAGATTAAGCTGATAGCATCACACGTGATGAAATGGAGGGGTGAGAAACTAGAAGAGGAAGCACATTTAAGAAGTTTTTATTAATGAGATGTGAGATAATGGGATCGTTCATGAAGCTAGTAGCAGTGAGAATGGAAAAGAGGGGACAGGTTCACTGTTACAATAGGATTTAGCAACTGATTAGATGTGGGGAATGAATTTGAGGTAAGAGATGGCTCAAATGTTTGAAGCAACAACCTCAGCTCCTAAATAAACTGCAAAATACTTTTTTTCTGGATTATGAACTTTGACACTCCAACAAAGATATATACTTTATATTTTTATGACATTTTATAATTTTCAAAGCCTATATACAATATTACCACATACCACAATAGCCCTATAAGATACATAGGTGGGGCCCTTTTAGTCAGTTGTCAGTCAATAAGTATTTATTAAGAGCTCACTCTGGGCCAGACCTAAGAGCTAGGGACACAAACAGAGGGGGAAAAAACCCCAACCCCAAAATAAACCAGCCTCTGTCCTTAAAGACCTCAAATTCTAATGAGAAAGATAATATGTTATTAATTAACTCAATACAAGATACAGACTTAATCTCAGAGGGGAGGGTACTAGCAACTAGGAAGGATTGGGAAAGGCCTTCTTCAACAGGTGAGATCTGAGCTGAGCCTTAAAACCAAAGAAATTAAGAGATGAATGTATGGGGAAGCATCCCAGGCCTGGACGACAGCCAATGCAAAGTCAGGGAGATCAGAAATGGAGTATCATGTGTCGATAGCAAGAGAGCCTAGGTGGCTAGATTATAGCACTGGAAGGGAGTAAAGGGTAAGGAGACAGGGAAGGTAGAAAGGGACTGGATTATGAAGAATTTTATATGCCAAAGATAGGACTTTTTATAATAGGAATTTATTGAGCATGGGGGGGATATAGTCAGATATAGACTTCAGAAAAGTAATTTTTTAGGCTCTACTTATACATTCATATTAAACATATTTTCACATTAGTCATGACGTAAAGAAGAATTAGAACTAATAGGAAAGTCATTTTTGCTACTGGGTGAAGGATGGATTAGTGTGGGGAGAGGTGATATATATATGTGTGTGTATGTGTATATATGTACATATATACACATACACATGTATACATGCATACACATACACACACATACATATCCATGCACACACAGACATATGTATCTGCCTTGAGGTTTGTTGTGAGAATCAAATGAGATATATAAGCTGTGTAAATGCTTACTTCCTTATTCCTATATATTTAATCTATATCTATTTATTTACATAGATGCAAGAGATGTTATGAAGTTAGGGGTGACCTAGTTTGGCAATAGATTGGATATGTGGGTGACAGAGTGAGCAGGAAAGGATGTAACCAAGATCTAAAGCCTGCATAATGGGGAGAATGGTAGAACTCCCAGCAGTAAAAGGCTGTTAAAAAGAAGGGAGGATTTGAGGGAAAAGATAATGAGTGTTTGAGATGTATGAAAGGTAGCCAGTGATGTGAGACTGGAGCTCAAGAGAGAGAGACTAGGGCTGGATTGGTAGATCTGGGAATCATCTTTTTACAGATGTTCTTTAAACTCTTGGGAATCGATGAGATCGTCAAGTGAGAGAAAATGGACAGAAAAGAGAAATAGGTCCAGCATGGAGCTTTGGGAGACACCTAGGGTAAGTGAGTGTGGTAGAAATGAAGAACCCACAAAAGAAACTGAGCAGAAACATAGGACAGATAGGAGGGAAGAAGTAGGGGTTGGAGGGTAAGGAAGGGGCTTTTACATAAGTTTCTTTTTGTTTGGTTGGGTTTTTTTGGAGGCAATCAGTGTTAAGTAACTTGGCTAGGATTACACTGCAAGTAAATGTCTGAGGCCAGATTTGAACTCAGGTCTTCCTGACTCCAGGGTGGGAGCTCTACCTACTGCACCACCTAGCTGCCACTTTATATATCTTTTTTACAAATATTTAATCTTCACAAGGACCCTTCAAAGGAGGTACAATTATCATCCCCATTATATAGTTGAGGAAAACTAAGGGAGATGGAGGTTAAATGACTTGCCCAGGGTCACACAGATAATAAATATCTGAGGCTACATTTGAACTCGGCTCTTTCTGACACCATCCAGGCCTCTGGCCTTTGTGCCACCCACAAGAGAAGGGAGTCACAAAAACCTAGAGAGGAAAGAGGCTCCAGGAGGACAAGGTATTCAACAGTATCAGATGTTACACAGAGGTAAAGTAGGATAAGGATTGGGGAAAGGTCACTAGATTTGGTAATTAAGATATATGAGATGAAGAAAAATTAAGCAATTTGACCGAGATCTCATAACGTGCTGGCTTTGGAGCCATTAAGTGGCTATTAAATGGCAGAGTTGGACCTCACACCCAAGTCACTTTTTAAACCAGTGTCTCTCCTTATCTTTCATTAGTGTAGGATTAAGTATGTCTGCCAGTATTATAGCAATTCATGTCTGATTGACTGACTAAGCTTTTCAGTTAATTCAAAGTATTCTGACAGGTAACAGAAAAGACTAAAATCAAGGACTCACTTCAGGACTAATAGATTATCCAGAAAAGGCTGGAATGAGTATAATTTCTTCTCTCTCAAAGGAAAATAAATTTTATGATCATGCTGATTTGGGATTGTGTGTGGTGTGTGTGTGTGTGTGTGTTAACCAAGGATTTGAAAACAATAAGCCTACAGATGTTCATGTTTAAAAACAGCAGCATTCCTCCAAATGAGAGCTTCCAAATACACTGTCCAGATAGTCTTAAATTAAGGTAAGTGAAGCTGCAATTTCTTCCAACAGAAGAGGTTTGTCAACCTGAAACTCGACTTCTCTTTTTAGTTGATAATAATGACCTAGGAGGCAGAACAGTTTAGCATACTAGACAGAACCTGGGTTCAAATCTATCTGTAGACACTCACTCTTTGTGAGGATAGGGATTGGATTGGTGATATCACTGGTTTAGGGAACTACCAGTGAAAAACCTTCATATACATATGCAAGTCAGTATCTTCATATCAGCTTAAAGCCATAGAGAGGTGCTAAGGACTGGGAGAACTTAAGTGACCTGCCCAGGGTCATAGAGTACCCTTTGAACCCAAGTCTGGCTCCAAGGCCAGCACTTCATGCATTCTACCAAGCTACCTCTCATTAGCTGTATGACTATGAACAAATCACTTAACTTTTCTCTAAGCTTCAGGAAACTCTAAGATTGTAAGTTCTAGTCGGATTCTTATCTGTGTTGGTGGAGAGAGTTCCAACGTGGATGAAATAGTGTGTGAATTTATTTATTCATTTTTTATTAGTGAATTTATTTTTACTGCAGTCGGATGTAAATAAGCACCTAGCTAAGTACTAGGCAAATGCTATCAAGAAACTTAGTTGGCATATACAAAGTCATGGTTAAATGGATGATGCCATGTGGGGCAGTGGATAGAGTGCTGGGCCTGGAGTCAGAAGATCTGAGTTCAAATCTGGCCTCAGAAACTAGCTGTGTGATCCTGGGCAAGTCACTTAACACTGACTGCCTCAGTTTCCTCATCTGTCAAATGAGCTGAAGAAGGAAATGGCAAACCACTCCAGTATCTTTGCCAAGAAAACTCCAAATGGGGTCACAAAAAGTGGGACACAACTAAAAAAGACATGACAAAAATTGCTTCAAAGAAAAAGGATTTTTTTTTTCAATTTGACCTTGAAAAAAGTACTTAGTACCACCCTAAATTAGGTATTGGTCATGGATTTGGAACTGGAAGAGTCCTTAGAGGCCAGCTGGATAATCCTATCATTTTACAGATGAAGAAACAAGGCCAAAAAGAACAACTCTCCCAAGGTTACACAGATAGTGAATGAATGAGGTAAGATTTGAATCTCAGGCCTGTGATTCCTAATCTAGCACCTTTTCAATTGTACCATTCCACTAAGGTTCTGTGGGGAATAGAAGCAAGTAGATGCATATCCCCTCACCTAAAGCAGCATATAAGCTATTTAATATTTTCTCTTCACTAAATCTTCACTTAGGTACTATTAAGCTAACCACTTGAATAAGTAATATATTTTAATAGAAATCTATTATCCTAATCAACTACAGAATATATATTTTCAATGTGAGGAGGATAACTATGATAAGAATTTGAAAATATTTCAGAAGTTTAAATAACAAAGGGGAAGAGAAATTATTTGGCATGGAAAATATGCCTCAAACTGAACTGTGGCATTAATAAAAGGAATATTGGGCTTTTTAGCAACAGTTGTCCATTTCTGAAAAGGAAGTCTTCTAACTTTATAGACACTGAAATAAATGTAGATATACTTGCATGTCCTGAGTCCTTGTTGGCCTAATAACCTATGTTATCCAATAACCTAGCTAGCATTTATTTGTTGAATAAATAAAAAGCATCATAGAATTCTGCTGACATCATCAAAGATGCACAAGGACAGAAAGAATGTAAGCAAGGCCAGGAGCGTAACAGAAACTAAAGACTAGGACAGCTTGGCAGTAGAACAGCCTGCCACAACGGGAAAGACGAGAACTCCTGAAACTTCCTATTTCCTCTATTAGGAAGTAGTATATTTGGTTATAGTACAGTTAGAGGGAGTCTAGATTCAAGTCTAGCCAGTGACACTTACTAGTCCACTAAGGGTAGAGATGGGACCTATGATATCATTGGGTACTACCAGTGAGAAAACTTCATATGGCGATGTTCGTCAGGGTACGATGACTGCACATCTGGGAGCATCCTAGTATAGCATACTATACTATAACTATACTATAACCAAATATGCTACTTCCTAATAGAGGAAATAGGAAGTTTCAGGAGTTCTCATCTTTCCCTTTGTGGCAGGCTGTTCTACTGCCAAGCTGTCCTAGTCTTTAGTTTCTGTTATTTTCCTGGCTTTGCTTACATTCTTTCTATCCTTGTGCATCTTTGATGATGTCAGCAGAATTCTATGATGCTTTTTATTTATCAAATAAATTCAATAAACATTTATTAAGTGTGTACTGTATGTAGAGCTCTGTGCTTGGATAAAACATCTTATTCTTGCCCTCCTTAGGGATTCAAGTAGTCCTTAGGGACTACTTGAGGTGTGTGTGTGTGTGTGTGTGTGTAACAAACAACTTTTGCTTAACATTACATGACAAATATATTACAATACATTACATGGTGTCATGTGAGATCAAAGGGGGAAGATCATTACTGACCCAGGGGGTCAAGAAAGGTTTTTGAAAGATAGGTTAAGGGAAATAAGAGAATATGTTTTAATACATGGCTTTCACAAAAGGTGTCCTATTTTAAGTCTTATGGACGTGAAGAGGTTCAGTAGTAGTGGCATTTTACTTAATCTAATCCGTGACAAATCTGCCAAAGGCCGAAGCATAGAAAACCATGAGGATTTGGTCAAATGCCTTTCTTCCTACTCTCTCCTGTCTTCCTTGGTGCTCCTACTCTTCTTTCTCCTTTCCTGTCCTCAAAATGCCCTCACTTTTTTTAGTCAGATATTCTTCAAAATCCCTTAGAACTACAACCAGAAATTCAAAATCAATAGCCTTGCACTTTGTGAGTATATATGGCATTGGTCGAATATATCTGAATCTAAGGCAAGTTTTCTCCTGTCTTTGTTATAGGAGGTTACTTTTATTTTGTTCGTATTTTTATTTATTTATTTTTATGTTCCAGCAAACTTTAATTAAACACCTACAGCAGGCATAATAATGTCTTAGGCTTCATCATATTTTTAGAAGCTTGACTAGGAATAAAGATGAAATTTTTTTCTGGTATTTTGAAGTGCTGTTGTTTGACAGAAGGCAGTGTGATACCGTGGAAAGCATGCTGGTCCTGCAGTCAGAAGAAATCTAAATTTGAAGTCCTCCTCTGACATTTACTACCTATGTGACCACAGGCAAGTCCCTTAACTTCCCTATCGTGGCTATGGGGTGTTCTATGGTTTTCCTAACAATAACAACAAAATGGAAAACCACAGAGCATGTAGTCCAAGACAACTGCATTATCAGGATTCAGTTGGCAAGAGGAAAGGAAGAGCTTTAGGTCCCAGGGACCATAAACTTAGGGTACATCCAGGGGTGTGCTAGTAAATGTTTAACAACTACCTCTTTGGGGGGAGGGGAGACAAGTACCCACAACACACTTTTAAGTTTGATCAGCAATATTAACATTTTCTCCACCACTTTCTTAAGTCTAGAAAATCAACAAAACAAGACCTGGGACCCTGATTTGTAGCATTTGCTGATTTCTGAGGTGTAAATGTGCACACTGAAAATTTAATAATTGGTTTTCTCGTCTCCCTGTCTGAGCTATCTCCAGTGCAGCTGGGGCTGACATCTTTCTTAGAGCCCACTCTAGCTCCAGATCTGTGGTGGAGCACAGACTACAAGCAGGTATAAACATGCCTGAGTGGATCCGACGGCCAAGATTCCTTTCCCTGTTCATATCCAGGAGTACCCGAGTACCTTGACTAACTGCTATGGACAGTGCCAGACAGAAGCTGGGATCCCTTCAGCACCTTAGAAAATTTCCTGTTACAATACTTATATCCTAGGGCATTCTGAGAGACATGGATCCTTCAAGTTAAGCCAACTGCTCAACACAGTGGATAAATGGGCAAGCCTGACCACCTAATCATAACTCAGTTTCCTCATTTGTAAAATGAGGATAATATTAGCCTGTGGAACTTACCTGACAGGGTTGGTGTGAGGTTTCAAAGAGATGATGTTATATAGTAAAGCGCTTTGCAAATCATAAAGTGCTCTATAAACATTAGCAATTATTAAAAGGTATGTCTACTTAATTACACTCTACTGCCCTGATAAATCACGACTAATGAAAGACTACTTTTATCTTGTATGTGCTAAGCATCACAGTTAATCATCAATAAAATATCGGTAGGGCTATGAATACTCCTAGAGATTCTGACCCTGATATGACCTTGGTTATGACAGTTATGTAAGACACATGCTGAATGCCTGCTGAGGGAATTTGAACTTCAAGAGTAACCTGCCCAGTGGATAAACTGAATTTCTATAACCAGTGCCTAAAATAATTGGAGTACTTATTTCAAAATGTACCCTTTGAGTCCATGCCTTATTATTCAAACTACTGGTACAATAAGGTGAGTATCTCACTACAGAGCCAGTTATACACTGGTACAGGGGCTCACTCCTAACTGACAGAGCAATAGTTACAGGGAAATAATCATAAATTTATCTAAGCACGCTTTCTTTCCAAACTACCTGTGGTGCTATGTTTTCAAACTGAATTTTAATGACAGATTGTGTAAATCTTCTTTTTCCCCTCCCTATAACCACTACGTAGCTTATCAGATCTGGCAAAATCTATTCTGTGAGTTTTTGGTGAAGGTCCACAATTCTTCATTTCCCTTGCCTCTCATTGGGTTTGCCAAGTTGGACCCAGTGGATTGGTAGCTGACAATTAAATACCGAGAAAAATGTGGTCGCCTACATTGTCCGTTGTTTGTGACTAGAATCAAAACAGAGTCTTGTAGAAAGATTTAAGGAGCCCTCTTTTGCTGAGAGCTTGGCTGGAGAGCCAAGATAGAACCACCACCATGGGCAGGCTCTGCTAACAGACATTAGCTATTAATCAAAGGGTAAAAATGGAAGCCCACACAGCAAGGTGAATGCCAGGAGGCAAATACCGGAGCACATTTTTTTGTGTTGTATCACTTCCAGAAGGCAAGTCAATTTCAGCCCGTGCCAACAGGGGTATAGGTCTGAGTTTTATTTGCATTTTCACCCATTATTTCTATTTAACTTATGAGTACAAAACTTCTCTCAGAACCCCAATTCATTAGAAATTGCCTGTTCTTTACAAATTAGCAAATCGATAAACTATACCTGCAAGCAGCATATAATTAGTCCCAGTTTGGAAATTTGGACTCTGATAGATATAGAGCAATTAAATGACTTGCTCATAGCAGTTGCCACATAGAGGTGTTACCTAAATCAAGGAAGGGAGGGTAGTCCAGCAATGAGTGGGGAAGGGCTGGCAGCAGCTATGGCCAGTATTCCAGAAGGAAGCATCAGCTTTTCTCAGGCATAGTGAAAAAGCAGAGAGAGGGTGGACCTCTGGGCTAGTATTCCTTAAACTGGCCCTTACACTGAGGTTGTCAAGTAGAATCATAGAATAATAGATGTGGAGTTGGAAGGAACCTTAGAAATTATCTAGTCCAATCCCCTCATTTTACAGATGAGGCATATGGCGATCAAGGAGGTTGTGACTTGTCCAAGGTCACACAAGAAGTTAGCAGCAATTGGACTTTATTCAGACTGTGTCCTTGGGAATTCTTTTTTTTTTTTTTGGCTAGGCAATGGGGTTAAGTGACTTGCCCAGGGTCACATAGATAGTAAGTGTTATGTGTCTCAGGCCGGATTTGAACTCAGGTCCTCCTGAATCCATGGCCGGTGCTCTATCCACTGTGCCACCTAGCTGCCCCTGTCCTTGGGAATTCTAACCCACCATTGCACTGTGATTGCCTCTTATTGTTGACAAGAAAGAAAACAACAGCTAGGTGAGGTTTTTTTGGGGAACTCTGGTGAATTGGGACACTTTCCCTGCATATCTGTATTTTTGTTTCTTTGTGTGGTATGTGTCCCTGGAGAAAGTATTGTGGGTTAAGCTGCTCAGTAAGCTGCCTGAGGTCTTAGGCACTGAGAACACTGAAGGGCTGGGTAGTGATGACTGTCATTAAATCAATGGAAACTGTGTCCTTAAAAATATTTCCTGAGTCTTTTTGCTGGAAGCAGATGGTAGTTTCAGTATTCTGAGAGTAACACCAATACTCTATGAACTCTACTTCCTTGCCAGTAAGGGTCTTTCTTACCCATGGGTTGGATTTCCAATAATTACAAGAACTGCTCATTTGGCTTGTGATTCAGGAGGAAGGTTCATACCTGGAAAGTTGGCAAGATAGGATTTTACTGTGTACAAATTAGAAAGGGCGGCAGGTCAGGGGAAGAGCATGAGAGCAACAGTCCTGGGAGAAAAGATTTTGACTGGTTATACTCAAGATAATCTTTGCCAGGGGCCAAGGAGTGGAATGCCTAGGATTTGGCAATTCTTTTGGTGAATGAAAATAGACCCCATTTGGAGAGCTAGGAAGAGTCAATGTTTTTATTACGAGTAATTTGTAGCTACTACAAGTTTGGGCTTTCAAGCAGAGAGGATACACACTAATGACCTATGAAAATGAATTCTATCATCTAAGAACCATTTGGAGTTGGGAAGGAAGGTATTCATAGAAGTAGTTAGAAAATATTTAGAATTGAGGACTTTAGGGACCTTTCAGCTAAGCATCCTATGTGTGGGGATTTGATAGCTCTCACAGATATGAACAAATAGCTGAATGATTTCTTGGGAAATAGGAAGGCTATGTGGAGCCACAGATGTATTGGGAAAATCTCCAAGCCCATACATGGAAGTCAACTAGAGCTTATACTCTAAAGGATGACAGTGCTAGTCTCTCTACTGCCTGTACTTCTTCTGGGGCAACTTAGATCATATAGTCAAGCAGTTCTAACACGCCTTGGATGGGAACCACATAAAGGTGCCCCTCAAGGAAGTTGGAGACTTCCTAAATATAGGCAATGTAAGTCTAAATGGACACTAAATCAGTTTCCCAGAGCACGACCACACCAGATTCTCCAGGACCAGTATTTCCAGTGCAAGGGGCCATTCACCTGGTTTGGTGAGTTAGGGAGCAAACAGTCGTGGGAGAAAAAGCCTGCTTGAAGCAGGGAAACAAGTTCTGGAGATATGGAGAAGGAATCTTTAGATCAGGCTCAGAAGAACTTTTGCCTGAGGCCAGGAGCAGTTTTCTGCAAGTAGTAAGTGCTTAATAAATGCTTTTTTCCCCCATCCATTCTTTCATTATATTAGATAAGCTCAAGCCCTGATTGATTCTAGGGCCTTGGGGATTGATATTGCCTAATGTTTAGCTGATATGAACCATGAGATTCCACAAGGAGATAGCCTTATGATAGGAAGCCATTTCACTAACCTGGTCACTCAGATCAAATGGTTTTGAGGGCATTCAATATGGTTTCAACATGAGTGGTAGGCTGGAGCTACTGAGGGATCAAAAATCCTCGCTTCGTTTGGAGCTCAAGTCAGTACCCAGGGGAGCAGGTTCAGAGAAGACTTCCAAGCCCACAGTAAGTAGCCATGGCTTCAAGTCAAAATAATTCTGGGGAAAGGGGCAACCAACATTTTTCTTTTCTTAAAGATGGCTTCTAAGAGCAAGAAACTCTTGTTAAATCTGAACCCCCAAAGCAGAATGAGGAAAAACTGTATACACAGTGACTACTCAAAAGAAAATGGAAAGAACAAAAACAAAACAAGGCAGGCTGAATGCTACGTAATTGTAATGATAAAGGTTGGCCCCAAAGAAGAGTTGAGAAAATGTATCTCCTCTACCTTCATTGCAGAGGCAGGGCTCTATGGATGTTGAATATCACTTATGTTGTCAGATGCACTTGAGGTGTTAACTAGTTTTGCTAAACTTGCTTTTCTTCTCTTTTAAAATCTCTTCTACAAGTGGTGGGTGGATCTCCAGGTATGAAGGAGAAAGGGATACAGTCAGAAATAAATGTGATATAAAAACAAAACATGTCAAAAAAAATTTTAAACATTCAGTCCCCCACCAACCTAGGTTGAGAAGCTTCAAGAAAGGAAGACAGGGTAAGAGGTAATAGTTTATCCCTCCTGGAAGAACCCCAAAGTTAGAAAATGGACAGAACTGGTTTAAATGGCCATTGGTAAAAACCAGTGCTTCAAGTGGAGAGCCAGATGAAAGATTTGCAAAAAAGAAGATGTAGAGAACAATGTAAGAGCACTAAGATGCAAAATATATGTGGGCTCTTAATGGAACTCAACAGTTGACTGGGGAAAGTGTTGATATATTGACAACTAAACTGCATACCAGCGCAGTGGTCCCAGGAAATATGTCCATGCCCTTGCCACTATGAGCCAATTCTATCAGGTACCTAGAGTGAGGCAAGGTCACACACCCTTTCTCAGAGAGGGTTAGGGGAAATGACACCTTAAAATGAAGAAGAAGAATAGAACTGTGAGAACAGAAAGGCACGGTAAGGGCCTTTGATTTACTCATATTCTGAGCCTGGCTTTGGCGCCCTATAAAGGTAGGTGACACAGTGGATGGAGCATCAGGACTGGGGTCAGGAAGATTCATCTTTGTGAGTTCAAATCTGGCCTCAGATAGTTACTAGCTGTCACTTAATGCTGTTTGCCTCATTTCCTTATCAGTAAAATAAGCCTGAGAAGGAAATGGCAAACCACTCCAGTATCTTTGCTGAGAAAACCCCAGGAGAGGTCATGAAGACTCAGACAGGACTGAAAAACGACTGAACAACAAAAACGACAAAAGGCAGGAAGAGCCTGAGGTTCTCTGTTAGTATTCCTTAAACTGGCTTTTATCATGTAGCTTCAAAGCTGAGTATTTTGACCAAAGGTGGAATAAGAGCCATGTGAGACCTTGCTATGGCAGAGCAGTGCTGCTGCTCTAGGGAGTCTGATTACCTGGATAGCTTTCCCTGCAAGTCTGTATTTGCCTTCCCCTGGGAAAAGCGTTATGATGTGGACTGTTCTATCGACTGACTTAGGCTCAGAGTACATCAAAGGATTGGGCAATGGTCATTTTATGTCAAAAGATCAGTGACAACCCTAACAGCACCTTCTGAATCCTTTCTTAGCCTTTTGGTACCAGTTTTGTAGGTCTTCAGAACCTGGTGATAGGTACCTAACATATTTTATCAACCTGAATTATTAGAAATAATCAGTTCCTAAGCCTATCCTCTGGGCAGCTGGGTGGCACAGTGCTAAGGCGAGAGTCAGGAAGACCTGAGTTCAAATCTGACCTCAGACACTTACAAGCGGTAAGACCTGGGCAAGTCATTTAATCCTATTTGTGTCAGTTTCCTCCTCTGTAAAATGAGCTGGAGAAGTAAATGGCAAACCACTCTAATATGTTTGCCAAGAAAACCCCAAATTGGGTCTTTAAGAGTTGGATATGACTGAAACAACTCAACAACACCAAAGGCCTATCCTAACTAGAGGGAACTAATAATTCTCTTCAAGAAGTTCTTTTAGAGTACTGTATTTTCTGACAGTGTCAAAAGAATTTGAGGACTCCCCACCCCTCATCCCCCACTCCCCAGCATGCTGGATGTATATTCCAAGAGGTGAAGAACCACACAGGAGGAGCAAGCATAGATGAGTTGTGATCTGCCTTATTGCAGAGATTAACCACTTCAGGGAGACTGCAACTCCACTGGAGTACTGGAGTACCAACATATCCTGCTCAGGGTTGCCCTGGCCAACATTGTTTCACAGTAACATCATTAACAGAGCATAGTCAAAACCCATCATTAACACTGCTCAACTGATCACTCATGCATAAAATTGTTCCTGTATAACTAACTGCCTGCTATAATATGATTTTGTCTAACGTTGTGTTTTCACAGCCCCAATTACCAGTGTTAGGTGGGGTTTGCTTGCACTAGCATCATAGCTCCCTATAGTCCACATTTTTCCACATTCTAATTAATTCCCCAAAGTGCACAATAACAAAGTGTTGTTCACTGGGGAGAATACAAGCAAACAAACACATAAGGCCAGGACTTTTTAGATTTGAAAATCCTAGGCTGGTGGGGAGGGGGGAAGGCAGGCAGGGGAAACAAACAGCCAGTTTGCCACTTCCGTCTCTTACGTCCGAGAGATTTTTATTTCCCCCTCCCTGCTTTTCATTGAAAAAATCTGAGGAGAAATAAAACATACTGACAAGACAAGCTATTACAACCCTTGAATACCTTCCAGTAAATTAAATCTGTCTCCATTAATCTGCCTCAATATAAAGGGTACGGATTGATTGGCCAGGACATTGTGAAAATGTAGATCTACTTTACCTCTGGCAAAAGAATGCCAATTGTTAATTCAAATAAGAGAGGAGAAAAAGCAGGGCAATTCAGACAAAATCTTAGTTTTTGCTTCTTTTCTATTCCTCCAGGAACCTCCATTTTGAAGAAAGGCCTGAAACAGCCATGCTTCATTCTCTGGACTTCCTCCCCTCCCCCCTTTTCAGCTCCCTTTTATGCTTCCCTTTTGTCTTTCTCCCATTATAATGTAAACCCCTTGAGAGAGGGCAAGGGCTACCTTTTTTTCTTGCTTGTATTAATATCCCAAGTGCTTAGTACAGTACCTGGAACATAGTAAGTGCTTAAACTCTTTCGAAGGGAAGTGTTAGGAGGGTATTCCAGGTGTGCAGATAGCAATGTGAGCTAAGGACAAAAGTGAGAAAGTGTCAACAGGGTGGAGTCTAATTCAACTATACCACAGATGATGTCTTTGTTCTGTCATTTCAGTTCAGTCCTGTCCTACTCTTCATGACTCCATTTGGTTTTTTCTTGGCAAAGAATTTAAGAGAGCTGAAAAGACAGAGTGGCCTCAGATAGTAGAAGGCCTTGAATATTAGAGTTCACACTTTACTTGGAAGGCAATAGGGAGGCAATGGAAGGTGTGATCAGAGGGGTGACATGGCTGAATGTCAGAATTAAGAAGATAAGTCTAGAACTGCACGGAACCTCAGAAGCCAGTGACTCCAGCCCTCTCATTTTACAGATGAGGAAACTGAGGCTCAGGGAGATTAGACGATTTGCCCAAGAATCAGAGGTGACATTTGTATATCCTGAGGTCCTCTGACCCTAGAGCTAGGACCGTTCCCAATATGGCATGTTGCTGGCTCCTCAATAGTCTAGACATGGTCCTAGAGGTCCTAGAGGAAGCAGGATCAGCTGAGGTCAAGGGCACAGGGAGAGAACAAGGAGTGAGGTTGTCTCTTCCTCTGAGACAAAGAGTATGGAGAGAGTGGGCATTGATGCTTAAAAAAATGCTAAGGATAGTGGAGAACAGCTGAAGGATCTGAATGCTTCTTTCCAGGAATACTATTGTTGTTATTCAGTCGTGTCTGACTCGGGGTATTCTTGGCAAAGATACTGGAGTGATTTGCCATTTCCTTCTCCAGCTCATTTTACAAATGAGGAAACTGAGGCAACCAGGGTTAAGTGACTTGTCCAGGGTCACACAGCTAATAAGTGTCTGAGGTCAAATTTGAACTCAGTTCTTCCTGACTCCAACCTTGGAACTCTATCCTCTGTGCCACCTAGCTGCCCTTTGCAATAATACTATACTTCTACAACAAGGAGGATGTGTTCAAACAACACATTTTGTTGTCAAACTCTAGTACTCAAGGTAGAATCAATATAAGAAATAGGTATATATATATTCCAGGACATCAGAAAAACAGGATGATAGTATTAGAGGATAATTATACACTAATTAAACCGATGTCACATATGCCAGAAAATATCAATCAACAAACATGTATTAAACTTGTTATACCAGGGGGCAGCTACGTGGTGCAGTGGATAGAGTACCGGCCCTGGATTCAGGAGGACCTGAGTTCAAATCCGACCTCAGACACATAACATAACACTTACTAGCTGTGTGACCCTGGGCAAGTCATTTAACCCCATTGCCTAAAAAACAAAAAACAAAAAACAAAAAAAACCTTGTTATACCATGTGCTGAACACTGTACTAGGCACAGGGGAAAAAATAAAATGAGATACTATAACCCCAGCCCTCAAGGACCTTACATTCTACTGAGGAGACAGCAGGTACATACATTAATAACAGGGACTGGATCTATGATTTCATTGGTTTAAGGTGGTATAGGGAACTTCCAGGTAAGGATGTGCCTAGCTAGGTGGCCAGGAGGATAGAGTGCTGGGTCCAGAGTCAGTAAGACCTGAGTTTAAATCTGGCCTCAGACATTACTAAGCTATGTGACTCTGGGTAAGTCACTTAACCTGTGTTTGCCTCTGTTTTCCCAACTATAAAATAGGGATAATAACACCTATCTCCCAGGGATGTCGTGAAGATCAAATAAGTGCATATTTATAAAGCATTTGACTTGGCAAAGTGCTTGGCACATAGTAGGTGCTTAATAAATGTCTTGTCTTTCTCTCTCTCTCAATGTAATAGGTGGCACAGATGGTACCTGAAGTAAAGAAAGGAAGCTGAGGCCAAAGCGAGGAGGGTGACCCTTTCAAGTTCGGGCACAGCCAGTGCAAAGCATAGGAAGAAGAGACAGAATGTCATCACTAGTGAGAAGACTATAGAATACAAGAAGGAAGTCATGTATAATGAGGCTAGAAAGGAAGGTTGAGGCCAGGTGGTATAAAGGGCTTGAAGTAATCCTAGCATGAACCTAACCTTGAACCCCAAAGCCCATTAGTTTGGGACTCTTTCTTCATTGGTGGAGATAGATGTCCTGTGCCTGCATGAAGGGCAGGGGCGGAGCTGGCAAGATCACAAGAGAGGAAAGCTTCATTCTCTTCAAACTCTGGAGTTTCTTCAAGTCTTTGGATATTCTCCGAGCTCCCTGGGTCCCTGCAGTTACTTAAGGCACATCTGGCTTCCAGCTTCAGGAGAGAAAGGTACAAGATGTCAACCCTACTTCAGATTGCTGAAGGAAAAGACTGTACTGTCTGGTTCATATTCTCCTATGTATACTTTCTCTGATTTGTTTTACTATTGATTTGGATAAATGGGTTCCTTTGCTATTAGCTATGTTCATGGTGGAATTGGTATTTGGTGGGACGGTAGTAAAGTCTTAGATATAAAGTTTGGGTCCTCCTTTGCCCATCAATGAATAGTGATCAGAAGTTTAGTGTGGGCCAGAAAATTACACCCCCTAGCCTAACAATATTTAAGGGAGCAGATATCTATCATGGCAATTTCATCCCAGTACCTCCTCTCTCTGAGAAGAGTAGGCAAAGTGGCAAAACCTTCTGGCTCCAACCTCCTGCTCACCCTCCTAATTAATAATGATTTGGAGCATTTTTTTTCATATGACTATAGCTAGCTTTGATTTCTTCATCTGAAAACTGCCCATTCATATCCTTTGACCATTTATCAGTTGGGGAATGACTTGTATTCTTATAAATAATTCCCTGACAAGAAATAAAGTCTCCCTTGGAAAAGGTGGTAGGGACAAAAAGCTAGAGATGACTGTTCTGCTTCTCTTGAATTGTACAATGACATTCCCCATGCTACATGTGGGGGACAGCTCTTGTTATGTGAATTTCTATACTTAAAATCTTTTTTTGTAGTTATTATATATTGAGTAAGATTCTTTAAAAATCCATCTACCTGAAGTTTTTATTCCCCATTGGCATGTTGGTGGGGTAACAAACTACAAAGACTACAGTGATATAGGGCAGCAGATCAATCTTGCTATGGGTCTTGGGCCATAGTGCTGTGATGAGACAGCAATCTACCTCTTCTTCTTCCCCACCCCTTTGACACTCAAAGCCATGGAGAAAACAACAGGAATCCAATTACTCAAGATAACCTATCAATTATCCTAGCAAACTTCTATCGGTTTTTACCTACTTCTTTTAAAAAAGCAATTGTCAATAGCCATCAAGCAATCTATCTGCTGTGGAGTATGTGGCCTACAGCCAATACCGCTTCATAAAGGATCACAAGATTTGCAACTGGTAAGGAAATGATTGATAAAGTCAATTTCTATAATAGGGTTTTACTTGAGGAAAGCTCCCTTCAAGCCTCAGCTACAGTCCCACCTTCTGTGAGAAGTCTTTTCCAGTCTTGCTTAGTCTTACAGTCTTCCCTCTGAGACTACCCTCTAAGTTATTCTGTCTCTATCTTATTTGTTCATTGTTGTTTGCATGTTACCTTCCCCCATCAGACTGTGAGCTACTCAAGGGCAGGCAATGTTTGTTTTTCTTTGTATTCTCAGTACTTAGCACACAGTAGGCATTTAACAAATGCTAGTTAACTGACTGACTGATCAAAAGATCCCTAGAACTGACTCTGACTTGCCAGAGCTGAATTTTCTGTAAAGGAACTGCCACTACACGGTCAGCAGCATGCAATACTTTTCTTTGTAATCTTCCTATTTACATAAAGGGCCATGACCAGTCTTCAAGGGCCATGAGAAGCTTCTGTCCATGCTTAGATTTCTCTAGATATGATAAAGAGATTGAGAATTAGTTTCCTTTGCTTTTTTTCATGCTGTCCTGCCATGGTATCTGCAAGCTCTCTTTGAACAAAGTGAATTTTCCCCAAGGACTTTTGTCAGGTACAGTCAGTTCTGCTATAATGCTTGTTTTGAAAACACAAATTTGTTCCAACCCTATTGGTAGAGAACAATTTGAACATGACTCACAATTTGTATTGACTTATGTGTGATTTCCTTCATGAGAAAGCAGAAAATTACACAACTTCACAATAACTCACAAGTTACAACCCTTTTGATATCCATTTCTACAAGCAAATTTTAGGGTTTTTTTTTCAAGATAGAGTATTGTATTTATTATATATCTTCTGGTGTTGTAAGATGCCAGGGCAGAAAAGGGGAAAAGAGCTGGTCTACAGACTCCACTCCAGTCTTCCTCTCCCTACCTTCCCCAACTATCCCAGAGCTTCAACTTGCAGAGGACCCCTTTCTGTTGGTCAATCGACTTTGTCATCCTGGGCCCCATTGCAAACTGGGGATCGGACTGACCAGTAGTCTGAGTCCCCAGATGCCACTACTACTTATTGTAGCATGACAATTTTAACATGCATAAAACTGCTTCCATTTTTATTAGGTTCCTATCTCTTTTTTTGTGCATGACAAAGTTTTTTGAGTATTGTGCCCCTAATCCCATTTTCCCCATAAGCCCTGTTATTTTTATTGCTTGATTTTGCATAGCATGATAATTTTTTAGGAATACGTATGTCACATTATAGGGCAGGTAGGTAGTGCAGTGGAGAGAGTGCCAGGCCTGGAGACAGAAAGACCTGTCAAAAGCCTCAGATGGGGCATCTGTTTGGCACAAGGGACAGAGCACCGGCCCTGGATTCAGGAGGACCTGAGTTAAAATCTGGTCTCAGACACATAACACTTACTAGCTGTGTGACCCTGGACAAGTCACTTAACTCTGTTTTCCTCAGTTGCCTCATCTGTCAAATGAACTGGAGAAGGAAACAGCAAACCACTCCAGTGTCTTTGTTGAGAAAACCCCCTATGGGGTCACAAAGAGTCAGACATGACTGAACAACAACAACACCATCACATCATAGCAGAACTAACTGCATAGAGAATAATTTGGAGAACAAGTAGTCTCAGCTTTGCCATTAGCCTGCTATGTAATTTTGGGCAAGATGCTTCATTTCTCAGTTTCAGAAATCTTTTGGTCCAAATGCTTCATTTTTAGCTCCTGTACTTTCCTTCAGAAATCTGCTTGAATACTGTTTGTGCATATAGCCATCAGTTCAGAACTAGGAATGGAAAGGGGAAAAGAAATAAGCATTTATATAATGTCTACCTCGTGTCAAGCCCTGTGCAAAGCACTTTTTAAATATATATTATTATCTCATTTGATCCTCACTACAATCGTTAGAGGTAGGTGGTGCTATTATTATTATTATTCCCATTTTATAACTGAGGAAACTAAGGCACAGAGGTTTAAGTAACTAGCCAAAGGTTATAAGATCTACCATGTTACCAGCTGCCTCTGACAACTACTAGATTTACACAAACCAGGCTTAAACTTGGGAAATCTCACAAATCACTTCCTTTGGCTCTTATGCCTCCTCGGGATGACCCCAGGGACATAAGAATATAAATTACGTCTAAGACTCTGCAGAAAAGGTAAAAGGATCCTCAATTCCCACCCAGGCTAATAATACATTGAATACGAAACAGGCTTTATTTATCTGCACAAAATGCACACACACAAAGAAAAGACTCCTATGTTAGTCCATGAACAGTCAAAATAACTCTCCTTCCTCTCAGAGAGGCTCCCACCTCTCCCAGGGACCTGTCCAATACTTCAGACTTATAGTAATGTCCTCTAAAAGGAGAAAGCATGGAAAGTTGCTTGAGAGTTGACCCCTTTTCCCTGCTTCCTCTTCCCAGACATGAACAATGCACATAACTCCCAACACAAATAACCGGCCAGGTCCAAGTTGGCTTCTCCTCACTGTCAATTTATCCTTTACTGTTCTTTGGCTCCAGCCCCTGCTAAGTCCCAGAACTCCTTAGTTTATTCCAAGAAGTTGGCATCCTACAGGAATTCCTCCTCTTCTTCCCATGAGGTTTGGTCTTAGAATTCCTCTATTTGTCCATGAACTCCCTGATGCTTCACAGCTACCTCCATCTCCTGCCATATCTGGGGCCATATGGTTCTTTCTCTCCTGGTGAAGAGGTCTAGAGGTTTTGGGGTGCTGCCAGAGCCCCAAGATCATGGTACCGGACCCTGTCTGAAAGAATTCAACTCAAATCTTCAGCCAGAGGAAAAGTTTATTAGTGATAAAACACATAGGCCAGGTGATGCCATAAGGATGAGCGGGCATGAGAGGTTCTCAGCCTTGTGGGCCTGAGATTCTCAGCCCTGAATGAGGGCCAGGGTAGATCTTATATACTTTGGGTGACCAGGGAAGGGTCTGGGAAAATGGCCTGGAAAAGGGTCTGGGTGAGAATTCCCAGAGATTGGAATGTCTAAGAGATTGAATAGACAATGGGAATAGATAATGAAGGAACTGAAAGGTATCTGAATGAGATTAAAAGGTAGGCTAAGGCTTTCAAAGGGAGATGAGGGGCTGGGGCCTGTAGACAAGGGGAGCCAGATTCCCTTTGGGACAAGGGGCGAAGACCTCGGCTTGGGCCACACCCCATCACTGGGGCCATTGGGTGCTCTGGAGAGGCTCTGCAGATACTCCAGGGAACTGAATCTAAATTTCAGTGAGTAGTCTTTTTCTTCCAACCTGTGTTCCTCAGATATGGTTTTGCCAGACATAGACTGCCTGTTTTATAGAGGGTACAAAGTTGTAGCTCAGGTGATCTGAAACTGTCCCTACATCAGTTCTTCATGTCATGTTAGCAGACTAAGGTGTCTACAAGGCAAGGAGATTTTACACCCCAGAAAGGAGACAGTAATGAATGCCAGAACAGTATCAAGTGTGATGTCAGTGGGGTTGCTTAGAGCTTTTATTGGGAGGCACCTTTAATACCAGGACAAAGGCCTGATGCTTTATTTAATCTTGTAGTCTTGACTAATCTTTTTCCTGGACATGGCCTCCACCAATAACATCTTCATGTGATAAGGCAGTGTAGTACAGTAGAAATAGAACTGGACTTGCAGTCAGGAGATATGGATTCAAACCCTCTTCCTGACACAGTCACTTAAATTCTTATTCATAGTTTCTTTATCTGAACCACAAAAATAATAATATTTGTTACCTACTTCACAGGATTGCTCTGAAAAAAGATTATGAAGTGTTATGTAAATGTTAAGTTATAATTATAATAGACCTATATAATCTCTCCAGTAATTTTTTTTGGGGTTGTCCTTTATTTTTTACAAGTGATGTGGTTTGGGGTGCTGGGAACTCCAAAATGTAAGGGTACTGGATGAGTCTGCCCAGAAAGAATTCAACCACTCAAGCCTTCTTTCAGCCAAAGTAGCAAGGTTTATTGTAATACCAATAGAGTGGGCTAGATTCCCAGTGAATCTGTGCCTTCATGGGGGTAAGAATGATACTTATATACAAAAAAAGGAGTATATGAAGGTCTGAATGGGATTAAGGAGTGGTAAGTAGCCCGGGGTGACCCACCTGTGACAGTGAAAGGAATTAAGTGGTGTGGGGTGGGTTGGAGAGCCTCAGTGAAAGAACTATTAAACGGACTATTGAGTATCTAGGTGGGCTGGGCTGGACCAGATACCTCCGGCAAGATGCCCAGGGATTTGGTTGTGTGGGAAAATTCAGGGACTGGGTTGCTGAAATGTATGGGAAAATTCAGGGTCCAGGTCCCATCACCCCATCACAAGCATTTATTTTTTCTTCCTCACTTCCACATCACTCCTTCAATTGAACAATTTGAGAGGAAAAGAAAACCCTCATTACACATATGTATAGTCCAGCAAAACAAATTCCCACACCAATCATGCCCCAAAAATGTGTCACACTCTCCATAGTAATTTTGAAGTTGAAATATAATTTTCAATCTTTGTTTTGAAAATTCTTTCTTAAGTATTTTCTACCACCAATTCCAACTTGGAAATGTAGAAGGTGGAGGGGAGAAGACAAGATTCATTAGTAACCTGTGCTGGGGAGTGTATCTTCAGATGATATGTACTAAATTTAGCCTAAAGCCTTTAAACTCAATCTAAATATTACAAACAAAAGTACCCAGATTTGATAATATTTTTATGATGATGTGATTTCTCTTGCAAAAATTACCACCTCCTTTCCTACCAGTCACCCACCCTGGTTCCCAAGATTACAAAAATGTATGGCAGGTCTGATTCACACTGATGATAAACTATACACTAAATGTCTTCATATCATTAAGGCCTAAAGAAAAACACAAAATTCTTTTAATGTCATGATTAAGAGAACAGGTTGGGAAATATATATTTAGGTAATAAGATGGAAAAGGGACTTACCTGTGAATGCTTTTTGAAATGTAGCATTCCTGCCCCTCCCATTCAGCCCTGGGGGACAAGCAGAACTTGGGCTCAATGAAGAAAGCCAAGGGTGTGGGGATTTGAAAAGGACAAGTCAGAACATGGGGAGTGGGATTGAGCAGATGGCAGCCGGCTTGTGGAAGCTGGTGCTTCTCTCTCTCTCTCTCTTTCTCTCTGTCTCTCTCTGTCTCTCTCTCTCTCTGTCTCTCTCTCTCTCTTCTCTTCTTTTCTCTCTCTTTGCTGCTTTGGTGACCTTGTAATAACAAGGAAGTTTGTGACCTGCTGGAGACAGAAACTCCCTCAGATTTGCCTTGTATAAGAGGAAGAGCAATGTAAATTAAATATATATATTGGATTGTGTTTGGGATTGAGAAACCAGGGGTGTGACTGCCTTGATGTGAGACTGTGTTCAATGCAGTCCTGATTGAATAACCCGTCCTGTTCTTTGGGTTAGAGACTGAATTCCTGTTTCATATCAGTGGATTGGGCACTGGTCAACCATGGCAGCTGGGTTGTAAGTGAAAACCCATGGACAAACTGCACTGGGGAAAATGAACTTCCAAGCTTCTGGTTTGCCTACTGCTAGGGAGTTGATACAGAGACTGGAAGCATAGGCTGGGGAATGTGCCAGGAGATGTATTCATGTCAATCTCCTTTGATTCCTGTCTCCTATTTGGATCATTTCCATACAAGAACATATTTGTAAGTACTTTAAAGAGAAACAGCAGAGTAAAAAGAGAAAAGGGAGGAATTGGTAGAATGGGGGCCAAGCCACGACTGGATCGATAGAAACACCAATCAGTGCCCTAGCTAGACAAGCATGTCAACATCACCCACAAAGGGCAGAACCCCAGGGAGAGTAACAGCTACCTGCTTAGTAGACTTGAGATAAGCACAGGAAATTTGGCGGTTACTGCAGCAATGACCACTGGTTTTGGGCAGTGACTGTACACTTGATTAACAGCATACATTCTGGTCCTGATTAGTGGAGAGGACAAGACACAGGTCACAGACCCCTCTACAATGCCAAACTGTAGCTCCAGATTCCCTCTTTCTATTCTTAAGCCTCTTAGCTTTCTTGCATTTTTGAGCATCATAATAGACATGGTATGGGAAATGTGATTTACATAAAGATACTTATTTCACCAAAAAAAAAAGATAAAGATCCAGGAAAGTGAGACAGTACAAGATTGTTTGGCTGTTGTTCTTCTTTCTCAAACAGGACAAAATGACACCCCTATGTTGGAGTCAAGGTACAGTGTGTCCAACTGTGGCTGATTAGGCCAATATAAGCTCAGAAGGCTCTACTACATGTCAGGTTTATTATAAATAGTCCATATGAACATTTGGAGTAGAGAGGTCTCTAAATTTGCACATCTCATGTTTCTTTTGAGCTACTGCAATTCTGCTTTGCTCATAGAATACAGCATTCCTTTGATGTGGAGATGCCATGCTGGGAAGTCCTGTGCCAATGTCTCCTATGTCAGACAATCAATTCCAAAGTTCTTCAGAAAGACCTTGAGAGTGTCCTTGTATCACTTTTTCTGACCACCATGTGAGTGCTTATTCTGTGTGAGTTCTCTGTAAAGTAGTTTTCTAGACAAATATACATTTGACATTTGAAAAACGTGGCCAGCTCATCAGAGTTGTACTTTCTGTAGTAGAGTTTGAATATTTGGAAGTTTCAGCTCAAGAAAGGACCTCAGTGTCTGGTACCTTATCTTGCCAGGTGATTTTCAGAATCTTCCTAAGGTAATTTAAATGGAAGTGATTCAGTTTCCTGGCATGTTGCTGGTGGACTGTCCAGGTTTCTCAGGTCTACAACAATGAGGTCAGCACAATGGCTATGTAGACCTTCAGTTTGGTAGGCAGCTTAATACCTCTTCTCTCACATACTTTTCTTCAGAGCCTCCCAAACACTGAGCTAGCTCTGGCAATGCATGTGTCAACCTTATCTATGTGTATATCCCTGGAAAGTATATTGCCAAGGTAAGTGAACTTATCCCCAGCATTCAGTATTTCTTCATTTGCTGTAACTGATGGTTCCACGTATGGATGGTGTGGTGTTGGCTGGTAGAGAATGTATGATTTCTTGGTGTTAATTGTTGGGCCAAAATTAGCTCAAGCAGCAGAGAATCAATCCATACTTTGTTGCATCTCAGCCTCAGAGGCTGCATTGAGTGCATAATCATCTGCAAACAAAAAATTCATGAACCAACTCTCCCTCCATTTTAATCTTGGCTTGTAGCCTTTCCAAGTTAAATAGTTTAACAGTAGTGGGGTAGCTGACCTTGATGCTGTTTTCATCCTCTTGGAAGGTGTCTGACAACCCTGCTGAAAACATCATGCATGGGTGTAAGTGTAAAGCTCTACTTTACTCCACTAGTGATTGGGAAAGAGCATCGTCCATTATCTAGAACCTGGGCCAGCATGCTGTCATGAAACTGATATACAATACTGATGAACTTCTCCAGGCAACCAAATTTTGCCAAAATTTTCCACAAGCCCTCATGACTGACAGTATCAAAGGCCTTGGTCAGATCAACTAATGTTGTATACAGACCTCTGTTTTGTTCCTGGCATTTCTCCTGGAGTTGTTGGGCAATTTTCTGAAGCCACGATGGCTCTCAGGTAGATGACCATCAGGCTATTTTTTTTTTGTGGTTAGGCAATGAGGTTAAGTGACTTGCCCAAGGTCACACAGCTAGCAAGTGTTATGTGTCTGAGACTGGATTTGAACTCAGGTCCTCCTGACTCCAGGGCCAGTGCTCTATCCACTGCGCCACCTAGCTACCCCTTACCATCAGGCTATTAAGGAGAATTCTGGCAGGAATCTTGCCAGCAATGACTAAGAGAGACAAACCCTGTGATTGTCACAGGACAACCTATTTACCTTTATAGAGACGGACAATGGAGGCATCCTTGAACTCCTGGGGGATAACCTCCTCTTGCTATATAGCCCAGAAAATTTCAGTCAGCTTTTGTATGAGCAGTGGACCTCCTGCCTTGTAAATACCAGCTAGAATAGAATCAGCACCAGGCATTTTGTCACATGAAAGAGCCTAATGGCACTCAAAACCTCTTCTTCAATTCAAAGTTAGGCTACAGGATTGACTTTTTCCTAAGCCAAGATTCTTACTGTATCTCTCTAAGCTTCACTTGCATGTTACTTTTTTTTAAATATAAATTTATTTATTTTTACTTTTCAACATTTACTTCCACAAGATTTTGAGTTCCAAATTTTCACCCCATCTCGCCCCTCCCCCCACCCCAAGATGGCATGCATTCTGAATACCCCTTTCCCTAGTCTGCCTTCCCTTCTATCTCTCCCCCTCTTCTCTTATCCCCTTCCCCTTCTATTTTCCTGTAGGTCAGTATAGATTTCTGTACCTCATTTCCTGTATTTCTTATTTCCCAGTTGCATGTGGAAACATTTTTTTTAAACATGTGTTTTTAAAACTTTGGGTTCCAAATTTTCCCCCTTCCTCCCTCCCCACCCACCTCATTGAAAAGGCAAGCAACTCAATATGGTATACATGTGAAGTTATGCAAAACACTTCCATAGTAAACATGTTGTGAAAAACCTAACTCTATTTCCCTTAATCCTATCCTGCCCCCCCATTTATTCTATTCTTTCTTTTGACCCTGTCCCTCCTCAGAAGTATTTACTTCTGATTACCCCTTTCCCAATCTGCCCTCCTCTCTATCATCACCCTGCTCTCTTGTCCCCCCCCATTTTTCCGTAGGGTAAGACAGATTTCCATACCCCATTGAGTGTGTATGTTATTCCCTCCTTAAGCCAAATCATATGAGAATAAGATTCCCTCATTCCCTCTCACCTTCCCTGTTTCCCCTCCACTGTAAGAGCCTTTTCTTGTCTGTTTTGTGTGAGATAATTTACCCCATTCTACCTCTCCCTTTCTCCTCCTAGTATAATCCTCTCACCCCTTAATTTTATTCTCCAGATATGACCCCTTCATCTTCAACTCACCCTGTGCCCTCTATCTATCTATCTATACATATATATAATTTTTTCCCTCCAAATACCCTAATACTGACAAAGGTCTCATGAGTTATAAATACCATATTTCCATGCAGGAATGTAAACAGTTCAACCTTAATAAGTCTCTTATGATTTCTCTTTCCTATTTACCTCTTCATGTTCCATTTGAGTCCTGTATTTGAAAGTCAAATTTTCTATTCAGCTCTGGTCTTTTCATCAAGAATGCTTGAAAGTCTTCTATTTCACTGAATGACCATTTTTTCCCCTGAAGGATTATACTCAGTTTTGCTGGGTAGGTGATTCTTGGTTGTAATCCTATCTCTTTTGCCCTCCGGAATATTATATTCCATGCCCTGTGGTCCCTTAATGTGGAAGCTGCTAAATCTTGTGTTATCCTGATTGTGTTTCCACAATACTTGAATTGTTTCTTCTGGCAGCTTGAATATTTTCTCCTTGACCTGGGAACTCTGGAATTTGGCTACAATATTCCTAGGAGTTTTCCTTTGGGGATCTCTTTCAGGAGGAGATCTGGTGGATTCTTTCAATTTCTATTTTGCCCTCTGGTTCTAATATATCAGGGCAGTTTTCCTTGATAATTTCTTGAAAGATGATGTCTAGGCTCTTTTTTTGATCATGGCTTTCAGATAGTCCAATAATTTTTAAATTCTCTCTCCTGGATCTATTTTCCAGGTCAGTTGTTTTTCCAATGAGATATTTCACATTGTTTTCTAATTTTTCATTCTTTTGGATTTGTTTTACAGTGTCTTGATTTCTCATAAAGTCACTATCTTCCAATTGCTCTATTCTAATTTTTAAGGAAGTATTTTCTTCAGTAATCTTTTGGACTTCCTTTTCCATTTGGCCAATTTTTCTTTTTAGGGCATTCTTCTCCTCATTGGCTTTTTGGACCTCTTTTGCCATTTGGGTTAGGCTATTTTTTAAGGTGTTATTTTCTTCAGTATTTTTTTGGGTCTCCTTTAGCAAGCTGTTGACTTGTTTTTCATGATTTTCTTGCATCACTCTCATTTCTCTTCCCAGTTTTTCCTCTACTTTTCTTACTTGCTTCTCAAAATCCCTTTTGAGCTCTTCCAAGGCCTGGGACTGATTCATATTTTTCTTGGAGGCTTTGGATGTAGGAGCTTTGACTTTGTTGTCTTCTTCTGGTTGTATATTTTGATCTTCTTTGTCACCAAAGTAAGATAATATAGTCTGACTCTTTTTGCACTGCTTGCTCATGATCCCAGCCAATTACTTGAGTTTTAAACTCTTTGTTAAGGTAAGAGTCTGCTTCCAATGTGGAGAATGTACTGTCCCAAGCTTCAGGGGTTTGTACAGCTGTTTTCAGAGATACTTGTAGGGACCTGTAAATTTTCAGTTCTTCCAAGGTGGTATGATAAGGGGCAAGGTGTTTACTCTTTTCCTGGCCTGTGCTCTGGTCTATGAGTGACTGACCACAAGCAGTCTTTTCTGTCTTGGAACTGTGAGGAGAATTTCCTCTCCCCAGCTACTACAAGCTCTACCATGCCAGCGGTCCTCCTCACCCCAGGACCACCACCCAGAACTGTGACCCAGATCCAAGCATGGGCAAAGCATGAGATCCCTTTCTCAGCACTGGCAAAGAGATCCTTGCAGTCCCCCTCTGATCAGCCACTGGATTCCCCCTCAGTCTGTGGGCCAGAAGCTCAAGAGGCACCCACCGCCCTGGGGTCACACTCTCCAGGGCATGGGGCTGAGACCCCAAGCTTCTCTCACTGCAGAAACAGACTTTTCCCACTGAACTTCTAAGTTGTCTTTGGTGTTCATGGGTTGAGAGGTCTGGAAACCTCCACAGCTGCTCGAGATTCAGTCCTCTGAGGCCTGCTTCAGGTTTCCTGTGGCCTGAGTGCCCATGCCGCACTGTGCTCCTCTAAATGCCTGGCGCGATATACCCTTCTGATTAACCATCCAGGTTGTCTTGGGCTAGAAATTTGTTTCACTCTTTTTGTGGGTTCTGCTGCTTTAGAATTTGTTTACAGCCATTTTTGTATGGGTATTTGGAGGAGTTTGGGGGAGAGCTCAAGCAAGTCATTGCTTTCACTCTGCCATCTTGTCTCTGCCCCCCTGCATGTTACTTTTGAAGGAGTTTAATGCTCCTTTTTTTAAGAGATTGATGAACTATACTGCTGGTAAACCCTATGGAGTTCTCAGTTTTTATTTGGCATCTTCCGAATTGCCCCATCATTTTTGTCAAGACAATCTTGATGTTTGTGAGTGTTCTGGCTCAGATGAGTAAATGCAGTGCTGTACACCAAATCTCTGAAAGCTGCCCACTCCTTTTCTGCTCCACTGTGGCCAACTGTGTGTTGGCTCAACTTTCCCTCCAAGTTTGCTGAGAAAAGTGCTCTAATCTGTTAGCATTAAGTCTTTTGTTAGTCTGTTTGCCTTGGGGCTACTGCTTTTGATGTGAATATTTAACTTGGAGCGATAAGTCTATGATCAGTCCAGCACTCTGTGCCACACACTGCCTTTGTCGCTTTCACATCCTGTCTGTCTCTTTTCCTTACAATGACATAGTCTATTAAATACCAAGTTCTTCCAGGGTAGGTACCATCTCATTTTGGATTCGTATTCCCATTATTAACACAGCACCTGGCACATAGTAGGGGCTTAATAAATGCTTATTTGTGGTTGATTGATTGACTTTGATAGTTTTTCAGTGACATTTCAGAGTTGTCTGAAGTGAAGTTAAAATTACAATACAGCATGTCCTGTGATGTACGGTTCAGGTTTAGTGTCTGTTTAAATGAAAAATTCTTAATAACTAGTGTCAATGTTCTTTTGAGGTTCTTAATCAAGTTCAGTTTTCTCCTTTCCATATTTTATCATAAAAATAGAAAGCACCCAGATCATGGCAAACACCCACCACCTCCCAAAAAAGAGCTACTATCTGAAAAAGAATGACATTAGTGAGATGATCTTATTAAACATATTACTATTACTTTTCTAGTAGCCTTTTCATAAAGTGTAGTATACTGCAA
Organism: Phascolarctos cinereus; assembly: GCF_003287225.1. Classification (NCBI taxonomy): domain Eukaryota; kingdom Metazoa; phylum Chordata; class Mammalia; order Diprotodontia; family Phascolarctidae; genus Phascolarctos; species Phascolarctos cinereus. The sequence goes on along the minus strand of NW_027556098.1, from coordinate 210,774,440 downwards.
AGAATACTAGACCAGAAGAAGTTGGAATTCTAGTCCAAGCCCTGCCCCTAACTAGCTGAATAACTATGACAAATTGCTTCATCTTCCCTCCTTCCTTCCTTCCTTCCTTCCTTCCTTCCTTCCTTCCTTCCTTCTTTCTTTCCTTCCTCCCTCCCTTCTTCCCTCCCTTTCTTCCTTTCTTCCCTCCCTCTCCTTCCCTCTTTCTATCATTCCTTCCTTCACTCTTTCCTTTCTTCCTTCTCTTCCTTCCTTCTTTCTTTCCATCTTTTTCAGTTGCTATAGGGTACTTCCACTGATCAAACTCTCTTTGCCAATGCAAATCAATACTCGCACTGATATTTATAATTTTAAAGAGTTGATTGGGGGCACCAAATAGTTGCCCAGAGACAGATAGACAATATACGTTTGAGGAGGAACCGGAACCCTGGTCTCCTAGATTATGAGGACAGCTCTCTACCCATTATGCCAGGGCTATCTCTCTTTGGTCCTTTAAATAGATGAGATTAAGGATGAGTGTATACTGTCTTGTCACTTATTTTGCTGACTTTGCTTGATGTGTTTTCACTTTTACAGGAGACTCCCTTTTAATTTAGGACACATTTATAATATTTAATTGAAAATCAATAAATTTCAGTGTATAACTAATGTTACATGTTTGTGTTTATGTGTGTGTAACTAATGAAAATGTTAAGAAGCAAAGGCTTAGGAAGTAGCAAGTCCAGTCAACAAGTATTTTTCTTTTTTTTTTTTCAACAAGCATTTATTAATCATCTCCTATTGATGAGGTCTAGGGGTTAGGGGTCCTGGAATCCCAAAATCACGATATGCGGGTCCTGCCTGCAAGAATTTGACTCAGGCTTTCTTTCAACCAAAAGCAAGGTTTACTGAAGATTTGAATCTGAGCATCTGTGGGCTATTGGCTAGATTGTGAAAATCTCAGCAGTGGCTAGATTATAAGAACTCCAGCATCTTAATGGAGACAAGATGGACCTTCTACGCGGAAAGACTGTGGGAGGGATCTAGGAGTGGCAAAGTAGTTTCGGGTGACTGGAAGATGGGGTCTAAGGAGATCTGGATGGGAGTGGCCAGTAAACTGAGGTGAACAGAACTCCTGGGACCTGCACAATGGAGCCTAGCTAGGATTAAGCATGGGAAATAGCCAGGGGCCATAGGGAGGTAAAATAATGGAGAGGAGATTAGATGTAGCCACAATGAAAGTCCAGCTGATGGGATTTAGCCTCAGGTGACCGATGGAGATTTGGTCATGTGGGAAAGTCCAGGGTTTTTCCTTTCTGGGGTCTAGATCCCAACCCCATCACTATGTGCCAGGCACTCTGCTAAGCAATGGGCACTTAACGAGTTATTACTAAATGATAGGTAATTTCCTTATCTCCTTATTCATAAGTATTTATCACCAAACATTTTTTACTTTTGTATTATCTGAAATATGCTATGTTCCCAAGAACTAGGAAGAGAGGAAATTTTTTAAAAATCTGGAAGAACTCAAGGATGCAAAGTACAGTTGCTAGCTAAACATTCAATTTGTGTCTATGGTATGTCTCCTAGTGAGTTATTCTGTTTTGTCAATGGCTAGGAGGGCTGTTATGTATTCTACACCCTGGGAAACCAGGACTGTTTCTTGTGTTCTCTGAGGCTATTTGGTTTTGTAGGTTATGAGCTTTTGCTGGCTGAACTTCCTTAAACACTACTGCCAAGAATTCTGAGACTGTGTAAACATTTTCATTTGTTAAAATGTTAATGTCTTCATTTCAAACACACATTAATACTTAATCCACCAGGGTAGTAGCCTTTGTCATTCCTGGTTAAATTTCTTTCTGATTTAGAATTTTTTCCATTTCCAGTTTTGTGTATAACTTTAAAAAAAAAAAACCTCAATGTGAAATGTGGTTATAAGAGAACAGAGAGTCAGGATAATGAGATCAATACTTATTTCAACTGCTAATCTGTGGTTTCAACAGGAAAGATCTTACAAAATCAGGTGAAAGCTATGGAAGGCTATAGAAGGCTTTCTCTGTTCTGCCCTTAAAGTAAAACCTTTTATCCATTTCCCTATACTTGTGTTCCTTTAACAGAGGACAAAGCCTGTCATTCCATCACTAGAGTAATGACTTAAAATATCAAAAACTCTAGAAAAGAGAGGAAACTCATTGGATTAAATTCACCCCATGGCCTTAATTACAAATAAAAGATCTTTTCCACCAAGCAGGTTTTAATAGAGATAGTGGAGGAAAAGGAGGGAGGTGTGGCAAGAAGGGAAGCCTGGGAGAAAAACCTCTTTCACAATCTCCCCTAGGGTTTGTCCTGGATCTTAGATCACCTAATTTTTTCTGTCTTAACTTCTCCATCTATGAAGTGACAATAGTTATTTCTCTTTAACCCCTCCCCATAGAATTGTGGGTACTTCATTGAGTGTGGAGTTCTGGACTTATTGTGAAATGGAAGAAATGGAATTAGAGACAGGGCAAAGCTGAGACTGAATCCCAGCTCCAACATTTACAAGCTGTGTAAACATGGACAAGTCATTTTTTTAAAAAATCTATAAAATGGTGGTACTAATGCACATAGTATTTGTACCATTATATATATATATATATATATATATATATATATATATATGATTGCTTATACAGCTTTTTACATCAAAACATCAATTTGGCAGATGGGAGCGTTCTACTCAGGGATCTGCATCCCCTCCTTCCCACATAGATTACTTGATCGTGATTGTCCTCTTAAAGATATTCTACAACGAGGGGTTCTTAGGATCACAGATTTGGAGCTGGAAGAAACTTTAAAGATCATAGAGTCTAACACCCCCTCATTTTACAGATGAGAAAACTGAAGCATAGGGAGTACATTCAAGTAACATGCCCAGGGTCACACATTAAGTGTGGAGGTCAGATTCTAAACCACATCTTCCTATCTCAAACTCTATTACTCTGTCCACTACACCCTGCTGCCTCATTGAACTGTATCAATAAGTAAATCACATTGTTCGAAAGGGCCAACTGGAGTGTTGCCATATTATCCAGGGTAGGCTGCTACAGGTGATGCAGCAGATGGAACACTGAGCCTGGAGTCAGGAAGACTTGACCCCAGACAAATCTGGCCTCAAACACTTATAGATATGTGTCACCCTGGGCAAGTCACTTAATTAACTCAGTGTGTCTCAATTTCCTTATCTGTAAAATGGGGGTAATAAAAATACCTACTTTCTAGGGTTGTGAGGATCAAATGAAATATTTGTAAAATGCTGTGTAAATGCTATGGGCAGCTAGTGGATAGAGTACAGGTCCTGGAGTCAAGAAGACTCATTTTCCCAAGTTCAAATCTGACCTCAGGCACTTACTAGCTGTGTGACCCTGGGCAAGTCACTTAACACTGTTTGCCTCAGTTTCCTTATCTGTAAAATGAGCTGGAGAAGGAAATGACAAGCCACCTCAGTACAGTTGCCAAGAAAACCTCAAATGGAGTCACGAAGAATCATGTACGACTTAACAAGAACAACATATACATGTTAGCTATTATTATTAGGAAAGTGATACAATCTCAGCTCCAAGACAATTTAGTGCGACTCAGGACATTGGCCTGGGTGATATTTGGCTTTTATGTCTTACTACTTTAGGTTAGTCTGACATAATCTGAAGCTGAGTATACCTCCAGAGACAGGTAGCAGTAGCTTAGAGTAGCTGTGCAGAAACTTTTCAGCCAAGGACCATCAGAGAGAGTGAGACAGCATGAGCTTGAATAGAGTAATACCCAGCTATGTGAGTGGTATCTTATTCCCACATGGTCTGTATAGATTTGTTAGGTTACAGCCTGTCTTGGTAACACTAATGGATATGTATATGTATATGTATATGTATATGTATATGTATATGTATATGTATATGTATATGTATATGTATATGTATATGTATATGTATATGTATATGTATATGTATATGTATATGTATATGTATATATCCATTTGGGTCCCTAATAAATACTTACAGAATTCAAGGTGAGAAAAATAATTTCTTTTGGCATCAGAAATCTAAATAAGAGTTAATAAAACAAGGCAGTACCTACTTGACAGGACAGTGGGCATTAAGATCAAATGAGGTAATGTATAGAAAACACCTGTGCCTCTCCTGTACAGATCACAAGAACACAAAGGAATGAGCCCATGACAATGTGGGTGATGGAGCAAGTGTGGGGGAATGTGGAGGAGTCTTAAAACAGGAACGAAGTTGGGGTAGCTAGGTGGCGCAGTGGGTAGAGCACCAGCCCCAAAGTCAGGAGGACCTGAGTTCAAATCTGGTCTCAGACCAAACTTGACACTAGCTGTATGACTCTGGGCAAGTCACTTAACCCCAATTGCCTAAAAAAAAAAACAGGAACAAAGTTGAGATGTGAAGAGAGAGGTTGGGGGGATGTGTTTCTGCCTATGGCAGCCAATGCACCCTTATCCCTGATTGCTTTGGCTGGACTGTGATAGAGAGGCAAACTACTTTACACAGGGAAAAGCCCTCACACTCGCCCAGTAGTAAAGGGAAAGATAAATGCGTGCACTTGTTAGCAAGAGGGAAAAAGATTTATAGACTGGGTACAGAATCAGGAACTACTGGATATTGATACAGACCAACTTCTAGAAGGAGGCTGGTACAGGGAAAAATGCATGGGTCATAGGTTGGGAATGTGTATGTGCTCATGGTGTTGATATTAGACTGCAAATATTAAATTTTATTTATTTGTATCATTCTATTTAAAATTGGTATATAGTATATCCTTATAAGGATATACTTAAATGAAATAAAATAGGTAAAGGACAAAGGGGAAGCACTAGTGAGATGACTGGATGAGACAGAAATTATTTCTAAACTGATATGAAAATGTCTGATAACACCCACTAAAGTCCAGAGTCAAGGGGTGAGTGACAGCTAGCTGAGCTCCAAGGTTATTAGAGATCTCCTTACCCAGACATTACTTTGTGTTTACTCATCCATGTAGATGTTATTTTACCTCAATCAAACATAATGGTTTTTGGTGGTTGTTGTTGTTGTTTTTTGTTAAGGCAATTGGGGCTAAATGACTTGCACGGAGTCACACAGCTAGTAAGTGTTAAGTATCTGAGGCCGCAGTTGGACTCAGGTGTCCTGACTCCAGGGCTGGTGCTGTATCCACTGTGCCACCTAGCTGCCCCTAATGTAAGGTTTTTTTAAAAAAATATTTATTTATTGGGGGCAGCTAGGTGGCTCAGTGGATAGAGCACTAGCCCTGGAATCAGGAGGATCTGAGTTCAAATCCAGCCTCAGACATATGATACTAGCTGTGTGACCCTGGGCAAGTCACTTAACCCTGATTGCCTCACCAAAAAAAAATTTTAAAACATTTATTTTATTTTTAGTGTATAACATTCACTTTTATAAGATTTTGAGTTTTAAATTTTCTCCCCTTCCTTCCCCTCCCCCCTCCCTAAGACGGGCAGGCAGTCTAATATAGGCCATACATGTACAATCATATGAAACATTACCATATTAGTTATGTTATAAAGAAGAATTAGAACCAAAGGGGAAAAACCACAAGAAAGAAAAAGCAAAAAAACAAACCCAAACAACCAAACAAAAAAACCCAAATATAAGTTTCTTAAGGGCAATGTTTCATTCCTCTTCCCCCGCCCCCGCCCTGCACAGCACAGTATCGACATATGGTAGGTACTCAAATACTTGAATTAAATGTTGAATTGAGACTATTATAATAGTCCAGGTGATGGGTGATAAGTGACTAAATTTGGGTAGTATTCATGTGAGCAGAGAGAAAAGAATATGAATATGAGATGTCTTAGGGTTAGTAACTGATTGAATATGGTGAAGCGGCTGGCGAAGAGAACACGGAATAGAGCACGGCTCAGGTTTCAGATTGCTTCTACCAATTCACAGCTTTGCCAACAGCGCATCAGTGTGCCTGTTCTCATGCAGCCGTCCAACATGTCATTTTCCTTTTATTTTTTTTGTCAACGTTCCAATCTGACAGATGTGATGTGGAAACCCAGAGTTGCTTTAATTTGCATTCCTAAAATTTTTAGTGATTTGGGAGCATTTTTTCATATGGAAGGGAGGAAATAAGTATTTATTAAGCTTCTACTATACACCAGGCACTATAAAAAGTACTTTACACCTATTTCTCATTTGAGCTTCACAAAAAGCTTGCTATTATTATTATTATTATTATTATTATTATTATTATTATTATTCCTATTTTATAGTTGAGGTAAACAAGGTTAAGTGGTTTGCCCAGGGTCACAGGTTTTTGAGTGTCTTTGGCCAAATTTGAACTCTGATCTTCCCAACTCAAAGCCTAGTGCTCTATCCACTGCTTTGTCATCTAATTGGAGTAATATGGCTCTTGATAGTTTTTATTTCTTCCTTAGAAAACTGACTGTTCATATCCTTTGACCATAATTGGGGAATGGCTCCTGTTCTTAGAAGTTGCAATCAATTCTAAATATAGCTTGGAAATGAGTCTATTATCAAAGAAACTTACTGTAAAGATTTTTCCTCCAGTTACTTGTTTCCAAACTTGGGAAGGCTTGGGTAAACTAATGCTGTGTGGAAAAAAAATTGGAAACAAGAGAAAATACACATAATGACCATGGCGTGAAAGAAAACAGCATTAGAATTAGAATTAATGGATTGAATGACCTTGCCTCCAGAGGACTGATGATGAGGCATACCTTCCTCCTATTGGTAGAAACGTAGTGAGTTTGCCGGTAGGGGTATGCTGGTAAATGTTGACTAGCTCTCCAGAACATCAATGCCATACTTTTAAGTTTAATCTCCTTTATTAGCATTGTCTCCCTCCCTTTTTTAGGGCAGCTAGAAGGCACAGTGGGTACAGCCCTGGTCCTAGAGTCAGGAGGACCTGAGTTCAAATGTGACCTCAGACACTTATTAATTGTTTGACCCTAGGTAAGTCACTTAACCCTGCTTACTTACAGTTCCTCATCTGAAAAATGAACAGGAGGAGGAAAAGGCAAACTACTCCAATATCTTTGCCAAGGAAACCCAAAACGGGATCACAGACAGTTGGACATGACTGAAAGGAGTCAACAACAAAACATCACTTTCTTAACTCTAGACAATCCACAAAACAATAAATCGAACTCTGCTTTTTGGTCTTTGATATTTTCCAGGCATCAATGCTCACACTGGAAATTTACTAATGCTCTCCCTAACTGGTATGAGAGGGATTCAGCATACCCCTGGTTACAAGTCAATTAGAAAGTAAGGTCCTTGAAGGTAGGCTCTGATTTTACTTTTTCTTTGTATTCCTAATGTTTAGCAGAGTGCCTGGCTAATATTAAGATCTTAATAAATCCTTCTTGGTTGATTCATCAATGTTTTGGTCTTTTGTTTGCTTTAGTTGTACTTTCTTGTAACAAGAGAAGGCTCTAGGGGGGAAGGGGAGACACTAGGAAATTATGGTGATGTTTAAAAAAGCACCAATAAAGCATTTTTTAAAAACCATGTAGCTTATGGGAGTAAAGGAGGTTAATGAATTGGGAGGCCAAAGTCTCAGAGGAGACATCAACATGAACAGTGATGTCTCTAAACATGAAGGCAGGGGTTGGAATGGAGAATACTGTGAGCCACCTCTGAATTCCTTTCGAAAGAAGGGAAAATGGCCTGGATTGTAACAACAAAATAGATAGTATAGATGGATAATGTTGCAGATTGATAGTGGCAGGAGAAGTGTGACAATAAGCAACTCATATTCCTCCTCCTTCTCTTGAGTTAATGTGCTGGGGGACCTGAGAAAAGGAGCAACTTACACCAAAGAGGATAGCCAGGAGCGCTCTTCTAGAGAAACCCAGATGTCCAAAAAAAGAGTGCAAGATAAAGAGATCTGGGATTTAGGGAGGATGAGATAGAGCTAGGGTTACAGAGGGCAGGTACAATCAGAGGCCGGAAGAGAATTGGGGTAAGTGGATAACTAGAATGACTAGGAGAAGAGGACTTTCACCCTAACAAATGGTGACTCTGAATCATTGGAATTAGGGGAGCAAACAGTGGGAGTTTGCCAGCCATAGGAGCCAGCTAAATGGGGGCTCCTCCCTCTTGGCTACTGCGATAACTGAGCGCAGTGATATTGCTGTGTGGTAGGGTCAGGCTCAAAATATCACCGAGTTGGAATCAGGCAGCTAGTTCTAGGATTAGTAAAAAAATCATCATAATATTATGTGAACTATCAGTTTTCTGAGGAAGAAATACAAGCTCTCAAGAGCCATATTACTGCAGCTAGGGGACAGAGCAGTTGGTAGAGCACGAGGCTTTCAGTTGGGTCTGCAGGGCAGGACTGATTTCACACTTGGCACCAGCTCTATAATTGGATCTCAGAATGTATGTGTTGGAGGTGGGGGGTGGGGTAGGGGGCGGTGTAGATAAGGCACACCCAGAAAACACACAGAACATTAAATGTGCACTTGCCCTTGGAACCCAAGATTTGGGACTCACTCAGAAGGAATTTGAGATTTTCTGAACCTTTGTTCAGCAATGGGTATTTAGGAGCAAAGACAATGGACGGTAGGAGTAATTGAAGAAGAGGGTTGGTAGGGTACAACTGATGATATGATAAGGGGGCCAGCAATCCAAGAGAAGAAGACACTGAGTATAGAAGTGATGTGGTTCACCAAGAGAGCAATCTGGAGCTATGCCCAAAGGGCTATAAAACTATGCATCCCCCTTGATCCAGCAATACCATTACTAGGTCCGTGTCCCAAAGGCATCATAAAAAAGGGAAAAGGACCCACATGTACAAAAATATTTATAGCAGCTCTTCCTGTGGCGGCAAAGAACTGGAAATTGGGGAGATACCCGTCCATTGGGGAATGGCTGAGCAAGTTGTGGTATATGAAAGTGATGGAATACTATGGTGCTATAAGAAAGGATGAGCAGGGGCACTTCCGAAAAACCTGGAAAGACTTAAATGAACTGATGCTGAGTAAAGTGAGCAGAACCAGGAGAATGCTGTACACAGTCACAGCCACATTGTGTGAGGATAGATTTAGCTCCTCTCACCAATATACTGATTCAAGACAATTCCAAAAGACTCATGATGGAAAATGCTGTCCACGTCCAGAGAAAGAACTATGGAGTCTGAAGGTAGATCAAAGCATACTATTTTCACTTTCGTCTCATTTTTTGTTTTTTGGTTCTTCTTTTACAACATGACTGATATGGAAATATGTTCAATATGATCATACATGTATAGCCTATATCAGATTGCATGCCATCTTGGGAAGGGGAGGAAGGAAGGGAGAGAGAAAAAAATCTGGAACTCAAAAATATATAAAGTGAATGTTGAAAACTGTCTTTTCATGTAATTGGGAAAAAAATAGTATTAAGGAAAAAAAGAGAAATGGTTCACCAAGGGTCAAGATGGGGAAAAGAAGATAAAGTGGTTAATGCAGGAGTGATAGCCTGAGAGAGAAATGAAGGTCATCTCTGTGACCTTGGACAAGTCATCTAATTTCTTCAGGTGTCAGTTTGCTTACCTGTAAAATAGAGACTAGTTGGCCTTAATCCCACCTCTGTCAGTTACGACCTCTATGACCTTGAGTAAATTCACTTGACTTCTCTCAGGCTCCTCATCTATGACATGATGGGTTTGGACTAGGTCACCTTCCAGCTCTAAATCTGTGACCTCTCTCAATTAATATAAGCATAGAAATATTTCAGGATGTCCAAGCCACTTCCTGAAGAAGGAAGAGAATCCCCAAGTTTGCAGGCTTCTGCATTTTCTTTTTTATAAAGAAGCACACGCTGCAGCTTTTCCCACGAGGCTGCTGTTGTGCTAGGGTCATCACAGGCAAGGACAAAGTAGGCCTTCATCAGAGCTGCCTTACATTATTGCAGAAATCAGTCCTCAGTCTATAACCTCATTTTAATTATCCCTTGCTGCATCCAACTATGGGAAGACCAAAGTGACAAAATTCACCGGAATACCTAAGGAATAAGAACACCACTTGCATTTTAGCTCTTTGTGAAATGCATGCATACATACATGAATAGCAGACACTAATATGATTGTCAAGGTCCAAAAACCACATTCAGTTCTGGAACTCTTGCAATGTTTTTAACTTCAAAATACTGCCCAGAACATAGGGCTTTAAAGGAAAGTATTACCTTGAGTCCCGTACTTTTCCTTTCCAGTTGTTACTTCTTTCTAGCAATCTCTGGCTTGCTAAAAGTATCTTAAGACCTGAATTCACCAAATACATTGGGGAGTTTTATTTTGTTCCTTTAGCTGGCCCTTTAGCACCCCTGGTCTAAGTCAACAGACTCTGATGCTTCTCAAAGGTTCTGGCAGTGAGGGGGATAGGATGTTGTCACCTGGCCACTGCTGCCTTTGGAGCTTCCTCTGTAACAGGCTGGCTCACACCTGGCTGGCATTTGATCCCCTTATCAGTTGTCTGTCTATGGAGGGCCTGCCCCATATTGTGTTCTGTGCCTTCTTTGCTTGATTTGGGAGGCATTAAATCCTCCACTGGGGCAAAATGGGGAATATCAGTGGGGAATCAGTGGGAAATAGAACCATTAAAGACAAACATGGCAGAGGTTCTGTCACAGGACTTTTGTGCCTATCTATCTTAGTGGAATTATCAGACATTGGCACGAATTGCTGTAGTCTGTCAGCAGAAAAGCTGACACACCAGCCCAATACTGCTCCATACTGAGAAACAGTCCAAGTTAAATTAAATTAGGGGGATGAGAGTGGGGATGAAGCGCAGAAGATACAGACTCTTGTTGGGGGTCGGAAAGCCTAAGGGCCGCTGGAGGTGAAGTGGAGCTCCTCTGGTGCTTAGGATCTCTTGGATAAAATGCAAACTCCTCAGTCTGACATCCTGGGTCGCAATTGGGTTCCAGTACACTCACTTCATATATTCTCCTTTGTACCTTTAAATCATCATTTAAAGTTCCTGTATACAACATTCCATTGCCACACTCTGTGCCCTTGGCCAAGCAAGTGCTCGTGTCTGGAATGCAAAGCCTTCTCCTGGCTGTGGCAAAGAATCTGTGAATTCCTTTAAAGTACAGCCCAGAGGCTACCTCCTACACAAGGCCTTTTTTTCTTCCTCCAGTTAGCCTTCATCAGAGGCTCCCTCTTAATATTATTTTGTATTCCTTTGTATATGCTCTTTACTTGTGACCTGTTATGTCCCCCTCTCTCCCAAAGAATGAAAGCTCTTTGAAGGCAGCCATAGACTCGCTTTGGCTTTTCTAGCCCCATCACTTCCCACAATGCCTTGCACTTAGTAACTATTTAATAGCTGGGTTGAATTGAATCTGAGAGTACTGAGAAGATGCAGTAACAAAGAGGATATCAACTGGAAGCATTATAATGATGTTGATTGGTAGACTTCAATTCTCTCAGGTTTCATTGCCTTGGCAATGAAGAGCATGTCCACTGGAATTATTATAATAATAATGTTTGGTAGGGCGGAGGAAAGGAGAGGGAGAACTATTTATATAGCACCTACTGCATGCCAAGCACTTTGCTAAATGCTTTATAAGTATCTCATTTGTTCCTTACAACAACCCGGTGAGGTAGGTGCTGTTGTTATCCCCATTTTACAGTTAAGGAAACTGAGGCAAACAGGTTAAGCGACATGCCTGGGGTAACAGCTGAAAAATGTTTGAGGACAGATTTGTACTCAGTTCTTCCTGACTCCAGGGAGAGCACTCTATCCACTGCACTCCCTAGCTGCAAACTCTTATTATACTCGTGGGTTTTGCCTAGGGCTCCAGCCAATAAATAAATGAATAGAATGAATAAATGACTGAATGAATGGATAAATAAATAAATGTTTATATATATATACACATACATTTATTATATATACACATATTTATTATATAGATATATGTATGTATGTATCTATATATTATATACACACATACATACCTATATATGTATATATGTGTGTGTTCATCCATCATTTATTCATTCAAATAATGTTTTTTGAGTATCTGGTACATGATAAGCCCTATTGCTACCTTACAGGATAGCAGACAGTAAGTTTTCTAGGGGAGGAGGCAGCCAGAGAGTGATATAAAACTTGGAAATAGCATGGTGTGAGACTTGAATTTCAACCAGAAATAAAATTAAAAAGTCAGATGTTTAATTATATCCAAGAAAATCCTAAATTTGTCAATGGTAATGCATGTTGCAGCATTACTAGTTGCCAGTGGGTGTCAAAACCTGAAAAAAAAGGAAGTGAGACTCCAACATGATGTAAATTGCTGGTCTGCTTCTCTATTCTGATCTTCTAGTCATAGACTTAAATGAAAAGTCACTATAGAATAATAATAAAGAACCCAGTTGGCCAGACACATGATTGCAACTGACTCATGCTTTGGCCACATTTGTAGTGAACAGAAAAGACTGCTTCAAGCCTGAGCTATGAATTCTGACTATTGCAGAACGCCATGGCTTAACTAATTACAATTCTTACTAATTACGATTCAATCAATCAAAAAGTGTTTATTCAGCAGGGGATACAAAGAATGAAATAAACCTTATTCACAAGGAGTATTATTGCCTAAGGTAACTCTGTTTTCAAGGAGTATAATAATGCTGTGGTTATGAGCCTGAGAGATTAGAAGAATGGTGGAACCTTTGAAAGAAACAGGGAAATTTGAAAGAGGGGGAGGTTTGGGGTGGGGAAAACATAATGAGTTCTATTTTGGACATGCTTGTTTTGAGATGTCTCTAGGATATCCAGTTTGAAATGTCCAGTAGGCAGCTGGTGATACAGGACTGAACCTCAAGGGAGCGACGGGTTCTGGATGCATGAATCTGTGAGTCATCTGCCTAGCGATGATAATTAGATCCATGGTAGCAGAAAGGTTATAAATAGAGAGTCTGGTGAAAGAAGAGAAGGGCCCAGAATTATTGGAGAGCAGACAATTATGAGGCTTGATGAAATTAGGGTAGTTGGAATGAAGAAAAGCAAAGATTTCAACTTGCCGAAGGAAGATGTAGGCATGTGAGAGTTGTCTCAGTATTTGAAAACCCATCATGTGGAAGAGTGATTAGGCTTATTCTACTTGGCCCTAGCGTCCTGATCTATATCTGGCCACTGGACTAGATGGCTCCAGAGGAGAGAGTGAGGCTGGTGACTTTGCACAGCCCTGCCTCACTTAAATCCAATTTACTTGCAAGTCATGGCATCACCTTCCTGATGTCATGGTCCTCTTTGGGAACAAGGGACAAACAACAACAGAGAGCAGAACTAGGATGAATAGGTAGAACTGGCAGATGAACAGATTTAAGCTTGTTGTAACTACGAGTGTGCTGGTAAACGTTTAACAACTGGCTCCCACTGCCGCCACCACCACCAAATGTACTCATGACACACCTTTAAGTTTAATTTGCATTATTAACATTTTTACTATTACTTTCTTAAGTTCAGATAATTATCTTATTTAAAAAAAAATTTTTTTTCCATATGCTTTTGAGTTGAAAATTTTTTCTCCCTTTTTCTCCCCCCCCCAAGACGGCACACAATCTGACATAGGCTTTACATTTACATACCCATTAAACATATTTTCACATTAGTGAAGTTGTAAGTAAAAATTAAAACCAATAGGAGGAACCATCAGAAAGATGAAACAAAATTCAACTTAAGGTAAAAATAAGTGAGAGCGATTCAACTTCCATAGTTCTTTCTTTGGATGTGGATAGCATTTTCCATCCCGAGGCCTCTGGAGATGTCTTAGGTCCTTGTAATGCTGAGAAGGTTTCAGTTTAACAATATTAGTCTTCGCAAAACATGGCTGTTATTGTGTACAAAGTCCTTTTGGTTCTGCTCACTTCACTCAGCATCAGACCATTTCTTTCAAGGTTTTTCTGAAGTCAGCCTGTTCATCATTTCTTATAGAACAATAGTATTCCATTACATTCATATACCACAACTTTCTCAGCCATTCCCCAATTGATAAATGGTCAAAGGATATGAACAGGCAGTTCTCAGATGAAGAAATTAAAGCCATCTATAGTCATATGAAAAAATGCTCTAAATCGTTATTGATTAGAGAAATGCAAATCAAAACAACTCTGAGGTACCACATCACACCTATCAGATTGGCCAAAGTGACAAAACAGGAAAATGATAAATGTTGGAGAGGATGTGGGAAAATTGGAACGCTAATACATTGTTGGTGGAGTTGTGAAATGATCCAACCATTTTGGAGAACAATTTGGAACTATGCCCAAAGGGCTACAAAAATGTGCATACCCTTTGATCCAGCAAGTTCAGATAATTATCAAAACATCAAATCAAGCCCTAATTTGTAGTGTTTGCTGGTATAAATGCTAGCACTGGCTAATTCTAGCACTCCCCTGGCTATAAGGCAGAATTTTCTAAACTGTAGGGCTCAACACTCACTCAGAAGGGATGAGAAGGTATAGCCAACATTATTCAATATTTTCTAGTATAAATCCCTGGCACATAATTCACTTTCTTTTCAATGAAAAAAAAAAGCTTCCAATTAATGTTAACAAAAGGGACTCTAGTGTAGGGGAATTAATTTCATCTCAATGAATTGACATAGAGATTATTTAATATGGTATGTGTAAACTACATCAAATTTAAGTTATGGTAGCAATCTTTTACCATCCTTACCATTTGGCATAGACTCATGACATAGATGAGCTGTGTTATCATACTGCATTTGAATGTTAAGTGTTGAAGTTAATCTTAGTGTGGAAGTTAAAATGACCATATCTGTTATATTTTTCAATGTTATTATTATTATTATCATTATTACTTTTGCTTTTTGGCAAGGCAATTGGAATTAAGTGACTTGCCCACGGTCACATAGCCAGTAAGTGTCAAGTGTCTGAAGTTGGACTTGAACTCAGGTCTTCCTGACTCCAAGGCTGGAGCTCTATCCACTGTGCCACCCAGCTGCCCCAACATTATTTTTATTGGTGAGTTTAATATAACAAGCAAGCTTCCTAAATAATTGTGACCTTAAACAAGTGGAAATAATTTGAGAATGGTACAGATAATGATTTAAAATTTTCAACAGTTAAATTTAATTTAGCTTTTAAAATGTCTTATTTTCTAATTTTAAAAATTTAACATTTTATTATGAATCTAGCAAACTCACAAATATGAACATTTCAATGTGCAAAGAACAAAAAGGAGGTTATATATGAAACTACAAATTTCTCTTACATAGGAATAGCATAATAAATTTATCACAAACATAAAGTTGCCCTGCCTGTATATGTCGTCTTGTGAACTTTCTGCTCTCTTCTGTGTTGTTTTTTCATTAATACTTCTTTCACTTTTTCTTCTTCTTCTTCTTTTTTTTGTATCACTATTACTACTCACCGATTCCCTTTTCCACCTCGTTCTTTCCCTGTTCCTTGTAACAAATGAGGATAGTCAGGCAGAAGAAATAAAGGCATTGATCATGTCTAAATGTATATTTTATTCTGTACCTTGAGACTATCACCTCTCTGTTGAAAGGTGGTAAGGATGTTTTCTTATTAATCTCTTGAAGTCATAACTGGTCATTATATCTATCAGAGTTCCTTTTAAAGTTGTTTTCCTTTACATTTTTATATTCAATTATATAAATTGTTCTCCTGCTTCTGCTCACTTCACTCAGGCTCATTTCATAAAAGCTTTCCCTAATATCGCTGAATCTATCCCTTTTGTAATTACTTACAGGAGAATAGAAGAGAACGTAATATAGAAAACATTTATTACATTTATATACCATAGATCATTCATTCTCTAAATGATGGAACTCCCCCCCACACACACAGTTTACAATTCTTTGCTACAACAAAAGGTGTTATATTTTTGAACATCTGGATCCTTTACCTAGGTCTCTTACCTCATTGTGGTATGTTCCTACTAGCAACATTGCAGGGTCAAAGGGTATGCACAATTTTGTGGGTTCCAAGTTTCAAATCACTTTCCTGACTGGTTATTTCAATTCACATCCTTATCAACAGTACATTGGTGTGTCTATTCCCTTCTCTCTTATTTTTAAAAAACAATATAATATGCCTTTATGCTAGATAAATATAGAACATTCTTGAAGAGGAAAATTTACTAGAACAGCTGAAATACCAAGTCAAAAACCCAAATCCAGAAAATACTATCCATTAGACTTACTATTGGGATTTAACAAGTATAATTATCAATGGAGAGGAAAGATTACTGTGTTTGCTTCATACAAATATTTAACTATTGATACCATAGTTGGCATAGTTATAGTTTAATAATAATAAAAACATAATACATTAAATAGCTTTTTGAAAGTGTACATACAAAATATATTGGCAAGTCATGACAGTTTTTCCAAATAAAATTAGATGCTTTTAATAAGCCCCCCCAAAAAAATTTTTTTTAAAACCTTACTTATGATCTCAAAGGATTTCTTGCATGGAATAAATTTTCTCACAGAATTGCCAAGCATAAAAGCCTTAGTCTATGGGACAAAGATTGGTACATCTATAGTTGTTGATCTGGTTAAAATGATACTTAATACATCATATACAAAATGCTTTGAATGGGTTCATTGCAGTTAACTCAGTGGGAAGAATTGCTCATATGTGTAAAGACCTTTGGAATCAATTAATCAAGATATTAAAATTTTACTATTTTACATTGCAAGTGGATGGTACAACAGATGTAGTCAAAGATGCTTATTTGTAGGATATGTTGTTGAAACTAATGCGAGAGAAGAGTTGCTACTTTGCAAATCTATTTCTTAGTGGTAATACCGTATCAAGCAAAATTTTCCACATAATTGATGGTTTTTAAAAAATTAAAATGACACAATGTTGGAAAATTATATTATGCTTTGCACTGACGGAGTTCTGTTGATGTCAGATGTTGAAATGCAAGTTGCAAGCATTAGTTAAGAAGGTGATCCTTTACAATTTGGAGATATTGTGTGCTTAAAGGATAATCACTAGCATTGAGAAATATGAATGAGGAGCTATGTACTTGCCTGTTTTTTTTTCCCCAAAGTGTTTATCCACTGCTGTTACTAGTATCCAACTTTGATTAGAGAGTCCTAAATAAAACAAATACCTTTGTAAAAAAAAAAAATGTAAACTCCTTAAGGGCAGGACTGTTTTTTCTTTCTTTCTTTTTTTTTTTTTATCCTAGCACTTAGTATAGTAACTGTCACACGGTAAGCACTTAATAAATGTTTGTTGATTGTTTTGAGAGGTTGTCAGACCAGAATAGAGTTCAAAGTGACTATCACCTCCATAGTCCTATAATCCATGCCTCTCTTAATGCAACTCAAGATCATATGAGCTTTGTTGGCTTCTAAGTCATGCTGCTGACACATATAAAAACTTCTAAATGATGAAACCTAGGGCTTCTAATCCACTAAAACCTCTGGATTTTTTTTTTTTAATATTCTGTCATCTAACTAGGTCTCCCCCATGTTGGAATCGTGAAGATGATTTTTGGAATCCAAGTGTATGATGTCCTCACAATTAGTTCTATCAAAAAGTGAATGTAGTTACCGTGAGAAGTAGTGAATTCTCCCTTCCCAGAAGGCATTACATAACTGCCTGTTGAGCTTCTTTTTAGGGGTTGGGTTGGACTAGATCAGGGGTTTTTAACCTGGAGTCCACGAGATTAAATTTTAAAAAACACTTTGATAATGATATTTCAATAGAATTGAGTCCCCATATAATGCTATGTTTCTGAATTTATATATTTAAATTATTATTCTGAGAAGAGGTCCATAGACTTCACCAGACTGCCCAAGGGTGTCTATGACACCCTAACAAAATTGTTAAGAACTCCTGGACTAGATAGTTTTTGAGCTTCCTTCTCTTTCTCAAATTTTTTGATTCTGTGCATAGACAAATCTAGAAGCAGCTGATCATTAGCATCAAATAGTTGTTGTTAAGCACCCACATATAGTTTTCCTGTTGTGTGTCCTGTATTCCATCCCTAGAAAATCTGAAAACTAATGAATCAGTGTTTGTGTGTTAACGGGTTTGAATGGGTTCATGGTGAAGGTTGCTGTGGCCTTCCTTTTCCTTCCCAGCTATCATAAGTGTATTTTAACAGTTGCCTTCTGGAGACATTGAACCTTGACCTAAAGGAATGTCTAATGAAGGAAATTTCAAACTAAAGGGAAGGGTAGCAGCATAGTTATCCTACGGGAGAAATTTTTTGGAACAGTAAGCAGGGTTGTAAGGTACCTTTAAATAAGCATGGTGATGTAGATGTTTCTTCTGCCTAACTCCAGTTGTTCTATAGGGCTGCTAAAGTAGTAACCCCAAGGCCAAAGAGACTGACCAATAAGTCATTTTTTTAATACTATGACTCGGGCAAGATGGAGTAATTTTAAGGATTTAAATTAGCTATTAGAACATGAAAGAAAAATGTACTAAGCATCCTTACCACATCCTGTCACTAGACTTGGACTCAGAAAGCCTGGATTCAACCAGCCTACCCACGTGGCCTTGGGCAAATTACTTAACCTCTGGGAACCTCAGTTTCCTCATCTTTAAAATGAACATAATAATCTTTATGCTTATTACATATATATTATATACAACATATATATGTATATACATATATATCTCACAGGATAATTGTGGGAAAAGTGCTTGGCAAACAAGAAAACCCCTATATAAACACAAATTGTTATTATTTATTTTGTTGTTAAATGTAATTTTTATTGCATTGTTGTCAGAAAAAGATGTATTTAATATTTCTGCTTTTCTTCATTTGTTAGGTTTTTATGCTCTAATACACGGTCAATTTTTGTGAATGTGCATTGTACAACCAAGAATAGACATATTCCTTTCTATTCCTATCCAATTATTCCCCAGAGGTCTAGAATGTTTAACTTTTCTAAAATTCTATTCATTTCCTTAACTTCTTTCTCATTTACTTTATGGGTAGATATATCTAGGTCTGAAAAGGATAAATTGAAATCCCTCACCACAATAGTTTTACTATCTATTTCCTTCTATAACTCATGTAATGTTTCCTTCAAGAATTTAGATGCTATGCCATTTGGTATGTACACGTTTAATATTGACATCAATTCATTGTCTCTAGTACCTTTTAGCAAAATGTAGTTTCCCCGACTATCTTTTTTAATGAAGCCTATTTTTGTTTTTGCCTTGTCTGAGATCATGATTGCTACCCCTGCCTTTTTTTACTTAGCTAAAGCATAATAGATTCTGCTCCAGCCCCTTAATTTAACTCTGTGTGTATCTTTTTGTTATTTACTATAGTCACTTTCTGCCTTGGCCAATTGCCTAAACAGAGAAGCTGGGTTATCATTTCTCTTGGTCAAACAACTGCACCAAAGCTGATGGGTGACCAGGGCCTAGGCTTTACAGGGCGTGGTCTAATCTATTAGTATCCTATTATAATACTGGGATTAGGATAGGAAGATGATGCGCAGATTCAAAAGCTTTACATCTAATACTGAGATAGCTATCTTATTATGTAGCAGTTTTTAGTTCACAGTATTACCAGTTTATAACAAATAGTATTATAGTATATAACAAGGCACTTAAAAAACACCCCCAGGACTTTGCTGTAATTACATGGCTTAATATAGGAGCTGGAAACTAAATCAGGGGCTCCATTCATGGTGCAAGGAGGTATTTTATAACAAGGCTTCACTGTAATCACTGAGGGTACAAGGGAAAAGCACTCCCTCTGAAGTTAGGAGACTAGAGTCCAACGCTTTTCTCTGATGCTCGACACCTGTGATCCTGGGCAAGTCAAGTAACCTTAATGGGTCACCGTTTCCTCTACTTGTAAAATAAGGAGGATTGGACTAGATGGTAGCTAGACGTAGCAGATAGAGAATTGGGCCTGCAGTCATGGAGACCTGAGTTCAAATTCAGCCTCAGAACATTCATTAGCTTCATAACCCTGGGTAAGTAATTTAACCTCTGCCTGCCTCAGTTTCCTTGACTATAAGATGGGGATAATAAATAGCACCTACCTTCCAGGGTTATTGTGAGGATCAAATGAGACAATATTTGTGAAGCTCTTAGCACCTTGCCTGGCATATAGTAGATGCTTAATAAATGCTTGTTTCCTCCCTTCCTTCCTTTAAAGATAAATGAGGCTAAACATTTAGGCCTGCCCATTTTTTCTTTCTTTTTGTAATTCTGAGTTTTATACATTTCTCTCCATGTTCCTTGTCTTTCTGCTGACCCAGTTAGGTACTGGGAATGTGCAAGGCAGTATTTATGGTCCTAAAAAAAAATTCAAAAAGCAATTGCTCTA
This sequence comes from Phascolarctos cinereus, assembly GCF_003287225.1. Lineage (NCBI taxonomy): Eukaryota > Metazoa > Chordata > Mammalia > Diprotodontia > Phascolarctidae > Phascolarctos > Phascolarctos cinereus. The sequence goes on along the minus strand of NW_027556098.1, from coordinate 210,754,123 downwards.
GGAGCAGCTGGGTGGCACAATGGATAGAGAGCACCGGCCCTGAAGTCAGGAGGACCTGAGTTCAAATCTGACCTCAGACACTTGACATTTCCTAGCTGTATGACCCTGGGCAAGTCACTTAACCCTGATTGCCTCATAAAAATTGCTGTATAGCCCTTCAGTCAATCAACAAGCATTTATTATACACCTACTATGTGCTGAGGCTGCACTTATGTTTTTGTTGAGTTGTTTTTCAGTTGTGTCCGACTCTTTACGACCCCATTTAGATACTGTAATGGTTTGCCATTTCCTTCTCCAGATCATTTTAAGATAAGGAAACGGAGGCAAATAGGGTTAAGTAACTTGTCCAAGGTCAAACAGCATAGAAGTGTCTGAGGCTGGATTTGAACTCAGGAAGATGAATCTTCCTGACTTCAGGCCTGGCACTCTATCCACTGAGACATCTAGCTGCCCCAGCACTGCTCTAGGCATAGATGAAAATAAAAGTTCCTGACTTCAAGGACCTTACATTCTACTGGAATAGACAACATAATTTTGGTGGGGGTGGCACTGGCAGCTAAGGCTGTATTGAGAAAATCTTTAAGGCATAAATCATCCCCACCTACATGAGGTAGCAGGGTGATATTGTAAAAAGTTTGCTGGACTTGGGGTCAGGAGAGGCTCAAGTTTAAATCCTGATTCTCATCCTTACTAGTCACGTGACCCTGAATAGGTCTTTTACATGTGCTGATCTTGAGATTCCTTATGTGTGAAATAGGGATAATGATAACCATAATGACATTAGCAGCTAGATGTCTCAGTGGATAGAGTGCCAGGCCTGAAGTCAGGAAGATTCGTCTGCCTGAGTTCAAATCCAGCCTCAGACACTTATGTGTTGTGTGAAGCTAAAGTCATTCATTGCAAGGGTCAAATAACAATGTCTACAAAGTTCTTTTAGTCTAAATAGATATTAGCCATAACACCATCTAAACAGCTGAATGCGAACTCTAGTTTAAACTTTCTTCCCAAATGTCACCTTTCAGATCAGAATTTTCTATATCAGCTCAGAAGAGGATGGGGTTTCAGCAGAATGCTCACTGCTGCCTCCCCCTCCACTTTGCTTGTGGAAGTCTCTCCCTGTAACTAAACCTGAGCTTCCTGAACTCCTGGTGGGTGCGGCTCAGGGAGGGCCCTTTGCCTCTGTGGGGCTTCCATAGATGGGGAGAGAAAGCTTTGTTTGGCACCTGGCCTTTTGTGGTTCATGTTTATGCTACCATTGTCACTGGACCTCACCGAAACTGTTCTGTTTGAATAAGGAACCAGCTGTGCAATTAAAAATACAATGAACTAATCTGGTGAGGTTTGCAATAATTTTTCTAAAAAAAATAATCACCCTATTTTTTGGATAAAATCGAGCATCTTTTCTTATGTACAATGAGGATTCCTATGAGGAATTAGGAATACAAATCTATGACCATTCTTTTCTTACAAGCAATATGTGGGTGTGATCTTTCTACCCAAGGGATCTTAATTCTGCCTATGAAGTCATTATAAACACCTTAATAGCTAGGCAAATTCATTTTTTCCACGTTCATAAGCTATCATTGCGGAGGAGAAGATTCCTTGGCTGAGAAGACCAGGTCCCAAATTCTTTCAGTGGAAGCTTGATCCCCAAGACCAGAAGCACATCATTCCATTCCAGTTGCTATGAAAATACATAAGGCAGAGACATGGCTGACTTAAAAGTATACTGTCCATCCTTACATAGGATTTCTCTGAAGGCAAAAGCATTCTCACTGCTCTTGCCCCCTCACCTGTCTGTTTCAGAGCCAAGGAGGCAAATACAGTTGTGAGAATAAATAATTTTTTTAAGTTTGAAATTTTAGGAGAAATACTCCACATATTATTCTAAGGTATTGTTATCATTGAGTTCAATTCTTCTATCATTTGAGTAACACAAAGTTCAGCTTGTGGTATCTCTTGGAGCTAAGTTGGCACAAACCTGCAAATTATCAGGAAAAGTCTGGCTGGATAAGTTAGTTAAAGTACAGCGCTAACAGGGCCGGGTTGCATCCTTTAGCAAACCTTGAGTCAGAGGCACATCAAGGCCCCAGCCTGAGAAAGTCTCCCTTCGGGACAGACCAGTTGGTAGGTGCCAACATGGGAGACAGGATGATACAGTGGAAAGGCCATGGGATTTGGAGTCAGAGGGCCTATGTTCAAATCCTGCCTCTCACTAAACTTCCTCTGTGACAGGATATTTCACCTCTATGGGACTAAGTTTCCTTATCTATATAATGGGGATGGAGGGAAAGAGTGGGGTGGGTGGCATGTTGGGTATTCAGAGAGGACTAGCTCGTCTGGGGTGAGGGCTTGCCAAGCCCTTTTCAGGGCTGCTCATTCACCGTCAGTGTCTATTCAATTCTCACCTGTGGCTCCAAGAAGCTGCAGCACGCGCAGAGGTCACACCCTGGGAAATGGTCTCAGCAGGTGGGCTAACCCAGGTTGAGGGTGTCTGACAGGCCTCAGACCTGTCGGTGAGTTAGGGGGATGTCTACCCCAAGCATGCGAAGACTTCCCTAGGCAAATGGGCAGATGAGAAGAGCTGCTTCTGTACCCGGTTTCCCAGGTGTCCCAAGCTCTCTGCAGACACTGGAGGCTAACAGTTCCTCTCTTCATCCACCAGCCAGGACCTTTGAGCCCAGTGTCAGATCAGGGAGGTTTCCCCTCTCCTTCTGAGGCTGTGCAATTTGTTTCCAGTTCAGTCACCCCTGGGTACAAACAGTCTCCCTGAGGAGTAGGCCTTTTGTGTGTGCCATTGCAGAACGACCTCTGCTTTAGAGCTCTGATTCTCTTCAGAGCTACAGGGCAACCCATCACCAACCCTGGACTTAGAGAGTGTAACCTAAACCAGCCGGCTTCCCTACAATAGGAATAGTGTTCGTCACCCAAGGAACTACTTGTTTAGGGATCTGAAAAAAAAAACCACAACAAAAACCCCCAAACAAAACACCTGGTCGTCCCTTAATTTAATCACATTAGATACTGGGAAGGTATAATAATGTAGTACAAAGTACAACGTGAAATCAGAGTACCTATGACCACTGCCTCTCTGAGCCTGTTTCTTCATCTATAAAATAAGCATAATAATATTTAATTTCCAACTTCATAGTTAATTCATTGCTCTTATTTTGTGAAGTTCTGTATAAATGAGAGGTATTCTCATTCTCATTACTGTTACCTAGGAATATTGGTGACAGCCCTCACCCATCATCTCAGGAGCATTCTCTTGTTGATTTATGCTTTTGGGGGGGGGGGAAATCTGTTCTCATTCACAGGTGCGAACACTAGCAAGAGTCAGTCGGTCAATAAAAACTTATTAAGCCCCCTATGCGCCACGCACTGTGCTAAGCACTAGGGATACAAAGAAAAGCAAAAGACAGTCCCTGTTCCCAAGGAGCTCACAGTCTAATGGGGAGACACAACAACATAATAATAGCCAGCATTTATATGGCACTTACTATTCTCCAGACACCCTGCCAACCACTTCACAAATATTATCTTATTGGATCCTTACAACAATCTTGGGATGTGGGTGCTATTATCACCCACGTTTTATGATTAAGGAAACTGAATCTGAAAGAGGTTAGGTGACTTGCCCAGGCTCACATAGTTAATAAGTGCCTGAGGCTGGATTTGAACTCAGGTCTTCTTGACTCCAGTCCTAGTGCTGTATGTACTATGCCTCCTAGCTGTCTCTGTCAGCTCTAACGACATGTAAACAACTACATACAAACAAGCTATACACAGGATATATTGGAAATAATCAACAGAGAGAACGTACTAGAATTAAGCAGGATGAGGAAAGGCATTTTGTAGATAACAAGATTTTAGCTGGGACTTGAAGGAAGCCAGGAGGTGGAGATGAGGAGGGAGAGCTTTCCAGGCATGGGGGACAGCCAGGGGAAATGTCTGGAAGTGGGAGATGGAGTGCCTTGTGGGAGAAACAGCAGTTCAGTTAGGTGAATTTAGAAGTGATTGAACAAGTGAACTCAAAGAATAGTGAATGTGTCACTGCTGATGTAGAGGAAACTCTCTAGAGCAGAGGTGTCAAACTTCCACCAAAACATCCTAGAGTAGCAAGAACTACGTTCAAATGTAATTGGGAAATAAGGAACAAAATCAATAAAATACAGTACACCATTTTGTATTCCCAGCACTTAGAACAGTGTCTGACACACTGTAGGGGCTTAATACATGTTTATTGATAAGGCTAGCGTGATTTTCTAAGTCAATACTTACTTAGCCCTCAGGGACCCATTTCTATTTGACTTTGGACACTACCATGTCCATGGTCCAGCTCTGTTCAACGTTTTTACATTAGAGTGGATGAAAGAATAGATTCTATGTTTATCAAATTTAGAGATGACACGTTGACAAAAAAAAAAAAAACAGTTCTTGACAGGCTGGAAATATGGACCAAATCTCATGAGAGCAAATGTAATAGGGACACATGTAAAAATCCTATACTTAGCTTCCTGATGAAAGGAATGGCTTAAAACAAATACAAAGACCATCTATTTGCTACACCACCACATTACCTAGAAATTAATTTAAAACACAATTTTTAATGTAAATAATTTTTATTCGTGTATTTTATGACTGGAATAAAACAAATATACATTTAAAAGTCATACTTGTAGATACGTAACTGTTATGCAAAATTGGCATAGTGAAAATATGAAAATGTAAGATAATGGGCCTGATTATTGTTGGTCTTTCTGCCTCACTAATTTTTCTGTCCTTGGAGTTAAAGATGTGACTACAAGATGGAGAGCAGAGCCAGGCAGCAATTGCTTTTTTTTTTTTTTACTATGATTTTATTATTGCCACCCTGGTTTCTTGCTGACAGCTATTTAAAAAAGTAATTCAATACAAAGACTTCATTAAAAAAATGAACACTTAAAAAAAGGAAACCCTTTGATGTGTCATTACAAGAGATTTTAATTTTTTAAAAAAGTTTTCTAATTCTGAATATTTTATCTTCACATACTGTGAAAACTTTGGTAGCTTTATGCTTTGAGCAATAAAAGTCAATTCTACAAATGTCACACTGTGGGGGTCCTAGTGACCTTTCCTCTGCTACAGGCCAGTGGGTGAGTCTAATTTTTAAATGTTTAGTGTAGGGATGGGGAACCTGCCCCCACACGTGGCCCTCTAGGTCCTCAAGTGCGACCATTTGACTGAATCCAAGCTTCACAGGACATGTGGCCTCGAGGCCACAGGTTCCCCACTCCTGGTTTAGTGTTACAACTTCAGATAAGAATTAAGAATTTCTTCCTTTCAGGGATATGATGAGCTCTTCATTTGAATTACCAGGTGTACTTGGGTCTGAAATATTTCATCCTTGTGAAAAATGGATGAAGGAAAGTCCCTTTTATTTATTTTCACTTAATTATTCTTATTGTTTTTGATTATTTTATATTTATAATGATTAATTACATTTAATTAAATATCTTCTAGTTCCTTAGTTATGTTACCCAAAGAATATACTGAACAAATCTTTAAACACGAGACTATAGTAATGAATGTCACCAGGGGACAGCACTAGAAAAATGAACACCTCCCACCACCTGCTGGTTAGTTATGAATTGTAAACAGAGGTGAGGGCTCTGGGATTTCTTTTTCATATCCTTGGGTGCGCCAAGCCACCCCTGAGGCACCGTTTTGACTCAGCTGGGTTGTGGTCACAGGACCTTCCACCCAAGGCAGAAATGAACCATCAGTACCTGCTCTATGTTGAGCATAATAAATGAAGATAGAATTCACCCCGTCCATTAGGAGTTTGTTCCTGATTCAAGAAGTAAGAAGCTTTTAGCTTTTTAGACTGGCTGTAGTTTTCTGGGATACAAATAATTGGAAAATGCTGTTTTAAGAATTTTTGGCACTAAATTCTCCAGGATCACTCCTAGAAGTTAGCTTCTTGGTTGAAGAAACTGCTTAAAACAAATACAAAGGAATGCTGCAATTTATGATCTCCAGATGGGATTGTGTAGGCCTGGAAGCAGCTGAAATAGCTCTGTTTTGACCGGATCTGACTAGTTTTATCTTTCAATAGGGCGAAAGTTCCTCCCACTGAGAAACTGTAGACTGTGTTAACAAAGAGGACAACTTGTGTTCAGCAGGAAACTACAAATACACTAAAGAAATCCAGATTTTCAAGACTGCTTCTCATATTATTTCATGTGTTTTTTTCTCTTGTAAGATGATAATCTGCATTAGTTAATGTTTATACCATTGCAAAACTGGCATTTTGAGTCATATTTTTTTTAAAGTAGGATAAAATCTGAAAGTAGAAATGTGTATAGTTTAGGGTCCTTATGGAAAGAAGAAGTAGAATACAGTAGTGTTGATAAAATTCAATTTTCTATTCTGTCTAGGAAAGTAGATGCTTAATAAGCATTTGTTGAATGGATGAATGAATGCCAAAAATACTTTTAAATGATCATGATTCTTTAAAATGATCACTTATGATGTAGTGTTTTTCCATAATGTTTTTATTAGTAATAAAGTAAAATGAAGGAAGTGCATATAGTCCGTGAAGACACAAAGTTCAAATGTTTTTCAAATATCAATAGTTATTTCTGAGGGCCTGAATGCTAAGTACCCAGAACTTTGGTAGGTAATATGGAAAACAAAAAAATAAGACATGGTTCCTACCCTGGGGAGAGCTTATAATACAGAAGGAAGTTCTGCTCACTTCATTCTTCATCATTATTATTATAAATATACAAATTAAAAATAAAGGACATATGAAGGAAGACTCTATCTGCATTCAAAGAAAGAAATGATAAGTAGAAGTATGTATAGAATGATTTTACATATATATGTGTATGTATGTATTTGTACATCCATGTGTGTATGTGTTGGGGGGAAATAAAGGAATTTACATGATACCTTTGTTGTATATTTGGAGGGAATAGCAAGTTATACATGGTATATTTGCAGTTTCATGTGCAATTGTCTTTTTTACTGTACTAATACTTGTTTTTTTTTTCTGTGAATTGAAAACAAAATAAATTTAAAAAAATAATAATACAGAAAGGGGAAATAAGGAAATATACTTGAAACAAACAACTATTATATAAATGGTTAGTAAAAAAACTGTTTGTGTTCCTTGCCTCCACTTTCTCACTTCCCGTTCACTTTTTAGGTCTTGTAATCTGACTTCCAATTTATGACTCAACTGAAATGACTCTCTCCAAGGTCACTAATGATTGCCTTATTGCTAAATCCAATGACCTTTTCTCAGTCTGATGCTGCTGTCCATTCTCTGTTTCTGGATACTCTGTACTGCCTGGGTTACTGCTGTCTCCTGGTTCTCCTCTGCTCTGGTTCTGGTCTGAACTGATCCTCCTCAGTCTCCTTTGGCAGAGTCATCACCCTGTCCCCCTAAGCCCACCCCTCCTTCTATTTCCCCTCTTTCTGTTTAGGACAGAGGTGGGGAACCCTATCCTTCCAGGTTCACTTAGAAGTCTTCCAGGACTCTTCGCTCTCACTCACTCCTCACATCCAATCAGTTGCCAAAAACTAGGAATATGTCCTCTTCTCTCCACTCTTACTACCCTGATCATGTCTTACCTAAACTACTGTAGTGTCCTTCTAATAGGTATTGCCTACATCAAGCCTGCCCTCCTGATCCACCCTCCACTGATATTCCAAAAATGCAGGACTGACCATATTACTCCCTCACTCAAGAAACTTCAATGGCTTCTTATAACCACTAGAATAAAATATAAACCTCACTGCTTGGCCTTTAAAACCCTTCACAATCTGGCTCCAACCTGCCTTTACAATCTGTTTACACATTATTCCCTCTCTCACACTTGGCATTCTAGTCAAACTGGCTTATTTTTTATTCCCTATATACAAGGTTGTACTGATAAATGATTAACTGTCAGCTGTCTGTCCTACTATGTGGGACACACTTTTAATTTTAATCTTTGTTACTAACATTTTCTCTATCACTTTCTTAAGTCTAGAGAATCAACAAAATAATAAATCAAGCCCTGCTTTTGTTGTTTGCTGATTTCATTTTTCAGTCACGTCCTACTCTTCGTGATGCCATGTGGGGTTTTCTTGGCAGAAATTTCCTTCTTTAGCTCATTTTACAGATGAGGAAACTGAGGCAAACAGGGTTAAGTGACTTGCCCAGGGTCACACAGCTCGTAGGTATCTGAGGCCAGATGTGAACTCATGAAGATGGGTCTTCCCGACTTCAGGAGAGGTACTCTATGTACAGTGTCCCCTAGCTGCCCTGTTTGCTGATTACTGAGGTGTAAATGCACGCACTGAAAACTTAACAGTCAGTTCTTTCCTGCCTAGCTGGCTCTAAGCGCACTCTTACCTACGTATTTACCTACAACACTGTATCTTCGTCCAGTGCCTCTGTCTACACTATCCCCTGTACCTGGAAAGTTCTCCCTCTTCAGCTCTACCTCTTAGAACCTTTAGCATTCTTCAAGGCTCAGCTCACACCTTCACCTCTTCAACAGACCCTTCCCAATGTCCACAATTGTTGGTGCTCTGCCCCTGTCTACAGTTATTTTGTAAATGCAGGGTGGCCTAAAAGTCTTAGTGCAGTTTTAAGCTATCCAAACTGCACTAAGATTTTTAAAACACCCCAGTATTTTTTATTTACTTATCTGTGTCCATTATGCTTTCCTCCAGTAGAATGTACTTTCCTTGAGGACAAGAAAACACTTTTTTTGGTCATCTTCGCATTTCCCAGCTCCTAGCACAGAGCTTAATAAATGCTCCTTGAATAGAATTGCATGGATTGATACTTCCAAGCATACCGTGTGAGAGCTGAGGAGAAAGAGATTAGGATAAATCAAGGGGACTGAAATTCTAATTTTCAGAAAGTGTTGTCTGTCCCTATGACACAGACACTCATGCATTTGGGTATTTATACACAATTCGCAAACTGGTGACTGGGATAGAAGGGCCAGTCCTGGAAGTCACAGAGAAGGGAAGGCACTGGTGTTTCAATGAAACACAGCTCTCAAAGGCCACTTCCCTGGGTCTTTAGACATACTTGCAAGGCTTATACTGTAGACTCCGAAAGCTGAAGCTGTTTCTACCTTGGTTCAGGGTCTATTTCTTATCACCTTGGTGCTGCTTTGTCCAAGGAACATCTGACCTTGACTATGAGTCTTTGCTTATCAGCTCAGTACCAGACAATACTTTGGTCTCAGTGTAATGTCCTCGGTGCTGGATTGGAGTCTTCTCAATAGTCCTATTTTTTTTTTCAGCCACTTTTATCTTTCCCTTAATAACTTGGTTTATAAATCTACTCACATAGACTAAGCTATAAACAGCACACATATATCTATATACAGTATGCGTATTCATATGAGCCCTTTCTCTTATAATTCTCTATCCCAGTTTTCATTCTGGCTTAATTAAACAACAACAACAACAACAACAACAAAATATTGGATTCCAAAGCTGTTTGTTCCAATTTCTCAATTATTCCATTAATGGAAAATAGCTGCTAAAATTATTCATTATGCACTTGCACATTATTTTATTCAATAATGATTATTCATTAATGCAGAATTGATTTTAGTTTTCTATTACAATTACCTTCAGCCTATAATCAAAATTATTGATAAATCAGTGACCAAACTCATATTGGTATCCACATAACAGTATCCACATAAAGGTTTCACAGATCAGTGGGGCTTGAGCTGGGCCTTGAAGTGTGGGTAAGATCTGAATTATTTAGAAAAGCACTCTAAGCAGAGCGAGTAAGAATGAACATAGCACAGATGGAGAAATAGTAACAGCGTGGGTGGGAGGCAGTGAAGAGGACAATCTGACTGCAGCAGATGGTTGATTTTGGTGAATAGTAGGAGACAAATTTGGTGATGGTTAATTAAAGTGGTACCATATCCCTGAGGGTCTTGAATACTAGGAAGAGGAGTAGGTAAGTAAGAAACAGCATAGGCTTTGGATCAGTGTTGTGGCTTAATGAAAATGATAGCCACTTAGGGGTCTATGCTCTCAGACCTGGCATTCTACATCTCTGACCCTAACCTTAGGCAAGAGATAGCATTATCTAAATGAAAAATAACCAGTCTTAGGGGCAAGAATATCTGGGACCAAGTGCTGTCTCCTGCCTGTGCTACCCTAGGCAAATCACTTAATTTCTCAGGGCCCCTGGCAACTCTCAAAAACTATAAATTGGAGTTACCTTTACCAATGAAATCACAGGTCCATTTAAAAAACTCTGAAAACTTATAATAATTATAGCTAACATTTATATAGCCCTTAAGATTTTCAAAGTGCTTTATGTATATATTATCTCATTTTATCTTTACAACAATCTTGGGAGGTAATACTATAAATCAGGAAAGATTGGAGGCAAGGAGATAAGTTAAGAGGCTATAATAGTCATTTAGGCATGAGGTGATGAGTCCTTGGATAAGGCATATAACATTGGGAATGAAAAATAAGAGATCAGCTTGGTGATAGATGGAATATCAGAAATGAGGGCAAGGGATGAGTCAAAGATGACTTGGTTTGGAGCCTGGAGGAACTGGGTTCAAGCCAGCATTGGGTCTTACTTAAATGGTTCTGCTCCTAGCAATTATGCTAAAGAATAATCAGGGACAGCTTTCCCCAGTGGTTGGCCAAGTCTTGTCAGTATCTGTTGCTTAATGTCTAGGTGGGCGTATGGGTTGGGTTTGGTCATCCTGTCTTCTATGTACCTCACATCAGGAGAAATTGCCCTTCTCATTCTGTTTGTTCATCCATGATGCAGAATTCCTCTCACTCCTCTGGTCCCTCAGGGATGGCCTTTCTTATCATTCACTTGTTCTCTCCTTTTCTTTCATTCAGTCCTGATAAGCCTTGTTGTGTGGGGACTCCTCTCCACCCTCCACCCCCCATGCCCACTCTTCTTTTTGGTCACTAACAGAATTAGGCTTCATTCAAACCTGAGTTATTTTAATTAGATAATCAGATGAACACCTAGCTGGGTTCGCATATGGAGCAAGAAGATAGTGGAGATTCACATGGCAAGTCTGAACGGGGAAGAGGCTTTTGGTCAGTTTAAGAGAGCGTGAGGGGAAGGTATGGGAAAGAAATGGGAGAAAGGGTCAGAAAGAGAGACTGGAGGGCAACAACAACAACAAAACATTGTCTACTTTTCCATTTTTTCTGTGACATGAATTTGGAATGGGTCAGGTTTACATAGCTTTACATCTCTACAATCCTTGAGCTGGAAGAGAAAAGCATGGAACAGCTCCAGGGCTCTAGTAAAACAATTTGCCATAGAATCCATGTTAGATAGGGAGTTTAATGTTTCCAGGGAAGAGCTAATGGCTTAAAGGGAAAGGGAAAGATTCAGTGAAAGTAGAGAGGAGAATAAGTGTGATTGTGTGCGCCTGCCAAAGAAAACAGATAAAGAGGTTAGGGCCAGAGATGTGGAATGCCAAGTCTGAGAACATAGACCCCTAAGTGGCTAATGTGAGGTAGACACAGATGTCAGTGAAGCAGATCTGGAGTTCAACAGGGTGGCTGATAGTGACTTACATCGAACAAAAGAGCCTGATGGCTGCTACTTTGGGGGTCTGTGGCTATATCAGATGAACCCTATTTGGCTCTCTTGCCCGTTTACCATAAACCACACACAGACATTCTGTAGATAAGATGACTTGGGAAAATGGATCAAAAGACTTCTGAGATCCTCTGGAACGGTGATACACTGCAGCGCTGAGTTGTGCTTCAGTGCCCTGAGAAGGAATTAGAGCTGGCTTGTGCCAGCTTTGCCAATAGCCTACCTACCCACTTTTTAGTTTGGAAAGGAATGTCTTCGCTGACAGGTTCCAGGTGTGTGTTTTCTCGGAGAAGGATTTCTTGCAAAAAAATGTAACTTGCTGCCAAGTTGTTAACTTGATAGGTAAACAAGTTGTGAAATATAAAGGGGGGTATTTTAAGGTATCTTCAAGCTTCAAAATGTACTAACTAAATGAATGTTTGCCTTTCTTAATCCCATCACCAACTAAATATGATATATATATATAATAATATATATATATATATATTTACATATACATAGAGACAGACAGAGATAGAGAGACGGAGAGAAAGAGCAAGAGAGAGAGAGAAACAGAGGGATTGAGAGAGAAAGACAGAGACAGAGAGAGAAAGAGAGACAGAGGGGAAGGGAGGGAGAGGGAAAGATAGTCAACAAGCATTTATCAAATGCCTACTATGTGCTAAGCACTGTGCGAAGAGTGGGGACACAAAAAGGCAAAAGACAGTCCCCGCCTTCATGAATGAGTGAGGCAACATGGAAACTATGTAAAAACAAGCAATTTACAGGATTAATAGCGAATAATTAATAGAGAAACACTAGAATTAAGAGGAGTTGGAAACGACTTCCTCTAGATGGTGGAATGTTAGCTGGGGCTTGAAGGATGCAAACAGGATGCTTGGTGTTTTATTGCTTTGAATTAAAGTTTCAAAGTTTGTTCGTAGCCCCTCATCCTATATGTTCATAGGGCATCTCTCCTCTCAGCAAATGATTTGGTAAAAATTTCTCTTAGGAGAAAGAGGGCAGTTTTGGAGCCAAAAGAAGAGAGAAAAAAGGTCTCATAAACCAAAATATTATAGCAGCACTTTTTTGTGTGTGTGATAGCAAAAAACTAGAAACAAAGGAGGTGTCTCCTGGCTGGGGAATCATTGAGTAAACCTGTGTTGTACGAACATACTGGAATAGTACTGTGTTGTGGGAAATGGTCAATGAGGAATTTGGAGAAATTGAGAGGACTTGTTTTGACTGATGTAAAGCAAAGTAAACAGAACCGAGAGAAGAATATGTATGCTGACCACAGTGATACAAAGGAAAACAAAACTAAAAAAGTCAGATTCCAATGACTATGATAAACAATCTTGATACAAGAGGAATGATGAGGAAATAGCCCTCCTTTGCTTCTGTAGAGAAGAGGAGTAAGGTGTGGAGGGAGGAATACATTGTCAGATATTGCCAATGTGTCGGTTGGTTTTGCTGAACTGCATTTTTTTTGGAAGAACAGGATTATTTTTGGAGGAAGGAAGAATATGAAGAAGTGACAGCATTACTTAAAAGAAAAAGCATCAATAATTTTTTAAAAAATTTATAGAAAAAACAAGGACTTTACCTGCAGGGGATGAAGCTTGAACCCTTACTTCCAATAAGGGGATCAGCCCAGGGAACAATCTTTTTTTTTTTTTGGCATGGTATACATTTTCACTTGGCATTGCTGACTCCTGAGGCTATTCAATCTCTAGGAACACCGAGTGCTTCTAGAGTCAGGCTAGGTAGATAGAGATACTTCCATGATTCCAGGCTACACTGGACAGTTTCAGGAGTGGGGTAGAACTGGCCAGGCAGGTTGGTGGCTAGACAGTCACCTCCATGATGACATTGGCAATGTCATTATTGTTGTGTCTTAGGGCCCAGACAGCCAGACACATTGGCCTGAGCCATCACCAACTCAGTGTTACATAATCTCATCCACCCCCTCCTCTTCACTATCCTCCTTGACGCTGAGGCCTGGTGCCATCTCTCTGATAATGGGTAAGGGTTCATCAGGTACCCTAAACTTCTTTGCTGCTGCCTTGTGCACTTGCTGAGATAGGTCCTCAATCTTAGCCTCCTCAAAGACTATGTAGATGCCTGAAGACATTCATCGGTGCTTCCTACCCTGTGGCCCCCAAAGTATTCAAATTTCAAGTTAATCTGATGGACCACTGGGACAAATGAAAAATAATACTTTGGGGATGATCTGACACTGAGTGTTCTATTATGCTGAAGCACAGATTAATCACGAGTGTGCAACTTGCTCTCTGACATTACCCAGAGACAGTTTCTTGGAAGTACTCAAATAAAATAACTTAAAGAAAGTTTAAACTGCTACAGATGGTATTTTCTAAGTATGTTTCAAATTCTAGCAAAAAAAAATCAAGCATATTTTTTAACCAGATATGATTTTGAGTTTCTTATGATTTCATGATGTGACTTTTTTTTTTCCCCCTGGACCTGTGATTTTATTGGTTGAGGGATCTCCTGGCAAGGACCTTTCTCAGTACCTTCCATACATCTTAAAGTCTTTAGAGAGTCTTAGACAATACATAATAAGTAAAGGGGAGAGGGGAGTAAGTATCCAGGTAACTATTTGCAAAGCCATTTTTTTCATGAGGTGAGTTAACTTATATATAAATATGTGTGCAGATTTATATGTTAGAGTAGGTCCAACACTTTAATGTTTGAATGGGTATGGCATCATACAATTCTCCTTCAAAGCCAACTTCATTATTTTAAAAAAAAAATAAAACTTCCCATCGGGGGAAGCAAATGTGGGCCACAAGGAGCTGAGTCATGACACGAAGTTTTGTTGTCATTGGAAAAGAAAAAGGAATCGGTGTGCCCCATCGACCATTTATTGTCATGGCAAAAGTTGAGATGAATACCCATTTTGTACAGCTGCTTTTTCTAATCTTGAATTTGGAGAATGAAAGATACCAATGATTTTACCTTCTGACCTATCTGAGGGTGGAACACTGCTGCAAACTGATTTCATGTCAAGATCTGCCTAATCTCTCAAAGGGGATGTTACCAACCTTCCCCTAAAAGTCGGGCTTGTGGGGGAGGACGAACATCTTACTCTTTCCAAAAAACTGGAGTGAGTCACCTGCAGGTTCTTTCTCTAGCTTCCCCACCCTTACTAAGCTCATACATATCCTTGTTCTTTTTTTTCCCCAAGAGGTGGAATCGAGTCCATCAGTAGCTTCAATGGAGTGGTCTTCTAGGGTTGGTCATCTCTGTCTACAGACAGGAATCTCTAGATGGATTTATTTCAATTTTTACTCAGTTCATACAAGAGAACAAAATCTTCATCCATCTTAGGGAAATTTCATTCTGGGTCGTGTGAAAATGGGAGTGACCTGGGTGGTTTCCTCTGTGTTTCCATTTGCTTCCCATGATAGAGCTGAGGGACTCTTGTGCATCCACTATACCATAGGGGGTCTGAACTTACAGAAGGTGTACACCAAAAGTTGTGTGATGATAACTCTGTTACAAGGACAGCAGCATCTTCACATGTTCTAAGCCCTTCCCAGTTCTCTCAGATGTTCAGAGGTGTCAGAGGTGAGGAAACTCTGGAAACAAGGTACTGTGAGACCTTATTGAGGGCCACTTGGGGATTCTGTGAAGTCCATGATGCCTCCTCAGAGTAAGACCCAATATCCTTTCCCCCACATTTGATAACTCCAAATACCCACTTGTAGGCAAGCAGATAGCACAACCCAGATACGTACAATTTACCAAGGTGCACTTTCACTTATATAGAAGCAGAGAGACACACAAAAGTAAGAAAGTACAGACCCATGTAGACACCAACATTTGCAAATACTTGAAAGACTTGTGATTTCTTCAGCGTAGGTAACTCCTAGCATGGGAATTCTTTCCACCAATGCATATTGCAACCCATTTATGACTAAGTGCGTAAGACACCAACACCTAAAGGGTTAACTAGGTACACAGACATAGGAACCAAGATCATGGCTATGCTTTCTACTTTCATTTCTTTTGCTTCTGCTACTGCTACTCCCATGATCACTGAACACTAATATTGCCTCTGAAATATGTTCTAAAAGAATCCACCTTGCTGGGGATGATCCAAGGCAAAATCACAAAGCAGACAGGCTATCCCCCTTGCCTTCTCTTTCTATTTCTTTCAGTAGCCTCCCTTTCCCCCATATGTATCTAGTGGCATAGCAAAAAATGTGTACCATTTTGATTGATTGATTTATAAATTGCACTTTAAAGGTTGCAAAGCATTTTATATACATTATCTCACTAAAAACTCAACCCAAGACTGGGAGGTAGGTATTATGGGCATTATTTTCCCCATTTTATAGATGGAGAAACTGAAATCTACACAAGTGATTTCTTCTTAGTCCCATAGCTAGTAAGCATCAGAGGTGGGATTTCAATACAGATCTTCATGCTCCATTCCAAAGTTCTATTGTTCACCATGCCAGGCTGCCTCTTCCCATGCCCTGCCTCTTCTGTCCCAGAGGAATGCAATTTGACAAATCCATACTGAATTTCAGGTATTTAATAAGCTACATCTCTCAGAGACATTTGCATTTAAAGAGGCTATTTCCCTAAGAATTGTTCTCTCTAAAGGAATAACTCTCTCACAGTAGAATTTCTTGCTCTTTATTTTCATAAAATCATAATAGAAGTAGAATATAAGCTCCTTGAGGACAAAGGCTGTTTCATTTTGTCTCTTTATCCCCAGTACCTTGTATATGGTAAGTCTTCATACATGTTTGATGATTGATGAATAAATCGTAGATTTATTCCTACAAGGTAACTTGGAGGCCACCTACTCCATCGATGTCAAACTCAGATAGAAATGAGGGCCATTTAGCCATAAGGATCCCTCAGGGCTGTATTTGACTTAGTTTTAAAATGTAACATTATCTATATTTTCTTGTTTTAAAATTTTTTATTTTGTTAAATATTTCCCAATTACATTTTAACCTGGTTCAGGTCACATTTGAAAGTGTTGTGGGATGCAGTGTTTGACACCTTTGATGCATTTCACAGATAAGGAAACGGAGGCCAAAGCCAGTAAAATTATTTGCCTAAGGCAGTGGTTCTTAAACTTTTTGCTCTAAAGACCCCTTGAAACTCTTAAAAATTATTAAGGATCCCCAAAAGGGCTTTTGTTCATGTGGATTATATCTATCAATGTTTCAATGTATTAGAAATTAAAATCTTAGTATTATTATAAAAATAGTTTTGACCACATGGATCACCCGACGGGGTCCTGGAGATCCCCAGAAGTCTCTGAACCACACTTTGAGAAGCACTGGTCAAAGGCTACATAAGAAATAAATGTCAGAGCCCAGATCTCAATACACTGGACCACTGATAGTTTTCTGGTGTCCCTCCAATCACATAATTTTTTCCCCTTTTTTGTCAATTTGTAAACCCAACTATGATACCAGCTCCAATTTTTCTTTCTCTTTTTTTTTTTTTGAGCAACTTGGCTCCCTCCCTTCCTCCTCCTCCCCACCAACTTCCATTTCCATTATTTTAACAGATACGCAGAAGTGATTACAGATAAACTCCATCTAGTGGTAGGCATTGAATTTGCAGCCATGAAGCTCCATTTTCCCAACAGAAAAGGTCTCCTCAGCAAGGGCTTTCTGGAAGGATAAAGCAAAATTATTTGAAAGACCATTACCAACTGGTGGGCTTTACTTCCCTTATTTTGAAAAAAGTGTTCTCACTAAGAAATCTAGGATAACATAGTGCAATAAATTCCTTTCAAAACTCAAATAATCATGGATGTATCTTCATGCAATCTGTAAATGACCTGATGAGTTTTAGACAATAACCCACCTCCCTTAATTTTGAGGTGACTCTAGCTTTGCAACAAGGGTGATCACAGGCTTATGAAAAGTCATTTTAAAGCCTTGTATTTCTCTCTGCCAGAGAAACCTAAGAAGCCTAATTTGCTTAGATACCAGCACCCGGGAGAAGAAACACATAATCCTCTAGCAGACGGGAGGGGTAAAAGAAAACAGAAACTTCCCCAAAGCTCCACTACAAAATGCTGGAGGTAAGGAATTACAAAGGTACCCAAGTACTAGGCAAACAACATGGTGTCTAGGCAAACTGTGTAGTGCACAGTTTAGCCCTGGGTGTGTTTCAAGAATTCTTTCAAGACAGCTCTATGAAACACCAATACATGTTCCCAGAGAAACAATGCTGTGATGGTTAGGTTACCAAGCCAGCCCATTCACAAGTTGACTTATTCCTGAGCTAAAATAGTTAGACCTGGGCCTCTGGGTCTCTCCTCTAAATCCTTGGATAAGCCTTGCTAAACTCTGAGGCTGGGGGGTGGAGGGAAGGGACTGGGTAGGAGTTCTGGTGACTCAGTCCAAAGAAAGTAAAAGAGAGTGTTGACATCAAGGACCAGTGGTGCTTCAGCCTGGAAGGGGAAGTGACATGCAGAGACAGAGCAGTGAGAACAGTAGGTCAGAGGCTGATTGGAAGGTCCTTCCTTTTTTTTTTGTAACAAATGTGTATAGTCAAGCAAAATAAATTCCCCACATCGGTCATGTCCAAATAAAATAAGTCTCCATCTGCACTCTGAGTTAGAGTTCCTTCCTAAATCAAATATTCATATGTCAGGGATTGCCTGTACTTAATTAAGCCTCATTAATTTAGATTTCATGAATAAAGGTTTGCGATGAGTATAAAATGAGATCATGCCTATAAAGGGCCTTATTTCTCTGAAGTGCCATGTTAATATAAACTATTATTATTGTTCAATATCAAAGATATATTGACACAGGGCTAGGCACATTTTATGTTAAAATTTTCTATTAACAAAGGGTTCAAGTCCCATATTTCTCCTATATTCCCTATAGTGCCTAGCATGGTACTAGAATAAATGCTAACTGTTGATTAGAGCAAATTGATAATGTAGACAGGATTATAGGGGCATTCTATTGAACTTACTTAGGAGTTAGAGCACTTTTAAAATAATCACTTTCATATATGGCTAGTCTTCTGGGCTCACCTATCCAAACCCACTGCCAGGCTGGATCCACAGAGGGGAAGTTGCTGCTCCTGTCAGGGTTCTAGGAATAATTTTGAGGTTGGCTACCTCCTAACATTGTAGCTCATGAGTTCTTACCAGGTGCTTCTCCTTAACAGTAAGCAAGTGGACTCAGTTCTTAGCAAAGGCATTAACTCAAATGGCATAGTCAGAATAGTAGTTACAAAGGATTCTCCCCAAAACTACCATAGCTAAATATAGTCTATGGGAGGAAGTATGGTCATAAACTTATAGCACAATGGTAGTGAGCCATACAGGCGCTAGGTGGCACAGTGGATAGAGTTCCTGACCTGGAGTCAGGAAGACCTGAGTTCAAATGCAGCCTCAGACACTTGCCAGCTGTGTGACCCTGGGCAAGTCGCTTAACCCTGTTTGCCTCAGGTTCCTCATCTGTAAAATGAGCTGGAGATGGAAATGGCCAAACACTCCAGTATCTTTGCCAAGAAAGCCCCAAATGGGATCATGAAGAGTTAGCCACAACTGAATAATAACAATAATAAAGTGAGACACAGAGTCAAGGGATGCACATAGTCAAGCTTTATGACTCCAGAAATCCAGGGCCTCAATATCCTTTTTTTTTTCCAGAGAGTCTTCGCAAAGTTCACTGTGGGGTGTGGTACTGGTAATGGATGAGTCCCTCTTCTGCACAGCTTTGCCAGAAACTCCTCTGGGTTAGTTCCTAGAAGGATGTCCCAGCTGGATGGGTCAATCTTTTACAAGGCCAAGTTAAGCAAATTTCCTAGGTGCAGAGCTAGCTCCTCCCCAGGTTCACCTACCTGGCTGGTCCAGGCAGACTGCTCTGTGATTCTGTGCAACTGCTGCCAGACTGTGCCAGGAGAGTTGCTCTGCCGCTGAACTGAGCTAAGCATGGCAAATTGCTCTTCCACTGGGCTGCGGCTGCCTAGGCTGATCTCTGAGACAGCAGGCTGTTCACAGGACATGCTAGATGGACTCCCTGGCATCTCTTCAACTGTCATCTGCAGTCTTGAACAGCTACAGTCTCAGGCTCAGCTCTTTTAAGGGGCAGATTTACAGCCCTCTTTTCTTTTCTTTCTTTCTTTCTTTCTTTCTTTCTTTCTTTCTTTCTTTCTTTCTTTCTTTCTTTCTTTCTTTCTTTCTTTCTTTCTTTTATTTTTTCAAAAATTCATTTATTTATAAAAAATTTTAAAGCATTTATTTATTTATTATTAGTTTTCAACATTAACTTTTATAATATTTTGAGTTTTAAATTTTCTCCTCCTCTTTCCCTCCCCCTTCCTCAAGATGGCTTGCAATCTGATATAGGCCATACATGTACAATCATATTAAATGTATTTCCACAGTAGTTATGTTGTAAAGAAGAATTAGAAACAAAGAGAAAAACCATGAAAAAGAAGGGGAAAAAAAAGGAAAAACGGTACGCTTTGATCTTCACTCAGATGCCAATGTTCTTTCTCTGGACATGGATAGCATTTTCCATCATGAGTCTTTTGGAACTGTTTTAGATCACTGCATTTCTGAAAAGAGATAAGTCTATTAAAGTTGGTCATTGCACAATGTGGCTATTCTTGTATACAATGTTTTTCTGGTTCTGTTCACTTCACTCAGCATCAGACCATACAAGTCTTTCCAGGTTTTTCTGAAATCCACTTGCTCACTATTTCTTATGGAACAATACTATTCCATTACATTTATATACCATAATTTGTCTAGCCATTCCCCAGTTGATGGGCATCCCCTCAATTTCTGATTCTTGGCCACTACAAAAAAGAGCTGCTATAAATATTTTTGTAAATATTTTGGGTCATTTTCCCATTTTTATGATCTGTTAGAGATATAGACCTAAAAGTGGTATTGTTGATCAAAGTATATATATACAGTTTTGTAACCCTTTGGGCATAGATCCAAATTGCTCTCCAGAATGTTGGATCCATTCACAACTCCACCGATATTGCATTAGTGTTCCAATTTTCCCACATCTTCTCCAACATTTATCATTTTCCTGATTTGTCATGTTAACCAGTTGATAGTTGTGAGGTGGTACCTCAGAGTTGTTTTGATTTGCATTTCTCTAATCAGTGGTTTGGAGCAGTTTTTCATATGACTATAGATAGCTTTAATTTCTTCATCTGAAAACTTCCTGTTCATATCCTTTGACCATTTATCAACTGGAGAATGACTTGTATTCTTACAAATTTGATTCAGTTCTCTATATATTTTGGAAATGAGGCCTTTATCAGAGACACTGGCTGTAAAAATTTCCCAGCTTTCTGCTTCCCTTCTAATCTTGGTTGCATTGGCTTTGTGCAAAAAAATTTTAATTTAATATAATCAAAATTATTCATTTTGTATTTCATAATGTTCTCTATCTCTTGTTTGGTCATAAACCGGTCCATTTTCCATAGTTCTGACAGGTAAACTATTTCTTGCTCTCCTAATTTGTTATAGTATCGCCCTTTATGTACAGCCCTCTTTTCAGGAAGGGCAAAGACCACTAACCCTTTCCTCTTGGATTCTCTCAGGGCCTTATCCCAGAGGTTTTCTCCTTTAGGCAGGAGGTAGGTGGGGTCTAGCCTCTCCTGTTGGACACTTCTTCCTTATTCAGAGCAAACCTCCCCAGCAAGGGACCTTCCTTTACTTACAGTTGTGAGCCAGTTACAATTCCCAGATTCTGGTTGGGATTTTACTCAAATGAGTGACTGGGGACAAAGGTACTGAAGGCATTGCTTTGGGGCAAGTTCATGGTCTCCCTGTCCTTTTCATAAGCAGTTGAGCTATTCCAGCCTCATCCTTTTCTAAGGTGTGGAATGCTAACTTTATCCCTAAAAGGGCTTCTACAGTTATATTTGAGTGCCTCTGTTTTTGCCCCTCAGAATTTCAACTTTGTCTATCTAAACAAGATACATCATTACACATATACTTCAGTCCATGATGTCATTGATTGGGCACTCCCTCCATCACTGAAGATGGCAGCCGATTCAGATCTCATTCTATACAATCCATGTTCTTTTCACAGACCATCGACATAAAGTGTTGGGCTTCTTCTCCTAGGTCTTTTAACATTTCATGGGTACCAACACACTCAAACCATAAACCTATTATGACCAATCTGCCTCCTTTTCCTAGGATACATTTCAATCAGTCAGCACATCTAAAACCGAATTATTTTTATCTTTATCTTTTCCTATAAACTCTCCCCCTTCTAAATCCCCCTATTTCTGTTGAAGGCACCACCATTCTCCCAGCCTCCAATGTTCATAACATCAGTATTATCCTGTACTCCTCATTCCCCTTCACCGCACATAGGCAGTTACCAAATCTTATCATTTCTACCTTCAGAACATCTCTCAGATCTGATCCTTTCCCTCTACTCACCCAGCTGCCACCTTCGTTCAAGCTCTTGTCACCTCCCGTTCAGATGAATGAAACACCCTACTTGGTCTCCCTTCCTCGAGCCTCTTCCCATTTCAGTCCATTCTACCTTGGGTGGGACCACCTCCAGTCCTCCTGATCTATATCTCTCCACTGGGCCCAGATAGCTCCAGAGGACAGAGTGAGGCTGGGTACTTTGCACAGCCCTCCCTCACTTAAATCTAATTCACTTGCAAGTCACGGCATCATTTTCCTAATGTTATTGTCCTCTTCCAGAACAAAGAACAAACAACAACCCTGTAGCCAAAATCATTTCCTAAATTGCTGATCTGGCCATGTGACTCCTCTAATCAATCAAGTCTAATGGTTTCCTCTTGCTTCTAGGGTAAAATAGAAACTTCTTTATTTAGCTTTTAAAGCCCTACGCAATCTGGCCCCAACCTATCTTGCTCACCTTTTTGGCCATTACTTCCCTGTCCCACACTGGCAAATTAGCCAAACTGGCTTTCTCTCTTCCTTAGGCATACCTCTCCATCTGCTGTGCTTTTGGACTGGCCATCCCACATACCTAGAATTCAATCCCTTGTCACCTCTGCCTTAGAGTCCCTTTTTCTTTAAGGTGAAATTCAGGTGCTATATGAGACCTTTCTTGATCTCAGCTGCTAGTGCCATCCCTCCCAGGCTACCTTGGAGTACACTTTTCTGTGGTAACAATCATAATCTTAAACATAAGAATCGATATATAGCTCTTTAAAGTACACAATGTGCTTTACAAATATTTTCTCATTTTACCATTACAACAGTCCTGGCAAGTAGGTGCTATTATCACCCCCATTTTATAGAAGAAGAATTGGAGGCTGAGAGTTTAAACGAATTGCCCGGGGTCACATAGCTAGCGTTTGAGGTTATATTTGAACTCATATCTTCCTAAATCCAAATTCAGCATGTTATCCATTGTACCACACAGCTGGTGTATTTGTATCTGTTAACTTTATAATGATGCTGCTTACATTTTTAAATGTACTCGTGTACCCATTGGAATGTAAGATTCTTGAGAGCAGGGATTGTTTTATTCTATGTGCTTATATTCCCAACATCTAGCATGATATTCAGCATTCATTAAGTAGCCACTTAATAAATGTTTATTAAGTCATTTTAAAAGTGCCTACTTTGTGCTAGGCACTGGAGATTCAAAGAAAACAATCTGTAGCCTGCAGGAACTTGCCTTCTATTGGAGAAGACAACATGTAGATAAATAAGTCTATACAAAATTAAAACAAGGCAATTTTAGAGGGAGGAAAGGAGAGGAAGTATTAGCTCCTGGGGAGATTAGGAAAGGCTTCATGGTCCTTGAGTTGAGCTTAGAAGGAAACTACTGACTCCACAAGGTGGAGGTGAAGAAGAAAGGAAACAAGCATTTATTAAGTTCTTATTATATACCAAACTCTATGGTAAGCATTTTACAAAAAATTATTTCAACAACTCTGGGAAGATAGATGCTATTATTATCCCCATTTTACAGCTGATGAAGCTGAGGCAGAAAAAGGTCAAGTGACTTGTCCAGGATCAAACTGCTAGTAAATGTCTGAAGACAAATTTGAACTCAGATTTTCCTGATTCCAGGCCTCATACTCTTTTACCACCTAGTTCTTTCTGAAGAAAGGTTTAGGAAACCCTTCTCGGATGTTAGCCCTTATGCTACTTCTTTCACGAAGATCATGGCTGGAAAGCAGGTTTCAGCTTACTTGTGGTCATCATGTGTCTACTACCCATTATCCTTTTGGTCACCTACAATTGTGATTCTTAGAGATGGTGATGTTTTAGAACTTCCTTTAAAACTCAGCTTAGATTCCTCCATCTACATGAAGTCTTCTGTGACAAATAAAAACTTCGAGAGACAGAGTTTCTAGGTAACTAATTATCAATTTATCAATTAGGCTAGCTAATAATCAATACATAGATGGTCAGTGGTTTCTCTCCTTAACCAAAGATACCAAGGGAGTCTATGAAAAGCTTTCAATCCCTTCTGAAAGGGAACCCCCCAGGCAAGTAAAACTCAACCCTGATTGGTGGACATTTAACGAGGAGGCAGTCTAAAAGCCTTCAGCTCCTCCTGCTGAGAACGTGACTCTGAAGTCTCTAGGCAGGAGAACCCATTTTCATCTGGACCTCTCTAGCTAGTTTTCTCCTTCATGAACTGGGCTGCCCTAAACTTTAATGCAAGGGGATCAAGGACAAGGCGCTCCCGTCCCTGGCAAAGGCTTGCCCAGACTAGATTCTGGTTATACTCTAAACAGAAATTAGGTTTCTCAGTTGGGCAGAGTCCCCATCAACTCTATTTAGTTAAGAAGCATGTGCCTTGGGGGCTAGGAGTAATCCCATCACTCAGCCGTGCCCTTCAGAGACTGACTGACCTTTTTAGGAGTTGGGCTTTATCTGAAATAGGAGGAAAAGGGTGGATCACAAATTAATAATTAGTTATTAATATAATGGTATATTAATTTCTCTCACTTTCCTAATTCCCCCCAAGTGGGGGGTGCCTCTCTTCCAAATTATATTTATTTTGTGTGCATATTATATATGTGTGTGTATCTCTCTCTAGATATATGTATACATATGTATATATACATATACATATACATATACATATACATATACATATACATATACATATACACATACA
Source organism: Phascolarctos cinereus (assembly GCF_003287225.1). Lineage (NCBI taxonomy): Eukaryota > Metazoa > Chordata > Mammalia > Diprotodontia > Phascolarctidae > Phascolarctos > Phascolarctos cinereus. The sequence goes on along the minus strand of NW_027556098.1, from coordinate 210,729,415 downwards.
CATACACATACACATACACATACACATACATACATATACATATACATATACATATACATATACATATACACATACACATACACATACACATACACATACACATACACATACACATACACATACACATACACATACACATATACATATACATATACATATACATATACATATACATATACATATACATATACATATACATATACATATACATATACACATACAGACATCTCCCCCAATTGAATATAAGTTCCTTGAGAGCAAGGAGTGTTTAATTTTTGTATTTCTATCCACATTGCCTAGCATGGTCCCTGGTATCACCCGAAGAACACTGATGTTACAAAGATGGGTTTTTGTGTTGAGGAGTAGCTTAGTATCATTGAAAACACTGTACAGTTCTCCTAAGGCAATCCAGTTGGCTCTTCTATGATTTATTTAGTTCTGATACCAGTACATTCATTGCTCATTTGCAGTTCTACTGTGTGTGCTTTAGCCATATCTGGGATGCTTATGGCAGTGAGTGAATAAGTGACTTGTCCAGGGTCTTATAGGCAGTATGTGTCTGAGGAAAGATTCAAACCTTGATCTTTCTGACTCTGAGGCCACTTCTCTATCTACCACTCCATGGTACCTCTATAGATACAGATATACCAACCAGCTGAATCTATTTCTCAGTCAATTAAGATTTTATAGTCTAGATATTGGGTGGGATTTCTTTAGGTCCATTTGGTTTTTCCTTTATGAATTTTTAAGCTCTTCCAGTAGTCACAGATCTAATTGAGAAGGCTATGTAACATTGTGGGGTCTCTTGCAATCAGCGTAGTGTCATCCCCCCAAAGGATTATCTGGAGGATGTTGTCACCTATAGGGAATGCTAATTCTATTTGGATTCTGCGAGTACATAGCCCGACAATGGTGAATTCATGTTTGGTGAATGCAGAGTGTCTTGTTTTGTGCGTCACTTGATGTTAATAATTGACCATTCAACGGTTATCTCTGTGCTTGCATTTTTAAAAGGAATTTTGTATGATCTTAACATACACAGATTGTCCCGAAAATCTTGGTGCAGTTTTAAACTTCAATAGCTTAAAATTGTTCCAAGATTTTTGGAAAGCCCTGCCTACAAGACATTCCTTGCTGGGGGAGAATCTTTGAGGCTTCATTTTATTCTACTGGGTTAACTGCTTTTTTGCAACCAGTCAAAAATCAACACAGTGGAATCTTTTGCACTTTTCTTTCAATTATATGACTGTAGAGATGTGTTCTATTACAGTAAATCTTTTGCAAAACCATGGCTATTCCTTTCTCATATTTCTGTTCCTATAGTCACATACAGATGATTAATATAACAATTATAGATACTTTTTGCCATTCATTAAAGCAAATCCTGAAAGGTCTTGTACTGGGTAACACTTTATTAGCCAAGTTAATGAGTGTTGCTGATCCACAAAGTAATAAAAAACCACTTCTATTAATATTTTCTTTAATTCAGGCTGGTATTATGGCTTGATCTGGAGTCAAAAGACCTGGGTTGGAGTCCAGATGTTTCACTTACTAGTTATATGAACTTGGACAAGTCATCTATCTTCTCTAATAATGAATTCTATCTTTTGTAGGATGGCCTAACTAGCTAGCTAGATGATAGATTGATAGATAGATAGATAGATAGACAGATGGATGGATAGATAGAGCATTTATTACTATGTGCCAGTCACTGTGCTAAACTCTGGAAATACAAGTGCAAAAACAAACAAAACAAAAAATCAGTCCCTGTCCGCAAGGAGGTTACATTCTATTAGGGAAGGCAACATATAAAAAGTATCTGAAAAGGGGTGGTATAGGTTATATAAGGTGGAAAAGTAGATTAGAGAATTATAAGCTGAGCTATGTTAGAAGTATGCTTGCATGGCTATTTCCTCAAATGGAGGTTCCAGGGAGCAACTCTCCAATTAGACTAAGAGGCCAAATTGAAAGGGCCACTAGGAAACAGGTAGAGAAGTAATCCAGTGGGTCATGGGCTAATCCGGTTTTGAAGCAAACGTAGTGCTTAATAGCAGTTGCCCTACTACCTCATAGGGTTGTTATGAAGATCAAATAAGATAATGTATAGAAGGTGCTTTGTAAATTGTAAAGTGTTATGTAAACCTAAACTGTTAATCATCATTACCATCATCCATTAATGTTAGCCCCAGTCCCCCAGCTGCCAGGAATGAATTAGGTAACACTGTAGTAGAGTGTTGTGGGTAAAGAATTCTAGCATTCTGAGGCCCTTTCAAGGTCATGGCATATAACCTTAGCTAGGCCTTTCCTGCAGCTTGTCAGGCTTCTACTGTATTTTAATCTTTTAAACTCCCTATCTTATTCCTCATAATAACTATACCCAACTTTTCCTCTCTCCTCAAGCTCCCAACCACACTATTGCTATGAGATTTACAGGAGATTTAGTTTTAAGTTTCAGACATAAATTCTCTCAACTTCATTCCTCTATTTCTTATATTTTTCTACATAGGCCTTAAATCTCACTTTCTTCCCTCTGGTTACAGAGAGACATTCATGCTCCCACTGAATTCTAATCCCAATCCTTCTACACTAAAACCAAATCCCTTAACACCATTCCTCCCGGCCTCTTCCAATGTCTTCCCTTACCAGTTGTCATTCTTACTCTCTCATGAATCGTTAATCTCTTCCTTTCCATTGGCTCCTTCCTATCCACCAAATGAGATGCTCAAGTCTCCCTAATGCTAAAAAAAAAAAAAAATCTTCATGACCTACCCCACCTAGCTATCAATCAATCAATCTGCATTTATTAATCACCTATTAAGTGCCAGGAACTGTAAGTACAAAGTCAAAAATGAAATAGTCCCTGACCTTAAGGAGACAACATATATATATATATATATACATATATATATATATACATATATAATATATATATATGTTTAACAATAACAGCTACTTTTGGGCCCAGAGGGATTAGGTACTGCCCTCTCCACTAAGGGCCCCTTTTACTTTTTGTCTCATGCATGCAGTCTAATTTTTAATCTTCTGAGGGATGGTCACCTAAAAGAATGGCCAAAATCACTTTTTCTCAAACTTTTTAGCTTTTCACACTCCACCCTGGAGCAGTGGTATGTTGAGGAAGGAGGGAAAATTACTTAAAACTTAAGCTTTTGCTTCAGTCTAGAGTCCAGGGTCTCCTCAAAGTGGGTGGTGGGGAGGAGAAAAATACACAATGTACAATGTAGATCAAGTATGGGATAGATATTTGTCTTCTGCTTATATGTATGTAAGTTACTGCCCTTTCCGTATCTGAATAGTTTGGTTACTGAAAGGGATCTGGACAGAGAAGATACATAGCTCTCAGGAAAAAAAAATGCTGAGGAGAGATACTAACTGCTTTGAAGACCAGATAGAGAATTGACCCTTAGATGAATGTACTAAGAAAATCTGTTTGCAAGTAGAGGATTGCTTGAGGTCACGATGAGTCCAGGACATTGTGGTCCATGAGCTCTTTTGCATCTAAGTGCAAGGTTTAATTGACAAAATGGTAAATCAAATATGCTTGAAGACTATAGGAGGATGATATTAGGACAATTGGCTTTATATCTAACAGAAAGGTAGATTTCTTAAATTCTACCTCAAGGTAAAGATTAGTCATTGACTCCTAGAATATTCTGATTTTAGACACTGGAAGATAGAGGAAACCAGACAGAAGTTTTGAGAAGGTATAGGAAGAGATATAAGAATAAGCAGAAGAGCAGGGTAAGCACATGAGGAGTCACAAGGAACTAGGGGCAGAAAACAGCAGGCAGAGAAATTACTTCGTTTGGACAGCTCATCTTCAGACACTTTGTGGGAAGCCTGCTGATTGGAAGAGAGGCATCACTTTGCTGACTGGCTGGAGAAAGCCAGGAGGAACTGAGTTCTCTAGCTGCTCTGCTGATTGGAGGAGAGCTGAATCCTGCTGTATACAGATTTATCAAGCGTATTGCTCTCTAGTGCCATCTATTGGCCAAGAGGGAGAACTTTTCAAGGTGTTTTTTGCTCTTTACAATTTCAGAGGTAGAAACAAGGAAGGAACACATGTTCCACGCATGCAGGCTACTTTTAATCCTAGGAGACCTGGACACCTAAAAGAATGGTCAAATCTTTTTTTTTCTCAAACTCTAGTTTTTTATGCTACACCCTGGAGGGGTGGTGGGTTGGGGACGAAGGGGAAACAACATAAAGCTTAAATTTGGGCCTCAGTCTAAGTAAAAAAAAAAGTCAGCTAGGACTCTGAGATCCAGTCTTAAGTTCCCCCCGGCAAGACATGTATTTTATATGACATGTGCCCACAATCACTGTGGAGCCAGGGTAGGAGAAGGGCACTAGCAGTTTCAAGTAGTGAGACCTTTGGCAGCAAAGAAGAGAGCCAGTTACAGACTACACAGAGAGCAAACTGTGGAATGCACTTACTCTGAGAGGCTAGCTGAGTAACAACCCACACAGAAAAGATGATGTGCCCAGTGGGTGTTTTTGTCAGGACTCCAAGGGAGAAAAAAGACTCTGCTGTACTGGAGCGGTGGGTACTCCTGGTCCCAATTATTCCCACATTATATGAATACTTCACTATCGATGTTTTCTCAGTTTGTGCTCACTTCTCCCACAGACATTAAGTATATTTGTGGAAGAATGCATTCCAAAGGACCCACATGTACAAAAATATTCATAGCAGTTCTTTTTGTGATGGCAAAGAATTGGAAATTGAGAGGATGCCCATCCACTGGGGAGTGGCTGAGCAAGTTGTGGTATATGAATGTAATGGAATACTATTGTGCTATAAGAAATGATGAACAGGCTGACTTCAGAAAAACCTGGAAAGAAATGGTCTGATGCTGAGTGAAGTGAGCAGAACCAAAAGGACTTTGTACACAATAACAGCCACGTTTTGCGATGACTAATATTGTTAAACTGAAACCTTCTCAGCATTACAAGGATCTAAGACATCTCCAGAGGCCTCGGGATGGAAAATGCTATCCACATCCAAAGAAAGAACTATGGAAGTTGAATCGCTCTCACTTATTTTTACCTTAAGCTGAGTTTTGTTTCATCTTTCTGATGGTTCTGCCTATTGGTTTTAATTTTTTACTTACAACTTCACTAATGTGAAAATATGTTTAATGGGTATGTAAATGTAAAGCCTATATTAGATTGTGCACCATCTTGGGGCAAGTGGAGGGGAGGAAGGGGGAGAAAAATTTTCAACTCAAAAGCATATGGAAGTGATTGTTGATAAATCAAAATAAATTAATAAAATTTATTTTAAAAAAATAAAGCACACACACACACACACAACGAAGAATGCATTCCAGGTTTATGGGCAGAATGTTTATAGTTAAACATAGCAAATTAAATGCCTTTGTTAATCTCTAACTCATGTTTACCAACTGACAGCTAATGGAAAACATACCAATGGGAGCCTGTAAGCTGCAGTGTTAGGGTGGCAGATCCACAGACTACACTGGACCTGGGAGTAGCAGTTACTCTCTGGGAATTTGAGTACAAGTTGGACGAATAGCCCAGAGAGGGTGTTACATACAAAATGAATGCAAAGTCATGGGGCTGGGGGGAGAGGAGAGATTTCCTACTGCCCCATTTCTCTCTTTTCTTCCCAGATAAACTTCTTGAAAAAATTATCTATACCTTGTGTCTCTTGAAATCTGGTTTCCAGGGCTTCCACTCCACTGAAATCCCTGAATACAATGGCAATCATTCTTTTTGATTTCCCTGTTGCATTTGAAGTTGTTGACTATTCCCTCCTACTGAATATTCTCTTTCCTTCCTTCAGAGATGATGCACTGTCCAGGTTCTCTTACATTTCAGGTATTGCTTCTCAGTCTTCACTAGCTCCTCATCTTTTCCTCAGTTCTTTAAGATGAGTGTTCCCCAAGGTTCCTTACCCTTTTCTCTTCTTTCTTTACACCCACTTTCTTGACAGTCTCATTCACTGCTACAGCTTCAGTTGCTCCATCTGTGCTAATGACTCCTAAGTTCCCTCTCCTTGACTTATAACCTGCATCTCCATCTGAATATACCCATTGACACGTCAAAGTCGACATGTTAAAAATGGAACTTTGTTCTAAACTTGCTCCATTTTCAGGCTTTGTTATCTCTGGCAGTGGTGATACCATTGGCCTCATTGTCTATGTTTTAAACCTTGGCATTGCTCTTAAGCAAAGCCTAAATTCTTTCAATGCATTGCTATGTAGAGACTGTGGATCTTTCTGCATTTGGTGGTAGTGGACTTAAGACATTTATCTTTCCCAGATTTGGCAACATGGATTATCTTTGATTGAGCCTTGAGTGAAAGGGAAAGCAAACTTTGGATAGGGAAAATGTCTATAGGAACATGAAGACACTATGGATCTATGTTAATTTGAATAGCTGGAATGTATATATATATACATATACACATATACACACTGTTTAATATCACCTGGGAAATTATAAAAGACATCTATTTGCATTGTACTTGTTTTTAATATGCCCATTCAAATTCTAATCTGATAAAAAAAAATTAATAACCTACTGGTGAAACCATGTCCTGAAAAAATAAATGCAATAAAATGAACGTACTTAAGTAGATATTTAAACCGTACAGTCATCAGTGATTTAGTTTTCAATTACAGAGAGATAATTACGCCTCATTCACCTTTCTGTGAGAAAATGCTGCAGTGCTGTAAGAAGCTGGTATTTTCAGGCCATAACTTATCACCAGTCTCTGTTAGTGAGAATCTGAATTACTTTACTCAAAGCATTTTAGGGTATATGTTTGGAATACGCTGATGAAGAACATTTTTCCTTTTTGACCCTTTACACAAAAGCAGTTGCCTACAAACTCTGCCGGAAATTCCCATAAAAGTTGCAGCAACTCATTAAAACAAACATTATTAATGTATGTGCTAGAAGCTGGGGATACAAAAAAAGCAGAGATACCCCAATTTTTGCCCACAAAGAGCTTAAATTCTACTGGGAGGATACAAATTGAACAAGTAAATATAAAATAATGCAAATTAATTTCAATAAGGAGATAACACCAGAAACTGGGACAAAGAGGGGAGAGTGGAATTAGGAACTACTGAAGTGCCACCCCCTCTTCCCCTAAGCGAGGAATGAGGCAGTTAGAGCTAGAAGTGGCCCTATAAGTCATCTAGATCAACCTCTGGATTTAACAAAGGAAGGAACTGAGACCCAGAGAGGCTGTCAGTCAGTCAACAAGCATTGTGACTTGCCTGACTTAGTTAATGAACGGGTGAGCTAGGACCAGAATCCAGACCTGACTCTCAGACAGTTATTTTTCCACTTTACTCATTAGAAATCAGAAGATTCTTTGTTGAGAATAAAATAAGAGCAAAGGTATTTGTATATTCCTGAAGGAAGCTTCCTTCAAACCAGGGTAATCTGATTAATTGCCACTTTAGGGATGTTTCTAGCTAGCTAATTGACACCCACTCTTAGAATGAGATCATTTCCTTTCTTCAATAAATCTAAAGAGACACTGAGAAAGGTAGTGGCCCTTGTCTCTCCTTTTGCTTTTGACTCCATACAGACTACTACCTTTCCAGTATGTCAATATTATCTGGTTGCAGATGTTAATTATGCTATGGTTTATTTTATGTTAGTTACATTTTAGTTTTCTGTCTCCCTATGGGGATCTTAATCCCCTAATCCTCTGATGATTTATTTGGGAGATTCTCTGGTCTTCTTAATTGGATTTGGGAGACTCTACAGTCATCAATAGCACATTTACAAACCTTTAGGGTAGACTATTTCTGTAGTCGTCAAATCTTTTCATTTTATGTTGATTCTTATTAGCTGCAATTTCAGGGGGAAGCATTCTCTGATCTTGTCTCCCAATTCTGGGAATGTATCTTTTTGGGATATGGGATATCCTGTGTTTGGACTACAGATCTATCAGTACCAGATTGGCTCAAGGGGTCACTGAATGCCAGCAGTGCAGTGTGCTGTTTCTAAAGCTCAGATCCAATGGATCATGGAGGCTCTTTAGGTATAGCTCTGACTACCTGAAAGATGTAGCTGATACTAATCAGGGACTGACTATGCAGAGAGCACATCACAAGGCAACAGGTAGTGGGAAAGGTCTTTTTCTTAAAAGAGATGCTAAACTGAATGAATTTAACTGGATGCAAAGTAGATCAAAGGTGCAGCTATGTGGCTCAATGAATAGATCACTGGGCCTGGAGTCAGAAGACCTTACTCCAGGCCCAAATCAGGCCTCCGACACTTACTAGCTGTGTGACCCTGGGCAAGTCACTTAACCTGTTTGCCGTAATCCACTGAAGAAAGAAATGCCAATGCACTCCTGTATCTCTGCCAAGAGAACCCCCTGGTTAATATTGGAGTGCTATTGTCCACAGAGTCAAAAAGAGTCGGATAGGACTAAACCACAACATGGTAGATTACACATAATAGATTAAACATAACAGAATAAAAGGAAAGTCAACCAGTTACAATGAAAGCTGGAACTTGGTAGGTAGTTTCAAGGAAGGTCTACAAACAAAAATCTGTCCTTACTGTGTTGCAATTATTACTTTTAACTTGATTTTTTTCCTTTTGGTCTCTTACAAGATAAGCATCTTTTTTTCCTTTTTTTAAGATAAGTAAAAACAAACAGCAAATGTTTGAGCAGTTTAATGTCTTGGGGCTCAGCCTGAATTTCTTGAAAAAACTAAGGTGGTTTCAAGTTCACAAGTTTTTGAAATGGTATCATTGGGAAGGTGGACTTTGCAAAGTGGCTTACCCTACTTAAAGGAGGTAATGTTGCAATAGAGAGTTGGTGCCAAGGACACTCCCTTTAATCTAAACTGGTTTATTCTGGATTTAAACTGTGACCTTAAAAAGCCTAGACTTCAATTAGCCCGTGGTATTTAACCGGGTAAAAGTACAGAGGGGAGTATTCGGTCCATAACTCATAATCTGGTATGGCAACAAAAGCAAACAACAGAAACTGATAGATGAAAGAAAGTGCTATGTTTTAGCTGAGGGTGAAAACTTATATCTAAGTGAACTTTAAGAATTCTGGGCCTTTTTAGCAACTGTCTTGTGAATCTGACTTAAATCATTGTCAAATTCAATCCCTGGTCAAATCGAAAACATAAGATCAAAGCATCGAAACTCAAGAAACATTGCATTGTTCTTCATAGTATGACGAAGTTGAAAGGGCTGTGGAAGACTTGTTTAAATCCTGACTTTGCCACTTGCAATTTTATGGCCTTGGGAAAGTCACTAAACTTCTCTGGATCTCAGTTTCCTTGCCTGTAAAATGAGGATGTTGAAATGAGTGACCTCCAAGACCTCTTCCAGCTCTAAATCTATAAACTTATGATTCTATAAGCAAAAAGAAATAGAAATAGTCAAGTGAACAAAACAAAGCATTGTACTGAGCAATATTATAGCACTAGAGTTGGGGAACAAAGGCAATTTAAAGGAGGTGTGGATTTATATCCAATAAAACAGAACAAAAATTTTTTTAAAATTCAAAGCCAAGAACACACACATAGAATCCTTTGTCTACTATGTCACAGACCAGCGGTGGGAAACCTGCAGCTTTGAGGCCACCTGTGTGTCCTTCTGACTGAGTTTGTAAAATCTGGATTCAGCAAAATGCTGCACTTAAGGATCTAGAAGGCCACAGGTGGCTTCAAGGCCACAGGTTCCCCACCCCTGTCATAGATCCTTGGCTCATTTTGGGAAATATAAGTGTAATGAAGTTAATCTTTACTCACTGCTCCCGATTTCCACCCCAGGCCAGAAATCCCAGAATGTAATAAATTGTTTACAAGGTATTTATCTAACTGTAAAAATACTCTGTGCCCTGGTCCCTTTGAGTTGTATAAAAATCTTTTCCTGAAAAAAAAAAAAAGGGAACAACCTCATTTGATGAGCAAGGATTTAAATAGCCAAGTCCTAGGGACAGAGTTTAATTTCTAGAAAAAAACAGGCTGAAGAGCACTTTGTGGAGGAGACCCCAGCAAGAAGGTAGGAGGGAATTTCTTTTTCCTCTCCCCACTCCCATTGGTTAGGACAGCCAATTGGGAGACACTCATCCAGTGGTTCAGGAGTCTTCCATTCAAGTGAATTCAAGGGACAACTAAGGGAGCAGAGATTCACCTCAGATAAAGATACAGAAAAGTAGCAGTTTAAGGGAAGAAGCAGTTTTGAGGAATAAGATCCTTGGCAGTGGAGAAAAGAGCTGGCTATGGACTCAAGAGAGAGCTAACCTTGGCAATATGGAGTTGAGCTGTAAAAAGGAATAGTCCCTGGACAAGCAGCTGAGCAACCTTCCCATCAGAAATCCTGCATGCAAAGGGGAACTGCCTAAGAAGACTACGAAAACAGAAAACATTTCTAGGCTCTGTAATAACAGGATATGTGAGTTACATTTGTCACACATCTATCCTATAGGTGTTCATCACTACTGTTATATTCTGACTACATTCCTGCCATACATATGCTGGCTATATTTGTGGAAAAGTACATTTCAGGTTTATAGGAGGAGTGTTTTATAGCCACTGTTTATATTATCTTAGGAAATGCTTTTGCTAAGAGCTGAATTGTGCCTACTGTTTACCGGCTGACACACTGTGGAGATCTTGAGTAATAGAAGTTCAGTTCTCCAGGGTTACTTATAGAATCTGGGGTAGGAACTGTCTTCTGGGGCTCCAAACCCACTAGTACAGGGGTTCTTAACCTTTTCACGTGTCATGGACCTCTTTGGCAGTCTGGTGAAGCCTATGGACTTTTTTTCCAAATAGTGTTTTTAAATGCACGAAATAAAATACATAAGATTACAAAGAAAATCTAGAGTAAATCACACAACAAGGGCAAGGTGCTATAGGACAGACGTGTCAATCAGTGCAATGAGCCAGATAAAAGGTAATAGTGAATTGATAATTATGAAACTATGAAATAGAGGAAGGCATTACCTGGTTCTTTGGGTACTTGCTAGGAAAAACCACAACTGGAAGCAGAAAATGGGGAGGCAATCATGCTTTAATAATCACAAAGGGTGTTAGGGCAAATAGCACAGGAAATATATAGAGACAAGCAGTGAAAAGTGAGGAGGGATACAGAGGTAGATGGCATAGGGATGGGGAATGGGATGGTGAAGGGAGGCAGCCATTGTGAGGAAGAGGATGGAGAAAGGACAGGTCACTTAAATAACTGGGAACACTTGAGCAACATAGACCTGATGAGATGGAAGAACGCTGAGAGGCAGCAGTTTGAGGTCTCATTTTTATATTTTTTTGGGGGGAAACAGACCAGATGTGTGCCACTTTGGGGTTACTTCATTAACATATCCAAATCATTTCAAAGTTATCAGTAAAACTTCAAAGTATTCATCTCAAAGTTATCTTTTTGATGTTCTGCTCATTTGGAGCTGTGGAGGTCTGGATTTTGTCTAGAATTTATATATCCTGACAGCAGTGCCGAGCAGCCTTCTGCTGATTAATCACATATTACCAGGATGTGAATTTTGGTTACATGATACAACTTGTAAATTTGTCTCCTTTGATCTTTAGGATGATTTATAGGTGACTTCCAGGTTCTCCTTTGCAATCTTATTTTCTGCTATTGCCCCTTTATATTAGCTACTTATAAACTTACTATACTGATTAGAAGGAGGGGGTGTTGGTCAGGGGGATCAGGACAAGATATAATTTTAACACAGTTTGGAAAATATTTAACAAAATTAAAAATACAATAAAACATACATAATGTTAAAATGTGGTTTTCTAAGTCAATATGAAGCCTTTAGGGATCTTTATGTATGGCTTAGTAGCCCCTTGTCTCTATTTCAGTTTGGCACCCCTGATCTAGTATGCTTCTCAATGAAAATGGTTCTGGGGAACAAATTGAAGATCACCCAAAGGGCAATGGAGAGGTACACTGTAGCTGTGAACAGGCCAGAACCCTACAGATGTGGAATTGCTCAGGTAAAGAAGCATAAAAGGATGTCATCAGAGAAATCTATGCTTAAAAAAAAAAAAGATGGGTCAGTTTCATGGCAAGAGAGGGAAAGCTGCTGTACTCCACTGGTCAAGAAAACTCGAAGAAGGCCCCCAGTATGGTAGGTAGACCCACTACAGCAGAATTACAGGAAAACATGGACAAAGGTTACATAGAATGGCTAGGTGTAGATGAGTCATGTCCTGCATCATTAGAGCAAGTGTTCAAATGAATGAGAACATAGATCCACTGAAGACAGAAGATTGTGGATGGTTAGATTCTAGAGATACAAGCAAGCTTCAAATCATTGGTCACAATAATTCTGTCTTTAATTTTCATTGTTACTTATCCCTATACTTGAATATTTTATGATTTATTAGTGGGAGCATTCTCTGCAGTGGTACAGGTTGTGACAATGCATACTTTCCCATCTTTCATGATTCTTGTCCACATCCTCTCATGTCTTGTCTATATCCATAGAGAATCTACATAATGTACCAGTGGCCTCCTTTTAAGGAACGCTGCAGTAGTCAGGGTGTCCATCTGATCCCTCACTCTTACCCCATAGGCAGCCCAACTCCTTTTCACATTATATAGTTCCTGGATACTTTTTATGCTACTTCTTGCCTGTAAGTTGTCAAGCTTATTGCCATAAGAAAGAGAATTTCAGAGACCTAGAGGGGAAGCCTCTGTTATCCTTTACACACTAAAAGTAAGAGAAGTAACTAAATTTTCATCCCAATCTTTGACAGCATCAAGATTTCCATATATAAGACGTTCGGAGCCAAGAGAGGAACTTCCCTCTGATGGCAATCCACCTCAGAATAATGACACTTTCTTGGGGGAAGAAAATCCATCCAGGCTCAGAGAGAAATAAAACATGGGAACATACTTATTCAATTATTATACAATAGAATTATTCTAAAAGATGAGTCAAGGCTTTAAAATAAGGAAAGAATCTGTTTTGGAAATTCAAATAAGGTTTTATATATACATATACATACATACATATATATGTGTGTGTGTGTGTATGTGTGTGTATATGTGTGTGTATATATATACATATATATGTGTGTATATATACATATATGTGTATATATGTATATACACATATATGTATGTGTATATATATATACATATATATGTGTATATATATACATATATATGTGTATATATACATATATGTGTATATATATACATATATATATGTGTGTATATATATACACACACATATATATATATTAGCTCCTGTACCAACATATCCACGTAGGGGTTGAATCTGGGCAAAATTATTATATCAATTAAATTTTGATTAAGATTTAATCTATTTCAGAATAGCTGTATTTTTTAAGAAAAAGAAAAAAGAAATTCTTATATTATGGAGCCACAGGTTTTTAACCAAATATACTAATGAATCTATGACAGAGAACACTGGCGAATACTTCAGGCTTGCTCCAACAGGAAAAGAAAGGCCTGATGGGACTTGCATAGATGGAAGAAGATTATGTTTCACTCACCTTAACAGAAGCTGTGATCAATGCTTGAAGCCTCTTGGCATAATAGAATAACCTAATATACATACGTCTATTCAGAAGTGGAAGGGATTTGAACCATGTGCCTGAATAATATCACAGTTTAACAGTTTAAAGGGTACATTCACCTATTCCCTTTATGGGGTAAATATTTGAATAACAAAAAAAAAACACACAAAAAATTTGAATAACTCTGGAGTTAGGCCAAAGCAGGTCTTACCACTAGGCAGCTACCTGCATGGTAGAATTTAATTACAGCACATGAAGCAACTGCTCTCATGTGGTCCCCAGAAGAGCTACCCCCAAGTTCAAGAAACTCTCTTGGTTAGCCCACCCTCAAAAATCTTAGCTCTCAAGCCCCTACCAGTGCATTTACTTTTACCAATCAGAAAGAGATATTACTAGTTCAAAATGAAAGGTATTTAATCAAACAGCATTACAAGTAACATGACATGAGATTCTTTTGAATGTCCCACATACACATATGGGGCATACCCTCCTTCAGCTTACCATAGCACTAGCTTGGGAAGAAACATGTACAGAAAGCATATGTCACCATGGAGGGCACACATAGGGAACATATGTAACCATAGTACGTGTATAGAGAGGCAAATGTCACAAATACACAGGGCAAGTACATGGAGGGCACATATACCATTCATATATAAGGTCAGGTACATCCTACAAGGTTGCTTATGCCCATGGTGATGCCATCATGTGCTCTTTGCTGAGCACTGCATCTCTGTACTCTACTGAGTACCTAACATCATCCTGGTGTTTCAGGGACAGGGAGTGTAATACATTGCTGCACCTTGTTGGGTTTCAACTATTCTTGGCTATCTGCTGGCTCTCTCTGCTCCTACAATAAACCAGCAAGTATTTATTAAGTATTAATAAATAATATAATAATATGTTGTTATAAAGAAAAAATGTAACAATGCCTAATGAAGAGGAGAGACAACATGTACATATGGAGGTCATATACAAAAAAAGATCCAAGATAGTTTGGCAGGGAGAGGGGAGAACACCAGGAGCTGGGGAGAATCAGGGAAGGCTTCATGCAGAAGGGGATACAAGCTGAACCTTGAAGGAAGCTAGGGATTCTAAATGGTGGAGGTAAGGAGGGGGGGGATGCAGGGCCATGTGCGAGGAACAGGAAGGAGTTCGCTATGTCTGGACCATAGTGTGAATGTAGGGGAGTAATGTGTAATAAGGCTGCTTGAGTAATTTAGAAGCAAACTGGAAAGGACTTTAAATGCCAAAGGCATTTGTATTTGATCCTAAAATTAATAGGGAACTAGTAGAGTTTATTAAGTAGAGAAGTGATTTGGTTAGGCCTGTACTTAAGGAAAATCATTTTGGTAACTAACTGGAGGATTGGAGCTGGGAAAGACTTTCAGTTAGGAGACTATTATACTTGTCCAGTAAAGGCCTGAACTGGGGTAATGGAGTAGGAGGAGAGAAAAGGGGGCGTTGTTCTTGATAAGGGCAGTCCGAGCTCATATCAAGACTAGTTACAGGGTCCACTAGCCAATGCATTCTGCTAATGGCATCCAACACAGGCTAGCCAAAGGGCAACCCAGTCTGAGGGCTGTCTATTCTCTTGACTGCTTATGTCTGTTGTTTCCACATCTGTTGTCCTAAATAATTTTTAGATTTAGGGTTTAAAAATTACTTGTAGCTCCTATTTAACACCCAATGAGGTTTCTCTGCTTTCCCAAGAAAAAAATATTTTGGGGCTCAGATTCTTAAAATCTAGCCAAATGCTCAGATTTTTACAATCTAGCCAATAGCTCACAGGTGCTCAGATTCCTTAAGAGTCTGGCTAATATGGCGGATCTTTAATAAACCTTGTTTTTGGCTGAAAAAAAAAGGAAAAAATATTTTGGGATCTCCGCTTCTCCCAAACTCCCTCATTGTGAAGGAAATGAGGCTGTTATTGGGAAGACCAACTTGCTATCGACAACTTCTCTGGAATGGCAGACAAATGAATATAAGCAAAAACAATAGTTTAGCAAAGAAGATATCAGTCTATGTGCTCTCCTATATTATGTCTGCCTGCCAATAATTGGCTTTTGATCTGTAGTTTGATCAATGAAAATTTCATTTTTTTTCCTTATGTAAGAGCTTTTAGGAAGACTACTCCCCTCCATTGTGCAAAATATCCGCTCTCTAAAATTTCAGTACTAATGATTCATTCCTTTGGGTCCTTTTCAGTCTCCAAGAGGGCTCAAGAGAACCCTGTTAAAGTGAAAATTTCCTGGGGTTGGAGGTGGGGCAATACCAGTTATTAGGAAACACATTAGGATGAAGATAATAGTACAAGAAGCCCCATCACCAGGTACTCCCCCTCCTTACTGTCATGCCTGTCTTTGTATGTTGTCTGCCCCTTTAGATTGCAAATTCTTTGAGAGTAGGGAATGTCTTTCTTTTTATTAATTGTATCCTCAGCACTTAGCACAGTGCCTGACACATAGTAGCTGCTTAATAAATGTTTCTTGAATTGGAGTAGATGGTGCACACAATTGGTCCCAACTCCATCCAGCACTGGACTAGGATTTGAAATACCAAGACCGCAGTCCCAACTTTATCCCCTAACATAGTGTTTGACTATGGGCAAATCACTTCACTTCTCTGGGGCTCCACATCTTTATTCATAAATCAATCAATCAATCAACAAGCATTTATTAACAAGAGAAAGGTTTAGTTACTCAGCCTGTTTCTTTGTTTCTCTGTCTCTGAATCTCTCTCTCTCTCTTGACTCTGGAACTGGTCCAATTAAACATCACTTCCTAGTAAAATGCTGCTTTTATATATATTCACAGAGGACTTAATTCAACTAAAGCAAAGTTGGGAATTTTAACATGAACTTATAATTAAGAAACTTGAAGAACCAAAGAACAAAAATCTAAAAGAACAAAAGCAGAATAATTTACACAGGAAAGATTTTTATATCCAAATTTTGGTTACAGTCTAGGTTTAGATGACTGGCTGATACTGCTTATAGGACACCCCAACCCCTGGTTCCTTTTCGTCACCTTAATCTTGTCCAGGGAACCCTGGTCAAAAGGCTTAAGTAGGACAACAGTCAGGAAGGATGATTTATAGCCATGTTAGGAAAAATAAACTCTTATACTGATTCAGAAAACTATACCTTATAGTCAAAACGATACCCCAACACCATGGGTCTTCCTTTTTGGTTCTAATGGGCAAAGAGCAATTTTCTCATATACCCTAGAAAGGAGTAATCATTTAGTAGATGCCTTTTAAACTAGAACAAAGCCCTTGCTGTGGGAATGGGCACAAGCCCTGGGGGGAAGGCAGGGGGAAATGGCAAGGGAATTAAAGGATGGTGCAAAGGTGTGCCCAAAACAAACTTCATCTAGTGCAAAATTTTGCCAACATCTAGCCCTGAGATTGACATTTCATATTTAATATTTTAATCAACAACTTGGATAAAGTCACAGATTGCATGCTTATCCAACCTTCAGATAACACAAAGCTGGAAAGGAAAGCTAATACACTGAATGACTAATTTAGTATTTAAAGATCTATGTTATAGATACAGGGGTTCATAACCTTTTTTGTATTGTGGATCCCTTTGGCAGTCCAGTAAAACCTTTGTACCCCATCTCAGAAATGTATAAAATAAAATATATCAATTACAAAAAATTATAATGAAAGATATATATATATTTTTCTATTCAAGTTCAAAGTCTCCTTGAAATCTATCTACAGAGTGTGTAGATCTTAGGTTGGTTCACAGAATGTGAGTAGGAGAATCCTGGTCAAGGTGGGAAAGGTTGAAGGGTAAAGTCTTTGTTGAAGATATCTATTTAAAGTTCTAGTTGATCAAATGACTCCAAATTGAGGATGACTGATTAAGTCATGAGATTTGGAAATGGTTGAGTCTGATTAGTGTATACCCGGGCCACATATTTAAGAGTGACCTATATAAGGGAGAACAGACACAGATCTGTAAAAGCCAAGACACCCAAGTGTTCCTTCGAGTAACCATATGATCAAAGAGAAGAAGGCACCACGTAGACCTGGAGATGGCAGTAACCAGTGGCAATGATAGAAGAGTTGTGAGAATTCTTGGACCAAATCTCCTGGAGAAAAGAGAAGGAGATATTGGAAAATGCCAAATTCCTGGACCCAAGCTCCCAAAAAGAAGAGGCATTATGGACAATGCTTCATTCCTGGACCAAATAGAGAAGTTCCAGGTAGAAGTAGAAGTTGGAGCCTAGGAGCAGCAAGAGACAGAACCATGATGTCATAGAACAAGTTCAGACTTTAACTTCCTCTAGTACTGTGAGTTATGCTGAACGTGTAGGAGAAAGGTGCTGACTATCTAGCAACCCCAAGAGCTTCTTCTTGTCACAGAATCTTAACCAAAGGGTTTCTGTGGTGCCTTTAATTATAAGTGTGGAGAACTCTATACATTTCTGGAGAATATGAGACCCATCAAAAAGGAACTAAGAGTTGTTTGTAACTATTATGGGTTTGAGTGTGAGTCTTTTGTGTTTTGAATTTTAATCTGTTCCATATTTGATATTTTGTCAGTCTTAAGTACTTGCAAGGGATCTGAGCACTTTTTTACTTTTTCTTTAGAAACCTAGACATGACCTAGATTCTGATGTTCCCAGGGTAAAAGCTAAGTGAGGGGAGAATGAGCCAAATTCCAATATTCCCTGGGGAAATCTTAATTAGCACATGCATCAAAGAGAGTTATTTGGAAGAAGTCCCCCAAGATTGAAGCTAGTTCATGTAAATCCAAAGCTTCAGTTCTGGGTCTTGGGTTACATCTACAAACCGGAATAATGGGCCAAAACTAATAAAATAAAATTTAATGGGGATAAATATAAAGTTCAAACTTAGATTTAAAAAAAAATCCATTACACAAGTATAGGCTGAGGGAGAACTGGCTTAACAAAAGTTCCTTTGGGGGGAAAAACTCAGTGATACAGTAGAATATGAACTCAGTAGGGGCCAATAGTATGTTACAGCTGCCAGAAAAATTAAATTAATCTTAGACTGCATCAGCAGAAATATCATGTCCAAAATCTGAGAGAGATTAGTTCTATTGTACTTCGTGCTGCTCAAACCATATCTGGAGGATTGTGCTCAAATCTGACATTTTTTTTTTGCTTGGCAATTGGGGTTAGGTGACTTGCCCAGGGTCACACAGCTAGTACATGTTGTGTATTGTGTTTCTGAGAGCAGATCTGAACTCAGGTCCTCCTGACTTCAAGGCCGGAGCTCTATCCACTGCATCACCTAGCTGCCTCGGGATGTGTTAAAGATAGTAGAGACAGGCAGTACAGTTCAATGGGAAGAACACTTAGAATAAGACTTAGAATAAAGTAAGACCTGGGTCCAAATTATGCTTCTGATATTTGCTAACTGCATAACCACAGGTAAGTCAATTTTTGGAAAGGTGCCACATAAAGCTAGTTGCCAGAGGTCTCTCACATACGGTTTTTAAAAATCCACTCAGATCTTTAATTTCTTTTTTATCTGTTAGATTTGTCTAAGACCGAAAGAGGCATGTAGTAGTTGCCTGCAATTATCTTACAATCTTGTAATTTGGTTAGTTTTTCCTTTAAGTACTTAGTGGATATATATGTGATATTTACATTGTTTCATTTTCTGTGGTGCCTTTAATTTTAAAGTAGTTCCCTAACTTATTTCTTTTGACTATATTAATTGTTATTATGTCTGATATTATGATTGCCATTCTTGCCTTTTAAAAAATTCAGATAAAGCCTACTCAGTTATAGTCCCACTACTCATTCTAACTTTGTATGAATATTTATGTTATAAGCAAATTCATCCGATTCAATTTGTTATTATTGTTTTTTCTCTCCATGAAGTCTTAGTATGATATTTTATTTTTTCCGTTTCATAAGTGTCTTTTCTGCTACTCCCATATTTAAAAGATTTTGCCCAATTCTTTTCCCTCCCAAATAGAATGCTGTACAGTTATAAATTCTATTAACAGTTAAATTTGCAGGATAAATTATTCTTGGGTGCAAGCAATTTTCCTTTGCTTTTTAATATACCATATTCCAGCTTTTCCTGTTGTCCTCATTGACAATGAGGAGTCTGGGGAGACTCTGACTAGAGTATTTTGGTGTGTGATATGTTCTTTCCTTTAATCTTTGACCTGGAAGCTCCTAAGCTTGGCAACTACATTTATGGATGGGAAAAATCTAGGGACTTTTTTCCCTAGTGCTGCTCTATAAATTGTATCAATTTATACTTCTTAAGTTCTAATACTTCTGGGCAATTTTCTTTTATAATATCCTAACCTGTTATATTTGGACTTTTATTCTATCATGTTTTTTCTAAGAATCTAGTGATCAATTTTTTTTAAAACCCCATTTTGTAGATATTTTTTATTAGCATGGAGATTTCTCATGCTTTTCCTATTTTGGCATTGTGTTCATTCTTGTTTCAATGAATATTAAAATTCTATTTCCATTTTTCTTTGAGGTATTCTGAAGGTACTTTTTTTTCAAGGTACCTCTGCTTTTCTAAGATGTTCTAGTTTCTACTCTTAGTCATTGATTATCTTTTTTAATTTTTTCATTAAGATCTAATTTTACATATTATCTCTTTCCGTACTCCTTTTTATAAAGCCTTCCAACTACTCTTAAGGTTCTTGTGGCCATTCCATTAAGTTTTCTAGGGTTCCTAGCTTTTGTTATTGCAGAATTATTTTCTTCTTCTGGATATTTATCCTGGAACTTGCTCATTCCATATTATTTTTTCAATGTATTAAGATCTTTTCTCTGCTTGCTCATTTCCTAAATATTTCTGCTGGTCTTTTCCCCTGTGAAGATTTCTTTTCTTTCCCTTCTTTTAGTTGTTCTGGTGCATTTCTAACTATTTTAAAATACTGAAGAGATGGATTTATACATGAACCCTGACTCAACATCTTGCTGGAAGTCTCTGCCACTGAAGATTTTTGAGCAGTGAAATAAGGTGACTAGATCTATGCATAAAGAACATAGCACAGAATTGATATGAAAAATGGTTTGGAGCAGGGAGAGAGGTGATACGGGAAAATCTACCAAGCAGCTACTGCAATGGTCCACGCAAGTGAAATTGAACACTTGTAGTAGAAGGGGGGCACATGGATATGAGGGATGCCATGTTACAGAAGCAGAACTGATAGGAGTTGATCACTGTTAGGACTTGGTAAGGGAGAGGGAAGAGTCAAAGATGGCCTAAAGGTTACAAATATGGGTGACTAGATGAATGGTCATGGAACAGAGGGAAATAGTAATGTCAGGAAGAAGAAAGGCTTTAGGAGGATGGGAAAGGCAACAATCTCAGTTTGGGGCATGTTGAGTTTGAAGTGTCAGGCTATTAGGGATAGACATGTGGGTCTGGGGTTCAGAATAGAGGACACATTTGGAGATATAGATTTGGGAGTCATCTGCATAGCACTAGCAGTTGAAATTGTAGGAAATTACAAAGGAAGAGAATGTAGGAAAGGGTCTTATATAGACCCTTAAGGAATATTCACTGTAATGGATTAGAAAAAGGATGTGGTGCAAGTGAAAGAGCTTTTGGAAGAAATAAAAGAAAATAATAAGCATTTTTAGGCACCCCCTATGTGCTAGGAGCTATGCTAAAGCACTGTACAAATGTTATCTCATCTGATTTTCACAACAACCCTGCAAGGTAGGTAATATTACCTCCATTTACAGTTGAATAAACCGAGGCAGATAATAGGTTAAGTGACTTACCCAGGATCACAAAGCTAGTGTCTGAAGCTGGATTGAACTCAGGAGTCTTCCTCACTCCAGGACCAGTGCTCTATCCACTGCACCACCCTGCTTCAATAATAAAATAATAATACAGTATTCACTGTAATGAGTTAGAAAAAGGATGTTGTATGAGTGAAACAGTATGTCCATGTCACAGAACTATTAGGAGTCAAACATAGGACTTGAACCCAGTTCTTCCCAGCTCTAAAGCTGACTCTCTAACCCTTGTCATACTACTTCTCAGTTGGGATTATATAGTATAATGGGTGAAATGTTTGTTTTCTGAGATTTTTATACAGTAATGCCTGGGAATAAGAAAAGAGAAATCAGATAGCAGGGTCACAGAAAGGATGAAGATTCAAAAATGCTTAAAGGTCAGGGGGCAAAGGCTTCTAGAATAGTAGCCAGGTAAATATTTAAATATCTGACATGAAGGCAGAATGAAGGTGGTAAACTGAGAGAAGAGAGATAGGTCAAGGGGACCAGAAGTCATGATACGGATAAAGAATAGTTACAATGGGAATAAGAGAGTGATAAAGGAGAAAGGATGGGAGTGACCTACATTCCAAAGTTCAGGATTCTGGAAGGGCGATGGTTGTGAGAGGCCTAATGTTTGACTCTGCTGGTGTATAGCTGAATGGGATAAAAAAATTGAGGAAATTTTCATCAACATTAAAGTGCCCAAGGATGTTATCAGGGGGTAAGAAAGAAAGGAAAACTGTAAGCCATATATTGAAGTTGAGAAAATTTTGAGAATGATCAGTAGATGACAGCAACATGGATGAAGAGAGTAGCGTAGTGAGATCACACATCTCAAAAGAGATGCTGGTAGTGGGATAGTATTGAAGTAGCAATGGGAAACAAGGAAAAGACCCACTCTTCTTCTTGACCTGTGAGTTGGGGAGAGTGAGAGGATTGGCATGTAGTAGAGAGGGTTGCAAAGTATATTGATTAAAGTTGGGGGTGTAGAAGGAAGGCTGGGTGAAAGTTCAAAGGTATAGAGGAGTTTTTTGATAATTGATTGCGAGGTCCAAAAGGTACAATGGATAGGTGAATTGTATCAGTGTGTGGTTGAGGAGGAATGAGGTTCATTTGGCCAGGAATGAAAGTTCCAAAGGTCTTATTGTGGACATAAAAATTAAATCAAAAGTGGTAAGACTGGATGAAAGGGACTGGGAACCTAGCACAAAAGAAGAGAGGATAGTATGGCATACTTGATCCACAGAATTTAAAGAATAAAGGATTAACAGATTTAATCTGCCCCAGAGTTCAGAATGAAATTTAGAATTCTGGCATTTGGTAGTGCCTGCCCAAGTCTCGGTCCAGGTGGTCTTTTAGCCCTTGAAATGCTGTGGGACTTCTAGTACAGATTTCAGCTCCATAGAAGGGAGAATTTAAAGATTTTTACAGATGGAATAGATGGCCTGCTGAGTTAGTTAATTCCCTGTTATAGAAGCTGTTCAGATTGAGACTGGACAACAAATTGTCAGTCATGTTGTACAGTCCTGTAGTAGGTAGGAAGTTGGATTAGGAGACTTCCAGCTTTAGGCTTGGCATATATACAGTAGTTATGTCCTATGTACAAAACTGGGGTAATTTCCAGGGATTTTTCCCTTGGGCTACCATATAAATTTGTGTAATTTCCCATCAATTTATTGAAATAGGTTCAAGGTTTTCATTGCGTGCTTTAAAATCCTTCACTAAGGCAACCAGGACTACCTCACTTCACCCTTCACCTTATATACCTTGCCTCATTTCTAATTTTTATTTTGTTTTGGGCTTGGTTACATCTCTGATGGAATAAAGACTTTATTATTCAATAAAATCTGATATTTTTGTAAGAAATCATTGTATCTAGGATAAAACATAAAGTCCTCTTTTTATCTTTTAAAGTCTCATAACTTTGCCCCAACCCCTCTTTTCAGTCTCATTTATACAGCTACTCTTCTTCCCTCATGCAATGATCCAGGCAAAATGGACTCCATTCCTTCTGTGGTGAGAATCTTAGGTATTTATCCTTACTTCCCCCTGCACTAATGAATCAAGTTGCCAGAGCTAGGCTGGTTACTTCTCCCCTATAGGGTGCTAGAGGTAACCCAGAGTGGTCAGAGATGATTTTCTACATCACTATGAGCATGAGCCTCCATTCTAGTCTATTCTCCTTAACATTAATTTCTACCCGTTAGCATCCCAGGTTTATTTAACCAATTAACATTAATCAGAATAAAAATATTTTGGCAAGGAAGTGTTCTCCCTCCCCACCTCTTTGGGATGGAGAATACTTTCCTTTATACCACCTTTGTCCCTGGGGAGAAGGGGCTCAAACTTAAAGCAATTTCTATTGGCATAGCTGATAAATAAATTTATATATCTCCCTCTTAACTGCCTTCAATCTATGCTGTGTTAAACAGATGACTTGGGATCTCATTCCTCACCATTTGGCTTCTGGTAAATCCTAGCAATGACCATAACTCCTGGATTTCCAGCACAATACTCCTTCACCTAAAAACAGGAAGAGTAGACAACAAAGACAGAAGCAAGGTCCATGTGTTCACAGCTCCCATGGCGTCAGCCTAGGTGAGAAGATAAATTCCTGAGGCCTCTCTCCCCACTAGTGGTTCTTGCTTCCTCACTTGAAAACAACCAAGCAGGAAGAAATAAGAGGCTTTCGAATGCACCTCAGTTCCAGCTCTCAGCAGCCCTCTCATCACTACATGGTTGGATGACCAAGACCCAGTCAAGTCACATCAAGTCAACTAGCATTTATTAAGAGCTTAGAGCTTGGTCAGATATTGAAGATGCCAACATCATCCACTGCATCCTGGTCCATTGCCAATTGTCTTGACTTTTGTCTTACCACTGGACTTCCATGACTCTGAAAGAGAGAGTGAGGCTGATGACTTTGTGCCACTCTGCCTCACTTAAGTCCAATTCATATGCAAATCAGGACATTACTTATGATGTCACTGGTCCTCTTCAAAAACAAAGGACTAACAAGCATCTGCCAAGCACTGTGTTAAGTCCTGGGGACATAAGGAAAGCCCCCAAAGTCCCTGCTTTCAAGGAACTCACAATCTAATGGGGGAGAAAACCTGTAAACAACAATGAATAAATATGGGAAAAATTAGGGTTAGTCTCAGAGGGAAGACATTAAAGTAAAGGGCTGGAAAAATCTTCTTGAAGAAGGTGGAATTTTAGCTGAGACTTGAAGGAAGCAAAGAAGACAGGAATCAGAGATAAGAAGGAAAGAATTCCACAAACAGGGTCAGCCAGTGTTATAGATATGGAGGATCATGTGTGAAGAATAACAAGGAGTCCAGTGTCACTAGATGGAAGAGTATGGGGAGGGGAGTAAGGTGTAAGAAGATTGGAAAGGTAGGAAGGCGCCAGGTTATGAAGGGCTATGAATGCTAAACAGAGGATTTTATAACTAGTCCTGGAGGCAAAAGGGAACCACTGGAGTTTATTGAGTACGGGGAATGACAAAGACAGACCTGCATTTTAGGGAGAGAACTTTAAGAGCTGAGTGGAGGATGGACTGGAGAAGGGAGAGACTTCCAGCAGGGACTCCAAGCAAGAGGCAGTTGCAATAGTACAGGCATGAGGTGATGAGGCGCTACACCAGAGAGGAGAAAAGGGGACATATACGAGAGATGTAAAGGTGTAAATGTTAGGGCTTAGTGACTGATTGGATATAGAGGGGTGAGAGAGAGTGAGGAGTTAAAGATGATACCAAGGGTGAGATTGGGTAACTGAGAAGATGGTGGTACCCTCAACAGTAATAGGAAAGTTAGGAAGAGAGGAAGGTTTTGGGGATAATATACTGAGTTCAGTTTTAGACATGGTGATTTCAGATGTCTGTGGAACATCAAGCTCAAGATGTCTAATAGTCAATTGGAGATTTAAGAGTGGAAATCAGGAGAGAGGTAAGGGCTGCACAAGCAGATTTTGGCTTATCTGTATAAAGATGACAATCTAAACCACAGGAGTGATGAGATTACTAAGTGAAATAGCACAGAGGAAAAAGAGAATATGGCCCAGAACTTAGCCTTGAGGAATCCCCACAGTTAATAGGTATAACAGGCATAATGACCCAGCAATGGAGACTGAGGAAAAAGTGGTCAGACAGGTAGGAGGAGAACCTGGAGAGGGTGGTGTCCAGAAAACCTAGAGAGAAGAGAATATCAAGAAGACAATAGTTGACAGTGTGAAAGATTGCAGAGAGGTCAAAAAGGATGAGGAACCAATCAGTTACAGAATGTCTGCAAATGCTCAAAATTGGAGATCAGGGCCCTTCCATTACATGGCAATTCACCTTTCTGGAGGCAGGCTCTCCAGTTTCTTCCAATCAAGCCAGAAGCAACAGAGCATATTGTGCATGCCCTAAGGATGGAGTTCCCATTGACCAGAACCTGTCAACATTCACAGGAGGTGTATCAATTCCCATGGACAGCTAGGTAGCACAGTGGATAGAGTGCCAGGCCTGGAGTCAGGAAGACTCATCATCATGAGTTCAAATCCAGCCTCAGACACTTACTAGTTGTGTGACTCTGGACAAGTCACTTAACCCTTTTTGCCTCAGTTTCCTCATCTGTAAAATGAGCTGGAGAAAGAAATGACAAACCACTCCAGCATCTTTGCAAACAAAACCCCAAATGGGGTCATGAAGAGTTGGACACAACCGGAAAAACTATTGAAAAAAATCAATTCCCATCTCTGAGCCATTTCACTGGGTGTCTATCACTCCTGGAATTTATTCCCTCTCTTCATCTCAAACACCACCTTATACATGAAGCCTTTCCTGATCCCTCTAAATGTTAGTGTCATCCCTTCCTAACTCATATTGATTTGTATTTATTCTCTTTTATATTTATTTTACATATGCTTATAATTTATGCTTCTTGAAAGCAGAGATTATTTTATTCTTTGTATCCCTGGTGCCTACACATTAGACACTCAGCAAATGTTTGTCGATTTCTTTTTAAAACCGATTTTTATTGATATCTTTTGTTTTTATTGTCGATTAGTATCCCAGAAAATAACTCAGTTACTTTGCTTCACAAGGGAGTTTCTTTTGGGAACGATAGGTATTTTCACATATAGGTTAATTTTTATAAGGTTGTTATAATCAGGCCATATATAAGGATGGACTACATTTCCCATAAAGCTCCAGACTTGAAAGATAAGTCTGACAGAAGTTCCCAGGTGTCCATCTGCCATGAGACCACGTGCCTCCAATGCAAAGTTATTTATCATGAGAGGTGGACTCTGAATTGTGTGGGAAGACTTCTAAGGAAAAGGGGAGTTGCATTGAGAAGCAACCATAGTGGAACCCAGGGACGGCATCAGTATAGCCTGCTTTGCTTACTGCTGAGACCAAGTAGCAGAGCCCTGAGAGAGATCCTCTTGCACCAAGGGAGATGGAGGACTCAGAAAGCATATAAACAAATATTCTCCTCATCCATCAGCCAGTTGTGTAAGAGACATTTGCCACCCCCTTCTCCACTCCCTACATACAGACCAGACCATGAGTCTCAGAGTAGGGTTATTCCCTGCACTATTTACTTCAGTGTTATTGTTGTTCAACACTTGTTTCAGGTAAAAGAGTTGTGCCCAACTCTTCATGACCCTATTTGCGGTTTTCTTGACAGAGATACTACAGTGATTTGCCATTTCCTTCCCCAGCTCATTTGACAGATGAGGAAACAGAGGCAAACAGAGTTAAGTGACTTGACCGGAGTCACACAGCTAGTGTCTGAGGCCAGATTTGAATTCAGGAAGATGAGTCTTCCTGACTCCAGGCCTGGTATTCTATCCACTGTACCACCTAGCTGCCCTATTTATTCAGAGGTCCTGCCCTAATCCCTGAATCGTGTACATCTGGCTTGTTTTTCCTATTCCTTTATTAACTCTTTTAGTTCTGATTAAACATTTTGCTTTTGAAATGTGTATTCCCTGTTTGGTTTGCAAGCCCGGTGCAGAATGAGTTTGGGTTACGTTAGGGCTTTCCAACTGAGAAGAGGGGGAGTATGAGCCAGATGTCATCCAGCAAACCCCACGTAGAACCCAGGAGTACGTGTGAGTCCAGCTTGGAGTAGAATTTGTGCTACCCTATTAAGATCTACACTTTCAACAAAACAAAGAAAAAAAAACATACTTTGGAGTTATTTCACCAAATGTTTAACTCTTCAAATGTAAAAAGAGAGTAGATTTCAGGAAAGATGTTGATGGAGATACAAGTTAGTTATGTTTCTAAAGTAGACACAAGCATCTGCTTGTAGTGGTTATATGAGTTCAGATTTGTTTTTTATTTATTTTCCCTCTTTTCAAGCTGCTGTACCAAAGAAGTGCTTACACTACATGTCTGTCCATTTTTAAAAGATGCCTGCCACATTTTAGCTTCTGTTAAGAGCCAAACCCCAAAGGAGCACAAGTTGTAGGGATTCTTGGAGGTCCTGACTCCTTGAGATACTATTGTTTGAATGTCCTAGATTTCTTCTATTCTCCTCTTTAGCAGCAGCTTTTGATGAAAGCTTGGTATAGTGCCTAAGCTGCTGAATTTAGCATCAGGAATACTGGGGTTCAAATCACGACTCAGATATTTACTAGCTGCAACTCAGGGCAAGTGATTTAACCCTCTCCCAGCCTCAGTTTCTTCATCTATAAAAAAAAAAATGATGGTGATAACAGTACTTGCTTCACAGGAGTGTTGCAAGGACCAAATGAGAAAATGTGTGTGTGTGTGTGTGTGTGTGTATCCCTCTGCAAACCTTAAAATGCTATATAAATGTTATATTTTTATTATTACTTTACTCTTCAATAGAAAGATGTAATGGACCCCTGAAGTGGAGAAGGCCAATGATGGACTTTTTTCTATGTCAATGTCTAGTCCCTTTTTCTTGCAATATTAATATAATGACAGGTCATGGTTTAAACAAAAATAAAAACCTTCTTATTAAATTCCCAAGCTGCTGTCAAAGATCAGAAAAGGGGACATTAGCATTATAATGCATTCCCAGAGCTTTTACTGAACATTAAAATGCCAGCATATATTGTTGTTACAAGTCTTGTGCATTGGAAAGAACAGAGGACCTGTGTTCAAATCCTATCTCTGGTGTTTTCTAACTATAAGAGTTATATAAGGGCAAGTTCAATTTAATTCAATTCAATAAACATTTTTTCAGCACTTGCTTTGTGTCAGGTACAGTGATAAGCACTGGGGATACAAAAAGGGGTAAAAGTTTCTGCCCTCAAGGAGCTTACAATTTTTTTAAAGTAAAATTTTGTGTTCCAAATTTTCTCCCTCCTTCCCTATCCTCTCCCTTCCCTAAGACAGTAAACAATTTGATATAGCTTATATATGTGCAATTATGTAAAACCTAGTTCCATAGTCATGTTGTGAAAGAAGATACAGTTTACAAAACAATTGCAGTTTGCAAAAGGAAAAAAAAAGCCACTAAAAAAATAAAGTGAAAACAGCGTGCTTTGATCTGCGTTCAGACTCCATCAGTTCTTTCTCTGGATGTGGATAGCATTTTCTACCATGAGTCTTCTGGAATTGTCAGGAGCTTACAATGTAATGGTCAGTTAATTTCCCTGGATTTCAGTTTCTCCATTTGTAAAATCAGGAAGTTGGACTAGGAAGCTCTGACCATCACACTGTCTGTAGTCTGCCATTTGCCCCCGGAGTCTTTAGAGCAGTCTTAGAAGCCCTATGTAATTATGCGGATGAATATGCTTATGTGGAACTGTATAAAGTAGATATCATTATGTTACTACAAAACGCCACTAGTACAACTAGTGTTGGTCAGAGTTTGGTTGCTTGCTCACCACGGTCGCCACAGCATTGGTCTTTTCTTACTTCGTGCTAGCAATAACTAAGTCCAGCTGAAACTGCTTGAGAACAATGAAGTGCCAGCCGTAGACAAGGAGGCAGGACCACGCCCGCAAGAAAGGGCCCTTGGGGCTGAAGTCTGCAGCCGTGAGGGCTGCGTTTCTCCCCGTTCTGCATTTTTCTCTCATCTGTGCTGCCACCTAATGAGAAGTTTGAAGACAGCAAATCGTACTGGAACCTATGAGTGTGGTGGAAATATCTAAACTGCATTTTTATTTGTAGAAAAAACAGAGACAGTAAGAAACATTAGTGAGATTTTGAACACAGGAAATAATATTGGAACCTACAAGATGTGGTGGAAATAACATTTAAACTATATTTTTATTTGTAGAAAAAATAGAGACAGTAAGAAACATCAGTGAGTTTTCCCTATTTCTCCTTTTCCCACAATTAAAGAGGGTTAAAAAGGCTTGAGTCTATATATCAAGAAGTCTAAGTATATATCACCCCCAGAGATCACTGTGAAGCAGGTAAGTGGATTTAAGCATAAACATCCTTGAAGCAGGAGGAATGTATAGAACTCATCTGGAAGCCAGGAAAACCTGTGTTCAAATCCTACCTCTGACATATAATGGCTCTATGATCCTGGGCAAGTCATTTAACCTATGGGTATTCTAGGAAGCTCTCAAATCTGAGACCATGTAAGTTTCAGAGAGCATGCTGACCTGCTTTTTGCAAAGGGACTTTCCTTAGCTGGGAGTCCTCCATACCAATGAAATCATGGGCCTGCTTCCCATCCTTACACAGGCATAATGTCAAATGAATAGCCTTTTTTTTTTTAAACAGGAAAATAACTGGAATTAAAGTTCCACAGTAAGGACCTCAAGTAAGTCCAGAAAATTATTATAAGATCCTGGGATTTAGAATTGGAGGGAACTTTAGAGATTGTCTATGCTATTCACGTCAGTTAATAGATGAAGAAACATCCTGAGAGGGGAAGAGATTCACCCAGCATTGCCCAAGTTCTGCAGGACCTAAGGACAAATAAGGATGTCTCTCTAGTGAAAAATCAACAAGTGGAAAGAAGTGCTTGGAGAAATTAAAACTTCTTTCAAAATAAGTTTGTCAAAGAACACAAACAGGTATTTTTCAAATGAAAAAATCTGAGCTATTGTTGGCCAAGGAAAAAGTGTTCCAAATTGCTAATAATAAGGGAGATGAAAATAAACTCTGAGGCTCCACCTTACACCCATTGGATTGGCAAGAAAAAAGATGAAAATAGCATTTATTTGAGGGGCTATAGGCCAGGCACACTAAATGCACTGTTCATAAAGCTGTGAATTAGTTCAGTCATATTTTAAAAATATATGCCTATACACAAAAGTCACTAAACTATACCTACCTTTAAACTTAGAGCAGTACTAAGCATATTTCCCCAAAGATATCAAAGACAGAGGGAAAGGATCCATATATACAAATTTTTATAGCAGCACTTTTTAGTCTAGCAAAGAACTGGGGGGGAAAATGGGTGTCCATCAATTAGAGAATGGCTAAACAAATTTTGGTTTATGAATGTAATAGAATGTTATGCCACAAGAAATGACACATATGAAGTAGTCAGAGAAAAGCATGAGACACACATGGGACATCTGATGCAGAATGAAATAAACAGAACCAGAGAAGCAATTTACACAATTATCACCATGATGAGAAGGAAAACAATTTTGAAAGACTTTAATCAATTAATAAGCACCTATTAAGTATCTACTATGTGCCAGGCACTGTGGGAGCATCTGGGAATGCCAAGACAAAAATGAAAAATACCCCCTCCTTCAAGGAGAAGGTGGGGATTTTTAGGACAGAATATTGTATATGGTATCAGAGAAAGTTTCTGAATCAGAGGTTTCTTGCTCAGTTGTTTTTCATTATCACAGGAGATGGTTCAATCTTGACACAGGAGTGGAAAATTATTTTGATGTAAAGAAAAAGGCATCAATGAAATATATTTATATTTAAATCTATATATTATATATTTAAATTCATATTTCAATCTAAACTATTTTGTAAAAGAAGTGCTTTGAAATCAGAGGGAAGAAGGGGACTATGATATATGGAGTACCCCTCCATCTCATTCTCTTCCTTTCAGTGAATGGATATTTTTTGTCTGTTACTCTGATTTGATCAATGATATAGGAATTTAAGTGAGTTTTTCTGGCAGGCATATTTTGGATATCTATGATGCTAAGGCTGAGGGAGCTTGAAGATTATAACTTGATAGGACAAAAGAAATAGAATTCAACTATAACTCAATCAGCTCTACTTTCCCAGGCTTCATCAAAAGCAGCAAACAATCAGATGTGTTCATTCTGAAGAATAAACTTCACATGGATAGATACTACCATTTCATCACTTCCTATTTATTTTTCTCTTTTCTAAAAAAATTAGATTTTTGAAAAAATTGAAGTTGTGGTATAGGTATGCAATGGAATACTATTGTGCTATAAGAAATGATGAGCAGGCAGATTTCAGAAAAACCTGGAAAGACTTACATGAACTGATGCTGAGTGAACTGAGGAGAACATTGTACACGGTAACAGCAACACTGTATGACGATCAACTATGACTGACTTACCTCTTCTCAGCAATACAATGATCTAAGACAGTTCCAAAAGACTCATGATGGAAAATGCTATCCACATTCAGAGAAAGAACTATGAATGTAGATCAAAATATACCATTTTCTTTTTTGTTTTTTTTTCTTGTGGTTTTCTCTTTTTGTTCCAATTCTTTCACAACATGACTAATGTGGAAATATGTCTAATATGATTGTATATGTATAGCCTATATCAGATTACATGCCATCTTGAGGAGGGGAGGAAGGAAGGGAGAGAGAAAAAAATCTGGAGCTCAAAATCTTATTGAAAGTGAATGTTGAAAACTATCTTTACATGTAATTGGAAAAAACAAAATACTGTTAAATGGGGAGGAAAAGGAAATAGGCCTTACCTCTCTCTAAACTCTTTAGGTCAGGAGTTTTTAACCATTTTTGTGTCATGGAACCCTTGGACAGTCTGATGAAGCCTATAGATGCCTCAGAGAAATGTCTTTAAATAAATAAAACAAAATACATAGCATTACAAAGGAAACTAATCATATTGAAATAGTTACCAAAAAAATTTTTTTAAAGTTCATGGACCACCAGTTTAAGAACCTCTACTTTAGGTAATCTCATCTGCTCCTATAGATTCAATTATCATCTCAATGCAGATGACTCAAATCTAGATAGACACAGATATCAATATCTAAATAGATAGATTGTAGTCCTAATCTCTGTTCTAAACTATCTCATGTTCACCTTCACATGGATGTCCCACAGGCATTTCAAACTCTACATATCCGAAATAGAATTCATCTTTCCAACAAAATCCATCCCTACTCTAAATTTCGGCCACCTTTTCAGTTTCGCAGGCTTGCAACCTCAGAATCTTAGGTCTTCAATCTTTTTTCACCCTACCACATCCAATAGTTGCCAAGTCTCATTAATTTTACCATAACATGTCTCCCACCGATCCTTTTATCTCATTTCAGATGGCTATGATCCTAGTTAATTTCCCAGCATTCTCCTTTCCTGGACATAGAGATAGCCTCCTAATTGGCTTGCCATTTCTTCTCTTTCTAATACATCCTCTCCACAGCTGCCAAATTAATCTTCTTAAAACATGGGTCTATCCATGTCATTCTTGTGCTCAAAAATCTTTAGTAGCTTATTATTACCTCTAGGATAAAATATAACTCCTCCTTTTGGCATTTAGAGCCACCTACACTCTGGTTCCCACTGTTTATTCAAGACTTAGCTCATATAACTACCTTTTATATACCCTCCATTCCAGCCTACCTGGTATGCTAGCTGTTTTCCCAAAGTGACATTCTATCTTTCTTCTCTGTGCCTCTGCGCTGCTTGTATCCTGTGTTGGAACGTACCTGCCCTTTGCCTCCACTTCTTGAAATCCTTAGTGTCTTTTAAGACTTAACTGTGGGGCATCTAGGTGGTGCAGTGGATAGAGCATCCATCCTGGAATCAGGAGGACCTGAGTTCAGATCTGATCTCAGATACTTGACTCTTACTAGCTGTGTGACCCTGGGCAAGTCACCTAACCCTGATTGCCTCAGGGGTGGAATACCTCAGCTCAGGTATGACCCCTCGAGGTGAAGCCTTTCCCAATCCCCCTAGTCCTTAATGATCTTTCTTTCCTAAAATTATTTTGCCCTTACTAATCATTTTACTTTTATCCTCCCAATAAAATATAAGTTCCTTAAAGGCATAGACTGTTTCATTTTGTCTCTATGGAACTTAAAGACATCTGGCAGCTACCATGGTGCCTTGTAACATAGTAGGCATTTAACAAGTGTTTACTGAATTAAATTGACAAGAATCAGAGAACTTACTGGTTGTACTGGATTAGTCGTTGTGACAGGTTAACAAAACCCTCTTACTGTATCTCTCTACTGGACATAGAAAAAGCTTGCATTTATAGAATAAATAATTTGTTAAAATGATATTTATTGTGATGGAATTCCACCTTTAAAAATACAAATTTTCATTAAAATATTGATGTTCTTTGCCTAAAGAAGAGACAGTAGAAGAACCCTTTTCCTGCCCCTCTACTCCACTGCAGAGGTGAGAGAACTACAGGTGTGGTACATT
Organism: Phascolarctos cinereus; assembly: GCF_003287225.1. Classification (NCBI taxonomy): domain Eukaryota; kingdom Metazoa; phylum Chordata; class Mammalia; order Diprotodontia; family Phascolarctidae; genus Phascolarctos; species Phascolarctos cinereus. The sequence continues at coordinate 210,695,554 of NW_027556098.1, read as the reverse complement.
CCATAGATTTTCAGATTTTTGCAATGTATTCATTGGCCTTGCTGCTTTCCCCCCCCTTTTCTTAATTTTTTTTTTTGTGGGGCTGCTAGGTCGCACTGGCCCTGGAGTCAAGAAAACCCGAGTTCAAATCTAGCCTCAGACACTTGACACTTACTAGCTGTGTGACCCTGGACAAGTCACTTAACCCCAATTGCCTTGCCCTCCCCCCAAAAAAATTTGTTCTAAAGGATGTCTTTCTGGGAGATGGAGAGAATATGGGGTTGGGTAGGGATGGAGAATTCAAGCAATGTAAAACCAAAAGAAATCCAAATTTCATTTTTTAAAAATGTCAATGAATGTAAAAAAAGTCCTTGACAGCTCCAGAGACAAATATCTTTGCCTGGACTGTCCACTAAGTGAAACATATGGATCCTTCTAATATCTTTACTACATTATGGTATAGATGAAAGAACTCTGGACATGTGGGCAAAAAAACCTAGGTTTGATTCCTGTCTCTGACACTAGCTGTATGGGTAACCTCTCAGCCTCAGTCTTCTCAGATATAAAATGGGGTAATAACTATCTGACATTGTTGTTGTGAGGAAGGTACTCTACAAATGTGAACTCTTATTTTAACCCTTTCCAGCATTCTCCAGGACATTTTCCAATTAAATGCCAGCTCTGCCAGGTCTTTCCAAGCTGGAAATATTTTGAATATGGGCTCAGTGACCAGATGGACTGCGTTCATCACTCAAAACCAGCCTTTGAGAGCTCCTTGAATTTGGTTGCCCCAAGTTTTTTGGCAACTCAGGAGACCAACTACTAAAGTATGGGTGAGTTTCAATCTACATTAGTAGAGGGAATACCCACTCCAATAAAATCTTTTGGAATATTGTTACAATTGGTTTTGTGACCTTGGGCAAATCAACTTCTTTACATCTATCTTCTCATCTCTAAAATTAGAAGGTTGAACTGGATGGTGTCTAGTGGCCTTACCATTATGAGATTCTCTATATTATCACCTGTCTTCTGCCACTGAAGATTTTTTGTTTTCAAAAGCTAGGGCTAAAACATTGCAAACCTTAAAGCCTTATGTAACTATTACCTATTCTCATCATCATTATTAGGACTGCTGTTTTACATACCATATCACCAGAACAGGATAGACTGATCTCTGAAAATGGAGCTGGGCATTTCCTGGTTTTTATGACTTAAAAGATGACCCACCTAAACGAAGCTAATCATGTTTGAGAGTCCTAGGGCTGTGAGAAAGTGAGAAATTCTTGGAGTCATTAAGCTCTGCCCCTCGCTTCTTGTAGGGCCTGCTTTTGGCCAGCAGGGGGTACTGTCATACCAGCGGAGTTGCTACTGTGTTTCAGTCCTGGGACTGGGCAATTTCCTTGGTTGAGGGGTCGCTTTGAGTTTTGCTCAATGAATGAATGAAAAAAAAAATTGTCTACTAAATAAAATTCAGTTTACACTTAACTAATTGGTTTTATATACATTTCTGAACTGTGTTTGCCAAAAGGAAGATTTTACACCTATTTATAAGTTGTGTTTTTTTTTCCCTTGAGTGGGTTGAAAAAGTTTTTTGAACATCAGACATTTCTTAAAAATATAAAGATTCTGGAGGGTCCTATAATCTCAAAGCTAGAATGAACCTCAGAGGTCATACAGTCCAACTTATACTCAAGCAAGAATATAATATCCCTAATTGGTATTTATTCAGCATCTGATTAAAGATCTCCAATGACAAGGAACTTCTGAAGCAGCCTAGTAAAGCTTTGAACATCTTTATTAAGAATATTTTGACTTGATATCATACTTATACACACACACACTTGTCTTTTTTTTTTTTTGCTTTTTGGTGAGGCAGTAGGGGTTAAGTGACTTCCCTAGGGTCTTAAGCTAGTTAGTGTCAAGTGTCTGAGGCTGGATTTGAACTCAGGTCCTCCTGACTTCAAGGCCAGAGCTCTATCCACTTCACCACCTAGCTGCACCTGTCATTTCCCCCATTAATGTAATCTCCCTACAAGTAAACCCCTACTTCATCCTAGTGATAGTGGGAAACCCTGAAAACCTTGGGACCAAAGACCTAGCCTTGTGGTTTGGAATTAGAGACAACATTGTGACTTTGAGGCTCAATAACCAGATATATTAGGAGCGTAGGCAACTCCCAGGATTTTGAAGTGTGGTATCCTTCCAAGCAGGAAGTAAATCTGGGGCTATGCCTAGCATCAAGTCTCCAAGGCCCACCATAGTATCTGTCACTTAGTATGTGTTTAATAAATATTTGTTGATTAATTAATTATCTCCATTGGGTTAGGGTAGAGATTCTCAATCCGGGCTCTGTGAACTTCTAAAAAAATATATTTTGATAACTGTATTTCAATATAATCATTTTTCTTTGTAATCTTAAGTATTTTGTTTTATTTGTTTTAAATCATTACCCTGAGAAGTAGCTCATAGGCTTCACAAGACAGAGGTCTAAGAAAAAAAAAAAAGGTTAAGAACTCCTATAATAAGAGAAAATGAGATTCCTTACCCTGCTAGGAAAAAATAAAAGGGAAAACCTTTGTTCCCATTAAAACCCCCATTAGAGAAGCCTTGTGACTGCCCGATGATGTAGGCACATGGAACTCTTAGAAATGAAAAGGCAGGCTTGGTATTTAGGTCATTCTTGAAGTCTCCTTGATATTCTGGAGCATTTCCTTTCAGGCTGTTCTCCCCAATTTGAATCCCTTTCTCCACTTTGACCTTTCTCTTCTCAGGTCCACCACACCTCCTCTAATGAGCCTCCAACTCATTAGAGCTCAGCTCTCAAGGAATCCCTTCAAAAGGGCTCTTTCCTAGAGATGCCCCAAAGAGCCCTCACCTTCCCCTATAGACACAGAGTCTAAAGCCTCACAAGTCTTAGGGACCCCTCCTCAAAATTTTCCCACTTCTACATGTCAGAATCCTGGGAGTTGCCTAGGCCCTCAACATATCCTGGTTGTTGGGCACCAAGGCCAAAACACAGTGTCTAGAGCCCAGGTTAAATGACTGTACCCTTGGTTCCAGTGTTTCTTAGGGGTTTTCCTCATTCCCCTGCCAATCTGAACTGATAATAATAATTATTATCATTTATATAGTGCTTTAAGGTTTGTAAAGTTGTTTTTGCAAACCTTTCCAAGGTCTGTAAAAATATCATCTCATTTTAATCCTTACAACAACCCTGAGTTTGTTGTATTGTTCACATTTTACAAATGAGGAAACCAAGGCAGATAGGGCACTGGGCTTGGAATCAGGAAGACTAATCTTCATGAATTCAAATCTAGCCTTAAACACTTAGTAGCTGTGTGACCCTAGGCAAGTCACTTAACCCTGTTTGCCTCAGTTTCCTCATCTGTAAAATGAGCTGGAGAAGGAAATGACAAACCACTCCAGTATCTTTGCCAAGAAAACCCCAAATGGGGTCAGGAAGAGTCAGACACAACTGAAACAAAAAAAAGGCAGATAGAGATACAAAGATCAAAACAAGAAAGTCCTGGAGTTGTTAAATGATGTATGCATAGATTAGTTAATTACTGAATATATGCAAAGTAATTTGGGGAGTGGGGAGGGAATGTGGACACTTCTCTGCCTCTGTATGACAAGCAGCATAGAGATGATATATACCTTTGAATCCCAGTATGACTGGGGAAGAAGACTGAGGCTTTGATCCAAGGCACCGGCATCCTGGGGAATTATGCTTCTTTCCAGAGCCCACCATCCATCCACATGCCTCATGATCCTCCACAGGCCTGTGCTGTCTGACCTGACCGCACTCCCTCCCCCCAGCTCTGCCTGGACACCCTCATGGTTCCATTGCTGTGGCTCCTCTTTCTGAGGCCCAACCTCTTCCTCTTAATCCTTGTGGGAGACTAGGCTGAGCTCTAAGAGAATTGCTGCACTCTCTCTCAGCACCACTGTACTCACAGCTCTTCCCTTTTCCCCCTCCAGGACAAAGAATTCCTAATGACAACTCCCAGACCCTCTAAGACTTGAATTTCATAGGATGTTAGGGGGGGGAAAGTGACTTGAACCTCATTTTCCAGAGGTTATCCCCTCAGTTATATCATCCTCTAATTTCATAAATATTTATGTTCCTATTGTCTCCGGGACAAAATATAAACCCCTTGAGGGCAGGGACCCTTTCAAATTTATTTTTGGCCTTGTATCCCCAAGACTAGCACAGGGCTTGGCATATACTAGGTACTTAATAAATGCTCATTGATTTATGAGAAGAGGGAAAGAAACAAGCATTTATTAAGCACCTACTCTGTACCAGACACTTTACTAAGTGCCTTTACCAGGCACTGTGCTAAGCACTTTACAAATATTAGCTCATTTGACCCTCATAACAACTCTGGGATATAGGTGCTATTGTTATCTCCACTTTGCAGTTGAGGAAACTGAAGCAAACAGATAAAATGACTTGTCCCAGGGTAACAGCTAATAAGTGTCTGAGGACAAATTTGAACTCAGGTAGTCCTGACTCCAGGGTGAGCACCCTGTCTATCCACTGCACCTAATAGCTACAGACTTCTATATTTTTGAGTTTTGCTTAAGGCTCTTTCTTATATATAAATATAATCTATAATCTATAAATACAAAATTAATGGCAGCTCCACAGATATAATGTAATAGGTGTAGGCTGTGATTTGCAAGATTGTTACTCTAAATAGTTACACTGAATTTGGAAAAATTATTCTGGAGAGCCAGAATTATCAGAACTTTTTGGGCCTAGCTGTTACAGTGGTAATCCTTGCTTCAAGTCCACTATTTGATAAGTACTGACAATTTTTTTTTTGAGGCAGTTGGGGTTAAATGACGTGCCCAGGGTCACACAGCTAGTAAATGTCTGAGTCACATTTGAACTCGGATCTTCCTGACTCCTGGGTTGGTGCTCTATCCACTGTACCTCATAGTTGCACCAAGTGTTGACAATTTAATGTGACCTTCTTCCACACGCGCCCTGGAGTGAAGGGAACACATAGAGGAGGTGAAAGGAGAGAAAATAGTAGGATATATAAATAACTACTACAGTTAGGTTCCAATTTGTGAATCCCACAAATCGGTTGCATGTATTTGAATTCACACAAAATTATAATTATGTAAAATATGGTAATTGGTTCCAGCCCAGTGGAAATTTACGTGGTGAATTCAAATAATGCCACCACTTCAGGGGTTTCATTATTACCATTAATTGGAACCTATCTGTTGTCACTCACCTCTTGTACTCCATGTCACTTAATCTCTTTCTCTCAGCTCAGTACTTGTAGACTCCAAGTTAAAAGTCAGGACAATGTCTCAGGCAAATTGTAAAACCCTTTATTCCCTGGAATAAAATTCATTTAAATACTGCAAGGGGAGGGGGAAAGCAAGCTGTTGACAGGTGTAGACAACTGCTTTCAGCTGGGCTTAGAATTTAACAAAGTAAACAGGAACTGGGTAAAGTAGAGAAGAATTTGGCTCAATGCTTCATGGAGTAGAAAAAACCATGGATCACATTCCCACTATAAACTGATAAGCAACTTTTTCCTTTATATAAATACAAGCTTCTGAAATAAGATTAATAAAGCATTCAATTCACCAACAAGCCTATTACATGCTGGGTCCTGGAGATAAAAAAGACCAAAACAAAACAGTCCTTTCCCAGAAGGAGTTTAGCACAGATTGGTAACTACTAAATATATGAAAAATAAATGCAAAGTCATTTTGGGAATGCTAACAAAGGGGAGAATGAGGAAAAGCCTGTTGGAGTGAGGAGCCGATGAGTAAGCTTGGAAGGGAGTTAGGGATCGCAGGTGGTCGAGGTGAAGAAGGAGGGCATTCTAGGCATAGGGACATTTCTTTCAAAGACATAGAAAAGGGAGATATAATTACATGTTTGGGGAACCACAAATAGGGCATGATGGCTACAACATAGACTCTGCGAGGAGGAATAGCATGGAGTCATCTGGAAAGGAAACTGAAGGGCTTTTAATGTCAACAGAGGAGTTTTCATTCTATCCTAGAAGCAGTCACTGAAACTTGTTGAGCAAGGGAATGTGATCTGGCCAGACATCATTGGGACTTCTTGAACAAGGGAATGTGGTCTGACCAGATCTGTATTTTAGGAAGATCAATTTTGCAGTTTTTTAGAGGACTGATTGTAGAATGAGAGACAAATGAGGGAAACTGATTAGGAAGCTATTGTAATGATAAGAGGTATTGAATAAGGGCAGTAGGTAAACTGATCATGACTGTAGGTTGTTGTTCAGTCATTTATCAGTTGTATGGACTTTTCATGACCCCATTTGGGGTTTTCTTGGCAAAGATACTGGAATGGTTTGCTATTTCCTTCTCCAGCTCATTTTACAGATGAGGAAACTGAGGCAAACAGAGTCAAGTGACTTGCCCAGAGTCACACAGCTAGCAAGTATCTGATGCCAGATTTGAACTCAGGAATTTAAGTCTTCCAGATTCCAGGCCAGACTGTGGTTTAGCAAAACCCAAATCATAATTTAATTCTTTGCGAATATGTTGAAAGAGATGGCACCAAGTAACTTAGCTCCATTTGATTTAAAAATAGGGCCAGATATGATAAAATCAAATGCTGCTACAGTTGTCAGGGCTATGAATTGGTCAAATTTGGTTTTGGCCAGCTGCTTGGCATTATACAGTAAGGGCCATACAACTATCTACACACACCCTTGGACTCAGTGATCCTACACCTTGGACTATATACCCTAAGGAGCTTATTAATGGGGCAAGAAAAGAACTATCTGTTAAAAAATTCATAGATGTATTATTTAGAATAAGCAAAAATCTAGAAATAACTCATATGTCCAAGGATTGAGGCAGGTAGATGTGGCACAGTGGATAAAGTGTTGAACTTAGAGTCAGGAAGATCTGAGTTCAAGTTCTGTTTGAGACACTTAGAAGTTGTGTGGCCCTGGGCAAGTCACCTAACATCTCTCAGCCTCAGTTTCTGTACCTGTGAAATGGGAATAATAACAGCACCTCCTCCAAAGGGCTGTTGCAAGGATCAAATGAGATAACATTTATAAAATGTTTTATGAACTTTAAAGGGCTATATCAGCCCGAGCTACCATTATGATTTAGAAATGAATGAACAAACCATAGTATATAAATGTGGTAGAAATGACAAATATAAAAAATACAAAGAAATATGTAGAAACTTATATGAAGTGGGGGCGTGGGTCCACTTCTAAAGTCTCTTCTAGCTCTGAATCTATGATCCATGAAAACATTTTTGCAAAGCACTTTTCAGTGCCCATTGTATGTGTGAGACAGCACGGCACGGTGGATAGAGGGACAGGCCCAGGAAAACTTTGGTTTAAGTGCTGCCTCTGACACATATGATCACTTGACCTCTGAGTGCTTTTGCCAACTCTTTAAGTTAAGTTTATGTTGCAGAACAAAGTGCTGTCCTGCCTTGAAAGAGGGAGTTTCCAGTACCAAAAAAATCACAGATCCAGTCCCCATTCCCTATTCCTTATCTCTATCTCCACTGTGATGTTATTGTTGGACCTTTGTTCTGGAAGAGGACCAATGATTTACTATATATAGATGTATTGTAGAACGAAGGGAGATACAAAGTTTAAGTAAGACACAACCCCTTCATTCTTGTAGAAGGATGAGACATCAACAGAGATAGCTATAATATACACTGTAATACCTTGTAAGTGCATTAAAGGGAGCTAGGTGGAGTAGGAGATAGTGTGCCCATCTTAGAATCAGGAAGACTCATCTTCATGAGTTCAAATTTAGCCTCAGACAGACTCTTACCAACTATGTGATGCTGGGCAAGTTACTTAACCCTGTTTGCCTCAATTTCCTCATCTGTAAAATAAGCTGGAGAAAGGAATGGCAAACTACTCCAGTATCTTTGCCAAGAAAACCCCAAATGGGGTTACAAAGAGTCAGACATGACTGAAATGACTGAGAAATAACAACAAAAAGTGCATTAAAGAATTGGATGTGAGGTCTGAGAGGGACAGTCACTGCTTATCAGTAATATTAGGAAAGGATTCCTGTAGGAAGCACATTGGAGTTGGACTTTAAAAAGCAGGAATTCCACAGGCAAAATTGGGGAGAAAGGGTATTTTGGGTATAAGAGAATACTAAGCAAAAGCACAGAGAGCAACAATACATTTTGAATGACTGAGAGGTCCAGTCTGGTTGATGCAAAGGGTGTATAGAGGAGGAAAATGAGATAAGGCTGAAAAAAGCAGGATTATATAAGATTGCAAGTATCTTCAATGCCATGCAGAGGAGTTCTAATGTTTTTCTTTAAGAAATAAGGAACCTGAAGCATACTATTTTCACTTTTTTTGGTGGTTTTTTCTCTTGTTCTATTTCTTTTTTTATAATATAACTAATGTGGAAATATATTTTACATGATCGCACATGTATAACCTATATCAGGTTGCTTGCAGTCTTAAGGAGGGAGTAGGGGAGAGAGGGAGAGGAAAAAAAATGGAATTCAAAATCTTATAAAAAATGAATATTGAAAACTATATACATAATTGGGAAAAATAAAATACTATTAACAAAAAAACCCCCACATACGGGTAAATCTGTTTTACATGTATAATCAATATCAGATTGCTTGCTGTTTTGGGGATAAGGGGGAGGGAGGAAAATTTGGAACTCAAAATCTTTCAAAAACTGAATGTTAAAAATTGTCTTTACATGTAATTGGAAAAAATTAAATGCTATTAAATAAGAAAAAAAAGAAATAAGCAACCCCTGAGAATATGTGAGGAAGGCATGACATAACCAAATCTGTGCATAAAATGGATTATTCTGGTAAAGGTATGAAGGATGGCTTGGAGGAGAGAATAGGTAAGAAGATCCCTAAAGAGATTATTACAATAATCTGGGCATTCAGTGATGAGGACTATAGTAGGGTAATAGCAGTGATGGAATCAATAGAACCTTTTAATTCACTGGCTATGAGTAGTGAGGGAAGATAAATTAAAGAAAACTCCAAGGTAATTAACATGAAAAGCCCTGTAAATGGTGGTGCTGCTGACAGAAATAGTGAAGTCAAGAGGTTTATAAGGAAAGACAATAAGCTAAGTTTTAGGCATGTTAAATTTAAGGTACCACTGGGATACCCAGATGAAGGCGTCCTGTAGAGAGATAATTGGAAATGTAGGCCTGGAACTCCAAAGACAGATCAGGGCTAGAGAATCTGTCAAGAGATGGTAATAACGCTTTTCCCTTTCTAACAATAAAGTCAGCTCTATAGTCAGATTTACTTGTTATATTTTATCATTAAGAAGGGGTACTTAGTTCACCCACATCTGAAAGAAATGCCTTCAAATTTCAGATACTATTAATTATTATAAATAATAAATTTAAGTATTTATATAACATATTTTCTCATTTTATCCTCACAATAACCTTGCGAGGTAGGTCCTATTAGTATCCCCATTTTTCAGATGAGGAAACTGAAGCTGACAGAGTTTGTGACTTACCCAGGGTCATACAACTAATGTTTGAAGCCTGATTTGAACTCAAGTTTTCCTGCCTCCAGGTCTGGTGCTCTATTCACTGTGTCACCTGGCTATCTACATGCTAGGACACCCACATCAGGGTCCTACAACCTCTGACACAGCTATGCCTGGAAAAAGAGGGAATAGTTTAGAAGTTGTCACTGACCTTGTGACACACAGTTATCTTATCCAAGATCCTTCAGTGTTTTCTGTATTCAACACCCCAAAGTGGCTTATAGCATAGCAGAATGTATGAGGTCCCCATAAGAACAAACAACACAGGGGAACCTCCCCCCTCCAAAAAAAAATCAAGGCGTTCAGAGGGGAACTAGGACAACTTGTACATATTAAAAATCCCTTCTAATACTGTCCCTAACAAATGGGCTCCTAGCGTTTATCTTCAAACCTCCAGTGAAGTGACAACCATTTCCTCTTCATACAGAAAAACTCTTATTATTAGGATGATTTTCTTCTATCAAATCAAAATCAGCCTCTTCACAGTCTCTACCCATTGATTTTAGTTCTGTCTTCTGGAGCCAAACAGACCAAGTCTAATTCCTGCACCCTGTGACAAACCTTCAAATACTGGAAGACAACTAACAAGCCCCAGCCCAAAGCCTTCCCTTCTCCATATTAGACATTCCCATCCCTTAATCTTATTCTCACATGGAATGGCCTTGAGCACCCTCACTACACAAACATTAACACAGAGAGGAAGGTACACAGGAACACGACATGTCTGAAGTAGCATTGTTCGGGCAGTCAGTCAATCAAGTAGCATTTATTAAGTGCCTAATATGTGCCAGGCACTGTGCTAAGCCCTAGGGGTACAAGGAATGGCAAAAACAGTCCCCAGGTATGTCATAGTTTAATGGGGGAGTGGTGTAAATGGCAGGTGATCTCTCAGAGAGAAGGTGAGCTCAGAGAATGGTGGGGGCGTGGAGTGGGATAAAAGAGAGATTCATGGAAAGGTCTCCTATAGAAGGTAGGATTTGAACTGAGTTTTCTTTTTCAAATTTTAGTTTTATTTTTCTGATGAATGAAAATCTAGCTTCTTTCCCTTCTGCTTCCCTCCCCCCATTGCAAAACAAAGAAAAACAAAACTCTTTTTAGCAAATAGGTATAGTTAAAGAAAAGAAATGCCCACATTTACTATGCCTAAACATAGATATTATAAATATTATATAATATTATATATAAAATATATATTATAATATAATAGAAATAAAAATAAATAAATAGATGGGTAAACAAATATAGATATGGATTTATCTTTCTCTATATGTGTATATATATACACACACATGTATCTATACATTCACACACATGTATTTGTATATGTATGTGCACGTGTATATACATACATATATGTGTGTATAACATACATACATATACATATACATATATACACACATACCCATACACACACACACACACACACACACACACACACACACACACACCCTGAGTTTATTACCTCTCTGTCAGGAGGTAGGATAACATGTTTCATCATGACTCTTTAGATCATGGTTGGTCATTGCATTGACCAGAGTTCTTAAGTCTTCCAAAGTTGTCTTTATAATATTGTTATTTTATTTTATTTTTTTTAGGCAATTGGGGTTAAGTGACGTGCCCAGGGTCACACAGCTAGTGTCAAGTATTTGGTCTGAGGCTGGATTTGAACTCAGGTCTTCCTGACTTCAGGGCCAGTGCTCTATCCATTGTGCCACCTAGCTGCCCCTATAATATTGTTATTGTATAAATAGTTCTCCTGGTTCTGCTTACTTCACTTGGCATCATTTCACACAGATCTTCCCAGGTCTCTCTGAAATCATCCTTTCATTATTTCTTAGAGTACAATGGTATTCAACATATTTCTATACCGCAGTTTGTTCAGCTATTCTCCAGGTAAGGAGTACCATCCCCTCCCCTCACTTAGTCTCCAGTTCTTTTTGAGTTTCATCTTGAAGGAAGACAAAGAGGCCAAGGAGATGAGGGGGAACATTCCAAGAACAAAAACACCTTCCCTGACCTTCTCATTCTCCCTCCTTCCAACACAGTGCTCCATCAGCACAGTACACAGCCCGAGCAAAGGCCAGAAGTCTGGGCTCTCCCTGTTTTTACCTATTTCCTATAGGGAGCCTCAAAGTAAGAGGAAGGCTGAAATCTTTATTAGGAGCAATGGCATAGCCCTCTCCCTCCATCTGCCTTGTCCCATTGAGTATGCAACGATGCAGTTGTATCAGTGAATATGGATTGGTCACATCACCAGCATTCTCATGTTATAAGGTTTACACTTCCCAACAATGTGACCTGTTTCAAAATGGTCTGTATTCTCATGGTCTCCATAATGGCTTTGATCTGGCCTTTTATAAAAGTCACTGCTGAAAATTCTTCCCTTAATTTATACTCCTTTGTAAAATCCTGCAGAAAAATAAATCACGAAACATTCATTCAATAAGCATTTGCTAAGCATCTGCCATGTGCCAAATACTGTGCTTGGTCCGGGGAATACAAAAACACCAATGAAACAATCATTGCCTTCAAGGAGCTTACATTCTCTTTACCTTTTAAATCTTACTGAATATCCTTTGTCAGGTGCTTCCTGATTTTTGGTTTGGAAAACATGAACATTGCACCTATAGTTCTTTACTAGTGTCCAGGCTTCAATTCTTCAGTGGCTATGCAGTCAGGATGGTTGCCACCATCTTCATTGTCCTCCCCATCACAAAGGCTACCTTTTGGTATTCCCATTTCACATCCACAATTCAATGCCAGTTGTTCCCAAACCTCCATATACACAGATAAGTCAATACAATGTGTATAAGAGGTAAGTACAATGCTATTTAGCAGACAGTAGAAATGGGATGATCAAGAGAGGCCTAGTATAGGAGGTGGCACTTGTTTAACTCCTGAATCTAGAGATTCTAAGAATCACAGGTGAGGAGAAAATATACCTCAAGCATAGGAGAGGGACTTTGCAAAGACAGAGAGATGTATAGGAGAGGAAGCATTACATACAAAGAATAGCAAAGAAGCCCATTTGACTGGAATGTAGGATGTGTGAAGGGGCATAATATGCAATAAATTTGGAAAGGTAAGGCTTTAAATGCCAAATGTAGGAATTTTTAATTTTGTTCTAGCAAAAATGCTGACACTGGAACTTTTTAGTTTTTTTTGAGGGGGGGAGCGTGAGGCAGAGTTAAGTGACTTACCCAGGATCACACAGCTAGTAAGTATCATGTGTCTCTGAGGCCACATTTGAACTTAGGTCCTCCTAACTCCAGGGCCAGTGTTCTATCCATTGCGCTACCTAGCTGCCCCAACACTGGAGCTTTTTGAGCAGGGAAGTGACATGGCCAGAATATAAATTTGGTAGTTAGGTGACCTGGAGAGGGAAGAGACAGGATGTGGGGAGGTCAACTTGGAAAATCCTTCAATTGGCCAGGTAAAAGATGATAGGGGCCTGAACTAAGGTAGTGGCCATCTAAGTGGAGAGAAGGGGATAGATACGGCAGACGCTGTGGAGGAAGAACTGATAAGACTCAGCAACGTGGATACAGAAAGGATGGGAAAGAGAAGAGCTATAGGATGACCCGGAGGTTACAGATGTGGGTAACCAGTAGGAAAGAGGTGCCTCCAAAAGAAAAATGAAAATTATGAAGAGGAAAAGGTTTTGGAGAGAAGGAAAATTAGTTCATTTTGAACATAGGATCATAGATTTAGAGCTGGAAAGAACCTGAGAGACATTTTATTATTTTTGGCTAGGCAATGGGGTTAAGTGACTTGCCCAGGGTCGTACAGCTAGTAAGTGTTATGTGTCTGAGTTCAAATTTGAACTCAGGTCCTTCTGAATCCAGGGCCAGTGCCCTATCCACTGCGCCACCTAGCTGCACCTCTAAGAGGCATTTTATAGATGAACACGTGTGGTCCTAGAGAGGTTAAGCCATTTGCCGAAGGTCACACAAGTAGTGACAGGAGCAGCATTTGAACTGAGATCCAAGCTTTGGGTTTTTCCATGCTGCTGTTTTCAGAGCTACTTCTGGGGATCTATAGGTTTTCAGTTCTTCCAAGGTGGTAAGAGCTGGAGAGGTGTGACCACTGCTCTCCTGGTCTGCGATTTGGTTTGTGAGCAACCACAAACACTCTTTTCTGCCCTGGACCTGGGACCAGGATCCCTGCTCCCCTGTGGCTGCATGCTCTAGTGTTCTAGTGCTTTTCCTTATCCTGGGATTATGACCTGGGTCTATAACCTAGATCCCCATTTGTGCAATGCAACGGTGTTCTGCACCCAGTGACAGCAAAATGTCCCCTGTAATCTCCTTCTGACCAGCTGTCTGACCCCTTTACCATCTGTGAGCTGAGAGCTCTGGAAGTTGCTGCTGCTGATTCAGTTGTCCCCAAAGCCTACACCGGCTTACTGGGACAGGGCCTACTTCTGGCTTGTAGAACGGGGCCTTGCTGCTGGCTCATGCCGGGGGTGCAAGGCCAGGGGCAGGGCCTCACTTCTGCTTTGCTGGCATAGCAAGAGTCACAGCCTGCTGCTGGCTTGCCTGGGCTGCCTTCACTGGACTGTACTCCATTCTCATCCCAGTAAGACAGAGTTTTCCTGTCAACCTTCTAAGTTGTCTTGGGCTAGAAAAAATTGTTTCACCCCATCCTTTTGTTGGTTCTGCTGCTCCAGAATTTGGTGTTATCTTAAAGTTTTTTGGAGGGGAATTTGGAAGAGCTAAGTCAAGTCCCTGCCTTACTCCAGCATCTTGGCTCTGCCTCACTTGCTGGCGAGTTTTTCCGAATGATGACAGTATTCTTTCCAGGCCCCTTGTTGCTAGGGATGAGAGCCCTAAGGCTTGCTCCCAGTTCAGGGACCTCAAAGATTATCAGTCTAAGCCTTTTGTTTTAGAGATGAGGACAAGGAAGGTTGATTATGAAATGTCTGCTCTGTGCTAGGTACTGTCCTAGGTGCTGGAGATAAAAGTACAATTGTGAGACAGTTCTGATCCTCAAGGAGCTCACATTTTGATAGGATGAGACAATATATATAGAAGAGAGGCAGTGACTTGCCCAATTTCATTCAGTAAGACAGTGTCAAAGCCAGAATCAGAGCCCAGGAATTATAGTCTTTCAAAATATTGATTGCTAGCGAAGCAAATAAAGGAGCAAACAAGAGGTTAAATGAAATAGGAAAATACAAAAAAGGCCAAGTTACTCCCAGAGATTCCGATATTTTAAGTGGACTGCAAACTGGGCTTCTTCTTGTGTCACTTGGCATTTTCTTACAGCTTTTAGGCTTGAACTTTTCAGAACTCCCTTTCTATTCTTTTTGATTCTGGAGCTAAAGCGTCCATGTTAAACTCAGAGATGTTCCTCAGATTATTTCTCCTTAATGCTTTCGGACTCTAATCTTTGGAAATCACACTCAATCTTGCCATGGTTCCTTCTTTGAGCATATTTGGTCTGGTCCTCACTTTAACCTCAGTTTTTCTCCTCTCTCTCTCTCTTGCAAGGTGATCGGGGTTAAGTGACTTGCCCAAGGTCACATAGCTAGTGAGTATCATGTGTCTGAGGCCAGATTTGAACTCAGGTCCTGCTGACTCCAGGGCCAGTGCTCTATCCAGCGTACCACCTAGCTGCTCCTTCCCCTGCTCTCTTAAAGATAAAAAGTATTTCGCTGTGCTTCCCCCCCCCAATCCTATTTCAATTTCAGCCTTTTTCTTTTCATTATATTCATTGCTTTGCTCCTTTCCTAGATATGTTTCTATGGTTTGTAGCTTCCAGAAGTCCTACTGCCTCCACTGATTGCACTCTCTTTGCCCTAGCAAAGGCTCTGCTCTCTACCTAGTTTGTCTGATTTCTATCCTGATATAGCCATCTTGGCATGCTCATTAGCTCATGTTAAAGCTGGTATTCTTAGGTGAAGTAATAATTGTTCCTGTGTCTTTACGACAAGCATAGGATAGTCCTAATTGTGAAAGAAAGAAAAAGGAAGAAAGAAAGAAAGAAAGAAAGAAAGAGAGAGAGAGAGAGAGAGAGAGAGAGAGAAAGAAAGAAAGAAAGAAAGAAAGAAAGAAAGAAAGAAAGAAAGAAAGAAAGAAAGAAAGATGAAAGGAAGAAAGGAAAGAAAGGAGGGAGAGAGGCAGGAGAGGTAAGGAAGGAAGATTAAAGCTTTAGAAAAGGCTTTGTTTTGTTTTGTTTGGTGTGGTGGTGGCGGGGAAGCTTTCTGTACAGTCTTCCTGCTATTGTACCATCTTGGCTCCCCCTCAAGGAATATCTGTGTCAGATGCTTCCTGTTTTTTAGTTTGAAAATATGGCTGCTGCACCTATAGTTCTACACTAGCACCTGGGCCTAAATTCTTTGGTGCCTATGTAGTCAGAATGGTTGCTACCATCTTCACTGTCCTCCCTGTTGCAAAGGTGACCTTTTGGTACTCCTGTTTCACATCTACAATTCAACACCAGTTGCAAATCTCCAGATTTGCAAAAGCACTGTATGATTTTGTAATTATAATTTATACCTAGTGAATGCAAATCACGACAATCTTTAACTCTCCACTTTCTCAGGCCTCCTTACCTCTTTTCTCTTCCCCAGTAACCTTTGTACATTAAAGGACTGCGGCAGGTTAAGAAACTGCATAAATTACATACCACGGGGCCTCACCACTCACTACTACAGGAAACAAAACGCACATTGCTTAGGTTTGGCAGAAAAGGGGACCTCTAAACTGTAATTTCACTAAGTCCCTAGCTTTTTATTCCTTTTAAGAACAAAACTTGTAATTGAGGAGGGCACAAAAGAAAGCAGGCATGGGACAGCTTTCCTATGCTCCATGTGGCTACAGGGCAAATACATTAGCCCCCAGGCTTTGCCAATGCCCAGCAAGAACTGTTTGTATTTGGCTCCCAGGAAGTGTGGTATGTGGCTGGGAGGGAAAGAATCACCACAATCAGAACATGTTCTACTTTACAACCAAGGGGCCACGGATCTTTGTGAACCAGAGGTTCTTGGTGCTCTGCTCCAAAAGGAAAAAGCAGATTTCTGGTATCTGTTTTTGTTTCTTTCCTTTTTTTGTAGACATGTAAAAAAAATCACTCTAGGCTTTTTTTGCACTCCTTGTCTTTCACATTCCTAAATTCCACCCACTCCCAAATCAGGCCCATAGCCAGTTCTGGGCCCCAACAAGCAGCCCTTCTTCTTGTATAGCAAACATGCAGGGATTTGACATGATTTGGCTTGTGGGACCATACCCTGGGATGCCGCCTGCCTTCTTGCCCAGAACCTTGTGCTCAACTTCAAGTAAAGCAGGCAGGAAAGGAAGGAGACAATATTCTCCGCCTGGCAGGGAGAGGAAGGACAGGCAAAGCCAAGAGGTGAGTGGCCTCCGTTTCAAAGAGACAAACTGGTACAAACAGCAGATTCATTTCTGGGCCCTTCCCAAAATGGGGAGATTACTAAGGAGTAGCCCAAGAAGACTAAATGTCATGCAGAAAGATTTTCATTTGAAATTCCACCTGAAGCTCTTTTTCCTCTGGAACCAGGGATTTTAAAAACAATAATTGGTCACGTATGGATAACACTTTTCTGTTATAGTGCCACTATTATTGTATCTATTTTACAGTTACAGAAACTGGGTTTCAAAGAGGTAAAATTATTAGCCCGTAGTCACAAAGGTAGTAATTGATAGAACCAGGACTTGAACCTAGGTTTTCTTGTTCTAAATCCAGTACAGTACCCCTAGAATAGGGTTATTTCAAGATTCTGGGGGTTGTAGGACCCCAGCACAGATCCTTCACTTTTCCTGGAATATAGGAACTATAGTTCTTGGAAGGGAATGGATTGTGGGTGGGGGGGAAGGGTGGGAAAATGGGAATAGCCTATTCTACAGATACAGAAAGTCTTGGATGTAATAGGGTAAGCACTAGAAGGAGAATCTGGTTTCTAGTTCCAGCTGTGTTATTAGCTGGCCTGGTGACCTTGAGCAAAGCATTAAGCCTATCAGGTCTTCAGGGAGTTAGGTTATCTCTTAAATACCATCAGATTCAATGCATCTTTGGATGTCCCACTGCCCACCTTCATTCCTCCTCCCTCTGTCTCTGGGATCACACGGACTAGGTCTGATCTTTGGAACCAACACTAGCAGTATTAGTTTCTCACTTTGTCTGATTAACCCCACCTGAAATTACTCAAGGAAAATTTCCTGGTGTACATAATCAACCAGCAAGGTTTTATATACCTAGGCACTGTGCTAAGCAATGGAGATACGAGGAAGAGAAAACAGTCTTTGTCCTTAAAGAAGTAGGTTTTGGGGCAGCTAGGTGGCACAGTGGATAGAGTACCAGCCCTGAAGTCAGGAGGACCTGAGTTCAAATCCGGCCTCAGAAACATAACACTTACTAGCTGTGTGACCCTGGGCAAGTCACTTGACCACAATTGCCTCACCAAAAACAAACAAAAAAAAGAAGTAGGTTTCTCCAAATGTGTGTAAAAGTATCCCCATTTCCCATATGAGCTCTCAAGGTATTGTTAAAAGGAAAATGTTTTCTTTGGACTTTCACCCTAATTAATGAGGCAAAATTCAGGAAAAAAATTAAAAGAATTTATTAAAAATGATCAAGGTAATAACACATTGATGGGCTGACTACCAGAGATCAGCAAGGGATTCAAGATGGAGCCACTTTTATTGATAACCTTTATAATGAGATAAAGATAATTCAGACAGGTGCAGGTCAGCAAAATAGGGCAGGCCATTGCATTTCAGTTCCTACGCAATTGCTTGTATGTGATGTTAGGCGGTGCTGGACCTGAAATCAGGAAAACCTGATTTCAGATCAGGCCTCAGACACTTACTGGCTTTGTGACCCTGGGCAAGTCATCTGTAAAATGAGCTGGAGAAGGAAATGGCCAACTACTCTAGTATCTTTGTCAAAAAAGCTCCAAATGGGGCCAAGAAGAGTCAGACATGCCTGAGAAGACTGAACAACAATGATGTTTAACAAGTACAAACAGGTAAAGGGTGACTTGTGATGACATGAATAGCAGGTAATACAAAAGTTGCTGACTGGGTGATGCCTCACCCTAGACTGATTGACAAGCAGGTCTGAACAATGGGATGTTGAGTCAGCATAACTTTCTATGCTACATATCAAATACAGCAAAGCCCTTATTTCATACCACAAAAAATGCAGAAGATACAAAGAACTTACTGGAACCCATAATAGAACTAAAATACAGAAAACACAAAAGATGAACAAGCAATATCCTTTCTCTACAATCTATATTGGTTTTGTTCTCCAATAAGAGTGTTCAGGACTGTGAGACTATCCCCTTCTTTCTCCAAGGAAACCACTGTATCAGGAAATAATCTTCTCTCTTTAGAAGGTCTAATCCCTAAACTCTTGAGTTTGGGCTTACCTATAGGGTGATGTCAAACAATTTTCCATCTCTGTCTAGAATAACAATCAATATTAATAATAATAGCTAAAATTTATATAGTGCCTATTGTGTACCAAGTGCTATGCTAAGTACTTCGCAAATATCTCATTTGGTCTTCATAACAACCCTGGGAGATAGGTACTATTATTATCCCCATTTTGCAGTTGAGGAAACTGAGACAAACAGAGGTTAAATCTCTTGACAAATTCACACTGCTAGGAAGTATCTGAGGCTAGAACTGAACCCAGGTGAGAAGTCTAGATTTCAGGAATCACATTGCCAAGGGAATTCAAAATCCTCTCTCCTCCACACAGGAGTTGGGTTTCACAAATACCATCCAAGGAACTATCCTCTCAGGCTTTGTGCAATTGTGTTCATGTTACTTCTGCCATGTACTTTTGATGCAAATCACCATTAACCACTCTTTTGGGGAGCTATTTGCAGAATGAAGGTCCAGTCCTGTTTACACCAATCTGATCTACCTTCTCAAAGTAGGAGTGGAATGAAGAAGGGAAGAGACTATATAGGGAGAGGGGGAAGGAAAAGAGGGTCTATAAACTCGATTTTATAGACCATGGAGGGAGAGGATGCTCCAACTGGAGTCCATTCCCCTGACTCTAACTCAGCTAATGATTAGGACTTCCCTAGGTACTATTCGGAAAGCACTAGTGGGTATGCTTACATTCCATGAAGACATGCCCCTCCAATGTCTCTATGCCCTATAATCTCATCAGGTTGATGACTGAGGAACTCATCAAATTGATCAAGTTTCAGTACATATAAAAGTAGGGCAAAGTGTTTACCATTGGGATTGGGGGTAGAAAGTAAATCAAAGCTCTGGGAGAGGAAACAGTGACTCTTCTCCAATCCTAGTGACAAGGCAGAATTCCTTTCTCTCAGCCTACTAATCAGGTCAAGGACATCTAATCCCTTTGGGGGAACTTCCTTTACCAAAGCAGATCAACTTTGTCTCTACACACATTTCCTTTGTAAATCTGGGCAAATCCTTTAATTTCTCCAGTTGTCAATTTTCTTATCTGTCAAATAAAAGGGGGGAGAGATTGGAGAAGATAGCCTTCTAACATCCTTTCTAGATCTAAATCTATGATTCCTATGATTTAGTAGATAAATCTTAGAGAGTTGTTTGAGACTTGGCAAACTTAAATGATATGGTCAGGAGTTAAACAGCTAGAAGCAGAGGCAGGATCTGAACCTCAATTTTTCTAACTGCAGGTCTTAACTTCCATTTACTGAGCCACTTTACAGATATTAAAACTGAGATATGTCAAATAACCCAGGTCCTTTCCCGCTACCATTGACCTGAGTCCCCCAACTTTCTCCACCAACCCAGGACACCATGCATGCCAGGATATATCCTGGGCCCAGGAATCCATTCAATTTTTTTAGGGGCCTTAGTACTCTGAGGCAGCCAAACCTTAAATTCTTCCCCCTCTCTTCTATCGCTGGCTCCTCAATTTTCTATAATTAAAGAAAATAAATTCTTTTTAAAAATTATAAACTAAAAAGAGTACTTATTTTCCCATGAGTAAATACTGCATTTATCCAAATATAGGCTACAGTTTGCTTTCCATACTTAGCCCACTAAGTCTGACTCTTATAAAACTTTACTGTGGCATATAATTGGTGAGATTTTTTCCAGGGTATATATAGATCTCACTTTAGAGGCATGACCTATATTCAAAGCAAAATGGTACTATATGTTCTTAATGTAGCAACGTGTGATTTTATAGGGGAGCCTTAAGAAATCTGGCTGGCCAATACAATGATCCCAGTTCTGAAGGACTTATGATGAAAAATGCTATCCACTTTCAGAGAAAGAACTAATAGAATTTGAATGCAGATCAAAGCATACTTTTTAAAAAACTTTTCTTTAATTTTCTAATTTTTTGTGGTCTGTGTTTGAATGGTGGACTAGAGCTCTCTGAGACAAGGAGATGTTTGAGAGCTAGTACCATTATTTTCCTGACTTCTAGGTCCTAAAATTCTGGAGATTATTGACAGAGGCCCACCGCTGGATGAGATCATCTTCTTCTTGGTTTGAATTGAGATCTTATTTTACTCCCAGTTGAAGAGTTCATTTACTCTACAATCTCTTGCATATTATTTTAAATTTATTTTTGGTCAATTTTTTTCAATCAGCAAAAATCCACCCCATCTCCCTTTCACTTCTCCCTCCCTTACCCAACTGAGAAAGAAACAAAAACAAAACCCTTATTGAAAACATGTATAGTCAAATAAAACAAATTTTCACATTGGCTATATGAAAAAAAAAGTCTCATTCTGCATTCTGAGTCACTTCTTTATTAGGAAGACAGTAACATATTTTAATATGAGATTTCTGGAAATATGGTTGGTCATTGCACTGAAGAGTTCCTAAGTCTTCAAAGTTGTTTGTCTTTACAGTATTATTAACATTGTATAAATTGTTCTCCTGGTTCTTCATATTTCTCTCTACATTAGTCAATACACTTTCACAGATATTAGGAGGACCATGCCTATACAATGAACATGATAGCTGAAGGACAAGAGGAGAGGTAGGCTAAGTCTAAAACAGGTGGGATTGAGCAAGCTCTTTTTCAGTATCCAAGTAGGGTATTGGGTTGGAATGCTGTCTATCTACCATGTCCTCAAATATCTCTGGTTTAGGGGTAGGAGTCTGAGTTCAGAAGGAAAGCAGCTTCTTCTGATTATTCTTTTTTTTTGGGGGGGGAGGTTTAAATGTGTTTTATCTTAGAAAACCTACATGACATGTTTTTAAAAGCAATGCCTCCACTCCACATAAATCAAGGTCAAAAATAAATGAATAAAGCTCAAGATGACATCAGTCCAAGTTTGTCCATGTCCTGGTGTTGTGTAGATGGCAAAAAGCAGCAGCCAGTTATGATGGCAGGTGATTCAAAGTAATCAGCTGAATTTATTAACATTTCTCTATTTCTAAACCATCCTTAAAGAAAATCCTATATAGAGTCACACCATCCTCATGGAAGTCCAAGAGAGCCACCATGCCATCTGGATTCATGTTTTTGCCTGTGAAGAGCTGATAGTTTTTAAAATTAGCAAGGCTGTGTTTGATTTGTTCTGC
Organism: Phascolarctos cinereus; assembly: GCF_003287225.1. Taxonomy (NCBI): domain Eukaryota; kingdom Metazoa; phylum Chordata; class Mammalia; order Diprotodontia; family Phascolarctidae; genus Phascolarctos; species Phascolarctos cinereus. Next base: position 210,673,512 of record NW_027556098.1, on the reverse strand, counting down.
AGCTCCTGTCATAAAAGGTTTTACTCTATCTGGCTTGTGTTCTTCAAGTCTGCCTTTGATTGATTTCATGTAGTCTTTGATGTGCTTTTTGTAAGATTCTTTTGTGAAACTAGTTTCTTGCAGATGATGGTTTATTACTGTCAACTCCAGTGATTATAGTGGCATCTGTTCCTTCATCCTCAGGACCTTCCGCAGAGGCATTTCCATCGATGAGTGAATCATCAGTGGTGTCCTCTGTCCTACTGACCATCTTCCCCTCCACCTCCAGGCACAGCCTGTTCTTGATCTCCTGGATCTTGTAAATGTTTGAGAACATCTCATCATGGCTCAGGAGGTCCCAGTAGATGGTCATGGCAGCTGAAGGAGGAAGGTGGCAGCCATGAGGCTACAGGTTGGTGGGGGCCTGGAGCTCAGAGTGAGAGCAATGCAGCCATGGAAAAAGCCCTCTGATTGTTCTTAAGTAGCCCTTAGCTTACACTTGACAGTGTAGCCCCTTTTACCAAACACCAAAAATACAAAAGACTATCAAAAATAATGCATAATGAGTAAATCCATTTATCCAAACAAAACAACAAATAGAAATTCGAGAAGATCTGTTAGATTAAAATATACCAGGAAGAATACAGCACAATAGTAGGAAAAAGTAGAGTAAGCTTCCCCAACCAAATAACAATCAAAAGAGAGCAAAATTCCACCAAAGAAATCTAGAAAACATACCAGACCAAATCCTAATTAGGATATCCAAGAAAAAAAATCCCAGTAATTTTTCCAGTCCAAGTTGGCATAGAGAGACAGTCAAGAGAGATCTGTGGACACTGGAAACAAAGTGTGGCCAGGAACACAACACTTGAAGCATTCCAGCTCAGGGAGAATTTGTGTACCAGGGAAAGAGGAAACCTTATATCCAGCGTAGAGGGACATAAACTTATATAGGGTATAGGAACAGGTGCCAACTGGCAGTTATGTCACTTATTATCTAGTTCTAAGTAAAAGATCTAGAGTAGACCAAGAAAAGGACCTATACCTATGGGTAGCACAGCATTCCAGGTTAAAGGTTGGTTGTGGGCTCTAGTTTGTGTACTGAGCAAGGAGAAAATTCAGAAGCAAGCAGCAGCTGGGGTTCAGACCCCAGGAGTGGGGCAGGGTCTCAGTCCTAGCTTCTAGCTCAGTCTGAAGCCTGCAGAGGAATAACCAGGGCAGAAGTCTCAGACCAAAAGGAAAGTTACAGCTTGGTTATTCTGAACTTTCGGAGCTTGAGTGAGGTAACATTCTCTTGAAACTCCAAATGGGCAGGCCCAACGACCTGTTGCTCAGATCCAAACCCATGTCAGGAAGTTGAAGAACTCATACTGAGAGGAGTGATCAGACTTTGCCCTGGATCAGACTGCTTTTGGAGGACTGAAAGATTGCAGTTCCCCAGCCTTATTTGTCTCTAAGATCCTTAGACAACGAAATACTCATATCCCAAAAAAGCAGTAGCAGGACCAGCCCAGACAGTTCCATTCACAAGTGCAGAGAGCTTGGTCCAAACAAATTTCGAAGTCAGGAAGTAGGCTGAAAGAATGAGCAACCAAAAAAGAATTCCACCATGAAAAGCCATTATGGTGACAGGAATGCTCAAGACACAAACCCAGGAGGAGGGAATGACTCTAAAATATTTACAAGCATAACTTCAAAGAAAAACACAACTCGGGTACAAATTCAACCAGAATTCCTGGAAGACATGAAGCAAGAGTTTTGAAAAAAAAATTATAAAAAAAGTTTTTATCAATGAAATCAGAGCACTAGAGGAAGAAATCAGAAAAGAAATGAGAGCTATAGAAGAAAGAATTGGAAAGGGAATTAAGAGCTCAACACAAGAGGTATGAAACCTTGTCTAAGCAATAAATTCCCTGAAATTTAGAATAGACCACATAGAAGCTAATATCTTCATGAAACAACAAGAAAAATTAAAACAAAGTACAAAGCCAAATAGAAGAAAATGTAAGGAATTTTATAGCAAAAACAACTTACCTGAAAAACAGATCAAAAGGAAAAAATTAAAAATTATTGTACTACCTGAAAGCCATGACAAAAAAAAGATCCTAGATATCATATTACAAGCAATCTTAAAAAACAAACACTCCAGGTCTCTCAGAACCAGAGGGCAAAGTAGAAATGGAAAGAATCCATCAGTTACCTCTTGAAAAAAAAAACAACCTCAAAATGAAAACTCCCAGGAACATGATAGCCAAAATACAGAGCTTCTAGGTAAAAGAAAAATACTGCCAGCAACCAGAAAGAAATATTTCAGATTACTGAAAAGCCACAGACAGTATCACACATGAATTAACAGCCACCACTATAAAGGAGCAGAGAACTTGGAATATGATATTCTAGAAGGCAAAGGATTATGGGCTTACAGCCAAGAATAACTTACCCAGAAAAGCTGAGTGTAATTATACAGGGTGGGGGAGAGGGGGGAGAGGAATGGATCTTTAATACAATTGATGATTTCCAAATATTCCTGACAAAAAAGAATAGAACCACATAGAAACTTTGACACTTGAACACAGGAGTTAAGGAAACAAAATTGCAAACATGAACGAACAATGATAATTGACTAAATGAGGATAAACTGTATATATTCTAATATAGGGAGATGATGAATATATAACCTCTGAGACCTATTTCATCTTGGGTCAGAGAGAGAGTCTAATCAGACAAAGCCTGGATGTGGTTCTGTTACATATTGATGATCTTAATAGAACAATTGAGAGAGGAAGAAGAATACATTGGAGGTGAGTAAGGGAAAGGAAGGTTAGGGGAAGATATCTCACATAATCAGAATATGCAAGTTGAAGTCTACATAAACAAAGAAGAAGGAGCAGGGGCATGGCTGACACACTTGAATCTCTCATCTGAACTGGTTAAAGGAGCATAGAACACACACACACACACATTGAATTAGGTATAGACATATATTTCATTCAACAAGGAAATAGAAGAGAAAGGGGAGAAGGAAGAAGGGAGAATTAAAGAGAGGATAGGTAAAGGGAAGGAAAAATTATAAGAAAAACAAATATTTATAGCTCTTTTTAAGGTAGCAAAGAATGGAAATCTGGGATGGTTTCAGAGAAATCTGGGAAGACTTATATTAACTGATGTAGAATGAAATGAGCAGAACCAGGAGAACAATTTATACAATGTTAATAATACTATAAAGACAAACAAGTTTGAAAGACTTAAGAACTTTCATCAATGCAATGACCAACCATATTTCCAGAAGTCTCATGTTAAAATATGCTACTGTCTTCCTGACAAAGAAGTGACTCAGAATGCAGAACGAGACCTTTTTTTCATACAGCCAATGTGAAAATTTGTTTTGCTTGACTATACGTGTTTGCAATATGGGTTTTGTTTTTCTTCCTTTGGGTAAGAGAGGGAGAAGTAAAAGGGAGATGGGGTGGATTTTTGCTGATTGAAAAAAATTTACCGAAAATAAATTTAAAATAATATGTAAGGGATTATAGATTAAACGAGCTCTTCAACTGGGAATAAAATAAGATCTCAGCTCAAACCAGGAAGAAGAAGAAGATCTCACCCAGGGGTGGGCCTCTGTCAACAATCTCTAGAATGTTATGACCTAGAGATCAGAACATAATGGTACTAGCTCCCAAACATCTTCTCCCAGAGAGTTCTAGTCCACCATTCAGAGTCTTTCTCCATCATTTCTCAGGAGGTCCTTTCTCCACCTGTTGCTAAAGAGTTATCTCTGGAATCAATTGAAGTAGGTCTTTAATGGCAGGTACATAGCATCACACCTAGCATTCTCTCAGCCAATCTGGTGTCATCTTTCTTTTTGTGTACATAGTATACAAAACTGCTTCAGGCTTGGATGGAAGTGGGTTTACATAAGCTCTGTAAATGCTTTATCTGTTTACTTGACCAATCCTGGTTCAACAGGATAACAATAAGCTTGCTCCAAAAACACTAACTGTAGGTCACACTAAAAAAGTGTCAGTTTGGTCAGAGCAAACCAAAATTTCTAGGGCATAGCATGGCAAGACAATGAATTGGGATGGAACCCTGTAATGTGAATACACTTTTATATTGGGACCTGCCAAGATAAAGAAGAACCTCCAGAAGGTCCTGGAATATATACATCTAAGTTCATCAGATTTAGAGCAATAAAGGACCTTAGAGGTCATCTGGTCCAATCCCCTCATTTTCATAGGAAGAAACCAAGGCCCTAGGATTTATAACGAATTTCTCTCTTACCATTCTCCTTATGGAGCTCTTAAAATCCCTTAGGATTGCAGATAAAGGATATATACAAAATAAGTACTCAATAACTTAGGGACAGGAGACATTAACAACAGTGGGGAATCAGGAAAGGCTGTTGAAGGAATTAGCATTTGAGCTGAGATTTAGAGGAAACTCGGGGTACCAAGAAGCAAAGGAGAGGGAAGAGAGCATTCCAAGCATGGAGGATAATCTCTCCAAAAGCTACTGGGAGGTGGAATGTCACATATGGAGAATAACAAATAGGTCCATTTGTTTGGAGTACAGAGAACATGATGAGGAATAATACGCAATGAGCCTGAAAACATAGGCTGGAGCCATATTGCATCACCCAGGAGCACACCACCCATTTCCATGTTGGCAGAGATACCAAACAGAAGATTTTATATTTTTCATAAGCCAATGGAGAACACTTAAAATTTCTCAAACGGGGGAGTGATGTGGTTAGATCTGGGCTTTAGGACTATTGATTTGTTAGCTGTGTGTAGGATGGACTAGAGAGAGGGGAGGAAAGACTGCCTGTAGGAACACTGGAAAGAGGACAAGAATGTTGAGGATTGAGAAAAGGGGCTTGGATTTAGCAATAAAAACATTATTGGTTAACTTGAAGAGAGCAGTTTTCACTGAGTAGTAGAGATAGAAGCCAGATTGCCAGATTGCAAGGGACTGAGAAGTGAGTGGGAGATAAGAACATAGATCCAACCAGTTTTCTTTTTTTAAAGAAAGAATTTGGCTGTGAAAAAGAAAAAAGATATAGGATAATATCTTGAGGGGATGGTAGGGTCAAGTAAAGATTTTTCCCCTGGTGGGAGAGCTGGGCATGTTTGTAGGCAGCAGAGAAAGAGCTAAGGGAAAAGGAGAGATTGAAAATTGGCAGAGGAGGGATGGTCAAAGGGGTAAATTTCTGAAAGACGCAGGAGATGATAGGATCAGGGGCACAAGCTGAGGGTTTGTACTGGTAAGGACTACGGCATTTCATAGCCTGAGGCTGGAGCATGAGAGAGTTTGGGGGATGATTTAAAGTGTAGATTGATGGAGAACAAAGAATTAAATGAATGGTCCCAGGCTTTTCAGTGAAGTATAGTTTTCATTTCTGGCTAATCTACATCAAAGACAGACCCAACCACTTATAATTGTAGCGGTTATTAACTAATAATGTTAAATTGAGGCATACTCTCATTTTCTTTCTTACCTCTTCTTACAAGAAAATCTTACTTCTTAAAGTGATAATTCTTGGTGGCTTTAATGTTGACGATCAAGTATCAGGTAAGGTCCTCTGTTTAGCAGAGGTCAGAAGTGGTGGCATAGGTGACTCCTGGGCATCTGAGACAATCTGCCCACTCCCCTCCAAGGATCTTTTTTCTGTTCTCTGCTGTAATCCCTCTCCAGAGTCTTTTAAGCTACTTACCAGGTTGCTCAAAATCTTGCCCTGCTATTTTCACTCTATCATTCTATGAATGATCTGATACTCCTACATTTTAAACCCTGAACTACATTTCCCAGGATATTCAGCTAGTGTAAAGACCACTCCTTTAGACTACTTGTGGGGAGGGGGGAAGTCTGTCCAAACAGCTGCGACAGCACACATCCTCAAAGGTCTAGCTGAGAATTGGATAAAAAAAAGATTTGTAGAAGACTCAATAGGGCTTTGTGTCTTTTCCCAGTGTCATATCAGTAGGGGCAGAGAAAGTAAATGATGGGAGTAATTTAGGATTGGGATCTGGAAAGTGAAAGAAAGGGATGGGAGATAAGTTTCTCAAGGATAGAAAATAGTATAAAATTAAGTTGGTTAACTGAAGGGTCTTGGTTTTGAAGGGAGGCAAGTGATGTCAGAGCAGAACCTAAGTAAGAAAGTGGGGATGTTTGGAGTGACTGAATGTTGAGGCAAGGACAGGGAAATCCTAATTATCTGTCCTCCTTCTACCACTGCCCCTGTGTCCAGCTACTAGTTCTAGCACCTGATATGCCTCCCTTTTACCCACTCCAGGCCACAACACATTTTCTAGGGATTAAGTATGATGAAAAACGGAATACAAAACTTCAGAAATTATATTCTCACCTTAGACTTAAGAGAGTGTGATAACATATATGAAGCACTATTTAAACCTTAAAACCTATATAATGCGAGCTAGCTTTGCTATCAGGGATCCCACATCCACTGACCCTCTGCCAACCTTTCCATCACAAACCTTCCTGCTAGCATTCCCTGCCAGAGGCAACATGAGCATACTACCTTGAAGGTACATCCCACAACTGCCCTGGCATGGCTTCCATATTGGAAGTGGTATGATGAGGTAAGTCAACAGAGCACAGACAAAATATGTCCAATGGCCCAGTACACTGGTCAGGTTGGAGAGCCATACATATAAGTCATTCTAGCGCTTCTTCACTTTATCCTCAAATACGATCTCTTTGCAAACCCAGAGAATAGAATAGAACAATCAGTTTTGTCCAAGAAACACAAACAGCATTCTCTCAGTGCTTCCTTTCAATTCTCTGGTTGCAGCAGCTCTAGGAGGAAATGTCCATCAAACTCTGGCCTTACCCCAGCTGCTCTCAGCAGCCTCACAATAGAAACCTCATGAGGCCAAAGACAATGGCTCCCAACAGCTGTAGATTCTCTGCTTTGCTGTGGTCTCCATACTAGACTTCACAGAATGTCAAGATACAGACAGAAAAACCTCTAAAACTGGAAGTATAGTTTTCATTTCTGGCTAATCTACATCAAAGACAGACACAACCACTTATAGTAGTAGTGGGTATTAACTAATAATGTTAAATTGAGGCATACTCCAATATCTTTGCCAAGAAAACCTCATATGGGGTAACCAAAAGTTGGACAGGACTGAACAACAAAACCCTAATATAAAGAGTAGCAGCAGGAGGATAGGAGAGGTATGTTTACAATCCTATGTTTCACTACCAAACTTAGGAGCCAATCATTCCCAGACAGAAGTCCTAGATGGGAGGCAGTTTGTCAGAGAGTGAGGTACTATAGATATTATTACTCCCATTTTGCAGATAAGTAAACTGAGGCAGAGTGTAAGTGATATAATTTCAAGGGCCAGAGGAAAGTCTTCCAGTCCCCCTATAATACCACCTCCACCTGATAATTATAGCTAATGTTTATATAGAGCTTGCTATGAGCTAAGTGCTTTACAATTTTTATTTCATTTTATATTCTCAAAACCTGGAGATGTAGGTGCTATTATTATTCCTGTTTTACAGATGAGGATACTAAGGCAGACAGAGTCAGTCAAGGCCACATGTGGCCCTCTAGGTCCTTTGGCTGAATCCAAACTTCACAGTACCACATGTGTCCTTGAGGCCACAGGTTCCTCACCCCTGCATTAAATGATTTGCCTAGGGTCATCCAGCTAGTAAATGTCTGAAGCTGGATTTGAACTCAGGTCTTCCTGACTCCAGGCCCAGTGCTCCAACACTGCACTGCCTAAGATGCCTGAAAGCCCTTCAAAAGGGAACAAAGCCATCTGTAACAGAGACCTGAAATGCAAATACTCCTGGGAGAGGTATTTCTTTGACTTAAATTCATACTAACATGTAAATAACAGATATTACAGCCTTTCCAAAGAATAGGTTTTTTAAAGAGAAGAACAAGGGGAGAGATTGAGAAAGTCTGGACTCCAAGCTAAAGGAAGAGAGCAAGCAGAAAAAGCAGAATTGTCCAAAATGGAAGGACTTGTCTTCTTGATGAATGGTGGATTAGCCCTCTTTGAAGATCTTCAAGCAGAGCCTGGATGACTGACCCCCTTATTGGGTTTATGATGGTGGGAATTCCATCACATCTGGGTTGTACTAGATGGCCACAGAGGTCCCTCCCAATTCTCAAATTCTTTAATTTTTATTTTTTCTTTAATTCACAGGTTGCTGTGAAAAGGCTGGGATAAAAGTTGAGCTCTATTTTACAGTTTTGCCAAGAGCCTAATTTGTATGGGCCTCTAGTGTTCAGGAGACAAACATCATGGATCTAGCCTGACAACTTTTTTGAGGATCAGGTTTCCCTTCCTCTTGGAAGTGAGTTTCTCAGTACTTCTCTAGTTTATTAGATGGCCTTTGAGAAAAAAATGCCCTGTACCATTTTGTTTTGTTTTGTTTTCATAATTAATTTATTTTTAGTTTTCAACATTCATTTCCATAAGATTTTGAGTTTTAAATTTTTTCCTCCTCTCCCTCCTCCCCCTTAACCAAGATGGCATGCAATCTGATATAGGCTCTACTTATACATTCATATTAAGCATATTTTCACATTAGTCATGATGTAATGAAGAATTAGAATTAAAGGAGGAACCATGAGAAAGAAGAAACAAAATAAAAAAACAAAAGAAAAGTAGAGTAAATAGTATGCTTCCATCTGCATTAAGACTCCATAATTCTTTCTCTGTATGTGGATAGCATTTTTCATTATGAGTCTTTTGGAATTGTCTAAGATCATCGTATTGCTGAGAAGAGTTAAGTCTATCAAGTCAATCATTGCACAATGAACAAATATTATCTCATTTGATCCTCACAACAGCCCTGCAAGGTAGGTGCTATTATTATTATCATCTACATTTTATAGTTGTAGAAACTGAGACAGAGGTAAAGTGACTTACCCAGGATCGCACAGCTAGTAAGTGTCTGAGGTCACATTTGAACTCAGGTCTTCCTGACTATAGGCCCAGCACCCTATCCACTGTGCTATCCAGCTGCTTCTCTGCACCGTGTTTTGGCCTGCTCTTAAGTTTTTCTTTCTCCCTACTCCCTCCTTCTAGAGCCTGGCACAGCCTTTTGCTGATCTCATGGTCAGTTTTACAATTGTCCTTTTTGCCTTTACTTTCAACCTATCAGGGCTAGAATGTGTAAGTGAGGACAGGACTTCCCTTGCAGCATACAAAGATAGGCTTGTATTATTGAAAAAGAGGGCAAAAGTGACCATAGAGCTCTTGGATTCTCTGCTTCCTCAAACCCACTGACCTGAAAGGCTTTGATTTTCTTTACAGTAATGAGATAATTGCCTATCCAACATCCCCATGGGCAGATTTATTATCTCGCAAATTTGGGGGACAGTCAAACAGTTCATTCATTTCTGCCAGCTCATTTCCCAAGATTTCAGTCAAAAAAGGAGGCTATTGTCTGAACGGATTTCCTTAGTGACATAGATAATTCTTTAAGAGTCATTGAATTAGTACGTATATGTTAGGTGGGGAAAGAGAGCTCTGTATTAGAAGCCAAATGACAGCAGTTCAAATCTCAACTTGGCATGACATGCACTGCCTGGGTAACCATTGGCAAATGACAAATTTCACAGATCTGGGCCTTAATTTCCACATCTGTAAAATGTGGGGGTTGTATTAGGTCAAACGTCTCAAACTCAGCCCACAGTCAACACTCTCAAACTCAGCTGAGCCAGATTAAAATGTAATTAGGTAATGCTTAACCAAATAAAATAACATATGGTAAAACACAGATAATACTACATTTTAAAACTAAGTCAATATGCAGCCCACAGGGAGCCTTTTGCAGGGACTAGTGGTCCCCATTTCTACTGAATTTGATACCACTGGAGAAGCTGACCTATGAGGTTCCTTACACTTCTAAGTCAATTTCTAATGACCAGATATATCTGCTGAATTTTAAGGCATGACACTTACCACGTATTCACTGTTTGGGGAACCAGAACTGAAAGGGCCCTCAAAGGCCATCTACTCCAAACTCTTGGAGGAAACAGAAAACGGGGCAGAATAGCATTTGTCCCCTTTGTTCTCTTCTCCACCTCTCTCAGGTGCTCAGTGTCTCAACAGCTTTATGCTGCCTGTTGTCCACCTACAAATTTTCATTGTGTAATCTGATTGAGGACTTCCTTCCCTTGCAGGGATTACAGCCCCAAACCTTTTCATACCTCATTCCTTGCATCAGAACTTATATCTATCTTTTATTCCATCAGGACACCGTGTCCCATCTAGTTAATGGGTATTTCTGTGATAATAAGTGCTAACCAGTTAATAATCATACCCCTTCCCAACATGGCAATCTTCTGGTGATTATTCTAAGGGACATTTGAAAAAACAACAATTTTTGTTGCTATCTTTTGGGGGTTTTTTGCTGCCATTCAGTCATCCAACTCCTTGCGACCCCATTTGTTTTGGGGGTTTTTTTTGGCAAAAATATTGGAGTGGTTTGCCATTTTCTTCTCAAGCTAATTTTATGGATGAGGAAACTGAGGCAAACAGGATTAAGTGACTTGTGCATGTCATACACAGCTAGTATCTGAGAACAGATTTGAACCCAGGAAGATGAGTCTTCCTAACTCCAGGCCTAGCACCCTATCCACTATGGCACCACATAGTTTCTTCCTGTATTCCTCTTCCTATTCTCTCCTCTCATATAACCATCCCATATGACAAAAATCTAATATATATTTCAGGCCTACAATGGGGATATTTCTGAGCAAGAGTACTGTGTATGGAGTGATAGGACCTTGGTTGGAATATCAGCTCTGCTGTTTACTAGCTATATGACCCTGGACAAGTCACTTGTCATCTCTGGGCCTATTTCCTCATCTGTAAAATGAAAGGAATGGACTAGTCCAAGGGTGGGGAACCTGCAGCCTCGAGATCACATGTGGTCCTCTAGGTCCTCAAGTGAGGCCCTTTGACTGAATCCAAACTTCACAGAACAAATCCCCTTAATAAAAGGTATTGTTCTATAAAACTTGGACTCAGTCAAAAGGCTGCACCCAAGGTCCTAGAAGGCCACATGTGGCCTCAAGGCCACAGGTCTCCCCGCTTAGACTAGTCAGTCACTAGATGATTTCTCCAATTAACACTAGGTCCTATGAGCCTACAGATGACAGCAGTGGTGTCAAACTCAAAAGGAAACTGGGGCCACTAATCTGTACATAAGGATCCCCGCTGGTTACATTATTAATTTAGTTTTAAAATGTAACATTTATGGTTTATTGTATTTTTATCTGTTTTGTTAAATATTTCCCAACTCCATTTTAATCTGGTTTGGGGGCACTTTGGCATATTGTGTACTGCATGAGCCACAGGCTGTGTGTTTGATACCTCAGGATTATAGTATGCTAAGTGATGGAAGCTCCCTTACATCATTCGTTGAAGACATTCTATACAAGCACGTTGGGAGACCATGTTTTACAATTAGGTCTTTCTCATAGTAATCCCCTCAAAAGGAATCTATTATATCTAATTCTGTGTTTAAGGAAGACTACAACTTACATTCATGTTATAATTCTTCACATTATAATAATAATAATTATACCCAGGAATAGCTAGGTGAGTGGCACAGTGGATAGAGAGCCAGGCCTGGAGTCATCTTCCTGAGTTCAAATCTGGTCTCAAACACTTACTAGTTGAGTGCACCTGGGCAAGTCACTTAACCCTGTTTGCCTCAGTTTCCTCATCTGTAAAATGAGCTGGAGAAGGAAATGGCAAACCACTCCAGTATCTTTGCCAAGAAAATCCCAAGTGGGGTCATGAAGAGTTGGATACAACTGAAAAAATGACTGAACAACAACTGTTGGTGAATTTGATAAACTGGTGACATTATGGCCTCATATATGACTCACCGTCTCCTAGGTCTGTTCCTTTTGCACTGACTTTCCCCCATGCCTGGAATACACTCCCTCCTCAGCTCTGCTTCCTGGAATTCCTCTCCCTTCAAGACACAGCTCAAGCACCACTTTCAACAGCAAATTTTTCTGGATCCTCAAAATCCATTATATTGAACTGTTTTGTATTTATTTCTGTTTCTACTTACTGTGTGTGTGTATACATAGATACACACACACACACACACACACACACACATCCTTGTTATTTCCCCTTGTTAGAATGTAAATTCCTTGAGAAGAGGGATTATTTCATTTTTATACTTACATCTGTAGTACCTAGCACAGTGCCTGACACACATTGCTGGTGCTTAATAAATGTTGATTAGGAGTAAGAAGACTGACCCGAAGTCGACAATTCTGCCTTCACTTTTTGGCTCTGGAGACATCCTGGGACACTTCTCCTGTGCCGAGGGAAGAGTTGGGACGAGGAGACATAGAGGTGGGCCAAGCAGCCTCAAGAGGCCCCTAGCCTGCTGAGGCTACTCTTGTCAGGGGTGGCCCTTCTGCCTGGGGCTGGCGTAGCCAGCATAACGTGAAGACAGACTCATAGAAGGAGGGCTGCTGGTGTATTGTTTGAGGGAGAGTAGCCAGGATTTCTGTAGGTTGCAGAGTGTGTAATCATAAATGAAGCAGAATCCTGGGGATTCTAGCAACGGCGGGCTAGATAGCAAGATATTTAACTATGAATAGCCATGGGCATACTTCTAACCTTAGGAAGCCAAGCATAGAGCGACAATTTGTGAATATTGCCTGTTCTAGATTTTTCTTAGCACAAACTTTAGAATAAATGGAGACAAGCACCAGGTGAGGAAAAATAACAGAGAAAATATAGATGAGGAAAAGTGAAAGAGGAAGACTGCTATTATTTCCCCGGCCACTCTGATTAGGTCAAGATGTAAACGTCCCTGTCTACTGAATTATGGCCACTGTGAATTGCTACTTTTTTGTCAGTTGCTATCACATGGTCTCAGTGTCCTTAGTCACCTTACTCCGATCAAGACCCATAACCCCAGGCAGTGTCTTCCCCATTTAGAATGAGAAAGAACTCAAAAATTGTCTGATTCAGATATGCTGCAGGCAAACTTTGCACATGCCCTGGAAATGTTCTCTCTCCTCAACTTTTGGATTTTCTTGGTCCCCTCAAGCCTCATCTAAGGAGTAATTTCCTACCTAATACCTTTCCTGATCTCCTCAGCTGTTAGAGCTACTACCCCAAAAAATTAACTTTGCATTTATCAATCAGTCAATCAACAATCATTTTAAAAAGCACCTCCTATGCACCTACTGGAGATACAAATGTAGAAGTAAAATGGTCCCCCACCTTCCAGAAATTTGCCATCTTACCAAGGGAAAACAACTTGTATGTCTCTGAGTTTTTACAAAATAGATACAAGATTATTTGGGGGTGGGGGGTGTTAAGGTACTAGCAGCTGAGGGATCATGAAATACTTCATGTGGAAGTACTTAAACTGAACCTAAGGAATATAAAAATGTTGTTGTTTAGTCACATATGACTCTTTGTGACCCCATTTGGGGTTTTCTTGTGAAGATATGTTTGTGTATGTATATTGCATATATATGTCAAAGAGCACCTGCCCTCTGACAATCCTCATGCTTTGTCTGGTTACCATGATATAATACAAGATTCTATAGAACTCACTGGCTGCGGCTATTCTCGACTACTGTCAGAAGCCTCCTGAAATGAGACCTTATTTTGAGGGAATTCCCAGGATCCAATCTCCTGAGACTTCATCAAGTGCATTTATATACATGTACATACATATATGTATATACACATGTATACATATATATATATACAGAGAGCGAGAGAGAATATGAACAAATATCAATATATATCAAATGTGTGAACATGTGCACATATTTGTGCATATATTTGTGTGTGTATGTATGTGTATATATATATATATATATATATATATATATATACATATATGTATTATATCAAGGCTATCTTGATTTGGCTTACAGGGATGCAAGAAGAGGTATCTCTAGTATCTTGTCATCCCACCCTTTTCCAAGAAAGACTTTAATTCCTTCCAGGAGGGGAAGCAAGAGTTTGAGAGTCAGAGGCTGATCCTCTAATTTCCTCTGAGAGAGGGGGTACTGGGCTAGTTGAGAACTGGCAAACTGGCCCAGCATCCTGGCTTCCTACTTCTTCAAACTCTGTGCTCCAAAGACTTTTAACTTCCATTGATTTCAGTTAACCCATTAGCACCACCATGTCATAGATACCATCATTCAAAAACACCTCCAAGACATCAAGCTGTAAAATTCCCCTCTCTGCCCATAAATAATTTATTTCTTATAATCTGTCACTTTTGTATCTTACTCTTTCCCTCTACTTATAAGTACAAGGAGGTTTTTCTTATCCTGTGCAAAAGACTTCTTGACTTAGAAATACCTGAGACTCACCATTTCCTCTCTCTTCTCCCTTACCCTGTCATACGTCTAGGAAGAAGAGTATACGCTTGCTGCCTCCACTTCTCTGCTTCTCACTTATTCCTCAATCCTTTGTAATCTGATTTCCGTCTTTACAATTCTTCTGAAACTCTTCTCTCAAAGGTAGATGAATCTCTCAGATTCTTTGAGGCTCTAAAATTCTATATTGCTGCTTTATGAAAACTGCTAACCACTCAACCCAATGGCATTTTCCCAGCGTTCATCCTTGCTGATGTTTCAGCACCATTTGATGGTATTGACCACACCTTCCTTGACTTTCTTTCCTGCTCTGGTTTCTCTAATACAGTTTTCATTTGATTTTCCTTTCACCTCTCTGACCACTTGCCTGGCCGTCATCTCTTCTGTATTTTCTTCCATCTCCCATACCTCCTACACCTTTTTACTGGTTTATCCCCCAGCCTGGAATATATTCTATCCCCACCTCTGCTTCCCAGAACCCCTGCTATTCTTTAAGACTCAGCTCAAATGTCTCCTTGTGCATGAAGTCTTTCCTGTCCTGATCCCCTCCAGTGGCTAGTACATTCCCTCCCCAAACTATTTTTCATTCATTTTGTATGTATTATTTGTGTGTTTAATACACACACACACACACACAAATATATACACATAGGTACAAATCTATAGCTGTACATATTTAAATGTAGAAATATAGATATACATGCATATGAATCTATATAAACATTTATATATCTATACTAAAATAAATCTAGATAATGTATATAAATATGTATGTAAATGAATATATACATACGTATGAACATATACATGTATTGGTGTGCACATTTGCATATATACATATATAATAAGGCTATCTCAATTTGGCTCACAGGGAAGCAAGAATAGGCACCTCTAGCACCTCTTCTTCCCACCTTTTTCTTTTCTTTTCTTTTCTTTTTTAAGGCAATTGGGGTTAAGTGACTTGCCCAGCTAGTAAGTGTCAAGTGTTTGGTCTGAGGCCAGATTTGAACTCAGGTCCTCCTGACTTCAGGGCTGGTGCTCTATCCACTGTGCCACCTAGCTGCCCCCCCCTTTTTTTTCTTGAGGCAATTGGGGTTAAGTGACTTGCCCATGATCACACAGCTAGTAAGTGTCAAGTGTTTGGTCTAAGGCTGCACTTCCCACCTTTTTCCAAGGGAGACTTTAATTGCTGCCAGGAGGGAAAGAAAGAGGATGGAAGCCAGAGGCTGACCCTCTCTTTTCCTCTGAGAAAGGGGGAGCTGTGATAGATTTATATCTACCTGCTCTCTTATATATAATTAGTCTAAAGGATATAAGTTTAAGGTTCAAGGTGATAGCTTGATAGCTATTTCTTAATGGGGATAGGGGGCTGCAAACTTTTTGTTCAAAGCTTGATTTCCTTCTCACGAAATATCAGTTCCTCAATGAGGTTGCATAAGAAATAGCAAAGAAACACATTTGTTCAAGTCAATAGCAAAATAGAAATCAGAGAAATTATACATATGAGAATATATACCAGACAATACGGATTGAAGGAGCTCTCCCATTGGGAGTGTGATAACTCAGATCAACTATGAGAGACAGTCCCAGATCTCACCCAAAGGGGAAAATTTCCTGAAGTCACTAGTGCAACAAGGTGTGAATAGGGGTATGATCCAAGTTTACTTCTTCTAAGAGTTTTCCCTCTCCCAGCTTCAACAATCCCCTTTATCCAGAGAACAACCAAATAAAGTTTTTAGTTTGACCCACAAGGGCTTCTTCAATTTGATCCCAATAGACCTTCCTGCCTTATTTTACATTAGTTTACATTTATTACTTTTACCTAGCAGTCAAACCCAACTACTCACTTTTTCCTATACATGTTTTCTTTCCTTTAGACACAAGATGCTTCTTATATCTGAAATGCCTGCTTCCCACATCTCTGCCACCCGAAATCTTATGTATTCTTCAAATTCTACTTCAAATGCCACCTCTTCCTTTTAGTTTTCCCTGATCTTCCCAGACAGAAGAGATACCTCCCTCCTCTGGAATGGTATAGCATTTTTGTTCATATCTTGTTCATATCTTTATGTACTTCCATGCTTTCCTTTGTATTTTTTTTTGGGTCCATTAGGTGTATCTGACTCTTTGTGACCTTATTGGGGGTTTTCTTGGCAAAGATACTGGAGTGGTTTGCTGTTTTCATGTCCAGCTCATTTTACCAATTGAGGAAACTCAGGCAAACAGCCTTATGTAACATGCTGAGGGTCACATAGCTAGTAAGTGTCTGAGGCTGGATTTGAACACAAGTCTTCCTAACTCCAGGCCCAGCACTGTATTTATTGTGCTACTTAGTTCTTTTTTTCCTTTGCATTACATGTATCCATCTACATAGGATTATAGAATCATATAGATTTGAAGTGACCTTAGAGTCATCAAGTGCAGCTCCCTCATATTATACAGATGAGGGCCCTGTGGCCAACTGAGGTTAAGTGACTTTCCTAGGGTAACATAGGTAGTAAAAATGCTCGAGGCAAAATTTGAATGTGGGTCTTCCTGATTCCAAGTCCTTGTACCTTTGTAATCTGTATCCGCGGGAAGTCCCTCACCAACAAAATCACAGTGTGGGTGTTTTGATGTATTGGCATATCTTACTTCCCCTAATGTGCTGTGGATAAAGAGCAAGCTTTTGGACACATATTAACTAGGTGACCATGGGCAAGTCTCTTACTAAACTCTTTGTGCCTGAAGCAACTTTCTTAAGACTATAAATGATAGCGGAATAATTTAGCCACATTTGTGGTGCTAAGTTCTGCACTTGGCGTTCCTTACCCTGATCAAATTACACTTTAAGACTTTAAGTTCCTCAAAGACAGTGACTGTCTTTCATCTTTGTTATCTTCCTTGGTGTCTTGCACATTTTAGTTTTGTATAGAAATGAAAGGTCAGGAGTTAAGACTTCTTACTCTGTTTACAATAACTTTGCTCTAGTCATACAAACTACTTTGTCATCATTTATGCAACACCTACTATGAGCTTACCACACCCACACAGAACATGCCAAAGATACAGGGCTGGGCATTCACATTCTAAGAAGGAAAATCCAACAAACACTCATTATTCTTTCCTTTTTGAGGAAGTGGCTGGGAGGAGCTGTTAAAAATATGTTGGTGAAATTGAGGGAGGAAGAAAATCTTCCACTTTATGAAGTCAAATCAATCTACTTCTTGACTTCTGCACTTAATTTGATAACCTGCTGATCATCTTTTCCTTCCTATTTCTTGGGATGTCAGAAATTATGCAGCTAGGTGGTACACTGGATAGGGTACTTGGGCAAGTCAAATCTCTGTTTGCCTCAGTTTCCCAAACTGCAAAATGGGGAAAATAATCATGCATCCCTCCCAGGACTGTTGTGAGGATGAAATGAGATAATATTTGTAAAGTCCTTAGCACAGTGCCTGGTAAAATCTTCCTAATTCTTAAAAAACAAACAAATCTGAGACTCATTTTATTATGGCCCTGCCTCTCTATTGTCTTTGTTGCTTCCTATTTAGTTCCAAAACTTTAGTATGCCCCCTTTTTTACTTTCTGCCTCCATAGCCTCAGTACCCACTTCCTCCTCTATTCTATGCAATGAACCTTTCCTTTTTGACACTGGAATGAAATAGCATGTTCCTAGGTCACAAATGACCTCTCATCAATAATTCCATGGCTTCTTTTCTAACCTCAACCTTCTTGACCTTTCAGCATTGACATTGTGGACCACCCCTACTTTCTCAATACCCTTTTCGCTGTTGGCATCTAGGACAATTCATTCTCATGGTTCTGTCTGATTATAATTTAAAGGGGAAATGGATCTTAGAGTCCATCTAGTTCAATCACCCCACACCCATTTTATTGATGAGGAAACTGAGGCTCAGAAAGGTTAATTGGCTTGACCCAAGAGATAGTGAGGGGCAGAGCTGGGATTTGAATCCAGGCGCTCTGATCCCAACCAGCTCCTCTTTCTATTTCACTGTACACTGAAATCTTTAACTGATTCTTCTTTTGTCTCCACGGCAGTCTCCTTATTCTCCTTCCATAAACAGTTCTCCCCCAAGATTTTGTCCTTGGTTCTCTTCTCTACTTCATTTAAACTCCTTCACTTGATAATCAGTTCAAGCTCTACCTTCTTTCTACATGAAGCCTCTCCTGATCCTCCCTGGCTGCTACTATATTCCTCCAAATATGGTTTCTAACTGGCCTATATGCCTGCTTTGTACATGTCTGTACATACCTTTGGCCAGATGCAGAGAATACAGAGAAGAGGAGGCAAAGAGAACTCAATAAGGGGTTTAGAACAGTTCTCAAAGCGTGTCCCGTGGACTTCTGGGGTTCCTGATAATCTTTCAGGGGTTTGTGATATCAAAATTATTTTCATGATAATAGTAAGATGTTATTTGCCTATTAAAAGACTCCTCCCTTTTCCAAATACATACTTTTGTGGGGCTGGCATCACAACAGATCTAGTGCAAAAGCAGATATGAGAATCTGTCTTTTACTAACACAGGCATTAAAAAGGTTTGCCAAAATATATATAACATCAACCCTCTCCTTCCTGAATTATTTTTGTTTTGGAAAATAGGGTTATTTTTCCATAAAATATGCTATGTTAACGTACAATGGATTATTATTATTTTAAAACAAATATTTTAAATTTTCATCAGTTTTAATTTCTGATATAATAACTTGATAGAAATGGCCCACATAAACAAAAGCTCTTCAGGGTCCTCAATAACTTTCATGAGACCTGAAACCAAAAAATTTGAGAACCAACCCCTGGTTTTCAATAAGATTAGCTCTCTATAGAGATCAAGTGGAAGGCAAAGATTTTGTACATGGGAAGAAAACAGCTCAAAAATTCATGAGAAAGTGGATTTGCGAAAGGAACAATGATGAGTTAAAACAAATTCTGGTTTCTTCTTTCAGAAGTTGATGATACAAGTAATTTGCTCACTTGATGTATCAAAAATCATTCAATCAACAACCATCTACTATATGCCAGGCACTGTGGTAGAAGCTGGAGATATAAAGACAAAAACAAAAGAAATACTGCCTTCGAGGGGCTGCTATCTAGTGTCTAAGAAAAAAATTAATACTGTACTCTATATTTTAGACAGAAGTCTGCCAGAAACAATTTTATTTCATTTATCTTTATTCTATCTCCAAGAACATCTAAAATATACAAACTGGCATAGTCCTCCCATGACCTTGGACATCTCTCTACTCCAAGATGATTTGAAGTAACCTTTATAGGAATACTGAACAAGGAAAAAACAAAAATATATAAAAATGCAGTTTGGGGTTAATATTACAGAATATTCACTACTCATTTACTCCCAGGAATAATGTTCTCCAGGATAGAAAAGGGCTTCTTTCCACGATCAATAGCTTATCTTGAATGCCCTCAGGTGGCCCAATTACTTTCAGAGAGGTGAGGAGGCAATAATCTTAATTAGATAAGAGTTAAGTTCCATTGCCAATAAGAAAAGTCCTTAGCTGCTGTTTTATCCACTTTCTTAAAGGGAAGAGTCTAGAAAGGGGCTGAAGAAAGTATTATTTCCTAATATTTTCTGTTGACCTGAAAGGGATGTTTTTAATATGCTTTCACATGGAGAAAGAAACCCAGGTCTAACACCAAGTGCAGTGTTTTTTCCACAATCCTATATTGCTTCTCTCCAAGATGACTCTTCATACAGCTGTAGAGAACAATCATGACTCCCCCCACCCCCAAATCTTCTTTCCTTTGTACTGTAGGAAACATTCCCAGTTCTTTTAATCCAGTGCAGTGTTGGAGTCTACTCTAAGGAGCTTGCTAGAGCGATTGTTTACATTTTCAGGGTGAGCATTTTGTTATTTTGTTGTTGAGTCATTTCAGGTAGTGTCTGACTATACCTGTCCCTATTTTGGGGAGTTTTCTCGGCAAAAGACACCGGGGTCATTTGCGCATTTATACCTCAGAAATCGGCCATTGCTAGGATTTGATTTATTGTTTTATTGTTTGTCTAGACTTAAGAAAGTGATAATAATGCAGACTAAAAGAGTATACATGCATTTCCCCTCCAGAGAGTCTGTTAAACATTTACCAGTATACTCCTCCATATTGCCCTGTATTGAATTCAGCAGAAGTGTAGTAGAAGGCTCAGGGAACAAAGTTATCACCAGATTAGGGGCCTGGTGGCTGCAGGCTAATAAATAATCATCATGATCATGATCATCATTGTCATATATATAGCAATTGAAGGTTTGCAAAGTACTTTATATCCAGCATCTCATTTGAGCCTCATATCACATACCCTGCTTTAGTCCACCTATGTGGGTTTGTTCCAAGTCCTTTCATTATCCTAGCTGCCCTTTTCTAGACTTGCTCAAAATGGTCAGTGTGCCCCTTAAAATGTAACTTCCTCAGAAATGGTCACGTTATTCTTTAGCTATAGTCTGACCAGGGCACAGTACAGCAGGACCTTACTGTGGACACTATTTTTTTCCCCAGGAATAAGCATAATGTATTCATCAAAAGGCAAAGACAGGAATAATCATAACATTTACTCAAATCAGGAATAATTAAAGGTCCTTGGTCCACCCATAACCTGAGGTTACATTTATCTACCAATGCACACAGTGTCTATGGAGAGAGTGGGCACACCCTTTTAAGAACCTAGCAGAGAAGCACATCAGTGCTTGTTTCCTGGGCAACTCACAACTCTGGACTTCAAGACTTGATGCCCTTATGTTGAGGTTTGGAGGTTTAGGGGTGCTGGACCCTGAAATAATGACATGTGGGTCCTGCCCAAATGAATTCGACCCAAGCCTTCTTTCAGCCAAAGACAAGGTTTATTAGAGATTTGCCATACTGGCTAGACTCTTATGGAATCTGAACATTTATGACTCTCTTATTGACAAGCAGGCTAGACTGAATCTGAGCACCTTAATGGAGGTGAGTTGGATCTTATATACAGAAAGACTGTAGGAGGGATCTAGGAATGGCTGACTGAGGTGACTGTGAGGAGGGGTCTAGGGAAGATCTGGATGGGAGTGGCCAGTAAACTGGGGTGACTGTGAGGTAACAGAGAAGGTCCTGGCCTATACTAGGGATCTAAGACTACATGGCCAAGGGAGAATGGGGTCTAGATGGTATCAAGAAAGGGTAGGTAACAGATAATGAAGGGCTGGGTGGGTCTGAGGTAATTGGGAGATTGGGTTTAGCCACTATGAAAGGCCAGTTGAGTGAATTATAGCCTCAGAGGACTGCTAGAGACTACCTTAATCAAGTAGGAAAATTCAAGGAGTTCAAGGCTGGGGTTTTAAGAGCCTGTACCCTGTCACGTGGTCCCTTTGGGAATAATTTGTACCATAGGAAGCCTCTTCTCTACTAGCTACTCCCCCATCAATCCTTATCATTCTTCTGCTGGGCAAAAGCATTCCTCTTTTGCTGCTTAACCAGCGAAGGACTAACAAGCTAAATACCAACCTTTTTATATTTCTTTTAACTCCTGTGTTTGAACTTCAAAGTTTCTATACAGCTCTGTCTTCTATTTGGTTCATTTTAATTTTCAGAGAGTTTATTACTTGAGCAAGATTTTGTGCCTCTTTTGATAAGCTGTTAGCTCCTTTTCCAATTTATTCTTCCATAACTCTCATTTCTTTTCCAATTTTGTCCTCTAGTGCTCCCATTTTGTTAATAAAAGCTTAAAAAAACAAAACAAAACAAACCTTCTTGTTTCATCTTTGCCAGACATTCTAGTTGAATTTGTGCCCAAGGTGTGTTTTAATTTGAGACTTTCCTTTTGGTGCTTTGAGTCATTCTCCTGGGTTTGTGTCCTGAGCATCCCTTTCACCATAATGCTTTTTATGGTAGAATAATTTTTTTCTTTGTTTATTTGCTCATTTTTCTAGCCCACTTCCTGACTTCAGACTTGATGCTGGAGGCTGAGCTCTATGCACTTCTGGAGGGAAGGTCTGAACTGGTCTTGTTGCTTTCTTGAGATATTGAATGCAGTGTTGTTCTAGGATCTCAATGTAGCTCAGGCTGGAGACCTGCAAGCTTTCAGTGCTCTCAAAATGGTCTGATCCAGGGCAAAGTGTGGTTGTTGTCCCTCTTGTCTGAGCTCTACCAGCTCCTGGTCTGAGTTTAGGTCTGCTGCTGGACTCAGACACTATTATGTAGATGGGAAAATGCTGATACAAAGGACAGAACATGAGCCTCTTTTTGGGTCTGGGACTCCTGCCCTGGTTGTTCCTTTCCAGGCTTCAGACTAGACTAGAAGCTGGAACTGAGATCCTGCTCTGCTCCTGGGATCTGAACCATACAACTGCCACTTGCTTCCAAACCTGCCAGGTGGGAAAGAAGGAGGGAAACATGCATGTGGTCATAGTCCCCTCCCTGGACTGCCCTGGATCTGTGACTTGGAACTGGCTAATATGCAACAAAAGTGCCAGTTTTCACTTCTCCCTGTTGTAGTGTCTCCATATGGATCCACTTTCTCTGTGCACAGCTTCTCCCTCAGCTGAATGTTCCACATGGTGCTCCTGGCCACAACCTTTTCTCAGTGTCCACAGACTTCTCTGTCTGCATCCCTATGCTGATTGAGACTGGACAAATGACTCACTGTGACTTTTTCTTGGATTTTCACCATCAGGATTTGGTTTGATACATTTTCTAGATCTATTTGGAGAAATTTTGTGGGGGAGCTCTGACTTCTTCCTACCTTGACTCTGCCCCCCTGGAAAACACTTATTTATCCTTATTAATCCAACATTCTATTGAGAGGTAGCATGGTGTAATGAGTAGAGAGCTGGCCTTAGACAAAGTGAGATTTATATTTAAGTCCTTCCTTTGACACATCAGCTGTGTTACCCTGGAAAAATCATCCAACTTCTGAGCATCCCAGACCTTTATAGAACAGTTGATGTTTACTGTTAAACAGAATTTCCTAACTAGGAGTTATATTAGTTGATTTTGTTTCGGTTATCTTATTACACTGTGGACTCATTTTGAACTCATACAGGATCAGAACAAGGCACTCTGAGGGTGAGACAGAGGTTGCATGGGCCAGCTAAATCTAACTACCACCAGTACCTCAACCACCATCCCCTCTCAAACCCCTGTGGAGATAGCCCTGGATGCTAAGCCCTCAAAAGGGCCTTGGGAGTAGCTACCGGTCTTGTCCATACCACTAGCCTGCTTCCAGCTCAGCCCCCATAGTGGTTATTGACGGGAACAGTCACTGTGGAGAGAGGCACCACCTTCCTCCACCACCAACACTAGCTGCTGACCGACTTCTGCCAACAGTTAGGTAAGGCCAAGCGCTCTGGAGTGGTAGCACCTCCCCATACCCCTGGCCCTGCAGTCTGGGCCTGATAGCCATCCTGTGGAGCAGGGGACAGTCATCCCCACCAACTGCTGACCAACTATCATTTGAGAAGCTGGCAAGCCAGACTGAAGCTGCAAGGCACCCTGAGGGAGAGACCAGAGGTGGCAGGTTCAAGGCAAGACAAACCACCACAACCACCTCCATCACCACCTCCCTTCCTACTCAATGGACATAGCCCAGGACCCTGAATCCAGAGCCTTGGGAGTTGGAGTGTCTCCCAAACCAGCAACCCCCATGAAGATGCATGCAAGCTGGTAACTGCTTTAATTGACGCTACAGCCTGACAGGGGTGGGAACTTGGGCCTTGAGGCCACATGTGGCCCTCTAGGTCCTCAAGTGTGGCCCTTGGGCTGAATGAAGTTTGAATTCAGTCAGAGTGCCTCACTTGAGGATCTAGAAGGCCACAAGTTCCCCACCCTTGGCCTGAGATAATGAAGACCCAGAAAAGAAAGTTACTGCCACCAAAGTCATTGGCAATGTCAAATAGTCTAACACCAGAAAATGATATGATTTTATTAGTGGAAAATTGCAGTATAGAAGAAGCGTTACCATTTGCTTGGCCCCTAAACCTTGAGAACCATGGGGTCTTTCCCTCTGACTTGCAACTGAAATCTTTTCTGTGTATTTTTTATCTTGTGCATTAGAATATGAGCTTGAAAGTAGCATCTATCTTACTTTTTTCTTTGTATCTATAGCATTTACTGCAATGCTTTGTACATAGTAAGAGCTTAATAATTTTTTTTCATTTATCCAGTCTATTAACATTCAGTTCACTAAAACACCAATTCCTCTATCAAGTGAATTACTATTAAGATATAAGTCTCTCACCTTGTACTTAATATTCAGTGGATTTTTTTAAAAGCACAGAATTTTACATTTATCCTTATAGGATCATAGAATATTAGCTCTGAAAGGGATGAATGAAACATTTATTAAACACTTTGTTGTGTGCAAAGCACTGTGCTAATAATTGAGGATTCAAATAGGAAAGGAAGGCAGTCTGCTCTCAACGAGCTCACATTCTAATGGGGAAGATAATCCATACAGAAGGTTTCAGCCCCAAGTCAGATGGTGAGGTCCCATGGTCCTTAGAGTGCAGCCCCAAAGCATATGTTAGTGACTCTTTTTTAACATCATTTCCACTGATAGAATCATATTGAACCTCAGAATGATGCTGAACCATTTGACAATGCCAAGGAGTTTGCTGGCAAGAAACTTCTGGGTTTGTGACTGTAGCACCGGTAGGAGCTGTTGCCAAGCTGCGTCTCCACAGGAGTTGCTTTCCAGGATGAAAACTGTGGGCTGGAAGTATCATTCCCAAGGTTCTTGGGTCTGAGGTCCTGGGCTGTCTCTATCAGGGTCCTAGGGGAGATAGTGATGGAAGTGATGGTGGTAGTTTGACTTATCTGGCACATGCTGCCTTTTCTTTCTCCCTCAGGTTGTCCTGCTGCTTCATCTAGGCTGGCTTGCCTGCCTGGGCAAGATCATCTAGTCACTAAATTTTAAAGATGGAAGGTGTCTCAGATGTCTCCTCCCTAAAACATTAGCTTTCTTTTATAGCATCCCTACCAAGTGGTCATCCACCAAGTCCTTTATGGCTTTAATATATTAAAAGGTAACCTCTCTCCTGGATCTTTTTATAGTGAACTTTATCTCTAATTGTGACTAAAAGTCTTTGTATCTTGTCAAAGGAATTACAGGCATTGAATGAACAGGTGCTAGAGATATAGGTCCACTCCCCAGATTATAGTGACAGTATATACAGCATGACCTAGAGAGTAAGAATTTATTATAAACCTTTTTTATTCTCTATTGCAGGCAAAACAGGTAATGTTTTCCAGGGACTGGGTAGAAGGAAGAGAGATAGTTCAAAATATCTGTTTTGACAGACCTAACTTCTTTTCTGGCAGGTGGCTATGACTCTAGGCACATATCCCTTTTCTGGAAAGTTCCGGGGCTTCATGTATGTATAGACAGGGCTTTGACAGATAATTTCAGAGTCCTTCTGCCTGATATATCAAAGAGATGGGAAGCCATTAGGCTGTGCCAGCTCGAGACCAAGGACAGCCAGGTAGGTGGTGCCACAGTACACAGAGTGCCAGGCTTAGAGTCAGGAAGACTCATCTTCCTGAGTTTAAATGTGGCTTCAAACACTCACCAGCTGTGTGACCTTGGGCAAGTTACTTTATCTTGTTTGCTTCAGTTTCCTCATCTGTAAAACTAGCTGATGAAAGAAATGGTAAACTACTCTAGTATCTTTGCCAAGAAAATCCCACATGGGGTCACAAAGAGTCTGACACGACTGAAAAACTAATCAACAACAGAAAGCTTTAAGACCATGACCTACTCTTCACTGTTCAACTCATGACACTCAACCTTAAATGTATACCTTTCCTGGCCTTTGCACCAGAGTGCTTACTGTCATGGGGGTGCGGGTTTCTGCAATGATTGATGGCGTCCTTGTGTTGTCCTGTTTATATCTTTTCTTTGCTGTTCCTGTGGCCATATTCCCACCCCATATTCTATATTCCAGTGTCTCCTTAAGCTTTCCTTTGTGTGAGTAAAAATACCCTGTAATAAAACCCCCTGGTTGAAGCATTTATTGGCCTGGTTTTTTTTTTATGAAAATTCCTTTTAAGTCCCCAAACTGCTGTTGATGTCTGGGATAGGAAAATACACTTTGTTCTTAAGCATAACACCTTTATTTATTCTTTATTTTTTTTTAACATTTTTATTTAAAGTTTTGGGTTCCAAATTCTATCCCTCCCTCTCTCCCTCCTCTTCCCCCTCCCTGAGATGGTAAGAAATCAGATATAGGTTATACATATGCAGTTATATAAATTATGTAAAACATTTCCATATTAATCTTTTGTACAAGAGACTCAAATAAAAGAAAAAATGAAATAAAAAAAGCATATCACCTTTAAACAGGTCCCAAAGAATTACTCTGACAGGGAAAACAACTTATTAGTTCTTTAAACAGTACAATCCCATATGTTCTAAAAGGATACTCATAGAAACGATCAGTATCTTGGGGCTAATTAAGAACATTGATTGGGCACAGAGGAGATAATGATTGATAGTGACTATTAGGCTCAGAGTGAATGATCATACACATCAAACTTCACTTAAGAGATTTAATTTATTACATTACACGGATTGTAATAATGAATGATTAAATTTCTCTTTTACCAATGAGCAAAATGATCATAAAACCCATTTTGTTCATAGCAGCCATTATCCTGTAGTTAAAGAATGTAAAGATGTCACTCATTCTTTTCTTTTCCATAATATTGCATCTAATATGAGCTACTATGATTCATCAATTTTAAAGTTACCTCAGGAAATATTTTTTTCTGTGATCATGGGATTTATATACTAATTCATGACTGGACAAACCTAAGTCATTGAAAGTCACAGACTCTTTCATCTGGTAAACATTTATTAAGCACCTAGACACCATGCCAGGCACCAGAGATACGACGACGAGAAATCACAACCAAAAAAAGACCTCACCCTTAAGGAGATCACAGATTTTGTTGTAGCTGTTCAGTTGTGTCCAATCTTCATGATCCCATTTGGAGTTTTCTTGGCAAGGATACTGGAGTGGTTTGCCATTTCCTTCTCTGGCTCATTTTACAAATGAGGAAAGTGAGGTAAGCAGGGTGAAGTAACTTGCTTAGGGTCACACAGCTAGTAAGTGTCTGAGGCCAGCTTTGAACTCACAAAAGATGAGTCTTTCTGACTCCAAGCCCAGCACTCTATCCTCTTTGCCACCTGGCTGCCCCTTTATAGATTACAGATAAATAAGTACAAAATAAAAATGTTGATTAGGGAAGCACCTGATCAGTTTGATGAATTCCCCACAACATGGCTTTAAAAGAAATTGAAATAAAAGGAAAGAAAATTGCTATGTGGTGATACTCTTGTGGTGATCCTTTTCCTCCTCAGGATATTGAGAAAATGTTCTTTCTCTAGAATGGGATACTTAATTTTGTGTGTGTCATAGATCTCTTGGGTAATCTTGTGCTTTTTTTTTTTGGGTAATCTTGTGAAACCTAGAGACCTCTTCTCCAAATAACATTTTTAAATGCATAAAATTGAATACAAAGGTTAAATAAACCAATTATATTGAAATAGTTATAAATATATGAAAAAAAAACTTTATAGGTCCCCTCCCCCCAGGTTAAGAATCCTTGTTCTAAGAGGTCTGATGTCGATTACTCAGAAACTATTACGCTTAGGCTCTCTTAAACTAGCATGGCAAAGCCATTCTCAGAAAAATTTCTGACTGAAAAAGAAACAGAAAGACACAATTACTGCTCTTTGAGGTTGGAGGGGAAGGAGAAACTCCCTGTATTCATGACCATACCCCTCACACTTGTGCTCTGTTCTAGAAGTTCATGGCGGTGGGGGATGGGGTGCAGAAAGCATTAGAAAAGATAGGGGATGAGCTTTTATAGTCTATAAAGAAAGGGTGGTTCTTCCGGCAAGAGTCTGTCTCCCACTTATTTTCAGTTGCCATGTGTCTTGGATGCTGCTGAAATCACTGGGGACCAATCAGAGGCATTCCCAATATCTTCTGAGCGAGGAAGACCTGATAACCTCCAAGATGTCTTCCAGCTAAGTCCATGATCCTATGATTCTATGCCAGAACACAAGTCCATCTTCCTGAAGGAAAGCGCCCTTCAGGTAAAGGACTGTGTTCTATCATCCCTTCAGATGGGCCAGGGGCTCTCCATTTAAACTCCCCCTCACATATATTAAGGAAATACAAAGTAATTTCTAGGGAGGAGAATACTAGCATCTGGGGAATCTGAATAGGCTACAAGTTGGATGCGTCCTCTTAGCTGAGTCTTGAAGGAAGCAAATGATTCTAAGAGTTAGAAGAGAGGAAGGCATACATTTCAGAGACAAGGCACAGCCTATATGCAAAGGCACATTTGGAGGTGGGCAATGGAATGTCATATATGAGTGTAATGCAGGAATGGCCAACGAGGTCCAGTCTTGGGAATCTGTTGAGCCTACTTCTGTTTTTTTTCCCCCATTTAATAGTATTTTATTTTTTCTAATTACTAAAAATAGTTTTCAACACTCACTCATTTTTATAAGATTTTGAGTTCCAAATTTTCTTCTCCCTCCCTACATCCCTCCCCACCTTCCCAAGACAGCAAGCAATTTGATATAGGTTATACATGTACAATAATGTTAAATATATTTCCACATTAGTCATATTATGCTAAAAGAATCAGAACAAAAGGGAAAAGCCACAAGAAAGAAAAAAGAAAAGAGAGAAAATATTATGCTTTGATGTGCATTCAGACTCCATAGTTCTTTCTTTGGCAGTGGATAGCTTTTATAATCACGAGTCGTTTTTGGAGTTGTCTCAGATCGTTGCATTGCTGAGAGGAGCTAAGTCTATCCAAGTTGGTCACTGCACAATGTTGCTGTTACGATGTACAATATTCTCCTGGTTCTATTGAGCCTACTTCTGGAAGTGCATGCTGACAGGGAGTGGAGAGGCCTGGCTCCTGTTTGTGCCTTTTTTTCCCCACCCATTGGTGAGATTTCTAAAGGTTGAAGAATCGTTACATGTCTAATAGATGAAGGAGCCAGCCCTGAGGAACCAGCTGCTTGACCTAATCTGCAGTGGACCAACCCAGAGGCAAGACATTGTCCTGCAAACAAGGAAGTGGCTTTGTCAACTACGCCATATTTAAAAGTTAATTTGGTGGGGGTGAATGATTTGTAGCAATGTTTTAAGTTTGAGCCTACTGTCCCTACAGACTGAGGTGGTAGAGAGGACTATGTGTTGTGAATTTGGAAGTCTATGTTTGTACTTCTGTTCTTGCTATATCTTTTCAATGAATATTCCTTTGTAAAAACTAATTGATACTCACTGGCCAAATTGATAGTAGGGGATAATCACTGATATCAGTGATACTGAGAAGATATTAATTGGCACTGGTGATAGATATTGGTGGAAAAACACTGCAATGGGGCTCAAACTAATACCTTTGGAAGAACCCCATCATCCCTTGGGGCATTCCTAGAATAGTGAGGGGAATCCAGCCAATCCTCTGGGGACCTGACTCAACTACTTGACCACTGCTTTAAGACCTCCAGTGAGGAGGGAGTTTCTACTACCTGAGGCAACACATTCTATTTTAGGCTAATTGTTGGAAATTTTTTTCTTTCATCAAACCTAAACATGACTCTTTACAACTTTCATCCATTGTTCCTATTTATACTCTCTGGAGCCAAATGGAACAATTCTAATACCTCTTGCACATGGCAGCCTTTCATGAACTTAAAGATAGCTAGAATATCCCCCCACAAACTTCTCTTGACTAAACACTCCTAGATATTCCTATCTCTTCATAACTCTTACATTACTCTGCACTATTCTGGATTCTTACGTGTAACGGGGTGCCACTGGAGTTTAAGTAAGGAGGTGACATGGTCAAACCTACATTTTAGGAAAAGCACTTTAGTGATTATCTAGAATATGGATAATATCTCCTTGACCTGTCATAATGATAATTTCATCCTTTAAATGGTTGAGGAATCAATAAAAGGCAATTATATTCTGGATTTCATTTTAACCAAAAGGGAGGAACTAGTTGCTAATGTAAAAATGATGGTTAATTGCTGTCCTTTATTCTTTTATTTTTTAGGCTATACATGTACAATTATATTAAACATATTTCCACATTAGTCATGTTGTGAAAAAAGAATAAGAACAAAAGGGAAAAACCATGAGAAAGAAAAAAGAAAGAAAGAAAATATTACACTTTGATCTGCATTCAGCCTCCATAGTTCTTCTTCTGGCTGTGGATAGCATTTTTCATCATGAGACTTTCGGAATTGTCTTAGATCTTTGCATTGCTAAGAAGAGATAAGTCTATCAAAGTTGGTCATCACACAATGTTGCTGTGACTGTGTACAATGTTTTTCTGGTTCTGTTCACTTCACTCAGTATCAGTTCAGGTAAGTCTTTCCAGGTTTTTCTGAAATCTGCCTGCTCATAATTTCTTAAGCACGATAGTATTCCATTACATCCATACACCACAACTTGTTCAGCCATTCCCCAATTGATGGGCATCCTCTCAATTTCCAATTCTTTGCCACCACAGAAAAAAGCTGCTCTAAATATTTTTGTACATGTGGTCCTTTCCCCTTTTTGATGATCTCTTTGGGATACAACCCTAGAAGTGGTATTGCTGAATCAAAGTGTATGCACAGCTTTATAGCACTTTGGGCATGCTGTCCTTTATTCTTGAAGAAGACCAAAATGACAACATGACATTGGGGTCAAGTACGGTGTGTTCAACTGTAGCTGATCAAACAATATGAGTTCAGAAGGCTCTGCCACAGGTCGGGCACAAATAGTCCATGTGAACATTTGGAGTGGAGATCTCACAATTTGCACATCTCATATCTGAGCTACTGCAATTCTGCTTTGCTTATAGAGTGCAACACCTTCTTTGATGCAGGCACATCATGCTGAGCAGTCCTGAGCACCATCACAATCAATTCCAAAGTTCTTCAGAGAGACCTTGATATTGTCCTTGTATTGCTTCTTCTGGGTTCTAGTTAATTTTAATTAACATTTTAGACCAAGATCATCTGTAAATATAATAAAAATGTCCTTCCTAGCCTTTATCCAAGTTACTGGTAAGAAGTAAACAGCATGGGGCAGGTAGTGGATAGAGCACCGGCCCTGGCTTCAGGAGGAACTGAGTTCAAATCCGGTCTCAGACACGTGATATGCACTAACTGTGTGACCCTGGGCAAGTCACTTAACCCCAATTGCCTCACCAAAAAAAAAAACAAAACACCAAACAATAGTAAACAACACAGGGCAGAGCATAAATCCCTGAGGCTCTGCTGAAACCTCCTTCCAAAGTGACATGGAGCCATAATAATAATCACTAACATTTATATAGGGCTTACTATGTGCCAAGAGCTTTACAATTATTATCTCAGCTGATCTTCACAACAACTCTGGGAGATAGGTGCTATTATTATCCCCCTTTTACAGATGAGTAAACTGAGTCAAACAGCGGTTAAGTGACTTGCCCAGGGTGACATAACTACTAAGTGTCTAAAACTGGATTTGAATTCAGGTCTTCCTGACTCCAGGCCCAGTGCTCTATCCACTGAGTCACCTACCTGCCCCAGCTGTCACCCCTTATCGACTACTCTTTGGACCTGGCCATTCAATCAATTTCAAACCCACCTGTGTCTACAAGAATAGCTTAAGTGACTTTATCAAATAGTTTGTTAAAATCTTTCTTGCTGTTATTCAGTCATTCAGACTCTTCGTGACCCCATCAACCATAGCATGCCAGGTCCTTTTGTCCTCCACTATCTCCCAAAATCTGTCCATGATCATGTTCATTGCTTCCATGACACTATTTATTCATCTCATCCTCTGCTGTCCTCCCCCCCCCACTTTTTTTTTGCCTTCAATCTTCCCTCAGATCAGGGTCTTTCCCAGTGAATCCTGTCTTCTCATTATGTGGCCAAAGTATTTAAACTTCAGCTTTAGTATTTGACCTTCCAAGTGAATAGTCTGAATTAATTTAAGTATTGACTGACTTGCTTGCTGTCCAGCGGACTCTCAAAAGTCTTCTCCAGCATCACAATTTGAAAGCATCCAACTCTCAGAGCCATACATTACTACTGGAAGAAACAGTTTTGACTATATTGACCTTTGTCGACAAGGTGACATTTCTGCTTTTTAGTATGCTATACAGATTTGCATACCTTTCTTTCCAGGGAGCGTCTTTTAATTTCATGGCTGTAGTTACTGTCTGCTGTGATCTTTGAGCCCAGGAATATGAAATCTGACACTGCTTCCATTTCTTCTCCCTCTGTCTGCCCGGAAGTGATGGGACCAATTGCCACAACCTTGGTTTTTTTCACCTTAAGCTTTAAAGCCAGCTTTTATACTCTCCTCTTTCATCCTCATCAAGAAGCTTCTTAAATCTTCTTCACTTTCTGCCATCAGAGTGGTATCATCTGCATGTCTGAGATTGTTGATATTTCTCCTGGTAACCTTAATTGTGGCTTTTGATTTATCCAGCTTGGCTTCTTGCATGATATGCTCTGCATATAAGCTAAATAAAAAAGGTGACAATTTACAGCTTTGTTGTATTCCTTCCTCAATCTTAAATCTAGGTAAATTCTATCTACCACATTGCCCATATGTACCAATCTAACATCTCTGTCAAAAAAAAAAAGGAAATGAAGTTGACCAAATTTGGCATGATGAAGGCTTATCTTGATGAAGCCATACTGGTTCTTTATGATCAACACTTTCTTTTCTAGATATTCATCAACCACATCTAGAATTTTCTGAGGAATCAGACTCAAGCTCTCTGATTTTTACTTTGTGGATGCCATTTTCTTTCCTTTTTGGAAAATCAGCATTTCTCCAGTCTTGGGGTACTTCTTTTATTCTTCACAATTTTTCAAGTATTGCTGGCAGTGTTTTAATAATCAACACCCCCGCCGCCCCCCCTCCCCCCACCAATTCTTTTAGTATTGAAAGATATAGTTCATTTGGGCCAAGTAACTTGAATTCACTAAGGGCTGCTAAATGTTCTCTTGTTATCACTTTACTTATCTTGGGTGTCAACTCCCTATTATCTATTTTTGTTCTGTTCTTTCCAGTCCAAAGGTCATTCTTCTTAGCAGAGAAAGCAAAAACAAAGCAGCTCAACCTTCTCTTTGTTATCAGCCATCCCTTTCAGCTCCAAATCAATGATGCATGATCTTATGACCACTGTGCCATCCATACTGATTAGCAGTCCTTGGCTTCTTTGTTTGAGCCTTTCCTTTCCCCCAATAGAGTCAAAATCCCAAACAAACAATAACATCCCCCCACCTTTGTTGTTACTGTTCGTAACTTTTCTCACGAGCTTTAATTTATATTGAGCTTTAGCACTTCTGACATTCAATACAGGACTGTGTCATGATCTTGCATTTGTCTATCACCTTCCCTTGTTTTCATCTTCTGTATGTATTTTTCTAAAATTTAAGTTTGCTGTTGATTAAGAGGCAGCTAGGAGACTTAGTGGATAGAGTGCAGGACCCTGAAGTCTGGAAGGCCTATGTCCAAATTCAGTTCAGATACTTACAAGCCGTATGACTCTGGGCAAGACACTTTACCTCTATTGCATCAGTTTCCTCAACTGTAAAATGGGGATAATAATAGCGCCTGCCCCACAGGGTTGCTGTGAAGATCAAATAAGATCATATTTGTAAAGTGCCTGGCATATAGTAGGCATTTACTAAATGCTTCCTTCCTTCCTTCCTTCCTTCCTTCCTTCCTTCCTTCCTTCCTTCCTTCCTTCCTTCCTTCCTTCCTTCCTTCCTTCCTCCCTTCTTTCCTTGATTTTCTCTGTATCCACATTGGTCTCTTCCCTTCATTAACTCCAATTTTTCTCCCCATTGAAATTATCTTCCTATCTTAAAATTTTTTTCTTGGATATTTGTTGACCCTCCTCAGCTGTCTTCCATAGTATAATTTGAGTCCATGGGAATCTACCACTCTATCCTCTGAACTGTTTGAGATATGCTTTCTTAAGATCTTGTGTGCCTGTCAGGCTATGCCCAGTTTTTCTCTGTTCTATTATTCACTCTTAGAGAGAATAGTCACTTCTTTTCACAGTTTATCATAATTTTGACCTTAGTAACCAGTTTCTCCCTTATGGTGAAAATGAAATCCAAAACAGAATTCCATATTTTGGAATGTTTCAACCATCAACAGATAAAATTTTCATTAAAGCAAATCAAAAAGTTAGCTATATTCTACACAGCACTCAAAGTGATTTTCCTGAAGTGCTGGTCTTACCATGTCAACCCTATCCAAACAAACTGCAATAGCTCCCTATTATCTCTAGGAGCAAATATAAACTTTCTTTGGCATTTAAAACCCTCACAACCTGTCCTCATCCTACCTTTAGAGCTTGATTATACATTACTCCCCTCTATACACGCTGTAGGCTAGCAAAATGTGCCTTCTTACTGTTTTCTCACACACAATCCTCCATCTCCAGCCTCTATGCCTTCACATAGTCTGTCCCCCATCCCTGCAATGGCACTCTTCTCACCTCCCCTATTTGGAATCCCTCGTATCCTTCAAGATTCAGCTCAGATGTCACTTTAAGTATGAAGATAATACTACTCCTGGTCTGACCCAGATTCTATTGCCTCTCTCCTTCATCTGTCTCAACACTCCAAGTTTACTTTGTAGCTGTTTTGCCTTTGTTCTGTATGTAATTATATGTTTCTTCCATTAGAATATAAGCTGCTAAGGGGCAGGGGATGTTTCAATTTTGTCTTTGTCCCCCACTGCCTAGTGCCCTAGTGCCTGGAACAAAGTTAACCCAGAATAAATGCATATCACTTGCATATGTGATTATTAGTTGCTCTGTTTTTGTTTGAGAGAGTGCTATAACAGATGTCTGGGTAATTATAGTTCCTTGTCACTATTAACTATATAACAATGCTCTCCCTAGCTTGTGACCTGTTTTGTATCCATTTGGTGTCCATTTCGAGGTCATAGTATCTGGAGAGCCATTGGAAAGGTATAGCAGCATCAGGGCATGGCAGAAAGATGGCCAAGATGAAGCATGGATAGAAGTCTAGCCA
Organism: Phascolarctos cinereus; assembly: GCF_003287225.1. NCBI lineage: Eukaryota > Metazoa > Chordata > Mammalia > Diprotodontia > Phascolarctidae > Phascolarctos > Phascolarctos cinereus. The sequence goes on along the minus strand of NW_027556098.1, from coordinate 210,638,100 downwards.
GGGTTGGATAGATGAGTTTTCATCGATTAGGATAGCATGGTCTTAGTGTGGCAGCTCCAAAGTTGAGTAGCTTAGTTTTTCCAGAACATGGTTTATCAGACCAGAACTGGAATATCTGTTCAGAGGGTACAAATGGTAGATGTTGCTATGGAGGAACAAAACCAGACCCTTCCCTTCATTAATACTGCAAGTTGTGTGGAATGTGCAGATTTGGGGAAGGAGTGATTCAGATTGGGTTTGATATCCCATAGTAATAAGTCTAGAAGAATACATAGGTCTCTGAGAGATAAATGCCCTCAAGAGAGAGGAGTAAAATTGTCTTAATTGTTTGCGGACTTGTACTTGAATCTGTGCTTTGTTGTTGTTGTTAGGATAAGCATTTAACTTCTACAGTTCAGTACTTACACGTGTACTCATGAGACCTGAGCTATTGGAAATGAGAGACCATTGTCTATATGTAAAGATAAAATCAATAATTTATATTCACATCAGCATGTGATGAGGCACAAAAATGGACCATGAAGGAATAACTCTAAGAAGACATAAGTCAACTGGTATTTATTAATCATTGTGTGTCAGGTGCTGTGCTAAGTACTATACATCCATCAGTCTGAGGTAATTCAGAATAAGTGTTATCTGGAGATAAGAGAGTAGATTTTATCAGTGCTTTCCAAGCATTTGATAACTGTAGATTCCCTTTTAAAATATCTCAAGGCTACCAACTTCTGTATGTAGAGTCAGATAATTCCACTAAATGTACAGGGAACTAGGTCCAATTGGCTGCTTATATGAGGACATCATGAGAAATGTCTTGAAGGTAGAAATCACAAAACTTGGCTAGGAGTCAGGAAGTTACTACAGTGGGTAGAGTGCTGGACATGGAATCAAGAAGACCCGAGTTCAGGGGCAGCTAGCTGGCACAGTGGATAGAGCACCGGCCCTGGATTCAGGAGGACCTGAGTTCAAATCTGGCCTCAGACACATAACACTTACTAACTGTGTGACCCTTGGCAAGTCACTTAACCCTATTGCCTAAAATAACAACAACAACAACAAAAGACCTGAGTTCAAATCCTATCTCAGACACTTACTTAGCTGTGTGGTCCTGGGCAAGTCACTTATCCTCTCTCTGCCTTGTTTCTTCATTTGTAAAATAGGGATAATAATAGCATCTACCTCACTGGGTTGCTCTGAGGATCAAATGAGACAATATATGAAAAGTACTTTGCATCTCTCAAAGCACTATTCTAGCTATGTGGGGTAACTGAGAGTGAGTCATTGAGGATGACATTGAGGTTGCAAACCTGGGTGATTGGGAAGATGCTAGTGTCCTTGACAGTAATAGGAAAATTTGGAAGAGGAAAGGGTTTGAGGGAAAAGAAAATGAGCTCTGTCTTAGACATTTTAAGTTTGAGATGATAGTGGGATATCCTGTTTGAAATGTCCAGTAAGCAGTTGGTGATGTGGGATTGAAGCTGAGAAGAGAGATTAGGAATGGATATATAAATGTAGGAATCATTTACATGGAAATGGTAATTTAACACATGGAAGCTGATAACTTTATCAAGGGAGAAAGTACAGAGGGGAAAAAAGAAGAGGGCTCAGGACAGGGTCTTGGGGTTTACCTACAGTTAGGTTATGTGAGTCACTAAAAAAAAATCCATAAATGCACAAAAAAATATGCTAACTAGGAAACAAAAAGAGTGTGCCAAAAAGCCCAAGAGTGTAAAGAGCAACTCGTTATTAATTCAGTGATTATTGAATAAGCTGCCTGAAAATTTCATAACATTTATGCTGCCTTTATTGGTTTACCATAAAGCCTTGATTTAGTTTTGCAATTATGGATTCCTCTTGTATTGTGAATATGTAAATAGATCCAAGCATAGAGAGAATACTAGAGGATTTTCTATTGACATGAAAAAAAACATTATCTAAAACAATCTCAATACAATAACGTCAAGAACAATTGGTAGCAAACATAACATCTTTAAGAAAGGCATTTTAAGACTAAGCTATATATGTTTGTTTGTTTGTTTGCTTTTTAGGCAATTGGGGTTAAGTGACTTACCCAGAGTCACATAGCTAGTAAGTCAGGTCCTCCTGACTTCAGGGCCAGTGCTCTATCCACTGCGCCACGTAGCTACCCCATTAAGGCTATGTATGTTAAGAGAGTGACTGGCAACCTGAAGTCAAAGCTCAAGAGGAAGAATACATTTAGAGAAATTAATAGCTACTTACTACCAGGCTTAGTGTATACTTTTGGCTCAGTAAAATGCATGATGAGATCAAGAAAGTGTCTAAACAAAAATTCACATAATGTTAATGAAACAAAGGGCACATTATTGATAGATGTTTTAAGAACACATAATATGTAGGTTGAACATTTACAAAAAGGTCTTACTTTATAAACAATTGCAAAGACTGAAAAGAGATTTATGCCTTTAGGTTTAGTTGAATATAATGGAAAATGGCTTATATCTGGACAAAGCCTGTGAAATAATTAAGATCTAAGAGTGGAATAAAAAAAATAATGATGATAATAGCTAGCATTTTATAACACCTAATATATGTCAGGTGCTGTGCTAAGCACTTTACAAATCTTATCTCATTTGATCCTCACACAGCCCTAGGAGGTAAGTGCTATCACTAACCCCATTTTACAATTTGAGGAAACTGTGGAAAACAGAGATTAAGAGACTTGCCCAGAATGACATAGCTACTAAATGTCTAAAATTGGATTTGAACTCAGGTCTTCCTGACTCCAGGCCAAGTGTTTTCCCACTGTACCACTTAGCTGCACTCCCACAGGCAACATCCACATAAGTCTTGGTAAATTAGTATTGACAAATGGCTGAACAAGTCACATAGATGTTTATAGAAATGAGTTATTAGTGATCAGATCATTATCTGATTGACACTAGAAATTATAGAAGGGTGATTCTTATGGAGCCCAGATTTATCGATTGATGATTATGCAATGAGATAGTAGAAACAGTGCAACATATCACTACAGACTGTAAATTTGTAGCCTTCACCAGATACATAGAAAGGCATCATCAACGGCTAGAATTACACACCAGAAAATCTGTTCTTTATTATAAACTAACAGATGATAAATCTTCACATTATAAATATATACCCCAAAATATCATTGAGAATTCAAAAAATAAACTCTACTGGAACTCTACCTTCCTGACACACAAAACTATTGCTGTTAACCATCTAGTCATAACATTGACCCATAAAAATATAATAGTGACATTTTAATAGATGTCATCATTTCAAATATTCTTTTTTTATAAATTTATTTTTAGTTTTTAATATTCACTTCTATAAGCTTTTGAGTTTTAAACCAAATATTCTTAATCTCCAAATAATACTAAATGAAAAGCTCTCAGAATACAGAGACTTAGCAGAATAAATTATGTAGAAACTATGTAGCTTCTATGTAAAACTAAGTAGAAACAGGATGAAGGGTGTGTGTCCTCCTGGAGTTGTCCCAAAGGTGCCATCAATGAATGTATAGAAGATGAGTTTACATCTCAAAACTTTATTAGACTACAAAAAAGTCATGTTATCCACCTATACAAATCCACAGAACATTAAATATAAAATAGTAGTATCAAGATAGCAATTTGTCTTTGGAGTATTTCTATGCAAACTCCACCAAAAACATGAAAATAAGATGACAATAATAAATTTTGGATTTGGTCAGTGATTTTATTGGTACAAAGAGCTCTTGGTGAGGAATTCCCTCTACCAGTGCAGATCAGCACCTTCTCAGAAACTTAAAGTCTTAGAGAGTTGCCCAGAGCACTGAGATGCTAAGTGACCTGCCCAGTGTCACACAGACATGACTTAGACCTGACTTGGACTCACATTTTTCTGACTTTAAGGTCAGCTCCCTAGACACTACTGCATGCTGCTTAATATGAATAATAATAACAATAATAACTGATATTTGTATTACATTCAAAGTTAGCAAAGCCCTTCATACACATTATCCCATTTAATTCCTGCAACAATCCTATGAAGAAAGTTCCAGAGGTAATCTGGAAAGCAACTCAACTAGGGGTAGAGAAACTGCAGCCTCGAGGCCACAGGTGGCCCTCTAGGTGCTCAAGTGCAGCCCTTTGATTGAATCCAAACTCCACAGAACAAATCCTTTTATTAAGGATACTTTTATTAAGGCGCTTTGTTCTATGAAGTTTGGATTCAGTGAGGCCACAGGTTCCCCACCCCTGAATTAGACTAAAGTCTCATGACAAGTTTATGGAAGAGCTGGAATTAGAACTTGGGTAAATGTGACTCAGAAGGCTTCCTCCCACTCTACGTTCATTTCAGGTGACCAAACACCTTGCAGTATGGTTGTGATGCAACACTGCAATACATTTTTGTAACAATATGGGATCACTTAAGCCATAACTATCAAACACTTTGACATTATTACTCTCATTTACACAAGTATCTTACATTTAGTGGAAAGCTTATTTCTGAATGTCTTCCTGTCATTAATAGCCCTTAATGGGAATTTCAAAATCATTGGAAGAGGTATATTTAGTTTTTTCCATTCTGACATGTAAAAGTGGTTTTTAAGTCCTCAGACATTGCTTTGCTCAGTCTCTCTTTTTCCCTCAACAAGGAAGTAATTTTTAGGTATAACCTCTCTCCAATTCATCCTTTACAAGCCTGCCAAATTGTTATTACTAAAGCATAGGTCTGCCTATGTCACTCCCCATCTGAAGAAGCTTCGATGGCTTTTATAGTCCCTGGGGGGAAGAAGTGGGGGTGAAGAAAATATGAATTCATCCTTTGGTCATTTAATGCTTTTCATTATCTGACTGCAGCCTCTCTCATCAGACTTACTTCACTAGCCCTCATGAAAGTCCCCTTTCAAACAAACTGGTTTATCCACCTCTTTGCCTTGCACAGAACATCACTCATTCCCTTTCATCCTTGCTTTCTGGGATCCCTAGCTCTGTTCAAGGCCCCTGCTCAGGGGCTTATACAATACCTTTTTAAAAAATTCAATGTGTTTTCAGGTTCATGTTCTCTCCATTCCACCTCCTTCTCCACCCCCACCCCCATTGAAAAAAACCAAAAAAAATAAAACATGTGTGTTTGTCAAGCAAAATGAATTTCTACATTGGTCGTGGTTTTTTTTTAAAAAGCCCCAATCTTCACTCTATCACCTCTCTATCCAGAAGTGGGTAGAATGATTCATCATACCATCTAGAATTATGGTTGGGCCTTTCTTGAGCCCTTAGTTATTAATATTTTTCCCTTACTGCTCCCAAATTATTTTTCAGTTCCTTATTGTATACCTTGTATTTATATATGTAGTACCCCTTGTCACATATGGATCCTTAGAAAAGTTACAACAGATTTGAAGCACCATGGGGCTCAGCACTTATTCCAAACCATGAGCCCCCACCAATGTGTTAACTTTCATAAGCTAGCCATAGAACATCTTAGTTCAATTAAAAAACTCAGCAAGCACCTATGTGCTAGACATTTTGCGATAAAAGTTCCTGACCTCAAGAAGCTTACCTTCCATTGAGAGGAAATAGCATATACACAGATAAGTAAATATAATCAAAGTTAAGTACAGAGTAATTTTTTGTTTTTTGCCTAGAAGAGCAATAACACTAGGAGCATCAACAAGGTCTTGCACAGGATATGGTGCTCGAGCTGGGCCTTAAAAGGAGGTAGGGATTTCAAGCAGTGAAGGTGGGGAAGGAGAGCATTAAAGGTAAGTAAGTAGTTCAATTTTGAAGAAGAGTGCATGTGGGGGAGTAATGTGAAATCAGTCTAGAAACATAAATTAAAGTCAGATAGTGAAGGGTTTTAAATACCAAACAGAAGCATTTGTATTTTATCATATAATCAGTAGAAAGTCTCAGAAGCTTTGTGAGCATAGATATGAGTAATATGGTCAGAACTGTATGTTATGGATATCACTTTGGTAGCTGTCATAATAACGGATTGGGGAGAGAAACAACTTGAGGTAGAAAAGCCTATTAGGAGGTTATTGAAACAGTCTAGGCAAGAAGTGATGAGGACCTGAATTAGTATGGCTATGGTATGAGTACAAAGAAGAGGATGGATGAGAGAGCAGTTGTGGAGGTATGGTCAAACAGATGTGGTAAATGATTGAACATGGGGTGAGGGAGAAGAGAGTTGAGGATGATTCCAGGTTTTAAACCTGGGTGGCCAGAAAGACATTCATACCTAAACTAGGGTGGTAGTTGTGGAGAGGAGGGGACATCACGTGGAGAATGGCTGGCTAATTCATAGTTAGTTTCTGGCTGAACCCTTTGGCCTTTAAAGGGGTGAGTCAGAAATATGGAAAAACCAGAGCTGAGAAGCTCAGAAAGAAGGGCTTGAAGGGAAATCTTGTGCATCTGGGAGGTTCTTTCTCAGCATTACATGGCCCAGGAGAGCAAGAAGCATATGGTCCCAGGAATGGCAGCATCAAAGCAACAGAAGAATTCCTAGACAATACCAAGTTCTTGGACTAAACCAAATGTGTCTGTCATTATTACAGAGGAGACTAAGCAGAGAGGCTAAGCTGAAGAGGGATTCCTTATGGGTGAAATCCACAGTTGCCATTTCTGTGACTGAAGGATGCCCTGAGGCCCTGTGTGGATGTACAGGCTTTGTCTGACCTCTGTGTGTAATTTTCCTCTCAGCTTTGTTCGCTAGATCAGCTCTGGTTCTCTCAACTGATTAAAAACAGAAGACATTTAGTCAAACAAAGCATAGCAAGAAAAACAAAAAGAAAAGATTCCTCCCCATGTACACATGGGATATGCTCTCCCACAAGTTACCAATGCCAGGTAGAAAGGCAGAAAGCACACATGACCAAGGGGCACACATCGAGGGTACACATATAGGGATCATGTATAGCCAAGGAACATATGTGAAGGAGCCTGTTTTAGGAACCCATACAGCCAGAGTGTTCCTGCCTCTATCTATAGGTGTTAAGAAGAAAACCCTTGGGTTTTTAAGCTACATTTTGGCCATTACAAAACTTTGACATATCCTTACACTTCGTTATGCACATGTAATATCCTTTCAGTAGAACATAAATTCCTGGAGGGTAGGGACTGTTTCATTTGTGTGTACTTGGTGCAAACAAAATGCCTTGCACAATTTTTGCCTTCAGAGCTGTGGTTTTATCAGTGCGGGCAATTCACAGTGTAGCAACTGCTTCCACTGACGCAAATTGACAATTTGTCTCTAAGTTACCTTCTGTGCAGGACACCAAAAGGTCAAGGCACTTGTCCAGGGTTCTGAGTAATATGTGTCAAATAGGACTTGTATTTAGGTCTTTGCGACTCCAAGACCAGCCCTCTAGTCTATTCTACCATATTGCCTTTCATTTTATTCATGGTAAGTACATAATAAATGCTTATTGATTGTAATATTAGAGATATTACAGAAGGAACTGGAGTAATCTTTTAAGGATGGGAATGTTGTGTTTTATATGCATGACATATAGAATGCACTAAATAAATGCTTGTTGATTGATTCTTTGACTCCTGTGCTCAAGTATATAGGTGACTAATAGAGCACTAGACTTGGAGTCAGGAAGACCTGAGTTCAAATCTGGTCTCAGATATTTACTAGTTGTGTGATGCTGGTCAAGTCATTTAACTTTTGTCTGCCTCAGTTTCCTCATCTGTAAAATGGTGATAATAATACTGCCTATCTTTCAAGATTGTTGTGAAGATTAAATGAGATAACATATATAAAGTGCTTTGTGAATGTTAAATTGTTATATAAGTGATTGTTATTATTATTATTATTGAGGCAGGTAGGTGGCTCAGTGGATAAGAACTCTGGTCCTGGAGTTAAGAAGACCTGAGTTCAAATCAGGCCTATGACACTTATTAGCTATGTGACTCTGGGCAAATCACTTAACCTCTGTTTGCCTTAATTCACTGGAGTAGGAAATGGCAAACTACTCTAGTACGTTTACCAAGAAAACCCCATGGACAGTACTGGCATGCTATGGTCCACAGGATTGTGAAGAATTGGACACAACTGAACAAATTATTATTATTGGATTTAAACTGTTCTAAGTTTCAGTGTTTTCTAATTGCTCCCTACCACCCTTGGCCTTATATACCCTATTTCCCAATGCTCCCCAAATACAAACCCTCTCCTCTGTTCAGGCCAGTCTCTTCACTGTCCTCCTCAAATGCAGAAAAGTACTGTGGAAAGAAAGTTGAATCTGATATCAAAGAACCTTGTTTCAAATAGTGGTTCTGCCATCCACTACCCATGTAATTTTGGGTAAGTCATTCAGCCTTTGGATTATTTGTTAAATAAAGTAATTGGACTAGCTTATCTCTAAGTTGACTTCTAGCTTGAACCTAGGCTATGGCTTTGTTTATGCTGTTCCCACTTTGTTCATTCTTTGCTCATACCTGGTTGCAGTTCTTTGGACTGTACTCCATCTCACCCTTGGGAATGTCATCATCAGGAGCCTCATTACCCTGCAGGACTGTATCAGATTCAGTATTTATGCTTCCTCAAGACCCTCAGTAATCTCTGCCCCTGTGATTGGAGGGTTAGGGGCTGCAGCAAAGAATTCTTCCCTTGGGACTGTACTTCAGTGGACCCTACACATTCAGGATACCTTCCCTCCTGACCCCCTTTTCAGCTTCCTTTGGTGTGTTATTCTTCACCATTAGATTGTAACCTCCTTGAGGGTAGGAATTATCTCTCCCCCTCCCCTTCCCCCATATTTGTATCCCTAGCACTTAGCACAATGCCTGGCACATAGTAATTACTTAATAAATGTTCTGTGAGATACTGTTTCTTTGAGATACTTTTGTTCTAGTATTGTCCCTTCCAAAGGAAATGGCTATATTTGGAGTTCACCTAGTCAGCTTTAAGGCTATGAAATAATACCAAGCACTTGTACTAATAAATTAAAAAGACATTGGGCCACTGGTCCCTCAGGCCTTGGCAGAGTCCTCTTGTGCAATACTCAGTTTTTGTGGGTAGGAAGTTGCTTAAGTGTTAGGGGCTATATGTAGAAAGGGGAAAAATCACACATGTTTATCTTGGAATGTTAAGGGAACTTGCAAAGGGACTTGACCCCTGTTCAGGGCCACTAGGAATGGAGTTTTGTGTTTGGAGATTATATGTTTAAGGACTTTGTGACTGATTTTGTCCTTAAAGAATGACCTTTCCTGTCTCAGTAGCCATTGTAATGTGTTGCTTTAGTGATGAACTTTTCTGAACTTAGCTAGACTGATTGTAATAATAATAACTGACATTTATACATGGTTGACAAAACCCGTTCTCTCATAACAACCCTGGAGGGTAGGTAGTCAATTATTGTGCTTATTCTATATATGAGGAGGATAAAATGTGGAGAAGTTAAGAGATAAGGCGATAGAGAGTTCCAGTCATGGAAGACTGGTCCAAGATCATTGTAAGGATCCAAACAGGGATTTAAACCCAGATCTTTTGATTCTAAACTCTATGCTTTTATTATAATGTAAAAGTATATTAAATTAAACAAATTCAATTCAGCAGTCACTTATTAAACACTTACTGTGTGCAAAGAACTGGAGATACAAAAACAATGGGGAAAAATACTCCTGCTCTCTAGGAGGGAGAAATGGAGTCAACTTTGAGAAACTCCTGTAGGTAAAGAAAGTCCATAGTGAGGCTAATGTATGTCTGATGTTAACACATACATCAGTTGTAATTTCTAAAAAAGAAAAAAGATCAGGGTGTCCTTTATTTGGGTGGTCACTCTGGAACGCGGGAGGCAGAATTGTGAAACCCAGTACAATCAAATATGTTCCTTCGGCCACGGGATGACTTTGTTCTTGTCTTTGACCATTTGTCACTAAAGAAGTGTTGCATAAGGGTGAATAAAAAGAGATCTGAATGCCAACTTGACCTTTTATTTGCCTCCACATTGGCTAGAAGCTGAAGGATACAGGACAGATCAGTGTACAAAGAAAAAGGTTAAACCCTAGTCTGAGGCTACATCTTTCTAAGAGGTCAGGCATCTCCTGAATCAGAGGGGCCTATGTTTCTATGAGAATAGATCCCTTAGGGTAACTCCTCTACCTAATTTCCTTATTCCTGTGGAGGGTACCAAAATCCTTCCAGTTACCAGGGCTCACAGTCTAGGTATCACCCTCAACTTCTCATTCTCTCTTACCCACCAGATCTAATCTGTTACCAAGTCCTGTGGTTTCTGTTTTCATAACATTTCCTTGTATGTATCCCTTTCTCTCTTCTGATACTGCCACAACTCTAGTGCAGGTCCTCTGCAACCTCACACTTGAACTACTGCAATTACTATTGCAAGGTTGGTCTCCTTCCCTCGTCTCTCCTGACTCAAAGCCAACATCCACTCAGCTATCAAATTGATTTTCCTAAAGTGCAAGTCTGACCCCATCGCCCTTCTATTCAGGCAACTCCAGTAGCTCCCTGTTGCTTCCAGGATCAAATGTAAAATGCTCTGTTTGGTTTTTAAAGCCCTTCATAACTTGGCTCTTTCTTGCCTTGCCAGTCTTTTAACACCTCACATCCCTCATACTCCAAGGTTCAGTAACTCTGGTCTCTTTGCTGTTCCTCAACCACATGACCTTCCATCTCCTGACTCTGGGCATTTTCTATTACTATCCCTAATGACTGGAACTCTCTTCCCCTTTATCTCCATCTCCTGGCTTCTCTGGTTCCCTTCATGTCTCAGCTAAAGTTCTACCTTCTATAAGAAGCCTTTCTTGTTCCCCCTTCATGCGAATGCCTTTCCTCTGTTATTATATCTAATTTGTCCCATATATATGTTGTTTTTACAGAATTGCTTTCCTATTGTCTCTTTTATTAGACTGTAAGCTCCTTGAGGGGAGGGGCTATCTTTTGCCTTTGTTTGTTTGTTTAATATAAATTTATTTATTTTTAGTTTTCAACATTCACTTCCACAAGTTTTTGAGTTCCAAATTTTCACCCCATCTCGCCCCTCCCCCCACCCCAAGATGGCATGCATTCTGAATATCCCTTCCCCTAGTCTGTTCTCTCTTCTATCTCTCCCCCCTTCTCTGATCCCCTTCCCCTTCTATTTTCCTGTAGGGCAAGATAGACTTCTGTTTTGCCTTTCTTTGTATCCCTGGCACTTAGCACAGGCACATTAGTAGATGCTTAATAAATGCTTCTTAACTTACCGACTCACAATATTCAGTCAATTCAATGGGAAGTATATGCCTCTCAGGACCTAGGACTTTCTTTGGAGGGCTGAGGTTTTTTGGCTTTTTAAACCAAGTACCTAGTATATTGATGCTTAATAAATACTTGTTGTTGCTACACAGAGTTAGCTTGTGGGCTCCTATGTTCATGCTGTGTGCTCTTGCAGTAGCAGGAACCGTAAAAAGTACCTTCACCCTATCTTCTATCTCATCCTCACAATATATATATATATATATATATATATATATATGTGTGTGTGTGTGTGTGTGTGTGTGTGTGTGTGTATGTGTGCATATGTACACATACATACATGTATATTATATGTACATAGAGCATTACTCTTAACTTGTCTAGGGCACAGTCAGAATGTGCTAGTGGTGGCATTTGAATTCGTCTTCCTGAATGCCCTGCTTTCTACAAATAATGAGTTGGCATTTATGAGCATTTTTAAGGTTTGAAAAGTCCTTTGCAAGTACTCTTCTCAGAGTATCTTACTTGAGTCTCACAGTCCTGTGGGGGAGGTACTCCTGGTATCATGGTCCTCATTTTTTCAGATAAGGAAGCTGAGACTTAGAGAATTTAAGTGACTTGTCCATGGTCACATAGAAAGCAAATATCACAGGTCTTCCTGACTCCAAGTCTGGCATCCTTATCATAATATGATTGATTTTTTTTACAAACAAACATACCTGAAATTATATGTTTAAATAATGTTGTGCCCTTCAAAGTAATCAGATGGGAATATATATATTTATTGCAATGATCCTGCCATTGCTCAAAATATTTTTATTACTCCTGCTTTAGAATGGTCTTCAGAGTGTAAAAAATATATTTGACGATGATATAACTTTATCCTCCAATAATAAACTTGACTTATGGGAAACAGTGAAAAAAAATTGGGAATCAAGTCTGGTGAACAAGGTGGTCCATAGAAGTTTAAAAAATGCTGGGCTTTGGTCCCCAGTTCAATGTGATTCAACAATCAAGCAATGGGATTCTTTATCTTTAATGGCTCATCATTGGGATTGGAAGTTCCCAAAGAGTTCCCAAAAACAGTTTGAGCAATAGCAGCATAGTTGAAATACGTGTGATGCCTTCCAAAATTAGGGTTCTCTTTGTTGTTGTTTAAAAGTCTTATTACTTTACAATCCTATCCTGTAGTTTAATCTCTGAGCCACCCTGTTTGGCATTGAGCTTTTGCTCCTGATTAGCTGAAGAGTACAGCATGGTGGAATGGATGGAGGCTAGGGCCTGGAGCCAACAAGATGTTGGTGCTAGTCCTTTCTCAGACATATGCTGTGTAATCATGGGAGAGTCACTGAATCTCTTAGCATATGAAGTACCTTTTTGAAACTATAAGTTATAGGAAGGATGCAGATAGGCATTAGTGGAGGGAGTTTCAATATTGAGAATTCCCTCAATAGCTCTAGGATATGTAAAACCTATCTTGTTAAAATCTTTTTATTCAGAGATTTTTAAATTTAAATTAAAAAAATTATTTAATTTAATTTTAATTTAAAAAAATTCTTAGGTTTAATTCTTCAGACTTGTTAAATAAGAAGTTATTATATTATTTTTTGTTTTCATTAGATTTAAATGCTGTAATCTTATCTATTATTCCATTACATTTATCAAGGAGGAAAGAACTCCATTTTCCAATATTCAGCTTCTCTCCATAGCTGAAATAAAGTGGCCAGGTACAAGCTGGAGGCAGACAAAAGAATGCTGGCAGAAGAAATTTGATTCTGAGAGGCAAGGGGCCAAGAGAGAGGAAAGCATAGAACAGAAATCAACAAATCTACAGAACCATAGAATCTGAACTGGAAGCAACTTTAGTAGCCACCTGGTCCAACCCATACAAAGGTTAGGAAAAATAATGGGGTGTAATGACTGTCAACCAGCATTTGGTCAGAGCTCACTGAGGAAACAGAAGAAAAAATAGAATTGTCAAGGAAAAGTGAGGGAGACAGGACATAGAGATGAGTAACAAACATCAGAATCACACACAAAAATAAACATCCAATAGAAAACTGTTTACATTTGTAGATGATTGTATCTCAGAATGCTGAGGGTTTCATGGAATAACTAGGGTCAGATGAAGTTAGCTCAGGACAGTTCAATTAAATAGATGAATTTAAAGTAGAGTTTGAAGGAGGGGAAAGACATGGAATGATCCAATAAAGACTCAAAGGTGAAATAAGAAAGTTCTGTTTACAGAGATATTAAGTTCAGCTTCATTCATTCATTCATCAACTATTTATTATGTGCCTACTATGTGCAAGGCCTTGAACTAGGTACTAGAGAAATAAGTAAGAAAAATAAGACATTATCCTCGCCCTCATGGAAATTATCATATATCTTCAAGGCAGGAATATAACATGTAAGCAAATAAACAAACATAACTATATAATAATCATTATGTAAATTAGAACATGATAAGATTAAGAGAAGAACCACTTGTGGTACAAGGTCCCTGGTAGATAAGCTCATTTCCTGTTGTGGGGATCAGATAAGTTTGTAGAAGGTGTAGCATTGGAGTTGGGCCTTGAAAAACCTATAAATAATAGCCTACATTTATGTAGTATTTGATGGTTCATACACTTGCTTTATATACATTTTCTCATTTGATCCTCGTAACAACCACTTAGGCCGCACAAGTATTTTTAATCTTGATTTTTCATAAGAGGGAGGTAAGGCTGAAAAGTTAGGTAATTTGCCTAAGATTAGAATCATTGTTGCTGTTCATCCTTCATTTTCTAAGAGAACCAATGACATAAGGGATGATCTCTTGACTTGCATGTGAATTACATTTAAGTTCAGTATCTTCACTCTTTCTTCCAGAGTCACTGAAATCTAGTGGCAGGACAAAAGTCAGGACAAGTGGCGATGGCCCAGAATGACTTTGGCATCTTCGATTGTCTGACCAAGCTCTAAGTGCCTGCTTCAGCCCCTGCATGGCTGTTGGAACAAACTGTTCTCATCTGCCCATTCCCTCTGGGAAGTCTTCACATGCTTGAGGTGGATGTCCCCCTAACTCATTGATGTGTGTGACGCCTCAGTCTGGTTTAGCCTGTCTGCTCTCACAGTTTTACTAGGATGTAACTACTGTGCATGCTACAGCTTCTTGAAGTCACAGGTGAGAGTTGGGTGAAAGATGGACACCAAAGGTGGATAAGCTGCCCCAAAAAGGGCTTGGCAAAGTCTCACAGCAGAGGTACCAGTCCTGAATACCCCACAGACCCCTAAGCTTAGAATAATAAATGGACAGTTAGGTGGCACAGTGTAAAAAGTGCTGGGTCTGGAGTCAGAAAGATTCATCTTCCTGAGCTCAAATCTGACTTCAGACACTTACTAGCTGTGTGACCCTGGACAAGTCACTTAACCCTGTTTGCCTGTTTCCTCATCTGTAAAACTAGCTGAAGGAAATGGCAAACTACTCCAGTATCTTTGCCAAGAAAATCCCAAATGGGGGTCATAAAGAGTCTGATACAACTGAAGATAAGGCTTAGAGAGGCAGTCTGGCATAGTGGGTTTCCAGGTTTTGATTTCACTGAACCAGTTTCAAAGATAGGAAGACCTGGATTTAAGTACTACTGTTGACAAATAATGGCTTTTTAGGACTACAAACTGCAGAAAAGGTGTCTATTTGCTTGCAGTAGAGGACATTTCCTCACCAAGAATTCCTCACACCAAAAAAATCATAGGGCCAACATCTGCTCTTCTAATCCTGCCCCTCCCTTGCTCCCTGACATAAAAAGTTTGAGGGCATTTTAGGTATGAAGAGGAACAATTAGAGGAAATACCTGAGGGCCTTTATTAGAAGTTTGTATTTGATAAGAGAAGCAATTAGGAGTTACAAAGGTTTCTAAACTGGAATGTAATCAATACAAAGTTTGAGAAAGATAACCCAGACGGTGAAGGGTGGAGATGAGTGGTGCCAATAAATAGGCTTTGTAAAAATGAAAGGAAAAGGCATATACAGAGCAGAGGTAGCACCCAATTTATACACAGGGTGGGCTCCAAAAATCAATTCATACTTTTTCCTTCATTTAATCAGCAAATATTTATTGAGTGCATAGCACAATCTTACATTATAGTTATTTGTGTGCCATACTTTTACTACTAGATACAGGCTCCATGACAGTAGGGACTATTTCTTATCTAAACTTTGTATCTCCCTATGACTAGTACAATGTGTTCATACATTAGGTGCTTAATAAATGTTTGTGAATTAAATAAAAGGATGAATAAGTCATTTCTGTTCATTATAAACAAGAATAAATACATACAAAGTACACGTGTAGGCTAGATGCTCAAATCCCTGAAGAGCAGAAAGATCTGCCACTACTAGGGGGGAGGGAGGGACTTTCTTCCTTTCTTTATTTTCCTCCTTCCCTTTCCTGAATTGACCTCCAACCCATCCCTGAAGGCTGTAGGAATTCCCTCCCACCAGGTGAGCCCTCACTCCTCCACCAGGGCTGGATACTGCTGTTAGGGTTGGGATGGGATGAGATGGGATTCCACAGCTGTAGTCCTGACCACTAGGCCTTACCATCTTACCTGACTTTTCCCCAATGCTGTTATCTGAACTACTTGTGTACTGTAAGGATCCAGGGACCTTACCATCAACCACATAGTTCACACTTTGGATTTCAAGGCCTTGCCATCTGACTCTACAGCTAAACTTTTTGTGCTGTCTCCTTCAATTACAGGTTGATAGCACGAACCTGCTTCATTTTTCCTATTTGAATCCCCAGGCTTTAACTTGAATCCCAGATTTGTATCCCACAATGTTTAGCTTGATGCATAGTAAATGCTCAATAAATCTTGTTTATTGATTTATTATGATAGTTTAGTTTAATTTTTGTATCCCAAGGACCTTTAGTACACAGGAAGGAGCTACTTTAAAAAATCTTTAATTGAACTGATCGTATAAGGGAGCTAGTATTTCCCATATATTCTGACCTAAACAGACCACACCCTGGAGTGCTGTGTTCATTTCTGGGCACTCCATTTTAGGAAGGGCATTGGTAAGTGGGAAAATATTAAGAGTATTAAGTTATTTACCAGAATGGTATATAAATGGCTTTGAGGCTACATGAAGATTGGAAAAAGAAATGGGGAATGTTTAGCTTGGAGAAAGGATGACTTAGAGGGAGCAAGATAGTTGTTTTTAAATATATCAAGGCCTGTTCTGTTTGGTTTCTCAAGGAGAAGCCAGGAACAATGGGTGGAAATTACATGGAGGCAGATTTAGATTTGACTTAAGCAAAAACTTTTTTAAAAAACAACTTTTTAATAACTATCTGAAAGGTGAGTAGAGCTATGAATTCTGAATACCAATTTTTTGTCTGCCATGTCATTCCTAATTTTCGTGTCTTTAAATCAGGAACTACATGACAACCACACCATGAAGGAATTTAGTCTATTTGGCAAGCTATAACTTTGTGGAGTAGGTAGATGGATATGATGTGCACACAGAGAAACATAATGCCAGGTAGGGTGTTATGGCAGCAAATGAGTGACCTCCAGTAGGCTTTGGCTATATAGTGCTGTTTTTGTCTGAAAGGAACCTATTCAATATCCTATGTTTAAAGCCTTTCTCATTTCTCCTCAAATGAAAAATGTCTCACCCATGCATTAGCCCAACTACTGTTTAATGCAGAGGTTCCCAAATTTATTTGGCCTACTCCCCCCTTTAAAAAAATTACTCAGCTCCCCCCTCCTAGAAATCTACTTTATCACTTTAATGTTTTTTTTAAAATTTGCATCATTTCAAAAAATATAACATTTTTTTAAAAAAATGACACATCTTAAACCAAATAATTTATTGTAATTTGTGGTTTTTTCCTGCACTGAAATTTTGATGATGCAATATTGTATCACATAACCTTATACTATCATGATATAAAAAAGTCATTACACACACATGCTGATGCATGCTGGAATTCCTGACAATGCACTGCACACTAGCTTGCCAACACCTGCTTGTTAAGACTTGTTGGTGGACTTGACCACTGATTGGTTACAACTCACATTTTTTGTGTTTATTTGGAAAATAATGTCATCACTTGTTACACTACAGATGAAACATGTATGCACGGTTTTTCAAAATTTTATCTTTCTCCTTTCCCTATGCTTCCACCACCTCCTTATTTTTATTCAAAGCCCAGCAATTGCACCTAAGCCCTCCACCACACCCCGTACCCCCTCCCCAATTGGTCCAGCGCCTTCCAGGGCCCCGGTATTGCCCACTTTGGGAACCTCTGGAACAAAGGCTAGCATTGCTTCATCAATATAGTATGGTTTGGAAGATCATTTAAGGACATCTTCAACGCATGGAGTCTGTGGATTTCCTTAATGCTCTTTGCCACCCCTCTCTTCTCCTTTGCAGATTCAGAAAATGCAGGGTAAAGGTGGCCAGCCTGTGGTTATTGGGGGAGGATGAGGGGAGTGTGGGGCAGTTGGGAGGACAAAGAAATACATGGCTATGAAAAAACTGGAAAATTCTATCACATGGGTATTCTACAGCATGAAGTAGAATCCTAAAAGTTTGCAAATAATCTGTAAGAGCTATCTTTCTAAAGAACAGTGTTGATGCAATCTAAAACATTTAGAAATTATACATTTAAAAATCACTAGCAAAACCAATTAAATATGCAAAAAAAGGAATAAAATTGTAAACTCCCTCAATGTGGGATAACTATTTAAGGGGAATCTAATTAGTAAACAACAAATAAACAAATACATTTGCTTTCATTTCTGAGTCAATCTAAAGATCAGGTACTATAGCCTTTGCTTCCTTTTTTTTTAAATGTAGTTGTGCTCAAGGTGTTTGTCAAGTTAGTCGTTAAGCATTTATTAATCAATCAATAAACATTTATTAAGTGCTTAATACATGCCAGGCATCGTGCTTAGGGCTGGGAAACAAAATGAGGCAAAAGACAGTCCTGTCCCTAAGGAGCTTACAGTCTAAAAGGCAACACTACATGGAAATACATAACAAAGCAAGCAACATACACATACAGGATAAAGTGGAAATAATTAGCAGAGGGAAAACACTAGAACTAAGAAGGGTTAGGGAAAACTTCCAGTAGAAAGTTAGTAGGCATTTACTGTATACGAGGCACTGACCTAAGTAAGCACTTACACAAAGAAAGGCAAAAACAGCCCCTTTCCTGGAGGACCTCACATTCTCATAGAGGAGACAAAACACGAAAATCACCAGACATACGCTAAATAGAGAATAAATGGAAGGTAATCAGAAAAGCGAAGGCGCTAGCAGCTGGGAAGATCATGGAAGGCCTCCTGCGAAGGTGGCATTTGAGCTGGGTCTTAAAGGAAACCAGGACAGTGCCTGGAATGTGGAGGGGGCGAATTTTGGGCCTGGGGAACGGCCAAGGCAAAGGCTGGGAGACAGGAGACAGCCGAAAATGTCCTCGTTTCAAAGAAAAGAATTCTTGCCCTCATTGGGGGGAAAAAAGTCTTTACTGGTCGACGCCAAAGCGATGTGCCATGACTCGAAAGCTTCACTGGGATCTGGGGAAGCCAGGGTCGTCCTGAGCAAACGCTGGAGCCGCTAGTCCACCTGTTACCACCTCCGGCGGCGGCACGTGGGCCGGCGTCGCTAGCCCCCAGCCCCCACCCGCGCCCGCGCGTGCGCGCGACTCACCTGCCTCGGGGTGCGGGGGCGAGGCGGGCGGGGCAGCCGCTGCCCCTGACGCCGCGGTGGCTGCTGGGATGCGCCACTGCGAATGACCTTTCACCTGCGCCCAGCGGCCTCGGGCTGCACAAGGCGGAAGCCATGGCGGAGGCAGCGGCAGCCGCAGCGGCTGGCGGGGCGAGCTCCAGCATGGGCTCGTTCCCGGAGCGGGAGCGGGACTGCGCCGGGCGGAGGCTTCGGGTCCTCTCGGGCCATCTACGGGGCCGGGCCCCGGCGGCGCTCGTTCTCAGCGAGTGCAGAGGCCGGGCCCGGGCGGCGGCGGCAGCTCCGGCAGCGGCTCCGCCCGCGGCTCCCGAGTCCAGCAGCATCCCCAAAAAGCGGTAGGTAGCGGCGGCGGGGCGCGGGTTAGGGGCCCGGGAGATAGAAGTAAGGGCCGCTAGGAGGGACAAGCCCGCGCGGTGACAGGGCAGTGCCGGGGGTTGCGGGACAGCTGGCCAGGGACAGGCACGTCCTGGGGTGCGGGCAGATGGACCCTGGGCTGCCCAGCCCGGCCTCGGGTTGGGGTCGAGGAGGGCTAGCCGGGCCACCTTGGGGCGAGGGGGACATCCTGGGCTGGACCTCTGGCAGCGTCCGGCCGGAGTCTGAGACCTGGGGCCACCTTGGACTTGTTCGGAGCTGTGATGCTAGGGGTGGTTGTGGACTCAGGGCCAGCTAGGTAGTGTAGTGGATAAAGCTTTGAACCTAGGAGACAGGAAGATCTGAGTTCAAATTCGCCATAAGACATTGAAACAAAATTGTGATCAAGTCATTTGACTTGTGCCTGCCTCAGTTTCCTCAACTGTAAAATGGAGAAAATAATATTACCTCTCTCACAGGGTTGTGAAGTTCAAATGAGATGACACTTGTAAAGCGCTTGGCACATGGTAGGAACTTAATAAATGCTTGTTTCCTTCCCATTTCTCTCCTTCCCCTGTGTTGGGTCTGGGGAGTCGTGGAGGAATACCTAGCCAGAGTGTCTGTGGGATCTGGACCCTGTGGGATTTGGGGGCACTTTGGGCTGTGGGTGAACTAGGTTATATTGATTTCGTATAGTTGGGGGTTCCTGGAGTTTACCGTGAGAAGTGTCCAAAGGATATTTGTCTGGCCATCAGGGAACCATTGTGGTAGGAGAGACTCTGCTTTTTTTTTTTTTCTTTAGACTAATAGACCTTGATCTGGTAGGTAATGGCCTGGGAAGGGGATGTACTTAGACTACTTACTCCTCTGACGATGAGTAGTGGGGCTAGTGGAGAAAAATATTGGATTCTGCCCATGACCTGTTCTCTGCCTTTTAATAGAGATGAATTTTGAATTGAAGAGAACAGAAGCAAAAGTAGTGATCTGGGACTCTTGGTTTCTACTGGAGGAGATGGCTACAGGGGAGTTTGAAATCTGTCCGATGGTTTGGTGGAAGATAGAACCTGGGAGAATGGATGTAGGGAAATTTTGGTCTCCCTGATACGGGGATCAGCTAGGGTGGCTATATTCAGGTCTTTCGGGAGCATAGTGGAGTACCTAATGTTTGTAGTCTTAATACTTTTTAGAGTATTTTCATATAGGTTGTCTCATTTCATCCTAACAAAAACTATGTTAAATAGGGACACAGGTTATGTCCTTATGATTGGACTTTGTTGGAGGAACCTTGACCTAGAATTGGGAAAGGGATGCAAACATAGTTAAATAGAGGACCCTGGTTTTTCGTTAGGAAACGTGCATATCCAGTAGGGATAATGGATTCAAGTTCCAAAGTGTAGATGTGACCTCTGGTTAAAGACTTTATTAAATCTGTGGTGACCTGGTTAACTTGTCATAGATTTTCCTTCATTCAGATTTCCATAACTTTATGACTTTATTTCCTTCCCTGTGAGCCATAGGGAGTGTCTTCTTGGCCCCTGGTAATTTGTATTAGTTGGCTAGTGGTAAAAACCAATTATATAATAAAGTTTTGTGAGGTTTGACTCAGTTGGTGATGATTCATATTTAATCAGCTTTTCTAACCGTTGTCTGTGACTACGGACACTGGATGTTGAGCCTAAATCAGGTGTGTGGCTTGGAGTTTAACTATTGTGTAGTAGAAAGTATTCTGGACTTTGGTCTAAAGAAACCTGGGTATGAATTGCTTTTCTGCCATTGGTTCAAATTCTGCCTCCTGACATTTACTAGATTTGTGACCATTGGCCAGTCACTTAACCTCTCAGAATCTCAATTTCTTCATCAGTAAAATAGAGATTTTTAGAGACTACCTGTCTCAGGGGCATTGTAAATTTTAAAATGTTTTAGAAATATGAGCTATGTAAATGTGAGTTACTATTGTTGTTCCATGTGAGCTATTTCTCATACATTATTTGTGACGAATCAAGGCCACCATCCACTGCCCTACTGGGTCCTAGACTATTAATTAGTAAAGCCAAGCCAGAAGGGGATCAGGACTGATGATGGAACAAGACAGAGTGAGCTTGTTTATGTCTGAGTGTGATTGTGTTTTAATACCAAAGCCAAATTATCTTTAGGTTTATTCATTGTTTTGTGTTAACTGAAACTTTTCTCCCTTCTGTTGGCATGAATAATCAAGTTGAATCTTTGTGTTCTTACTGCTTATCTGGTTACTAGCTATGATTAAATTTATCTTATACTAGCAATGATGTCTTCTATGAATCATCATCTTTTTTTGTTTTTTGTGTTTTGCTCACATAGCATATCCTCAGAATCACTGAACAATTTGGAAAAGGCAGCATTGTGTGGTGGATAGACTTGTTGGATTCAGAGTCTGGAGGTCAGGTTCTAATTTTGGCACTCTGTCTACCTGTATGATTCAAAGCAAGTAACTTTATTTCTCTTGTCCTCAATTTGCTCATCTGTAAAAGGAAGCAGTTGGACTCAGTCTCTAAAGTCCCTTTTATTTTTTTTTTAATTTTTAAGCATTTGGGGTTAAATGACTTGCCCAGGGTCACACAGCTAGTAAGTGTCAAGTGTTTGGTCTGAGGTTAGATTTGAACTGAGGTCCTCCTGACTTCAGGGCTGGTGCTCCATCCGCTGTGACACCTAGCTGCCCCCACTGAACTCCCTTTTAGCTCTCATCATCTATATCTGCAAGCTTATTGAACAATTCCAGTTTGCTTGTCTTTTACAGTAGTGATCTGTGATAGTGATCTGACTACCTCTCCTGCTTAGATCCTGTAAATTTGTACTTGGTTGAGATGTTGGGCAGAGTTTCAGGATTGTCAGACTGCTTCTAGTGCTTCTCTGATTCTTTACCCTGTCTAAAAGTACCTCCTGTTCTTTGGCAAAGGGAATTCTCTCTACTTAATCTTACCTGCGTTTAGTTTTCAGCTCTTCAGAAGGATCATTGTGGACTAGGAGTCAGAAAGCCCATCCGTGTTCATTTCCCTCTTCTGTCTGTAGCTTATTAACGGTTTGATTAAAGCATATCCCTTCACTCCTTTGAGACTCATTTTCTTGATCACTTACATTTACTTAGTGATGTAAAGTTTGCAGAAGTGCTTTATGTATATTGCCTCATTGGATTCTCACAACTACTCAGTGAAGTGAGGTACTGGCTGTTCTTATCCTTGTTTTATTGATGAGGAAACAGATTCAGAGAGATTAAGTGATTTTATCCATGGGTTGAATAAATAGTGTTTGGGGGAAGATTTGAACTCAGGTCTTCAGGCTACTAAGCCATTTTTTTGATGTGGTTGAACAAGATTCCGTCTAATTTCAACCTTCCAAGTTAGGCCTTTCTTGATTTCCCAGCTGCTAGTGCTTTCCCACTTAAGATCCTCCTTGTACATACCTGTATGTGGGCATATTATTTCTCCTTACAGAGTGTATGCTTCTTGAGGTCAGGGACTGTTCCCTAGCACCAAGTACTTTACAGGCCATCCTGTAAAGGCTTAATAAATGCTTATTGATTGGTGCTTGTTCTGTAAGGGCCCTTCCATAGATCACAGTTTGTCATTTAGTGAAATTTTGTATCCCTTTCAAAGCCTATCAGTGCCTAGCACCTATTAGGTACTTAATAAATGTTGAATGAATGAAGAGCACATGGTGGTACCGGGAAACACATTTTTGTGAAATAACTTATTTTGTATTTGAATTATTTCAAAAAGCCTCTAACTAAAGCTTTTGTACCCTTATGGACAAGAGAGAATTCCTTCTTTCTGTTCTTCCCCATTTATCGTTACCATGTTACCTGACTCCAACTTTTGTTCTAGCTTCAGTTTGTATTATACTGATCATGGAAATCCTGTTGTAGTCTTAGTGTAGAGAGGTTATGTCTCTTTGATTCAAAATAAAATAAACAGCTGTATGAATATAGTTCTTTTTATGCATAATTCTAGTACAGATCTTCATTTTAACTATGTAGTTGTTAGCATGTTCCTGAGACCCTAGTAAAAGATGAATTTTTATTTTAAAAAAGGCTATTGAATTCTTTTAAAAAATTAAATACATTTTTATTAATATTTTTTCCATCATTTGGGTTTTCCCCAGTGTCTTCTGCTCCTCCTTTCCCAGAGGACTATCCTGCATAACAAAATAAAAACTTTTTAAAAAAAAAGAGGAAGAGGAAAATTAAGCAGAATAGTCAATATATTGAAAAAAACCTGACGTTGTGTGGAATACTTCATACCGATGAGCCCTCTCCATTTCCCTACTTCCCCACTTTTGTGGCACAGTAGATAGAGTCCTTGGCCTGGGATCAGGAAGACTGGAGTTAAAATGTGGCTTGAGACAGCAGCTGTGTGACCCTGGGCAAATCATTTAAACCTCTCTTTTGCCTCAGTTTCCTCATCTGTAAAATGGGGATAACAATATCTACTTACCTCTTAGAATTGTTGTGAGGATCAAATGAAATATCTGTAAAGGATTTAGCACAATTCCTGGCACATAGTACTTGCTTAATAAATGCTTATTTCCTTCCTTTGTTCTGCAAAGGAATGGGGGGAGATGTCTCCTCATATTCTTTGGGGCTTGACTGGTTCTTTGTGATTTTGCAACCTTCATTGCCAGTTGTTTTTTGGTAGTTATTCTTTCCATTTACATTGTTGTGGGTGGTCATTTTTTATATTGTTTACTTGGTTCTGATTAGTTTGCATCAGTTCATGTAAATCTTTCCATAATTGTTTGTATTTATCGTGTTTATTGTTCCAGTATTCCATTTGATTCATGTGCCACAATTTGTTTAGCCTTTCTTCAGTCTATAAGGCATCTATCTACTTTGTTGACAGTAATTTACTACTACAAAAATGGTGCCATAAATATTTAGATATATATGGAGCCTTTCTTTTTGTCAAGTCCTTCTTGGGGTTTATGCATAGTAATGGATTCTCTAAGTCAGTGTTTATGGACATTTTAATCACTTTATTTGCCTAATTCTAAATTGCTTTCCAGAATGGTTGAACTAATTCACTGCTTGATCAACAATTCATTAGTGAGAGCTATTGAATTCTGCTTATACTTTTGTCTTTATTTTTTAGAAAACTGATAATTTTCAGACATCACGATTTTAGCCGGTAAGAGTGAGAGCGTTGCCTAAAAAAGTTTCCTTCTGCAAAAACATACTTCCTTTGAAATAATCATAACTTAAATATCTTGGAACAGAAGGGCTTTATGGGGGTTTCTTTTGGAAGATGTACTGAACTATGATACTTAAAATTTCAGATCTTAACTTGAAGCTTCCCTTTGCTATATAGTTTAATTTAACTGCATTTATTAAGTACCTACTATGTGTAGAACCCTGTGTAGGATACTAGATATGATACAAAGTTTAATTTAGATACTGTCTCTGTTCTCATGAGGTTTGTAGTCTGATAATTCTTCATGTAGAAGATTTGCCCACTTTATAGGCAGTTACTTCCCTTCCCTCCTTCAGAACCTTAGAATCCAAGAGATGCAAAGAACTTCAGTGATTATCTGGTCCATCTCATGCCTTAAACAATTCCATTATACAGATTATCCTATTTCTGTTTGATTGCTTAGATGGAGAACTCACTACTTTTGGAATAGATTATTTTACTTTTGAATCTCTTTAATTGTTAAATATTTCCATTATATCTGAGTGCTGACTCTTTCTAAGTTGTAGCAGTTGATCTTAGTTCTGTCCTTTGGAGCCAAGCAAAGCAAAGCAAGCCAAGCAAAAAGTCCCTTTTTAAACTAACAGTCCTTCAGATAATTTGAAAATAGCCAATCATGTTCTCTCTTAAATGTCTTCTCTGTGCTAAATATTCTTAATTCATGGTATCATTGCTTTAGAGCTAGAAGAGATTTTAGAGGCCATGTTATCCAAACCTCTCATTTCACAGATGATGAAATTGAGGTCTAGGGATGTTAGTGCTTAGCTAAGCTCATATTAGTAAGGGTCAGCCATAGAATTTAAACAGCTGGGTTCTCTGACTCCAAAGCCAGAGCTCTCTGTACCGTATCATGCTGCTTTACAAGTTTGACTTGGTCCCAGTCCTCCTTACCATTTTGGTTTCTCTCTGTTGGACAGAACTCAGCTTGCTGATGTTATTGCTAAAATATGGTGCCTAGAACTTGCATGGTGTTCCAGGTGTGGCCTGAAAAGGTTAAAGCAGAGTAGAATTGAGAAGTTAATGCCCTGGCTAATACATAACTCACTAATATAGCCCAGGATTGAGTTAGGTTTTTTGGCGAATTCAGTGTATTTTGTTGGCTGATTGAGCTCATAGTCAGCTCGAAAAATCCCATGTCCTTTTTAACACAAACAGTTATCTAACCATTTGTTCTCAATCATGTATTCATGCAGTTTATTTGTTTTATCCGAGTGTAAGATTTCATATTTATTCTTGTTACATTTCATCATATTAGGCATAATTTACAGATGAAGTTTCTGTAAGTGGAATCACCATCAGATTCCATGGTTTACATTGTTGTTTTTAACTGTGTGTGTGTGTGTGTGTGTGTGTGTTGTGTGTGTGTGTGTGTGTGTGTGTATGTGTATGTGTGTATGTGTATGTTGCATACAGGCAAAATATTACATGGTCTTTCTTGCCAGTTTGGACTTTGTAGCCTAAGAAATAAGACAAAACATAAATCCAGAAGGTAAGTTAGTTTGAAAATTCCTTTTGTGAGTAAGCTAATTGTCTTGGTGGAAAAGAACAATGTGGGGGCAGCTAGGTGGTGAAGTAGATAGAGCACCAGCCCTGGAGTCAGGAGGACCTGAGTTCAAATCTGGACTCAGAAATGTCACACTCACTGGCTGTGTGACCCTGGGCAAGTCACTTAACCCCAATTGCCTCACCACCACCAAAAAAAAAAAAGAAAAGAAAAGAGCAATGTGAGGGAGGAGCAGTTTGGGGGAAAATAGAACAATGAATGAAAGGATTTCTTAATTTCTTTCCAGTCCTAAATCATATAATTTTATAATTAAAACCTAACTTGAGGTATTTTTCCTTCCCTAAAACCAACTTCTCTGCAAATCTAGTTTCTTCTCTGCTTCTCTATTTCTGTTAGTTCAGTCACCAATCTCATAGTCCCTGTGCTCAGAGCTTTGATGTCATCCTTTAATTTCTCATTTCCTTCTCCTCTCCCAATCCAATCAGGCATTAAGTGCCATTCATTTCTCTTCAAAAATATCTGTAATATTCTTTGTGGATACAAGGTTTATCCAAAGGACCTTGGATTTGTAGTTTGAGAACCTGGGTTTAAATTATACCTTTGCTACTTATGACTTTGGGAAATTCACTTAAACTTTCTCCCCCACAGTTTCTTCATCTGTAAAATGAAGAGGTTGGGTTAGATGATCTCGAACGACCTAATGTTCCCTGATTGCTTCTAATTTACAATAGCATCACCTTAATACAGAGCCTTTCATTTCATGTTATTAGTCCCTCTTGGGTAATCTTGTATGTAGAATCTCCTTCTCTGGTCTGTTTTCAAGGTTGATCTTCCTAAAACAGGCATTATCAAACTATATTTTAATAAGGTATCTGAAATATGCCCTACTTGCTGCCCTTTTTTTGTGTCCTCAGCATAGAGGCTTTCATAAGAGCCCAGGAGAGGAGATAGCCAAGGCTAAAGAAATAAGTACCTTTTGGTAGTAAAAATTTCTTGAGCCATTAAACCTTACTAAGGACAGGTGCTGTTCCTTAGACATGTGATTAAGACACATTGTCCTAAAACATTGTTTTACATATTTTCATTTTGTGCTCTAAGTATTCCTTGACTGCCAAATAAGTCTGTCCTTTTTTCCCCTGGCATTAAAAGCTCTCTGTTATTCACCCCCTCAATAATGCATGATGCTTTCCGTAATTTCCTAACTTTAGCTTGTACTGTATTGTTGAAAACTTCTCTTCTGTTGTGTTACCCAAATTGTCAAGGAAAAGTAGTATGTTGTACAATTAGTACCCTCTAGTACTTGTAGATCAAATTGTTGTTCAATTTTTTCTGTCATGTCTGAGTCTTCGTGACCCCATTTTGGATTTTCTTGGCAAGGTCCTGGAGTGGTTTGCCATGTCCTTCTCCAGCTCATTTTACAGAGGAAGAAACTGAGGCAGAGTTAAGTGACTTGCCCAGGGTCACACAGCTAGTTAGTGTCTGTGGACAGATTTGAAATCATGAGATGAGTCTTCCTGACTCCAGGCCTGGTGCTTTGTCCGCTGCGCCCAATCTTGACTAACCCCATGCAAATAGGAGTCTTTTCTATGACAGACCTACCAAGTAGGTTTCTAGGCTTTGTCTGAAGAGCTCCAGGAAAAGAGAACTTGCTACTTCAGGAGGCAGCTCTTCCTCTCTTTAGACAATTCTCATTAGTATGAAGCTTTTCCTTACTGAACCAAAATCTGTGTCTTATTAGCTGCACCCATTTGTTCTAGTTCTGCCTTTTGTGGCAGTGCACCACAAGTCTAAACTCTTTTCAACATGGTAGCATTTGAAGTATGTGGAGACAATAAATGTATCCTAAGTTTTTATCTTTTTCAGCTAAATAAACTCATTTCTGTCAATCAGTTGCTCTCACTGTCTAGTAAAACTCCAACTCTTCAATGTCCTTTCTGAAATGTTTCACCCAGAAGTGAGCACAATACTCCAGATATGGTCTGACCAGGACAGAGTATGAGAATTTATCACTTCTCTTGTTCTGGACACAACATTTCTGTTAATATAACTTCTAATAGCATTAGCTTTATGGTTGCCTTGTCAAATTGTTGCCTCATGTATTTTGAGCTTATTGCCCACTAAGATTCTGAGGTCATTTTCATATTAGCACCTTTTCCCATAAAATTGTGTTTTCTTAGAACCAGTTAATGACATTAATCAGTCCACATGTATCTAGGTAGTGGCATCATAGGGATATGTGGCATAGATGCAGCTCTTTCTTAAAAGGGATTAGGCTGGATCAAGATGAAAAAACAAGCATATTAATAAAATTTAAAAATGTAGACCAAATCTTTTCAAATTAACAGTGCTCTCTGTTACTTTATTAGTTATCACCATAATACTCTTAAAAATATTTTTTTTTCAATGAGCAAAAACTAATCTTCCTCCCACTACTCCTTTGTTGTGTGTGGGGGGCAGGTGTAGGGAAGAAAAACAACGTGTATGCAAAACAAACTCCACAAAATTAGCAGTGGTCTGAATTAATAGAATTTTAGAGCTTGAAGGAACTTTAGAGATTATGAAACTAACCCACTTATTTAGTTTTTATTTTTGCCTGGACCATTAAATTCGTTGATATGGGGAGTTCCTAGGGAGGAACTTCTTCTGTCTTGCACACTCCTACTTTCTCTGCAATTGAGACAGTTGCTGGGGTACTGAGAAGTGCTCAGGAACCATAGCCAAGATTTGTCAAGAGGCTGGAACCCATATCTTCTGACTTTGAGTCAAGTTCTTTCTCTGCTATACCACAGTGCTTCTTCTGGCCCTCTCATTTTATAGGTAATGCAACTCTTGCAGGTCCAAAGGTAAGAAGCCCAGGTTTCCAGGTCCGATTTGGATATAGAGCAAACCAGAGTTGGGTTCTATTGGGTGAGCCTGAAGGACAGGCCTAAGGAGATAATATTTGTAGCTGACATTTATATAATGCTTTAAGGTCTACAAAGTTCTTTACATATATTATTTTATTTGAGCTTCACAACAATATTTTGAAGTGGGTTTTATAAGTATTATCCTTAATTTATGAAGAAATTGAGTCAAAGAGAGATAGGTCACTTAATCAACAAACAGTTAGTGTTTACTTAATGCTAGATAATGTGCTAGACCAGGGAAGCAGTTACTTGCCCTCAAGGAACCTCCATTTAATCGGAGGATACAACTTGTACATATATAGATAGATATTTAAAGTGATTTTGGTGGGGAGGATACTAACAGCTGGGGGAGATTGGGAAAGATTTCAGAGTGTCCAGATGAACAAAATCTGGAAGGAAATTAGGGAAGAGATAAGGGAATGCATCCCAGGAATGGGGGTAACCAGTAGGAAGTCACAGAGATGGGAAATGGATGAGTAACAGTGAGGAGACTAGTTTAATTACACTGTAGAGTATGTGAAGGGGAGTAAAACATAAGGCACAGAAGGTTAATTGGGCCAGGTTGTGATGTTCTTTAAATGGCAAACAGGAATTTATTTTTGCTCTTAGAACTAATAGGGAGCCCCAGAAATTTTTTGAGTAGGTTCACACAGCTGCTAGGTGTCAGAGATTTGACTTGAACTTAGGTGTACCTGACTCCAAGTCTAGCACTTTGTGCAGGTAGAGAACCCGTGTCCTTGAAGTCACATGTGACCCTCTAGGTCCTTAAGTGAGGCCCTTTGACTGGATCCAAACTTCACAGAACATGTCCCCTTAATAAACAGATTTGTTCAGTGAAGTTTGGATCCAAAGGGCCACACTTGAGGACCTAGAGAGCGACACGTGGCTCCGAGGCCACAGGTTCCCCACCCCTGTATCCCATACTGCTTCTCAAAAGAAATTTAGGTAAGTTATGTTTGAGCAAGGATCATACTATAGTGGTAAGTATTAGTCAGATAGCCCTGAAAACACTCCTGTGGGCACAGGCATCTTTGCTTCTGACCTTCTTTGTCCTGTCCTTTGTTCTCGAAGTGGACTATAACATCAAGAAGGTGATGACATGATATGCAAGTGAATTGGATATAAGTGAGGGAGGGCTGTGCAAAGTCACCAGCCTCACTTTTCACCTCCAGAGCCATCTGGCTCCAGTGGCCAGATACAGATCAGGACAACTGGAGATGACCCCAGCCTTCTGACCTTATCATTCAACTGAAGCAATTGTCTTCAAAGTTATTAGTTACCATATTCAGTCCTCATCCTTCTATATCTTTCTGCAGTCTTTGACACTGTCATTCACTTTCTTCTTGAAAACTCTTTTCATTAGGTTTTCATAACACTGCTCTCTCTTGGTTCCTCTCCTACCTGTCTGACTACTCCTTCTTAGTCTCCCTCCCTGTCTGGATCTTCATCCAGATCATGTCTGATAATATGGACATCCCTCAGGACTCTGGGCCCTCTTCCTTTTTGCTTGGTGATCTTATCATTTCCCATGGTTTCATTTATCATCTTTATATAGATTATTCTCAGAGCTGTTTGCTAGCCCTAACATCTCACTTCACCTCTAGTCTTGACTCTCTGTTGGATATCTTGAACTGGAAGTTTCATAGACATGTTAAACTCAACATGTCTGAAATTAAACTCATCTTTCCCCCTGAGCCTTTTTCTTTTCCCAATTATGGTGGAAGACACCACTGTCTTCCTAGTCATCCTAGCTCCCAGCCTGTATGTCATCCTCAGCACCTCACTCTCTTACCCCTCATAAAATCAGTTGCCAAGTCCTGTTGTTTTTGGTGGCTCCCTGTTTCTTCCAGGATGAAATATAAAATTCTCTGGCCCAGCCCCTTCTTACTTTTGTAGTTTTCTTACATCTTACTCTCCCAAGTGTGCTCTTTGATTTACTGACACTGGCCTCTGGGCTCTTCTTTGCATAAGATGCTTGCATCTCAGCCCTGGACATTTTTCACTGGTTGTCCCTTATCCTTGGAATTCCCTCCCTCTTCATCTCTGCCTCCTGTTTTCCCTGGCTCCTTTCACATTTCAGCTAAAGTTTCAGCTTTTGCAAGAAGCCTTTCCTGGTCAGCCTTATCTTGGTATCTTCCCTCTCTTGTATATTTCTATTTTAACCTTTGTATATCTTGTTGGTACCTACTTGTTTGCATGTTGTCTCCCCTTAGATTGTGAATTGTTTGAGAGCAGAGATCATTTGTTGCCTTTCTTTGTATCCAGTGCTTAGCACAGTGCCTGTCACATAACTGCTTGTTGACTTACTTTCCGTACTGATTCTCAGACTTACTTACCAGCTCAGTTTAGATCCAACTGAACTGATTTATTTCAGTGTCTTTTGTTGTTCTCTTTATTAAGATAATTTATGATTATAATAATCAGCAGTTTGTCTTATAGCACCTCTTAATCACCAGCCCTTTTTAGTTGTCTTTTTATAATTGCAGGCCATGGAATCAGACTTATTTCTTGAATTCCTAAGAAATGGAACACGCTCATCCTCAAAGATGGCATGATCACTTTCTCCTAAGGTTCCAGTCATTCCCAGTTCTTACTTCTCAGAATTTAAGTTCAGTTAGCAACTCTGCTTGGTGCTTCCTCTGCCTTTTGAGAGAGGTGAAACGCTTGAGTAGGTAATCACTTTTTAAAAATTGGTGGCTTTTAACAAAAGTGGAATTGACTGCCTTGGATTACCGGTAGTAGGACCTCCCCTTACTAGATGATTTCAAGCAGAGGCTACATGAGTACTTGTCAGCAATATTCAAAAAATGCCTTGTGGTCAGGAAGGGCTTGAACTCAGTGACCTTTTGTGTCCCCTTTAACTCTTAGATAACTTCGTATCATCTTTTATATATCACTCTTCCACCCCTTTATCCAATCACCAAGTCTCTTCTGATTTTTCCTTTGCATTGTTTCTCTTATGTCTCTTTAATTCCATTGCCACTATCCTGGTGCTTTCTTTCTGAGATTATCTCCCATTTACATTACATCACTCTTGTATGTACATTTGGTTTCTACATACTTCCACACTGGTAGAATGTGAGTTCCTTGAGGGTAGTGATTATATTTTTGCTTTCTTTGTATCCTCTGTGCTTAACACAATGCCTGGTACATAGTAAGCTCTTAATACATGCTTGAATCCAGCGCGCCTTTTCAGCTTTATTTTCCACTGCTCCCTTCCCCTTCACTTATGCTAATTTTTTTTTTTAACCAGTCTTTTTCTTCTTCTGGAGTGATGGGTAGTATGGCCACTGTCAAGGCTCCTGTGTCTATCTGCCTGTTCATGGCAGCTGGTTAGCAGTTGTTGCTGGTGGTGATGAGGAAGGTGAGCCACCTTGCCACAGAGATTTTTCACTTCATTGTTGGCTGTGACTCAAATAGTTTTCATTATTCAACTAAGCAAGCATTTAAAAAAATTATTTCATATTTTATTTGCCCCAGTTACATGTAAAAACAATTTTTAACACTTAAAAAAATTTTTTTTGAGTTCCAAATTCTCTCCCTTCCTCCCCATTCCCTCATTGAAAAGGTAAGCAATTTGATATAGTCATTAAGTAAGCATTTTAAAGCACCTGCTGTGTGTACAGAACTCTGCTAGACATTGGGTGAGATGCAAAGTTTAGATGAGCCAACAGTTACCCTCATGGAGCTTGCCATTTATCTGGGGATATGGCAATACACAAATAATTTTAATAGAAAACAATGTTTGTATATTCCTGAGTATATTATGTAGTCCTTGGATCTGGGTAAGAGGCAGATCAGCCATGGTGGGGGAAATTAGGTCAGGTTTACTGAAGGGCAGTAACATTTGAGTTGGCCTTTAAAAGATGTGAGTGGGAACATACTTAGTAAAAGATGTAGGTTGTTGTGGAGGGGAGGGTATTCCAGGCTTAGGGAACAGCTGAGCAAAGGTGGAAAGATAGAGGGTACTTATGTTGTATTCTTTGAAATAACAGTTGTTTTGCTCCATTCTTTCTTCATAGTTGGATTAATGAACAATGTATCCTTTGTTATAGCTTAGAGAGAAACTTTGTGTCTATGCCCTTCCTAGAATCCCTATTTAAACCATAGAATTTATAGAATACTTATTCAAGGATAGATGTTAGAGACCATTTAGTGCAGGTTCTTGGAATTCTTTTTGTGTCCTGGACCCTTTTCAGGACAGGGAAGCCTATCGACGACTCACGATGATATTTTTAAAAGCATAAAGTAAATTATGTAGAGTTACAAAGGAAATCAATTATGTTGAAATAGACTTCAAAGTCACGATGAGGATAAATAATATTTTGACATATCTGTAATGTGATATGAAAATATTTTGTGATTTCTGTTGGTCACTAAATCACATGTACTGCTGATACTAATATCATTTCTTACCTACATTCATAATTGAAGAAGATGCTAAATTTCAGTTAGAGGTTAATGGAAAGAAACATAATTTTTTTCCTATCCAAGTTAATGGATCCTTTGGGGCGGCTTAGATGACACAGTGGATAGAGTGCTGGGCCTAGAGTTAGGCAGACCCGAATTCAAATCTAGCCTCAGACAGTTATTAGCTCTGTTGACCCTGAGCAAGTCACTTAACTTCCATCTGCCTCAATTTCCCCATCTGTAAAATGGAGATAAAATAGTACCTAGATCCTAAGGTTGTTATGAGAATCCAGTAAGATAAGGTACATAAAGCACTTTGCAAACCTTACATCACTTTTTAAATACTAGCTATTCTTATCCTCTGAAATCTATCCCTCGGTGTCCATGACTCTCCAATTAAGAACTTCTGAACTGGTCATTTCATAGATGAGAAAACTGATTACAGAGCAACATAGTGAAGAAATTTGAATAGAATTGGTTGTATAAAAGGGTTGCTCTTTTAGAAAGGGCCACTTTTTTTAAAAAAAAGCTTTTAAAGGAGCTGTTTTAAAATATGTTGCATGAGTGACTGTGGCATAGTGGATAAAGAGCTGGCCTCAAAGCCAGGAAGGCCTGTATTTATTTTTTATTTATTATTTTTTATTTTTTAGGCAATTGGGGTTAAGTGACTTGCCCAGGGTCACACAGCTACTAAGTGTCAAGTGTTTGATCTGAGGCCAGATTTGAACTCCGGCCCTCCTGACTTCAGACCTGGTACTCTACCCACTGTGTCACCTAGCTGCCCCTGAAGACCTGGATTTAAATCCTACCTCTGCCACATATTGAGTGTGTTACCCTGGACAAATCACTCAACCTCTTAGGACAGCTTTAGAATATGTGTTGCAGAGAAGGAAGTGACCTATGTGGGTAGAGGGAATTTCTACTTCATATGGGAATTGCCATTAAAGGTCCAGGCCTTGTCCCTGTTCTACTTGGCAATGGTGGCGATGGGGGAGGTGTTTGGGGATGGAAGGCAGTGCACACTTAGTTTCTTAGTAAATATGAGCAAATATCTTGGCTTTTGTTCTTATAGTACCTTCTCTAGCTGTGGCACCCCAAAGGGTAGCCTAGCATGTCAACATCTGTGTGATACATTGTAGTGTTACAAACCAGTATGAAGATGAGGCAATATGTTTCTTCCTGTTTTTTCTCCAGCGTCTCCCAAAATAACGGGTGAAGTACTTCTCTTTTTGCCCTGGCCCCTGTGCCTGCCCATCTGCCTAGTTCGAGATCAAATCTTGTATACCTAGCTAGAGTAATAGCCATGAGGAACCCTTGCTCCCCCATCTTTCTTGCCACTGCTCCTTTTTTTTTCTCCCTTCTGAGTCTGTTCACACTTCTACAGGAGGGAACCCAGAGTCTTACTGTACTTCAGCCCCTTTGCACACTACCCCCAAACCTCTCCAGGTTCCCTCTTCTTTCATCAGAAGGAGATGGCTATTCATAGTAATGTGATGAACAACTAATCACCAGCTACAGTTCTTCCTGAGCAGGGTAAAAGTGGTGGAACACCTGTCACCACACCTTAAGGTTCACAAAGCCTTGCCATATGCCTTGCTGTTCCACCCTCCAGCACCATGCCATTTGCCCTGCCACTATTTCTTTCCACCCCAACATGCATAGCCATCTCATCTACCAAGGAGTGTAATATCCACCTGCATTTTGCCATTCACCTTGCCACTGCACCCTTAGGGTCTCAAGGCTTTTCCATTTACTCTGTAGCTGAATTCTCCCCTAAGTGTTGTTTTATCAGTTAGACTGTGAGCTACCTGAGAGGAAGTCACTCAGTAAGTGTTTATTAAACATCTCCTGTGTGTTAGGCATTTTGCTAAATTGGAGAGAAAGGCTAACAGGTTTCTGTTCTCAAGGAGCTCAAAGGGAGAGACAACATGTAAACAATTATGTACAAATAAACTATATAAATAAATATATGATAAATTGGAGAGAAGCAACAGAAAAGCCACAATAATTAAGGAGAATTGGGAAAGCACAAAAATGTGAGAAAGATATAGTAACCGATGAAAAAACTCTAGTCTAACTTGTTTAAATAAGTTACTGTTTAAACAAGTTATTGATGCAAAAAAAGGTGGGGGTGGGTGGGAGAGAAATAGAGGGATGTAATAACATTGACAGCGGTTATCCTATTTCATGTACAAGTTTAACGTAAATCAGTTGCCATAACAAGGAAATCAGAAAGTTGAGTGGCAGCACACCCCAAGGGAAAGACCAGAGGCAGCATGTGCAAGGCAAGTCGAACCATCACCACCTTGACCACCATCTTCCTTCAGACTCTGATGGATGTGGCCTAGGACCCTGAACTCAAGAGCCTTGGGAATAGTATGCCCCTCAAACCACCAGAACCACTTCTAGCCCAGCCCCTACAGACAAAATTAAAGGGAGAAATCATTGTGGTGATGGGGTCATCACCACCAACAACAGCTGCTGACTAGCTGCCACCAACACGAAGATTGTCTAAGAAGCCTTGGAGGTGGCAGTACTCACAGGCCTTCCATCATTCCTGCTTCCAGCCCAACATTTGCAGCCATCATTTGGGAAGCTAGCATCTTTATCAACTCCCAACCAGTTGCCACACATAGGGCAGGCAAACCAACCTAGCTAAAAGAGAAAGGCGCCCTGAAAGTGAGAGAATGCACGCTGAGGTGCTAACAGGAGGCAACATTTGCCAGACAAGGTGAACAACCACCACCTCTACCACCTTGACAACCATTTGCCCATTGACCTTGATGATGACAGCCCAGGACCCTAAACCCAAGAACTATAGGAAGAGTGACATTAAATAATGATGTTATAGAGGAGAAATTTTGTTATATCCTAAAAACCTTGATGCTTTTCCATCTGACTTGCCAATGAAACTTTCCTATCAGAATGTGAGCTTCTGAGGGACGGAACCAACATGGCGGAGTAAAAGCAGTGACTTGAGCTCTCCCCCAAACTCCTCCAAATACCTGTAAAAAATGGCTCTAAACAAATTCTAGAGCAGCAGAACCCACAAAAAGAGTGAAAGAAATTTCCAGCCCAAGACAACCTGGATGGTTGATTGGAAAGGTCTATTGTGCTGGGGCTGGGAGAGGAACACAGTTCAGCGTGGGCATGCAGGCAAAAACCAGGCCTTGGCAAACCTGGAGCAGGCCTCAGAGTACTGAATCATGGGCACCTGTGGCGGTTTCCAGACTTTTCAACCCATGAATGCCAAAGACAACTTAGAAGGTCAGTAGGAAAGGTCTGTGACCAGAGTGAGAGAGAAGCTCAGTCCCAGCCCTAGTCTTGGTGTAGCTGCTTCCAGAGCTTTTGGCCCATAGACAGAGGGAGAATCGAGTGGCTGATCATAGGGGGATTGCAGAGATCTCTTTGCTGGTGCTGAGGTAGGAATCTCTTGCTTTACCCGTGCTTAGATTTGTGTCACAGTTTTGGGTGGCTGTCCTGAGGCAAGGAGGAGTGCTGGCGTGGTGGACCTTATAGTGGTGGTGCAGAGAGAATCCTCTTCACAGTTCCAAGGCAGAAAAGAGTACTTATGGTCACTCATAGACCAGAGCCCAGTCCAGGAAAAGGAGTAAACACCTCACCTTTGATCATACCACCTTGAAGAACTGAAAATTGACAGGTCCTTAGAAGCATCTCTGAAAAGAGCTGCACAAAACCCCTGAAGCTTGGGAAAGTACATTCTCCACATTGGAAGCAGACCCCTACCTTAACAAAGAGTTTAAAAGTAAAGTAATTGGCTGGGAACATGAGCAAACTGTGCCCCCCCCCAAAAAAATCAAACCACAGAATCTTTCTTTGGTGACAAAGAAGATCAAAACATACAGCCAGAAGAAGACAACAAAGTCAAAGCTCCTACATCCAAAGCCTCCAAGAAAAATATGAATCAGTTCCAGGCCATGGAAGAGCTCAGAAAGGATTTTGAGAAGCAAGTAAGAGAAGTAGTGGAAAAACTGGGAAGAGAAATGAGAGTGATGCAAGAAAACATGAAAAAACAAGTCAACAGCTTGCTAAAGGAGACCCAAAAAAATACTGAAGAAAATAAAAATAGACTAACCCAAATGGCAAAAGAGGTCTAAAAAGGCAACGAAGAGAAGAATGCCTTAAAAAGCAGAGTTGGCCAGATGGAAGGGGATCAAAAGCTCACTGAAGAAAATACTTCCTTAAAAATTAGAATGGAGCGATTGGAGCTAGTAACTTTATGAGAAATCAAAACATTGTAAAACAAAACCAAAGGAATGAAAAAATAGAAGACAATGTGAAATATCTCATTAGAAAAAACAACTGACCTGGAAAATAGATCCAGGAGAGATAATTTAAAAATTATTGGACTGTCTGAAAGCCACAATCAAAAAAAGATCCTAGACATCATCTTTTAAGAAATAATCAAGGAAAACTGCCCTGATATTCTAGAACTAGAGGATAAAATAGAAATGGAAAGAATCCACCAATCACCTCCTGAAAGAGATCCCAAAGGAAAACTCCTAGGAATATTGTAGCCAAATTCCAGAGTTCCCAGGTGAAAGAGAAAATATTGCAAGCAGCCAGAAAGAAACAATTCAAGTATGGTAGAAAGACAATTAGGCTAACACAAGATTTAGCAGCATCTACGTTAGGAGACCAGAGGGCTTGGAATATAATATTCTGGAGGTCAAAGGAGATGGGATTACAACCAAGAATTCTCTACCCAGCAAAGCTGAGTATAATCCTTCATGGGAAAAAATAGACATTCAGTGAAGTAGAGGACTTTCAAGCATTCTTGATGAAAAGAACAGAGCTGAATAGAAAATTTGATTTTCAAATACAAGACTCAAGAGAAGCATGAAGAAAAGGTAAACAGGAAAGAGAAATCATAAGGAACTTATTAAGGTTGAACTGTTTACATTCCTGCGTGGAAAGATGATATTTGTAACTCATGAGACCTTTGTCAGTATTAGGATAGTTGGAGGGGAAAAAAATGAGACATATATATACACACACACACACACACACACACACACACACACACACACACACACACACACACACATAATGTAGATATAGATGGGGGCACAGGGTAAATTGAAGATGAAGAGATGCTATCTGGAGAATAAAATAAGGAGTGAGAGAGGATTATACTGGGGGAAGGAGAAAGGGAGAGGTAGAATGGAGTAAATTATCTCACATAAAACAGACAAGAAAAAGCTTTTGCAGTGTAGGGGAAGTGGGGGAAGGTGAATGAGTGAATCTTATTCTCAGGATTTGGCTTAAGGAGGGAATAACATACACACTCAATTGGGTATAGAAATATGTCTTACCCTACAGGAAAATAGGGGAGAAGGGATAAGAGAGTGGGGGGGGATTATAGAGAGGAAGGCAGATTGGGGGAGGGGGTAATCAGAAGCAAACACTTCTGAGGAGGGACAGGGTCAAAAGAGAGAATAGAGTAAACAAAGGGGAATAGGATGAAGGGAAATATAGTTAGTTTTTCACAACATGGAAATGTTTTGCATGACTGCACATGTATAACCTGTATCAAGTTGTATGCCTTCTCAATGAGGGTGGGTGGGGACAGAGGAAGGGAGAAAATTTGGAACCCACACTTTTAAAAACAAATGTTAAAAATTGTTTTCACGTGCAGCTGGGAAATAAGATAAACGGGCAGTGGGGTGTAGAAATCTATCCTGACCTATAGGAAAATAGAAGAGGAAGGAAATAAAAGAAGGGGGGAGATAGAAAAGAGGGCAGATTAGGGAAAGGGGTATTTAGAATGCACGCTGTCTTGGGGTGAGAGGAGGGGCAAGATGGGGAGAAAATTTTGAACTCAAAATCTTGTAGAAGTGAATGCTGAAAACTAAAAATAAATAAATTAATTATAGAATGTGAGCTTCTAGAGAGCAGGAATTGTCCTACTTTTCTGTTTGTGTCCCCAGGACTCAGCACAGTGCTTTGCATTTAGTGAGTACTTCATTCATTCATTCAGAATAGTTGGGGGAAGAAAAAAACACTTGAGTTACTTGAATCATGTTAGATTGTAAGCTTCTTGAGGACAGGGGCTATTTTTGTCTTTCTTTCTTTGTATCTCCTGAAATAGCACAGTGCCTGACACATGCTAAATACTTAATTAATGCTTGTGTACTGACTGACTGATTACTTGCCTAATGGAGAGATGTGGCAGCCAAAGGCAACAAATAAATCTAAGTTCATGTGTAAAATCTTATGAATAAGAGTGGATGAAAATTTTGAGCAATATCACTTTTTAAAACAGCAAGAGGTAGGAAAAAATTTTAAGGAAACGTTGGTGAGAAATCCAAGTAATAAAAACTATCCTGCGATGATTTTTTTCTGGAACTTTAAAAATATAATTTAAAACTTTTGTGGCATTACAATATGTTAATTTTAGAAATGTAAAATTTTAGGAGCAGCTAGGTGGCTCAGTGAACAGAGCACCGGCCCTAAAGTCAGAAGGACCTAAGTTCAAATCAGGTCCCAGACTAAACACTTGACACTTACTAGCTTTGTGACCCTGGGCAAGTCACTTAACCCCAATTGCCTAAAAAACAAACAAAAAAAAAGAAATGTAAAATTTTATAAAAAGCTTTTAAAGCATTTGCAAAAACCTCACATCTTTTTACATTCTAATAATAAGAACATATAGTGCTTTAAGGGTTGTAAAATGCTTTATGTGTTTATAAAAATATTAATTTTTAAGTTAGAAAAGATAAAATGCTTTTTATATAGAAGAGACCATCTAATTTTTGAAAAGACAGTACTATAAAAAAATTGCCCCAGAAATTAACAAATTTTCACAGATTGCTAAACTCATCAAGTATTTTAGCAGGCCTGTGGCAGATTAATGAGAGGATAGGAATAAAAAGTTGGTGGATGGGCATTCGTGGATGGGCTCTGAGTGTATTTTAAAGTGAGTGCCCAGTTGATAAGATCATAGATGCTTTTGAGTTTGCAAAA
Organism: Phascolarctos cinereus; assembly: GCF_003287225.1. NCBI lineage: Eukaryota > Metazoa > Chordata > Mammalia > Diprotodontia > Phascolarctidae > Phascolarctos > Phascolarctos cinereus. The sequence continues at coordinate 210,597,795 of NW_027556098.1, read as the reverse complement.
GTTATTATACATTAAGCATTTTAGATAGAGCTTATAGTCATTAATTTTCACAAGAAAAGCTAATGATTTTGCTGAGGAGACATGGCTTTGATGGGACCAAACAGGTCACAGGCAAAACTTACCATGCTGGCTAGAAATTAACAATAATTATTTGATAGCAAAATGTGAAATTGTAGTTAGGAGTTTTTATGTTAAATTGTATTAATAAAATTTTTTGTTAGACAATTTGAAGGTGCCACATTGAATTCCTCCTTGGGATATGATTGTTTTTTTCTCTTCTCTCTTTACATAAAAGTATACAGTGTATAACTAGGTTGGATCATAAAATTATGTTTATTAAAATGTAAGCTCCATAAGACTAGAGATTTTTTCTTTTCTTTTTTCCCCTCTGTTCCTAGAACCTAGCACAATATCTGGCATAGTAGGTGCTCACTAAATGTTTATTCAATGATTGATTTGCCATATTACATTTTAAATTAAAATTTTAGACAATTGCAAATTGGCTTTTAAAAAAGTCATTATTTTTGCTGTGGAGCTGTGAGTTAATGAGTGAATCTTATTCTCAGGATTTGGCTTAAGGAGGGAATAACATACACACTCAATTGGGTACAGAAATATGTCTTACCCTACAAAACCCCTGAAGCTTGGGACAATACATTCTTCACACTGGAAGCCTTTAAAGAAAGTTTAACTTTCCCAGTTTATGAGAATCAAGCAAAATCTTAAAGGAAGAAACCATTAACATTTTGGTAAAACAAAAGAAGTTACTTTTTTTGGACTCTTGGCATTCATTGTTATGTTTACATGGAAACATTCCTTTTTGGGAAATCTCTATGGAAAACAAACCCCCTGAATTCTGCCATGTGAAACTCTCTCTTTTCATTCTGTTTATCAGTACTATTGAAATTGCATTTGTATAATCTTCATAAACTTGTTATTAAAATTAAAAAGCTTATCCAGATTGAGACAAGATGAAGCGGCATATACAAATTGCTTATCTTGAATTTTCTTTTAGAATTAACATTTTATTTGAGGAAGCCAGAGCTCTTTAAATGCTTTTAGAGCTATATTGTTATCGGGCTGATAAGACTCATATATCTTGAAAAGTTATCTGGTTTAATTTCAACTCTTATAAAAGACAGATGGGATAGCTATTGATTCTAAAAGATCTCTCAGGATAATTTCAGCCGTCAGGAAAATCCACGTGTATGTATGTATGCATGCATATGTGTATATATATGTATATATTCTTATAATTTAAAAGCCTGTTTGCTTATGTTTACTTCCTAGTATATAGGGAGAATAGCAGATTAATAATTAATTACCTTGGTACAGTTGAAAATAATCTTCACTTTACTTTTTCTCCAGAATAAATGTCAATTTCTTTGACTCATTTTCCGCTGTGTTCTCTTTCAAGTAGTACATCTTTTAAGTTGTAAAAACTTTCCTGATTTGAAAGGTTACTCACTTAGGATATTGGCATGCTATACAGTATGTTGACTTGACTTAGTTTAAATTGCTACTGAATGGTTAGAGAGAATTAGAACCAGATTCCAAGTGCTTGAGTATAAGTTTATATTTCTTTTTTTGCAGATCAAGAATAACAGTAATGACATGTAATTTTTACTGTTATTGTTCATTTATAAAAGAAATTATTAAACATTTATTAGAGCTGAACAAGTACAAATTGAAATGACATTGCTGAAGTCTTATTTCCTTTTAATTTATTAGAATTATGGAAATTCTCAGTCAAATTGTTTTTAAAAATTTTGATTTTGATTATCTGTGACAGTCTAATTAATTTTTTCCTCTTATTTGGTGAGATGGACTCTTTTAAAGTCTTCATTTAACCCCCCCAACATTATTATGTATTTAAAATTAATCTTAATGTCTTACTTTACATGATCATTCACTAACCTTACTAGATTTATTTCAGTTTGATATGGCATAAATCTAATTTTTTAAAAATCTTTTTTTGATGACAGAGTGAAAAATATTCAAATTTATTAATAATAATAATTACTTACATTTGTATGGGGCAGCTAGGTGTCATAGTGGATAGAGGGCTAAGCCTGGAGTCAAGAAGACTTGAGTTCAAATCTAGCCTTAGAGGCTTACTAGCTGTGTGACCCTGGACAGGCAACTTAATCCTGTTTGCCTGAATTTCTTCATCTGTAAAATGAGCTTGGGAAGGAAGTGACAAACCACTCCAATATTTTTGCCAAGAAAACTCCAAATGAGGTCATGAAGAGTTGAACACAACTGGAAAAACCATTAAACAGAAATTACATTTATATAGTGCTTTTTTCATAACAACCATGTGAACTATCTAACACTTTATTTTTTGGAAATATCAATGGTAGGTTAAAATATAACAATTTGTGACAAACATCCAGAGACTAACAAAGTCAATAGGAAGTATAAATAAATAGTCTGAGAAACACTCTAAAGATAAGCCAATTAACATGGCTATTGTGATAATAAGCAAAAGTTTATAATTTGAGGGGGAAAGAAAAGAATATTGTATTCCATAACACAATAACCTCTGTTAAACTTTGGTTACCATTGGATAAAGAAATGGAAGACTGTAATTGATATTATATTGTGGTGAGAGAATACTGCCACCTTGCGTCCATATGTTGCCATATGTTGTCACCATTTTCTTTTGTTGTACAGTACCCTGCATTTTCACAGTGTAGTAGAATAGCTGGTATCAGTTCAAAACTAGAACCTGAATGTTATTGGTCTATTTTCTGACCTACCATGTTTAAATAGCTTGTTTTCCTATTTGCCTTTTTCTTCTGAAAGTCAATTTTAGAAGGTCAAATGAGATGATAGGTATTAAAGAGCTCTGAACCATTTTAGTAAGATTTTTTTTAAGGAGATATTATGGTTTAATTGAGGGTTTTAGTTGGTCAGATTATAATTACATTCCCTTTAGGTTACCAGCCTGGTGTAATGGGAAAAACATTGCATTGAAACTGGGCAGAAAGCCTACCCTTACTACCATTAAGCAGTGTGGCATTGGACAAAACAGCCTCTGGGCCTCAGTTTCCTCGTTGGTAAAATGAAAGGTTTGGATTCTCCAAAGCAGTTAGGAAAATAGGATTTTTAAAAAAACGATTAAAATATACATCCTCTTTGACCTAGAGATTCCACTGTTAGACATACTCCATAGAGGTACAAATGTATCTATTGCAATGCTTTTTTTTGGTAGTTACAAAGAATTGGAAGCAATTGAGGAATGATTGGGGAATGGTAAACAAATTGTAGCACATGAATATAATAGGATATCACTGTGAGAACAGATTGGAGAATTCATGGAAGTATAGGATGACATTCAAATTAATGCAGAGTAAAATAAGCAGAACCAGGAAAATATGTAGTAGTTGTAATGCAAAAGTAAAGTATGAAAATGAAACTGAATAATCTATAATTAAAATGATCAGCCTTGGCTCCTGAGTAAAATAAGAAAATTCACCTCCCTTTTTTTCTTTGCTAAAGAGTACAGGGGGAGACTGTGGGTGTGGAATAACGCATATGCTGTCAAGCTTGGTTGAAGTAATGATTAATTTTGTTGAGCTGCTTTTTCTCTTCCCTACAAAGGATGGCTTGCTAGGTATGAGAGAAGGGATGGTAGTATTTGGAAATGGAGATGATGTAAAAGCAAATATACATAAAAATTTTTAAAAAGAAAGGATTGAATTAGAACCTATAGGAAATTTTCCTTATATAAAAACATATAGTAATACTACAATGCTCTTTGGCACACAAAGAATCTTTGTAATATGTACCAAAGGTTGTGTTCTTTTATATTTCATTTGACTATGAAACTTTTGTGTTATGTGTAAAACAAACAAACAAACAAAACCTACCATAAAGCTTAAGAATTTGACCTAGGTTTTTGGTTTAAATGTGCACTTCCTTTCCTTCACCCTGCTTTCCATGAGATGGCTGGTAGTCACTAATAAAACATACTGTTGGTTCGTTGTTTTTCTCTTTGTTTCATGGGTTTCCATGGCCAAAGAATTCTTTACCTAGTAACCACCCTGCTGCTGTTGAACCTTTGTATTTAATGAGAAGCAGGGATAACAATGTAATCTTGTTTTTATCTCCCCAATATCTTCATATTTTCTTTCTCTCTGCCTCAAGTCTCTCCTCTCAGTCTCTCCATCACAGGACTACCAAAGCTCAGATCTGACTAGGTCCTTCCTCAACTCAGGAAACTCCAGTGATTCTCTGATACTTCTAGATCAGATTGTTGTTCATTTGTTTCAGTTGTGTCCTACTTTTAGTTACCTCATTTGGGGTTTTGTTGGCAGAGATACTGGATTGGTTTACCATTTTCTTCTCCAGCTCATTTTACAGATGAGGAAACTGAGGCAAATAGGGTTAAGTGACTTTGCCAGGGTTACACAGCTAGTAAAAGACTTAGCACTCTATCCACTGCTCGACCTACCTGCCCCTCGAGATAAAATATAACTCCTAATTGGCAAGTAAAACCCTGTGCAACTTGGCTCCCTTACTGTTCTTGAGATGCATCATTTCATATCTTTGCACTGGCTTTATTCCATACCTAAAATATGTTCTCTTTTCACTCCTCTTAGGATCTCTCCTATGATCTCCAGTTTACTTTGAGGCTCCTTTCAAGCACCCTTCTGCTTGAAATCTTTCCTATTTCCTATTTCCCACCCCCAATGGCTGGTGCTTTTCCTCAAAATGATCTTTTAACTATTTTGTTTATGCGTATATATGTACCCCCTGGCTCTCTCATTTGGATTATAAGCTCCCAAAGGATTCAAGAACTTTTTGCTTTTACTCTTTGTTTCCTAATGAACTAGCATAGAGCCAGACACATGTTAGACACTTAATACTTTTTGAATAATTGAATAAAGAGAATTTGAAGAAGACCTTTAGTACACAGGGTAAAATCCCTGTGGTTGTTAAGGAGAGCATTAATAGTATTACCTCCAATTGAGTATATACTGAACTTTGGGATCTTGGGCATATCGGTTTGTCTTCCTAGGTTTCAAGTTCCTCATCAGTAAATGGAGGGGTTAGACAAGATCAAGCCCAGTAGAAAACAGACAGAATGCTAGATTTGGCCTTAGGGATATAGTTTGCCAACCTTGGACTAGATGATTTCTAAAAGTCTTCTTTCAGCTGTAAATCCTATAATCAGTTTAGAGTGCCACTCAGTATATATTGTCATGATTGAATTTTAACAAAAGGATAAACTGAGGCAGATCTCTGAGCAAGATAACATTTATTAGCAGAGCATGCTACCTGTCAAGAATTGGATCAGTGGATTGCTTCCATTAATACCAAAGATGTTGAGTATGAGGAGAATTCTGCTTTATATAGGGTTTGGAGAATATGGAACAAAGAACAGAACAGGGAAGGTCACATCATGGAATTAAGGGCAACATGATTGTTTACAGAGATGAGGTGCAGGAAACATGATTTGGTTGGTAGTTTGGTAATAGGGGCTAGCAGTGATTCCACTCTCCCCCCCACGTGAGACTAATAATTGCTCTTTGAGTCCAGACATGAAATAGTGGTCCAGACATTTGGACAGCAAACCAGACATCCTTGAAGGATAGCTTAGGGGCATAAAGATATTAGTCCCTAACTCCCTTTCTATTTGCACATACTCTCCAAGGTCAGTTAAATTCCTTGAGGCAAGAATGCTGGATTTTTAAACTTAACCCATTATAGGCCATCTAAACTCTGAACTAAGTTCAGAAATTAACATGACTTAAGCAGTTAAGGGACAAAACCAATTGTTTGTAAATAGGATTAATAAGAAAATAATAGTCAATCTTAATCTCAATTTGAAGTAAATTATTAAGGGTGAAATAATTTACAAATATTGCTAATAAAGCATTCTCTGATGTATATTTTATTTTATCTAAACTAATATTTTTCTTTTAAAATATTTTTTATTTCATTAAATATTTCCCAATTGCATGTAAAAAACATTTTTAACATTAATTTTTTAAAATTTTGACTTCCATATTCCTTTCTTCCCTACTGCCCCTCCTCCATCCTTTGAGAGGGCAGGCACTTTGATTATACATGTGAAGCCATACAAATTGATTATATTTGTGAAGTCATGCAAAACATATTTCCATATTAGCCATATTGCAAAAGAGAGCACACAGCCTCAAGAAAAATAAAGCAAAAAAAGTATGCTTCAATCTGTACTCAAGAGTTTATCAATTCTCTCTCTGGAGGTGGATAGCATTTTTCATTATGAGTCCTTTGGAATTGTCTTGGATCATTGTCTTGATCAGAGTAGTTAAATCTTTTACAGTTTATCATTGTTGCAATATTGCTGTTACTGAGTATAATGTTCTGGTTCTGCTCACTTCACTTTATACCCCATAAGTCTTTCCAGTAAACTAATATTTTCTTAGTAACTATAAAGAGTCTTCTTTTTACATGCTTATGAAAATTGTCAAGGCATTTGTTCACATTGGGGCTGTTTAACTGGGATCTCATTTGTGTATTTTCCTTTTTCATTTAGGCAAGGACTTATGAAGTGGAATGGATGGGGCTACAATGATTCCAAGTTCATCTTTAATAAGAAGGGCCAAGTTGAATTGACTGGGAAAAGGTAAAATTAATTTTTTTTTAAAAAATGGAGTATATATTTGTGTATTGAATGTAATGTAACCTGGATATTATGAGTGTTGGTCATCTAAATAGTATTTATATGTATTTTGGGAGGATATAATTATTTAATTTTAAAAGTATTTATTAAATACCTACAATGTATAATACACTATGTTAGACCTGAGGGATACAAAGACAAAAATAAAAAAGAAATGCTCCCTGCCCTCGAGGAGCTCATATTTTATTGGGAAATTATGAAAAAAGGTAAGTGTGAAGGTTTAGCCATATGCAATATATAACATTTGGTTTTTACAAGGTTTCTAAAGTGTAATGAGACCAGTTTTTCCTTGTTTTTTCACAGTAGGAATTAGTTTCCCTGAAAGATACCAGAGCTGATCTTGGGACCTGATTGACCTCTGCTTTTCTTAACACAATTTCCTAGTCATGTAAGGCGCATAAAAAACTCCATCTGTGTAGTGTTGGGGCCCCCTAACTTGAGTTGCCATACCTTGCCCCATTGACCGTCTGGGTTTCCTTATGGAGACAGGGAGGCTTCATCCAGAGCAGCAGAATTTGTTCTTGTATGTTTGCCGTGTGTAAAGGCAAAATAAAATTTTTTTGTTAACTGTTGTAAGATTTGTGGGTCCCTCATTTAGTCCTGAATGAAAAGAATGCTCGCCTCTAAGATAAGATATAAAGTTTTTTTGTGAAAAATTCCAAAGGATAATTGTCTTTTATTATGACAGTGGTCATTATTGTTAACTATAAGAAGATAAGAGGTACATAACATTATAATTGTGATGTGTTTTTCTCCATCTCCAGGCAAGAGTTCTTTCAGAAACTTTTAAATCCTAAATTTCCTTAGATCAAATAGAGAGAAAGTATTATGTAAGAAGTAATTTTACTGGATTTTTTCATGTGGCTTTTGAAAGGCCAAAGATTATACAATATGCACAAACTGAGGAACTTTTTGGAATAGGATAGACCATAATGGTACCAGGATATTGGCGCTAAAAATTGGAGTAGTGTTTAAACAAAAAACTGAGATTGCAAAATCAGGGAATTTGATGGCATGCTTGAGGAAGAATAGCAATGGCAGTAGTTGATCTACCTAAAAATAACAGATAAAATGCGAAATTACAGGGAAAAAAACCAACCCAGCTAAAATACATATATGCTAATACGAAAAATGCTAGAAGCCAAAAAAAAAATATGTCATGAATTAACTGGAGAGCTTAGTTGCAAATGAGGCATTTTAGAAACTTGATGGAATAGTACTTGATGGGATATTATATTCACAGGGTAGGGCTAGGCAGTAGAAATGGATGTATTTACTACTGTGTATGAGGGATAAACATATCCATTTTTGTTGTTGTTCAACTCTTTGTGACCCCATTTGGGGTTTTCTTGGCAAATATACTAGAGTGGTTTGCCATTTCCTTCTCCAGTTCATTTTAGAGAGGAGGAAACTAAGGCAAACAAGGTTAGGTGACTTGGTCTTACAGCTAAATGTCAGAGGCCAGATTTGAACATAGGAAGATGAGTCTTCCTGATTCCAGGCTCAGCACTCTATGTAGTATGGCTCCACTTAGCTGCCCCAACATCTGTCCATAGCATTATAGTAATGTTCCTAGGAACCAGGGAGAGATGTGGTTAAATTTGATACTTGTGTAGTTTAAATGGAGATTTAATCTCATCGACTCTATACTAGCATAGATCACAACTTATCTATGCTTCTTTGTCCTGTTTAATTTTTGTTTATGTGTTTGCATAAGTCTTCTATAGGATTGACTCAAGATTCTGAAGTTTTTCCGATATTTTGTGGATACCAGAATAGTTCTTGGACTGACTCTCTCTCTCTCTCTCTCTCTCTCTCTCTCTCTCTCTCTCTCTCTCTCTCTCTCTCTCTCTCTCTCTCTCTCTCTCTCTCTTATTTTTTTAAAGCATTCATTAAGCTTCTGCTATATGCCAGGCACAGTGCTAAGTACTGTAGAAATATCTCATTTAATCATCAGAATAAGGCTGGAAGGTAGGTGTGATTATCATCCCCATTTTACAGTTGAAGCAAGCAGGTGAAGTGATTTTCCTAAGATCACACAGGCCAAATTTGAACTTAGGGTCTTACTTTCTCTAGGCCCAGTGCTCAATTCACTGCACCACCAGCTGTTTCTGTTAACCTTGTTCTTGCTGTATGAGTGGCCTGCCCCCTGTTTTTATTCATTCAGTTTTTATTAATGATGTCTTTTGTGCCACATCTTGCTTTTGAATTTTTGTCGTAACCTGTTTATATCTTTCCACTGTGCCACTGGGTTACATGTAAATTTTGATTCTTCAGAGACTGTGACCTAAATGATTCATTACCATCTGTGTATGTGAATGTATGTGTGGTGTATGTATGTGTATATACATTCTTACATCTGGATAATATATACTGTTTAAAAAAATATAAAGTTTTGTGTTAGGAGACATTTTGGTGTCATTGAAAGCACTGCATAGCTACATATGTGTATTTATACACATACATACACTCATATACCATATACATGCATACATATATATTTTCTCCCTCCACATAATATAAGCATCTTCAGGGCAGGGGCTGTTTCATTTTTGTCTTTGTATTCCCAGCGCATAGTACAGTAGTTTCTGGCATATAGTAGACATTTAATAAATGCTTATTATTTGTTTGATTGGATGCCATAATCTGGCAAAATGCATTCTTTATCCATTTGGTTTTTCCTACATGTATTACTAAGTGAATCTGTTTTGAATGAACATTTATTTTGTTGAGTAGTCCCTGTAACTCTGAGGTTACTGACAACATTTTTTTCTTCAAATGAGTATCTCAAGAGATAACACTGAAGAAAACATGAGAAAGGAACATGCAGTATTGATTGGGGAAAATGGATAAATTGGGGTACGTGAATGTAGTATTATGTAAGAAATGATGATTATGAAATAACTAGAGAAGCTTGAATACTTTTTTTAAACTCCCAACTCTGTCATACATCCTGTATGACCTTAGACAAGTCAATGTAACCTCTCTGGTTACATCTACAAAATTAAAGGGTTGAATTACGTCCAATCAATCAATTTCTTTCCCTTTAAACCAGTGATCCTGTCAGTTGATAGGAAAAAATGTTGATAAAAAGTTGGTAAAGATAACACAAAGTAGAACCAGAAGAACAATTTGTGTGATGACCACAGTAACGTAAAGGAAAACAGCAATGAAAGTCTTCAGAATTTTGGTTGTAGCAATATTCAGTTATGATGAAAGAACTAAATGGACTGATGGTACAGCATGCTTTGGCAGAGAGATGGTAATACTATAGGAATAGAATTATGAATGTATTTTCAGATATGGCCAATCTTTTGATTTGTTTTTCTTGACTACTTTTTTTATGAGGGAGAGAATTTTTAGTATTGGTGGTGGGATAAGTGATGTTAAAAAGCATCTCTTAAACACTTATAAGTTTAAAAATGATTCAGTCAGACTTTTATAGACTTTCTATAATGGAATATATCTTCACTTGCACAATTTGACATATAGAAAAATGCCACATGCCCCTGCTTTAATTGTTGCTTACAAATAAAACACTTCACTCAATAGAGCAAAATGCAGCTTCAAAGGCTCTTGTCCATCATTAGGCATCTCTCATAAATATGTTAAGATCAAACAACATTTCTTGATAATTTTATTCAATATTTCTCTTGGGTATTAATATTAAGTAATATATAAAGCAAGGAGACATGCTTGCCAAAGATAATCACTTCTTTGACGGAGTACTTCAGTCACTCAGTCAACATTTATTAAGCTTCTGTTATATGCCATGCATTGTAGTAAGTATTGGAGACACAAATGAGAAAAAAAAAAGAGACAGTTCTTTCCCTTAAGGATCTTATTATCTAATGGGGAAGACAACACACAAAAGAAAGCTGGAAAGTGGAGGTGGAGAGAGAAGGTCCCTGGCAAAGGGCTTGGTGGAGTCTAGTCTAAGAAGTGCAGCTGGTGAGAAATGGAGCTTTGTCTGATCCATTAGACTTCTTAAAAATGGAGGCTTTGGGAAGAGTTCTTTTTGTCATCCTCCAATCAGAGGGGCAGAGGGTATGCAGAATCAATCAGAGGGGCTGAGGGTATCCAGGATCCTGAAGAAGTATGAACATCGAAAAGCCTTTGCAATCTCACGGGATGGTAGGTTTAGTGGGGAAGAGGTTTCCTAGGAGTCCAAGGTGGTAGAGTCCAAGTCCAAGGAGTGCAGCTGGTAGGAAATAGAGAATATGTCCTTTGTAAGGTCCAAAAGAGGAAATTTCATATATAATCAATAATGGAGTCTGTTGTAGTTCAAGGATATTTCATCTTTTCCTGACAAGAACTAACCTTTGACCTTCCTTAATTCTTGTTATTTCTAGTGAGGGTATATGATAAATATTGTATCACTAAGAGTATTAGTTACTGATTGGTTAGGTAATAGACCTTTGGTCACCTCACAGATAAGGATGAATGTCTTCAAGCCACAGAGTGAAATATGTGATGGCAGAAACTGGCTTAGGGACTGACTGTAGAAATCTTTGCGATCTTCTGTTAGGTCATGATCCACTGGTTAGGAAAACATCTGTTGTAGATTACCCATTAGGATAATCAAAACTCTACTGGCAGTTTTAAATAGTATAGTGAGAGCTTCTCTCTTCCCTCCTCACCAGGTTCTAACCTTGGAACACTTCTGTACTTTGAAAGGCAGCTAGGTGGTATAGTGACTTGGAGTCAGAATGACCCTAGTTCACATTTTAGCTCAGAAACTTGTTAGCTATGTGACCCTGGGTAAGTCACTTAACCTCTGTCTCAGTTTCCTTATTTGTAATAGTACCTATAATAGTAATAATAATAGTACCTAGCTCCTATGGTTCTTTTGAAAGGTTCTTGTGAAGATCAAATAAAATTATTTTTCTGTATGTACACACACAGTTCTTGCTTTATGTGAATTTGCATCATGCAAATTCAACTTTACATAAAGAATTTTGAAAGAAATCTACATTCCAAAAAAACCACCTATGTTAACTTTACTATATGGTACGATTCTCTCTCTCTCTTTCTTCCTCTCTCTCCCCCCTCCTTCCTGCCCCTTGGCTGAGTGATCTGTGACCCTCTGCCTCTTCCCTCCTCAAAAAAACCTAAAAAAACCCCAACCCTCTAAATGAAAGCAGAGGAATGGATGCAGCTCAGAGAGTACCATCACTGCTGGCACCAGATGGAGGCTTGGCTTGCAACCTTTGGCACTGAGAGAGACTTTTGTCCTGCTCAACCTGCGTGTCTGCCTACATGTTTCTGTCTTTTGTCTGTTTGTATTGTATTCTTCTTCCTGCTGTCACTTCTTTATCCCTTCCACCTATCCCTGTACTATGTGCGGGCCCTCTTCTTGCCTGCCTCCTTTCCCCATATTCAGGGGCAAATTTACATTATATAAAAATTGCTTTTCATAGAGGTCTGTGACATGGTTCACTTACACAAAGTGAGAACTGTGTGTGTGTGTGTGTGTGTGTGTGTGTGTGGGTGTGGGTGTACGCACACGAGTGAGTGCACAAAGTGCTTTGCAAGCCTTAAAATGCTTGCAATTATTATTACATATAGTATAACATATATAATGAAATATAGTAGTATAACAATATACAACATGACAGTGCAATGTAATACATCATTTAAAAAATTATTATCCAAGTGCAAGCTATTATTATTATTATTACTTTCTTTGGCTTTAACTTGCTTGGTTCCAGACCTCCACAACACTTTCAGGACATTTCCAGCCATGTCGTCTATAGAGCCATCACATCTACTCCTTCTCTACTAGAATATTGGACTCCATCCCTGGAACAACTCTGGGGTTTGATAAGCCAGATTTGGCCTTACCTTGCTTGGTTCCAAGCCTCCACAGCACTTGCTAGACATCACCAATCATGCCATTGCACATACCCTCCCTCCCGTCCCCCGTGTGCTGTATTCCTCCATTGAAATGGAAGCTTCTTGAGGGTACACATTGTCTAGCATATTTTGATTTGTATCCCCCAGTGTTTAACGGTGTCCTACACGTAGTAAACATTTAATAAATAGCAACCCTTATATTTCCTTTGAAGTGAAAATCTTTCTAAAATTTAGAATCTCCCTCTCCTTTTACTCCTCCCTTTCCCTTTCCCTCTCTTTCTTCTTCCTCTCCCTTTTTTTGCTTATTCTTCCCCAACCCTCTTTATTCTGTTGGGAATTTGATCCATTCCTGTAACTTCAGTTAACACCTCTTTGTAGGTAACTTCTAAATTCATTCATCTAGTTCCCATTCCCATTCCTGAGTTTTAGGCCTATATTTCCATCTGTTGCCTGGATATTTCAACACCTCAAACTCACTGTGTCTAAAACTAAGCTCATGTTGAGGACAGCAACATCAGCAGCAACAAAATCTTGCTCTTTTTCTTAGTTTCTGTATTTCTGTTGATGGTATTACCACTTTCCTAATTATTTAGGCTTCACATCTTGGAGTCTTCTTTTACTGTTTTCTCTCCCTCTTTCACATGGGGATAAAGCTAGGAGGGACCATAGGCCACTTAATCTAGCTTCCTTGTTTTACAGATGAGAGAAGTTGAGAGACTCTCCTAGGGTCACACAGCTTGTAAGTATCTGAGGTAGGACTTGGATTCAGATCTTCCTGGCTCCAGGCCTGGTGCTATAGTCATTTAGCTAGCACGCAGCCTTGTCAATTCTTTCTCTATAATATCTCCAGTTCATCTCTTCCCCGTTCACACTATACCATCCTAGATCAGTTCCTTAATATTGTCTGGTCAGTTAACTACCCAGTGTCACTTTTTGCCTTCAGTCTCTTTATTCTCCAATTCACCCTTTGCACTTCTGCCAAAATGAGCTTTCTAATAAATAGATACTTCACCAAAGCATCAGGAGTCTTAAATTTTTTATTGCTTCTACAACTAAACATAAATCAGCCTGGCATTTAATGCATTTCACAATTATTCACCCTGGTTTTCTGGTATTATTTCTTACTGCCTTCATGTACTCTCTGTGTTTCCAACCAAACTTGACTACAAACTGAAGCCCCATTCCATCTGGCATTCTCATTTTTTTTTATCTATTTAAGCATTCTTGGAATGTACTCCTTTCTGATTTCTGTTTATTGAAATCATTCTTTTCTTTCAAGGCCTAAATTAGTTGTTACCTCTTGCAGGAAGGTTTCCAGATTCCCTCTTCCCTTTTCCTCTCCAACTGAAAAAGTTATCTCTTCTTTCTCAATTTAGATGTTTATATACTGTTCTTGTTAGTCTTACAACAAGGAAGTACAGCATAGTGAGGTCAAGAAGACATGGGTCCATGTTCTACCTATTTTATATTCCGGTTGTGTCCTAGGCAAATCATGATTTCTCAGCACCCCAGGCAACTCTATAAACCTGTAAGGTTCAGAACTATTGCCAATCTTCCTTGGTAGAAAGAGTTCCTGAAAAATCACAGGTTCCAATAATGTTGACTTTCACATTCTATATATTTTCTTGGTCCTCTGCATTGGTATTTTGTTTTTAAATGAAGCTGTTTTATTGAAGTATGTTAAAATCTTTCTAAGAGATGTTAAGAATGTAATTTTGCCTCCCCTGTATTTCAGGTACCCTCTTAGTGGCACGGTTTTGCCAGCATTTAGAGAATGGTTACAGAATGTCCTTGGAGTACATGTAGACCACAGAACTACCTCTAAAGTAAGTAAATAACCAGTTGTGATTTTTTTTTAAACCAAGTGAATATTTTGATTCTTTTTGATCTAACTTCATTAACTGTCTTTTAAATAAACTTTGTGCTTATTTAGTGTATGTTACATACATATGTTTTATTTATTGATTTTTTTAAGTCTATGAAGAATATATTGGCTGTGCTAGGCTAATTGTAGAATCATAGAATGTTATAGCTGGAAGATAACTTAGAGATGATCTAATCCAGCTCCTTCATTTTGCAGATGAGGAAGCTGAGTCCCAGAGGGACTGAGTAACACACAGCTAGCTAGTAAGTGGTGGAGCTGGGGGGGAAAACATCAGATGTTTGGAATTCTAGTCCAGGGATCTTTCTACTATACGTTGTTGCTGTGGTCTATCTATTAATGATAGACCATGATCTAGGTTAAATTTGGAATGATTATTCAATATGGCATTCTCTTTAGTTTTAAGAGTTCAGTTTGTGGTCACCATCTCCATTCTGCTTTAGCTAACCACCAGTGCTTTAGGCACAGCTGCAATTTGATATTACTAGAATTCTGAACTCTGAAACTTACCAGTTTTTGCTCCTACCACCTTTCTACTCCCTTACTCTTTTTGAATATATTGTCTCTTCCCACCCGCAGGATGATGAATGGTGCCAAAAGAAGTCACAAAATCAGTCAAAATTTATTTTTTAAGCACCTACTATGTTCAGATTATGTGAGTTAATAAGGAAACAGTCCTTACCAAGGAGCTACATTTTGTTGAGGGAGACAACAAACAGATATGTACATATACAGAATAAGTATAAACTACCCTAAGGTAGTTTAGGGAATGAAAATACTAGCAGCTGTTGGAGGGGAATCAGGAAAGGCTGAATGTAGAAAGTGGTGCTTGAATTGAGTCTTGAGGAAGTAAGCCATTCTTTAAAATGGAGGTATAGAGGATGGCCAGTACAAAGGTTTAGGGACAGCAGATAAAATGGCCTGTGTGAGGAATAGAAAGGCTAATTTTGTTAGATTCTAGATTTTGGGACTGGGAGCAATGTGTAATGAGGCTGCAGAAGTAGTTTGGGACCAGGTTGGGCAAAACTTTACAGGCAGACAGAGCTTATATTTAATCTTAGAGGCAGTAGGGACACATTGGAGTTTCTTCAGTAGGGGAATGATGTTACTTTAATATCTGCATTTAGTATAGTTTGGAGTGAGGAAAGATTTGAGATAGGATAACCCATTAGGAGGTTTGCCTGTTCAGGCAAGAGATGATAAGGATCTGAACTTAGGTGAAAAGGTGATGGATTCAAAGGAAGTTGCAGAGGTAGAAATAAGATTTGGGTATGAGAGGTGATAGAGTGAGTACTTGTTTGAGCTTGTGACCTTTTGAGACTAGGATGGTGGTACCCTCTAGAGTAATGGGGAAGTTTGGAAGAGGGATGAGTTCTAGGGGAAAGATAATGATTTCTGTTTTAACCTTGTTGAGCCTGATATCTATGGGACATTCCTTTCAAAATTTCTAATCAGCAGTTCATGATGTGGGACTGGAGCTGAGGAAGTGGGAATCATTTGTTTAGAGATGACAGTTAAATCATTTGGAGGGGATGATGCCACTAGAAAAAAGAGAGTAGATAGAGAAGAGGGCCCAGGATAAAGTTTTGGGGTATACTTATTGTTAAACTGGCATAATATAGATGATATTCTAGTAAAGGAGTCTAAGGAGTGATTTGACAGGTAGGAGAACCAAGAGAGTAGTGTCATGAAAATCCAGAAGAGAGATAATATCCAGAAGGAAGGGAATGTCAGCAGTGTCAAATGCTATAGAATTAGAAAAGAACATGAGATATGGTGATTAAGGTATCATTGTCAACTTTGGAGGGAGCAAGCTTCCAAAGTGATTTTCCTAAAGCCCAGGTCTGACTATGTCACATCGCTTCCCCCTTTTCCCCCCACTCTGTCTTCTATTCTGTAAACTCTAGTGGGTCCCTATTACCTCTGGAATCAAATGTAAAATTTGCTGACTTTTAAAACCATTTACAAGCTGGCCTCTTCCTACCTTTACTGTCTTTTTATACTTTACT
This sequence comes from Phascolarctos cinereus, assembly GCF_003287225.1. Classification (NCBI taxonomy): domain Eukaryota; kingdom Metazoa; phylum Chordata; class Mammalia; order Diprotodontia; family Phascolarctidae; genus Phascolarctos; species Phascolarctos cinereus. Next base: position 210,581,372 of record NW_027556098.1, on the reverse strand, counting down.
CTTCAAGTTTTGCTCTGTGATCTAGCAACACTAGCTTTCTTGTTGTTTCTCAGAAACTACAATCACACTACATCTCCCGAAAGTATGCCTTTGTGCTGGCCCTCCCTCATGCCTGGAATGTTCTCTGTTTCTTGGGTTGTTGTTTTTTTGTTTTTGTTTTTTGTCTTCCTGCAATACTCCACTTACACCTCACCTTCTACAGGAGGCCTTTCTTGGCCCCTTATAATTACTCCCTCCCCTACAAGCTACTGACTTCCCTCTGAAATTACCTTTCATTTACACTATATCTTGTATGTAAATTTTTTTTGCATGTTTTTTTCCTTTCATGAGAATATGAGCTACTTGAGGTCAAGTTCTATGTTTTGTTTTGCTTTTTAAATTTCTTGGTATTTCTAGCCTTAGCTAGTCTCTAATACACAGTAAACACTTGGCTTGATCACTGACTTACTCATTGAATGATGAGGTCAGCCCAATTTTAAAGGGTTGAGAGGTGAATGAGAGAAGAGTGAATAAAAGTATCCAGCTTTTTCTAGGAGTTTGGCTGAGAAAGAGAGTAGAAATATAAGGCGATAACTTGAGGATGGTAGGGTCTCTTGAAAGTCTTTTAAGGTTGGAGAGACATGGGCATATTTGTAGGCTGAGGATGGAAATAGAGATAGTGTTTTACTCAAGATTAAAATAAAGAGATAATTCGGGGAACTATCTGCTAGAGAAGGGCCTTTGTAGAGAGACTGGACTTGTCAAAGATGAGGGGCACTTCATCATCTGAGACTGAAGTAGTGTTTGATATAGGAAATGTTGTCAAGAGGTTGTAAGATAAAGAGAGACTTCTTGGTAAGTGACTTCTGTTTTCTCAGTAAAATAAGCTGAGGGATTACGAGTGCAAACGATGTGGGGGAGAGTTTTAGGAGAGAAGGTCTGGAATAGGTGTTTTTGTAAATGGGCTAGAGAATCACTTAGGAACGTTGAAAAGCATTGTTTTCTTGCAGTGAAGAGCCACTTGAGTCAGATAATATAAATTTCTAATTGCCTCAGCTCAGTTGCTTTACTTCAACTCTGTTAGCAGAGTATGGAGTGGAGCAGATGGATGGTGGCAATGATCTAGGGGTGGGGGTTGGCAAAGCATGAACAGCAAGAGGACAAGGTGGCCCAGGATTCCAGAGTAGAGTTTGTCATGGAATTGAACTGATTAGCTATAGGGTCAAGATTGAGAAGGGAGAAAAGTGGAGTCATTCAGATAGTAAACATTTGTTAAATGCCTACTTTGGTGGCAGGCATTGTGCCAAGTGTTCAGGATACAGAAAAAGGCAAAAGACAGTTGGTTGTCAGGGAGGCACTAGAATTAAGGGGACGTGGCAACTGTTTCCTGTAGAAGGTGAGATTTTAACTGGGACTTGAAGGAAGCCAGAGAAACCACGAGTTAGATGAGGAGGGAGAGATTTCCATGGAGGACAGAAAGTGACAATGCCTGGAGTTGGGAGATATAGAGTGTCTTGTGTGAGAAACAATAGGGAGGCCAGTGTCAGTAGATTGAAGAGAATGTGATGTAAGGTCTAAGAAGATTAGAAAGGTGGGAAATGAATCAGGTTATGAAGGGCTTTGAAAGGCACTTAGAGGATTTTTTTATTTGGTCCTGGAGGTGATGGGAAGTTTATTGAATGGAAGGGTGATATGGTCAGATCTATGCTTTTGGAAAATCAATTTAACAGCAGAGTGGAGGGTGGATTGTAATGGGGAGAGACTTGAAGCAGGGAGGCCAGTGAGCAGACTATTACAATAATCCAAGTGTGAGGTGATAAGGCCCTGCTCCACAGTGTCTGCAGTGTCAGAACAGCTTGGAGAACAGCTAGGTGACTGAAATCATGCAGACCCTGAGTTTAAATCTGGCTTCATACATTTAATGTGTGACCTTGGGCAAGTCACTTAAATTGTTTGCCTCAGTTTTTTCTTTGCCTTAGTTTTTTCAGCCATAAAATGGGGAATCAAATAGCATCTCCAGGGTTGTTTTGAGGATCAAAAAATATAGTAAAGCTCTTAGCACAGTGCCTAGCTCATAGTAGACACTGTATAAATGCTAACTGTTATTGTTATTATTATTACTATCACTAGAGGAGAAATATGTTTTTGTGGTAAGTGAAATGCAGTAATGGGGAAACCGAGGCATATTTCTTTGAGCAAGGATTAGTTTATTGACAGTGATTTGTATAACTGTTAATAAAGTGGGTCAGACTGGCCCCCTCAGTCAAATTAGTGACTGAGGTTAAAAACCTTCTTTATTGAGACGCAGGAAAGGAGAGGTAGGGGTAGCTGGGGAGCCTTTTGGTGTAGGCCGCAGCTGGTGAAAGTGAGTGGCTTTCATGTGTAACTGATCACACCTTCTGTGACAATTAAGTAGTATTAAGGGCTTTATGGGATTCACCTGCCTCTTGTAATCTTGAGGAGACTAGAACCATCCATTTTGATCTCTTGGAGTGTGTGTAATTATTATTTAAATACAGCAGTTTGTTTTGTCATTTTCCAGATAGTGAAAACCTACTTTATTTCCATTTTTCCCCCTACTACAAAGAGTGCTGTGCTGCTAGGAATATTTTGGTGTATATATAGGACCTTTCCACCTTTGGCTGTCTTGGGGTGTATGTTTAACATTGGTCATCTCTGAGTCGAAGGGTATGGTCTTATATATTTGTGTAAATTCCTTGTATATCTTAGATATTTATACCCTTGTCAAGAGACATTGGCTGCAAAAGATTTTTCCCCCTTCAGAAGGCATTGGTTTCTCATCTTACTCTTTTTTTTCCCCAGTTATGTCCAACTCTTCTGGACCCCATTTGAGGTTTTCTTGGTAAAGATACTGGATTGTTTAGCCATTTTTTTCTCCAGCTCATTTTACTGAGGCCAGCAAGGTTAAGTGACTTACCCAGGTTCACACAGCTACTAAGTATCTGAGGCCAAATTTGAACTTGGGAAGATGAATCTTCCTGATTTCAGGCCAGGCATTTTATCCACTGTGCCACCTAGCTTCTTATCCTAATTGCCTTCATTTTGTTTGTACAAAAGCTTTTTTTGATATCATAAAAGCATCAAGAGATCTTGATAACTGTCTAGCATCCTTTATCCCTCTGCTTTAATTTTTTGTTATCTGATATTCCTTGGACAGGTAGAAAAAACTATTCAGCATGCTTCTTGTGAAAACCTATTCGTATAATAATGCAGACCATCATCATCTCATGTCTGCATTACTACAGTAGCTTCTTAGCTGGCTTTCCTATATTCAATCTTCTTCTCTCCATCTTAGGCTGAATACTACCTACAGACTTTGGCTTTCATCATGGCATTCTTCTATTTAAAAAAAGTTGTTTCCTGTCATCAAATCAAAATTCTTCCACCAGTTTTCAAGACCCTTCATAGTCTAGTACTATTCTACCTATCCAACTTTTATTTCCTACCACTCCCAACATTTCCTATATAGTATTCAGGATACTCTTTTAAAAATATTATATCTTTTGTTTTTATATAATTTTTATTTCCAGATCTATGCCTCCCCTCAAGAGCTATCCACAGTAAAACAACAAATTAAAACATAGTTAAATAAAAGTAGGAAACACATTATAAATGCTGTAAAGAACAAATAGAATATTCTATGTTCCACATCCGTAGCTCTCACCTCTTCAAAAAAGGGGGAAGCATGCATTTTCTCATAGGATTGTCTTTTTACTATTGAATGAAAACACCATTTTCATTGCTGAATGAGTATGCCTATTTGCTTCCTTCTCTTCTTGGCTTGGCCAAAGTACCACTCCCTTGTTCTCTGATTCTTCTAGTCTTTATGGATCTTCCTATCAAAAAAAAATTTACACTATTTACTATATATATTACATATCATGTTTATAATTTTAATGTAGATATATTTTGCTTCCTCAACTAAAGTCTTCTGCTCTCAAGGAACTTTTACTGTTTTTATGTTTTTTCCCCTATGTAGATTAATAGAGATCAGCCATGCAGGAGGTACTTAGCGGTATAGAATAGTACGCTAATAGGCATATGTCTAAACTCAGAGTGCCAAGGAGGGATTTTTTTTTCCATTGTTTGTATTTGTATGCTCAGAACCCACCACAGTGTCTGGCAGATAATGGGCACTTAATAGGTGTTTATTTATTAATTGATAATTTATATTTAATGCTCTTTGTTGAGATTGTATTAGTGTTTTCTGTATTGGTGGAATTATATGTAAAGTACATCCCTAATTTTTAAACAGTGAATATTCTTTTTGGGGTGATTTTGAAATGTGTTTCATCATGCAGGGTTTAAGAGAAGCACTTTTGCATGTGTTTCCATGACCAGTATAGAAAACACTAGTTGTTTGCGGTAATTATAAATATTTTAGCAAGGTAACATTGCTTAGAAAAAAATAAAATGGTAGACGAATAGGAGGTATTCAGAAAGATATAGTGTTCAAGAAGCAGGAAGTAATCTTTTTTTTCATTCTTTGCATTTAGTCAGGTTCTTTTACCAGCTTTTTTAAGATGAAGGAAAAATTAAGGAAGGTTTAAAGGAAAAAGAAAATTAAAGGAATCTCTTATTTTACCTTGTAAAACCTTTTTTCCCCCAATATGAGTTGAAGACTGAATATCAATTGTTTATCTGTCCTATGTAATTTTTAAAGTTAACATTATAGAAATGAGTGGATGAGTGGATATGCCAGGGAGTAGGAAGTAAAAATCAAAGTATAGGCGAGTTTTAATTTTAATTTTCTTCTTTCCTTAACTCTCTTTGCAATTCTGGCTTGAGTGGCCTCATCACTCAACTGAAACTGCTCTCTGTAGTTATAATGACCTCTTAATTGTCAAATCTCATGGCATTTTCTTAATCCTCATACTTGATCTCTCTGCAGCCTTGGACACTGTGGATCATCTTGATATCTCTTTGCTATTTTTTCTCTTCTCTCTATCTCTCTTTGATATTCTCTTCTCTGATGATTTTCATGATATCTGACAGGTTCTCCTCTTATCTTCTGACTACTCCTTTTAGGTCTTTGTTGGATTTTCATCCAGGTCTTTCTTAATTAATTAGAGTCACTGAAGGCACTGTCCTGGCCCTCCTCTCCCCCTTTATTTTCACTGGTAATCTCATCAGCTATCATAGTGTAGCATAGACATGATAATGTCTGCTTGTCAGACCTGCCATTCAGCCTTCCAGTCTCATATCTCCATTTGGCTATTAGACATCTGTCTTGTAGAAATCTTAACTCAACAGGTCCAAAACTGAACTCCTTTATCTTTCTACCTAAATTCTCCCTTCTTCCTAACTTCCACGTTATTGTTGAAGACACTGCCATCCTTCTAGTTCCTGATGCTCACAATCTGAGTGTGGTCTTTGACTCTTTACTGTTTTCTTCCTTTCTTCTCCTCCCTCCCCCACAAATATTCATTGTGTTGTGAGAGCCTTTCAATTTTATTTTTATAATATGTCATCTTCTCTTTGAGACTGCTATCACTCTGATGCAGGTCCTCATCACCTCACACCTGGACTATTGCAGTAACCCGCTGGTCACTCTCCCAAGGCTCTTTCCATTACAGCCCATCTTCTGCTCAATTGTTAAATTGGTTTTCTAATAGAACAGATCTGACCATACATCCTCTCCATTCAATATTCTTTTCTACTGGATCAAATATAAAATCTTCTATTTGGCTTTTAAGTTTCTTCCTTTCTGCCTTTCCAGTCTTACACTTTACATCCCCCTTATAACACTACACACACTCTACCATTCAGTGACCCTTGGCTTCCTTGTTCCTCACACATGACATTTCACCTTCCAACTCTGGGCATTTTCACTGCCTGTCCCTTATGCCTGGAATCCTCTTCCTCCTCATCCTTCTATATTCCTTGTCTTCTTTGATATCTCAGCTATATCCCCACCTTCTGCAAGAAGCCTTTCCTAGCCCTCCTTAATTTTAGTGCCTTCTCAGTTTGTACTTACTTGTTTGCATGTTGTCTCCCCTGTAGACTGTGAACTCCTTGAGGACAGACACTGTCTTTTGCCTTTCTTTGTACCCTAGTGCCTACCACACTGCCTGGCATATAGTAGGTGCTTAATAAATGCTTGTTGACTGGACTTAATAGCTTAGATGAGAATGCAGAAAATCCAGAAATCCACTTCACCTCTCACCAAACATTACTTCATTTCCTAATAACAGAACTAACTGAATAGAATTGATATTAACCAACCTTCCCTGATAAGAAAGAATGAAGAGTGGAGGCAGTGCAGGGAAGTGATTTATACATTGACTGTAGTCTCATGAATAATTGGGAGCTATAAAGCAGCTATACTTCAGCTTTTAAAGGCTTTTGATATACTTACCTGAGATTTATCTGTTAGATTTTTCTGGACTTTGTAAGATCAAAGCAGCTAGGTGGCACAGTACATAGAGCACTGGACTTGGTGTCGGAAAACCTGAGTACAAAATCTGTCATCAGACACTAGCTGTAAAATCATGGGCAAGTCACTGAACCTCCATCTGCTTCAATTTCATTATCTATAAATGGGGGATAATAATAGCTCTTATCTCCAATGGTTATTGTGAAGATTAAAATAAAATATTTGTAAAGTGCATTCTAAACCTTAAAGTTCTACATGTTGTTGTTCAGTTGTTTTTCAGTTTTGTCTGACTCTTTGTCACTCCCTTTGGGGTTTTCTTGGCAAAGATACTGGAATGGTTTGTCATTTCCTTCTGAAGTTCATTTTACAGATGAGAAAACCAAGGTAAACAGGGTTAAGTGACTTGTCTAGAGTCACACACCTTAGTAAGATCTGAAGCGAGATTTGAACGAAGGAAGATGAATCTTCCAGACTTGAGCCTTGTGCTCTATCCCATTGCACCACCTAGCTGTCCCAAAGTACTATGTAAATGCTAGCTATTGTTATTCTTAAAGTATTATACTTCACCTTTTAAAAAAAGAGTACTGTATGTAGAAGTAACTTATTTTGTTTTCTAGGCATCTTTAAATGCTAGTGATGTACCTCCTTCTGTTGTAAAAGAAGATTTTCTTGATGACCTTAAAGAAACTAGCATTTCATATTCACAAGAAGCAGATGATAGGGTATTCAGAGCTCATGGTAAGATAGATCCCTGAGCATGAAATCTTATTTTCAAATTCTTGCCTAAAAGTTCTTTTAACTTAAGGGGTTTTTTTAAAATTTGTTTTATTTTAAACCAGGTCATTGTCTACATGAGATATTTTTGCTCAGGGAAGGAATGTTTCAACGAGTTCCTGATATAGTATTATGGCCAAGTAAGTTGTGTGTATGTGTGTGTATAGCCCCTGAGTACACATGTACATGTAGCACTATGGGATGGTTATAATTTTGAAGTTTGATTTGACACTATTAGAACTTAAGTAAATTTGCAATTGAGAAACATGCCATTCTTTCATATTATAGGTCATATAAAATTAGGATAATACAGTCTATCTCCTGGAGAATCTATAGTGATGTAATCATCTGTAAACACAGAGTACAATGGAAAGAGCACTGGACTTGGAGTCAGAGGACCTGGGTTTCAGTTCTTGGTTCCCAACCTCCTTGACTATATTATTTTCTCATAAAGTAGGGTTGACAATAGTACTTATTTTGTAGGGTAATTTTGGTAAAGCTGTGTTGTAAAACCATTGTATGCTATAGAAATGAATTTTTTCCTTACAATTTTTTTTTTTTGCAAAGGAGGTAGCTTGCAAGAGATTAGAAAGCTGCCCATTATGCCAAAGGGAACAGAAAGTTTTAAGAGTTCCTTAGTTATTTTACAGCATTATTTCATGTAGTAGCTTATAGTCATATATCAGAATTTTACAAACAATATTATTAAAACTTAAGATAATTTGACTGTAAGATATCCCCCAAATTATGAAAAATGCTGAAATACAGTTATGCTGGTTTTTTTTTTTGGTTTGGGTTTTTTTTTTTAGGCAGTTGGGGTTAAGTGACTTGCCCAGGGTCACACAACTAGTAAGTGTCAAGTGTTTGGTCTGAGGCTGGATTTGAACTCAGGTCCTCCTGACTTCAGGGCTGGTGCTCTATCCATTGAGCCACCTAGCTGTCCCAAGATGTGCTATTTTACAGGAACTTCAGATATAATATTAATCAACAAGTATGTGTTACAAGTGCTTACTAAATGTTTAGCAATATTTTGGATACTTTGGGAGAATGAAAAAATCAGTCACAAAATGTAGAAACTATCGTCTCTTGTGTCCTAACTCTTCTTTCCATTATCATTTCCATAATCCTAGGTCAGGACTTAATCAGTTGGACAATAGCAGCATCCTAAGTACTCTCCTTTTCTCTAATGTTTTGTTTTCCATACGTCCTGCATATATAACATTCCTGTTATCTCTTTCATTAAGAACCTTCTTTGGTTTGTTGACTATGAGGTCAAGTTAAAGTATTCTGTCTGTAATTAAAGACAGAACCTTTCCTGTATCCACTTTTGCCATTCTTAACTGTTTGAAGTATATTAGAGTTTTTTTTAATTCCAAAAGTTTTAAATATTGTGGAATTTTACTAGAGTGTAAGACATTGTATATGCTGTAGTGCTTTTTGATAATAGGTACCAAATAAATATTTAATGGGAATAAATAATTTCTGGACAACTCAGATTTTATTAAAATTAGGTGACTCATTAGTTTTCTCTTTATTCTTTAATAGAGTGTCATGATGATGTAGTTAAGATTGTGGATTTGGCCTGCAAATATAATCTTTGTATCATCCCATTTGGTGGTAGGTATTATGCTTTTTGAGCTTTAACGTAAAATTGATTTTTTTCCTTTCTTTATTTTAAATTTAAGATGTTAATCACCATCAATTTGTTCCTCCAAACTGAAAAGTCATGTGGTTGTTTGTGTCACTGTAATAATCTATAAAAGTTGTTCAAAAAGTTAAATTTAGAAGGTTAACTATTAAACTATGCAGTATGTATTGATATAGTTGACATTTTATATTTTTTTAATACTTTAATAACTTTTTATACTTTTAGTTAAAAATAATGCAGTGTAGTAATAATAGCTATTACAATACCTAAATAAAGCTGTGTTACAAATGTAAAAATTTCTGCTTCAGAAAGTTGTCATTAATTTGTTGGCATTCATGGAAAGAATATTTTCAGGTGACAGTATGAAAAATTGGTATATAAAGTTTCAGGAAAAAGCAGGGCACCGTTGATGTAGTGTAGATTGAAAGACTAACAGATGCAATAACTGATATATTGAAGGAATACATAGACTCTATTCTTCAAGGCAGAAGAGTGAATTTTCTTGTAAATTTCAAGAAAAATTCACTGTTGATTGGAACCATGTCTGCCATTCTTTATTGTGTTCCTCATATATTCTTGTGTAAGCATAAACATTCATTCTTTGGTAGTGTTTGCCAAAGATTTGCCTTTTGTGAAGGCTAGTAACAGTTGGTGAGGTATGCATGTACCATGGGTCAAAAAAAGGTTAAGTATACATCTCTTCCTTTCACTTCAGCATTTGGTCACTCCCACCATCCCTGTTCCCACCTTTGTTCCCCACATGTACTGCTGAATTAAGGTGGAAAAAATGCAGCTGTCTGGACTGAGTCTGCTACAGATTTATGTTATATAACCTCAGCTAGGCCCTCAGTACTTCTAGGCCACTATACTACTCACTCATCACAGCAGCTCTTAAAAACTTTTTCATTCCTCCTCAAACTTCCTGTGGTTCTCCCTTCCCCTTTCCTTGAGTTGAGAACTTTGCATCCTGGAAAAACTGAGGCCATTCACCCAGAGGTCCCTCTTCCACTCATCATATGCTTTCTGCCCTTAACCTCCTTCACCCGTTTCCCATGATGAGGTGGTGCTTCTCTTTGCCAAGACCAACTGCTCTACATGCACAAGGGATCCCATTCCATCTCGTCTCTTCCAACAGATTGCCCCCTTTCTTATCCTCATTCTCATGTATCTTCAATTCTCCCTGTCTGTTGGTTGCTTCCCTACTGCTTTCTAACATTCTCATGTCTCTCCCATCCTCAAGGAACCCTTATTGGATCCTTCCATTCCCACCAGCTGTCATCCCATATCTCCCTGCCTTTTGTGACCGAAAGCTGTCTACAGTAGGTTGCTGTGGTTACTCTCCTTTTACTCTCTTCTTAACTCTATAGTTTGACTTCCAACTTTATCATTCAACTGAAACTGCCCTCTCCAAAGCTACTAGTGATCTCTTAATCATCAAATCCAGTTGTTTTTTCTCAGTCCTTATTCTTCCTGACCTGTCTGCAGCCTTTGACACTGGTGATCATCCTTTTCTTGATTCCTTCTATACCCTCTTCTCTCTAGGTTTTTGGTACTCTGTTCTCTCCTTGTACCCCTTCTGTCTATCTGATTTTCTCAGTGTCCTTTGCTGGATCTTCATCTAGGTCATGCCTAATAACCTGAATGCTCCAGAGTTCTATCCTAGGTCCTCTTCTACCCAAATATTATTTTGCTTGGTGATCTCATTATCAGATCTACTTGTCCAGCTCTCACCTCTCTCCTGAATTCTTTTTGCGTATCACCAGCTGCCCATTAGATATCTTGAATAGTATTTTCTGTAGACATCTTCAAATCAACATGTCTAAAATTGAACTTCTTATCTTTCCCTCCAAACCTCCCTTTCAAAACTTCCCCTGTTACTGTTGAGGGCTCCACTATCCTCTCAGTCCCCCAAACTCAAAACTTAGGTATCATCCTCACTTCCTCAATATCTCTCACCCCCACATGTCCATACCAAGATATATAGATCTCACCTTTCATAACATTTCTCCTTCACTTATTTGATACTGTTACCATTCAGGTGCAGGTTGTCATCTCCTCATATCTGGGTCTGCCTGCCACAAATCTCTGCCCACTCCAATCTATGCTTCACTCAGCTGCCAAAGTGATTTTTCTAAAGGATCAACTTTTAAATTCTCTGTCATTTAAATTCCTTTATAACCTTTCTCCTCACCTTTCCAGTATTCTTGTACCTTACTGTTCTTCAACTCCCCTCCCTGATCCACAAATATTCTTTGATCCAGTGACACCAACTTCTTTGCCATTATTTGGACAAGACGTATCTGACTGGGCATTTTTGCCGGCTGTCTCGCATGCCTAGAATGCTCTCCCTTCTCATCTCCTGGTTTCCTTCCAGTTCTGGTTAGAATTTCACCTTCTATTAGAAGCCTTTCCCATTTCCTCTTAATTCTGTCACCTTCCCTTTGTGGATTATTTCCTATTTATCCTTTAAAAAGCTTATTTGTACATAGTTGTTCTCTTGTCTCCCCTGTGAGATTGTGAGCTCCTCAAGGGCAGGTACTGTCGTTTACCTTTCTTTGTATCTGCAGTGCTTAGCACTGTGCCTGGCACTTAATAAATATTTATGGACAGGTGAATGTGGTATTTTTTTCTAAGGTGTTTTGCATGTTTAGGTAATTCAAAACACAGTTTGCCGCTTCTTATTGTGAACCTTTTCAGGGACTCCAAATGGTTACGAGAAAAAGAAGGCCTAAATTAGTTATAGAAGGTTTGCTTTTCTTGCATGGTATTGCATACATTTGTTACAAATTAAATTGTTCATATTTTTTAATAGTTCAAAGATGGTAGGAAGTCAAAGATTGTAGGTTATTTTCCTCTCTGGTTTTGACTCTCAGTGACTCTCATTTGGTTCTAGCTTTAAAGAAGTAGCCTGTTAGTTATACTAATTCCATCTGTGCAGCCGATGGTTTATTTGATTAGCATTGAAAAGTTTTATTATATTGTGACCTGCTTATTCTTTTAGACAATTACATAGAAAAGTAACAGTTATTTAAATGTTTACCTGGTGATAATAAACCACCTATGTACATTTAAAACACTACATATGTGTATATGTGCATTTCATCAAGCCCTTTTGTTAGAGGAATGTAAAAACAATTCTTACCTGTATTAGATCAACAGATCCTATGGAATAGAGAAGGAAAAAAATGTGGCCTACAGTTCTAAATACTTGTCTCCCCATAATGATCAATGGGTCACAAGTCTTTTAACCATATTAAAGGTTCTTTAAACCATTGGGGACCCCATTTTGGATGTGTGCCATTACTTGTGGAGGAGATAGATGAAAGCATATTCCTTTTTTATTCAACTTCTTGGTGTTTTTTATGTACAATACCTAGTTATTTACAATTATAAACAAGTGACCAAATATAATAAGTAGTGCCTCTTTCCTAGCAGTCACATCTGTGCAATGTATCTCAAGTAATTGCTTTGTTATATGTAGATAACAGAGTTATAGTCAAATATTTAAATATCTTAATTTGTATTTCCTGTTTTGACAGGAGGAACAAGTGTTTCATCTGGATTGGCATGTCCTGTAGATGAGAAAAGAACAATTGTTTCATTGGACACTTCACAAATGGTATGAGAGTTCCATAAAAGTGTTATAGGATATAACATTTATAGGCAGCTTACCATTGTTTGAAATGCCCCTTTCTTCTGTTTATTGCATCTTCTTTCAAAACAGTAATAAAAAAAACCATATGTATTACATCACATATTTTGTTTATAATTTATGTTCTTTTTTCCTATAAGAAATGTTTATTTACTGGAATTCTCCTTCCTCTTTCTTTTCCCCTTCTTGTCTTTTCCTGTCTTCTATTCTTTCCTCTTATTTTTCCCCATATTGTTTTTATTGACCTTTGCCTTTTTCCCTCTTATCTTAGACAAGTAAATATATTTTTTAAAGACCTATTCCTACCTTTTTATATGACCATCATCTATCATTTTAAACCAAATTTTGACACAATTATGTCACAGGATTAAAAAGATTAGTAAACAGTGGGATGTGTAAGTAGAGATTTGTATTTATAAGTTATGGTATTTACAGTGTTTTATTTAAAATCACAAATCTACATAGTATACTTAAATATTATAAAAATAAGTGCCAGAGTATTCAGAAAGATTATAGTATTCAGAATTCCTGAAGAAATCACCTTAATTAAATCTCTTAATTAAAACACCTCATCATCATCTTACACTTTTGGCTGAGGTGTTATAGTTGGGCACTCATAAACACACAGAATAGTTATAGTAATATAGCACATGTTTTTTCCTTAAACTTATATTTTGCACATATAATCTTACTATGTAAGCTGATAAAAGGGGACACTATCAAGTTAAAATTCACCCTCAACATGTCCAAAAAGGGGCGGGTTATTCCTTTGGAATCTATGACTGCTTTTCCTTTCCTTTTTCTGTAGAGGGCACCACCATCCTTCCAGACACCCAGGTTTACAACTTTAGAGCTCTCCTTGACTCCTCACACTCTCACACCTTTATATACAATTAGTTGCCAAGTATTTGTTGATTCTGTTTCTGCAACATCTCTCATTTCCATTCCCTGAGAAGTAGCCTGGCATACTAGAGATAGTATTTGATGTGGAGTCAAGAAGTCCTTAGTTCAAATCCTACCTCAGATAATACCTTTGTTGCCCTGGGAAAGTCACTTAACCTTGTTGGGCCTTGCTTGCCTCATCTTTTTTTTTGGTGAGGCAATTGTGGGTTAAGTGACTTGCCCAGAGTCACACAGCTAGTGAGTGTTATGTGTCTGAGGCCACATTTGAACTTAGGTCCTTCTGATTCCAGGGCCAGTGCTCTATCCACTGCACTATCCAGTTGTCCCCTTTCCTCACCTTTTTAAAATGAGAGAGTTGGTCTTAATGGTCTCTGGAGTCCCATCCAGCTCTCAAATCCATGATCCCGTTTCTCCATCCATACAACTATTGAAATAGTCAAGACCCTTTTCACCTCTGGCTGGGGCTATTGACATACCTCCCTAATTTCACTCCCTGCCTCAAGTCTACCCTCTCCAGTCCACCCTCTAAATAGCTGCCAGAGTTATATTCATGAAATATACATGTCATTGCCTTGCCCAATAAATAAACTGTAATGGCCCTCTGATAACTCTAGGATCAAATACAAAGTCCTCTGTTTGACTTTATAGTCCTTTATAACTTGCCTTTCTAAGCATGTTTAAGCATTCCTTCCCTTCCTGCCTAGTGTAATCTGGCCAAATGCATCTTTTTCCTGTTCTTCACACACAAAATGTTATCCCCCTCTTCTGTGCTTTTGTACATGCTGTTGCCTGTTCTGGGAATGAGCTCAGTCCTTGGTTTCCTTCTAAGCTCATACCAAACTTCATTTTCTCCATGAAACCTTTATTGATTACTACTCTTATTAATACCCAGTCTGCCTCTCTCATTCTCTTGTGTTTTAAACATACACACACACACACACACACACACACACACACACACACACACAGTTTCTCTCTTGTGTGTCTCTCTCGTCTGTCTTTCTCATTGTTTCTCCAAATAGAATGTGCCTATACATTCTAAGCTTCAGGGTAGCAGCCATTTCTTTTCTGTCTTTGTATACCTAGCATCTAGCACAGTACCTGGAACATAGTAGCTTCTTAATAAATGCTTGCCAATTGAGTAGTTGAATGTATATGAATTTTTGTGTTGGAATTTCTATAGGATGAACCATTTCTTTAGTTTGTATGTATTCATTTCGTGTAAATGATATAAATTCAAATTTAGGACCCTAAATAAACTTTTTTTTTTCCAAATATCCCATGTTTAACCTTTAGCCTTATTGCACCCTTTGTCCATTCTTGTTTCTGTTGAAACCGGTGACATTTATGTGTATAACTGATTTTTTGCATCTAATCTCCCATATGTGTATATTCACAAATAAAATAGAATCTGAAATATAATAGGAATTAGATTAAAATACTTTTTGTGTTAGGTTACATTATGTTTCCAGTACTTGATGGCTTTTCTGGTTATTACTAATTATAGTTGAGTGTTCTCCACTTGATGTAGTTCAGTAACTTGTAAATCATCAGATATCTTTATTTATATTTGAGTGCCAATAACAGTAATATTTTCTTTGCACCCTTGAGTAAGTATTTGGAAATGATGACATGAGCTCTCTTAATGAGTTTACCCTCAAGTAATGTACGTAGTCATGTGCCTTAAGAGGCAGCTAGAACACTGGTCTTGGAGTCAGGGAGCCCTGTGTTCAGATACAGACCAGCTTTGTAACCTTGGGCAATTTAATTAACTTTTAGTTTCAGTTTCTTTATCTGTAAAATGGGGCTAATAGTAGTACCTAGCTTGTTGTGAGGATCCAGTGAGATAATAAATGTAAATCACGTTGTCGTTATTAAGTAACTAAAATACTAGATAGTATAAAATACTATGTTACTTAAATAACTGTAATCTTTTACTGAATTTTGATGCTGCCTCCTGGTATCTAAGGTCTGTTGTTTGTAAACTCCCTTCCCCCAGCCCCATTTAAAGCATTCCAGAAATGATTCTGTATTGCTGTGTTTTAACATGGGATGTTGTCATAAAAATGCTGTATTTGGAGTTAGGAGACGTCTGGGTGTGGATGCATTCTCTGACACTAGCCAGTAGCCATGAAGAATTCATTTAACTTAATCTTAGTTTCCTCATCTATAAAATTAGGATAATACTTGTAGTACCAGGTTGTTTATTAGGATCAAATGTTCATAAATTGCTTTGCACAGATTTTAATATGTCGTATAAAATGCCAGCAATTATTGGTTTATTTTCTATTGATATGGAATTGGTGTACTTGCAAAACTCATTTTTAGTCTTAGAATTTTCTTTAAAGAGTATCTCTCTAATTCTTTTAAAAAAAGTTAAAGATAGTTTCATATGTTTCATAGGTTTAGAACTTGAGAGGCATATCAGAGGTCATCTAGGCCAGCTTCCATCATTTTATGCACAAAGAGATGGAGGCTAGAGAAGCTAAATGACTTGCCCAAGGCCATGCAAGTAGCACACCTAGGACAATAGCTCAGGTTCTCTCATTCCATATCTGTTGTTCTTTTCCACTGTTCCAGTAGGCATTCGGTCCTTTTTGTTGAGGAAGACATTGGCAAAGGACCATGGCATGATGCTGTGCAAAGGGTGAAGGAAAGCACTTGACCTAGAGAACTTTTTTCAAGGTCTCATAATCTTTGGAGTTCAAGACCTGAAACTTCTGTGTTTCCACAAATCAGAGTTTCCTCTCCCTTCTTTTTGTTAGCAGTTAGGATAGCTAGATATGTTATACAAACTCTGTGTGTGTGTGTGTGTGTGTGTGTGTGACCAGAAGATTCTAAATGTTACTTAACAGGTACCAGTTAAACAGAATGAAAGACACTTCTTATTACTAAAAAATAAGTTATGAGTTTGGACTGTGTGTAAAGATTGCATCAAATGTGAGTGTTTTTTACTTAATTTTTTTTTATAGAAGTCATAACTTTGATAAATACTGCCAGGTGGTATTTTGTTTTTTATTTTTGAACATAAGGAAGATCTGTGTTGCCTTCCTTCTAATCTGACCAAGAGTCCTCCTTAAAGGGAAATAAAGCAAGGGTTCCATATCCTGAATTCAAACCTGTTTCCAAATATTATTTTCTCATATCATAAGTATCTGTTGGCATCTTGCTTACCTGCAGTTGGTTGCCTGGTTTGGGTTGGTATCAGTATATAAAAATTTCAACCTAAACTCTGTTGTGAGTATTATTATGGGGGGATAAGTATGGAGAATGACATTAGGTTAGAACCTCCTTCTTCCCTATTAAAATTATTCGTTATTTAGACCAGGGTTAGCAAATCTGGCCTGCTGTTCTTTTTTGTATGGCTGAGCTAAGAATGGTTTTTGTATTTTTAAATATGATAAAACTTTATTAAAAAATGTAAAAAAACATTTTTAACTTGCAGGCTGTACAGATACAGGGTAGTGGCCAGATTTGTCCCCTCTTTTTGGTTCCTGGTCTGCTGACCTCTAATTTAAACACATATTACCTTGAAAAGCATGTAGTCTTAGCATTTGATTTTAAATATCTGATTAGCTAGAGCTCTTGCCATTTTAGATTCAACTCTTAAGTAGTATCATGCTACTTGAAGAGTACTTTATAAGTATTACTTGGTTGACTTATGATACTTCCCAAACTTCAAAATGTAGTTAACTGTATGTTTAGGAAATGAAATTTATAGTATTAAATATCTTTTGACTTCATTGGTTTTGTAAGGCAGTATGTGTGACTATAATTATAAGCTTCAAAAACTTTGAGCTTTGAGTAGTCTAAAAGCATTTATTTCCAAGACATTCTCCTGTTCTTTGACTTGTAGCATTGAAAAGAACACACATACTTCATAGATTTAGAGCAAGAAGGGACTTAAAAGTTTGTGATATCAGTTAAATTTTGCAGATGAGAACTGAAGGCCAAAGAGTTTAAGACTCAGGGGTGGGGAACCTTTGGCCTTGAGGTGGCCTTCTAGGGCTTCAGGTGCAGCCCTTTGAATTCAAACTTCACAGAACAAATCCCCTTAATACTAGGATTTGTTCTGTAAAACTTGGACTCGGTGTAAAAATCTGCAGTGTCTCACAACACTCGCCCTTTGCAATGAAGGGAGAGAAGTATATTTTCTCAACTTTTATGAGGCCAGACTTTAGACCACTTACTTCTTACTTCATGCATCCATGATTCTAGCAGTATACTCCCTCCATCAACACCTCCCAGAACTTGGTCTTTGGCTAGTGAGTTGTCATGGCTAAAATGTGTGGCAGCAAATCTACTGATGTTGATGGACACTCCCACGCTTAGTTAATTTAATCCTTAGATGAACTGTATTCAAACCATACTCAAAACCTTGCCAGTTTGGTAGAAGCTGTCAGAGCTTCTGTCTTGCAGGTAGAAGCCTTGAGGATCACCACAGCTACACTGTTGCTGTGATCCAAACTTCAATGTTGTTAGCTGCGTATTACCATCCACAAGATCAGAGTAAGCTGAGACAAGTGTAGAGTTCAAACATGCTTTCTGAGGTCTCTGATCTTATCAAAAGAATCAAATGGTAACAGTCAATCCACTGAAGCCACCTAGAGGAGGCCACTATAGAAGGCCCAGCTCCAGTTAAGCCTTTTCTCTCCCTTCACTACACCTCAGGCAAAAAACAAAAAAACAAACAAAAAAAACATAACATGTTAATGAGTCCACAAGTTTGTGTTATCTAAACATGTCCTTCTAAACCGTTTTATTTGTTTTCTCTTGACTCACTTTCACATTCTCTACAATGGCTGTTCCAAATCTTTGCTTCAAGCCCCCAATTCTAAGCCAGCTCCCTATTACACCCCCCCCCACTGCTTTTTTCCTTTCTTTTTAAATTCTTGTTGTGAGGGGGTAGTTCAATAGGTTGGGAGGGGGGGAATATATTCAGAAATGAATG
Source organism: Phascolarctos cinereus (assembly GCF_003287225.1). NCBI lineage: Eukaryota > Metazoa > Chordata > Mammalia > Diprotodontia > Phascolarctidae > Phascolarctos > Phascolarctos cinereus. The sequence goes on along the minus strand of NW_027556098.1, from coordinate 210,563,068 downwards.
TGATATAAAAACAAAATGTAACAACAAAAATAAGGTAAATTTAAAAAGAAGTTTGTCTTCATGGTTTTTGTAATGAAAAGATAAATTTCTGTTGTCTAGAAATTTAGTAACGCAAAATTGTCTTTCAGGAAGACTTAGTAGTCATGAGTAAATGGAGCCTTTCAAATCCAGAAAGAAGCTGAAGAAAATATAATATTTAGTCACTTTTCTGCCTTATCCTACTTGAGAAATTATATTCTCAGAGAACTAGGTAAGTGACTACATAGTTATGGAAATCTAATCCATCTTCCTTTTTTAACAGAATCGAATTCTCTGGGTTGATGAAAACAATCTGACTGTTCACGTAGAAGCTGGTATAACAGGACAGGAGCTGGAGAGACAGGTATGGTACCTTTTTTAAAAAAACACTTATTTTTTTCAATCAGCAAAAGTCTATTCTCCTCCCCCCAGTTGAGAATGAAATAAAAACAAAATGTATGGTTACAAACTTGCATAGTTAAGCAAGACAGATTTATGCATTGACAGTCTCTAAAAGAAATGTACATATGTATATAAATTATATTTCATTCTGTTATCTGCATCTTTAACCTTTCTGTCAGAAGGTGAAAAGCATGCTTCCTCATTAGTCCTTTGGAATCATGGTTCTTCATTATGTTGATCATAGTTCTCAAGTCTTTCAAAACAATTTTTCTTTATAGTATTGTTGTCTTTGTATAAATTGTTCTTTTGATTCTGTTCACTTCACTTTGCCTCAGTTCAATCAGGTTTCTTCAGGTTCTTTGAAATCATCCCCTTCATCATTTCTTACAGCACAATAGTATTCTGTCACACTTATGTCCATAACCTATTTATCTATTCCCCAGTTGATGAGCCCTCCTTTATATTCCTTCCTATTCTTTGAAGGCCACCTCAAAAAAAGCTACTAGTATTTTGTGTAGCCTTACAGTTTGGTTTTTCTTAAGACTAGTCCTTCCTTCTTATTCCCTCTTTTATTCTTCTTCCCTTTCCCTCCTATTTCCCTGTTGAATGAAATATATTTCTGTACTCAGCTGATTGTGTGTGTTCTTCTGTCCTTTGACCAGTTCAGATGAGAGTGAGATTGAAGTGTGAACTGCTTCCCCTATTCCCCTTCTCCTTATTTGTATAGCTGTGTACTTGTGTACCTTCATTATATAAGCTAATTTCTTCCCTTCCTTTCCAGTCTTCTTTTATGATCATCAAGATATAATAGACAAAACAGAATCACTCTTAGGTTTTCGATCTAATTAGACTTCTTTTATGACCTTGATGATAAGAGGGTTTAGAGGGGACATGTATCATCTCTTACTAGAATGTAAGTAGTTTATTTTTGATTAGTCTCTTATGATTATTCATTCATTTTTACCAGTTTATACTTCTCTTGCCTCCTATGTTTGAACTTCAAAGTTTGTACACAGCTATTCTTTTCATCAGGAATATTTGCAGGTTCTCTGTTGCATTAAAGGTCCATTTCCTCTCCTGTAGAATTAATCTCATTTTTACTTGGTAAATTATTGATTGTAAGCCTGTATCCTTTACTTCCTGAAATATCCTATTCCAAGTTGTCCGCTCCTGTAGAGTGGTGACTGCTAAATTGTATATGATTCTGACTGACACACCTTGGTACTTTAATTCTTTTTTTTTTTCCCTGATTCCTCACAGTACTTTTTCTTTGGCCTGGAAGTTTGGGGTTTTGGCTTTAACGAGGCTATGGGTACCTCTTTGTAAGTTTGTTCAGTAGTTTGTCTACTTCTAATGAATTCTTCATCTGTAAAATGGGAACGATAAGAACACCTACTGTCGTAGAGTTGTTGTGATGATGAAATGAGATAACATATTCTGTGCTTTGTAAACCTTAACACCTCACATAAATGCTAGATATTATTACTATTTTACCCATTATAGCGAAATTACTAAAGATTTAACAAAATCTTTAGATAAAGTAAACTTTCAAACTCATCTCTAAAACTTAAAACTTATAGTATTAAGCACTATCTTCATACATTTTGCATATGTCAAAACCAAATGTGCTTTCTACTTAAAAATCTATAGGACAGATATACAAATAAAACAAAAATGTATTTATGTTCTGATGTCTTTAGCTAGTAGTTGTAGATTTTTTTAATTTTCATACAAAGAAAATAAGAAAAAGGGATGAAAAATATTTCAAAAACCTTAGTTATGCTGATTTAGTGAAATATGTTATGAATATATGATACTTTGCTACTTTCATAAGCATTTTTACTTTAACAATTTTTATCTTTGTGAGGGTAGCAAAGATACCTATCACAGCTACTATTTGACTTTTGCTCCTTAATAGTGCCTTGTAGTGAAATTTTTGTTCATATTCCTTTTTATTTATGAGTTTATCTTTATTTTAGTAGTTACCATTGTGATAGTTGTTTGAGCCCATTTGTAGTTGATAATGTGGACTTTGTAAAGAGGTCCTGAAAGAATTGTTTACATTAAACAAGTACATTTGTTTTTGAGCTTTTCTTATGTAACACACTTCACAGAATGGAGCTGGAATAAAGATGCCTGAAAACAAAACTTTTTAGAAAACAAGGATTCTCAAATGTGCTTGACTGACACATTACCAACACAGTAATTTTTGATAACAAAGGATGTTCCTTTACGTCCCTGATTTTATCTGTTTTGTGATATCATTTGATGTAGTAGTTTGACCTTTCTCAGTTTTCATTTTTTAAAAAGGTTAAAATTAAAATTTAAAGAATGTATTTCCTTGACACTTTCACAACATTTTCCTAGGCTGAAACTTGAGCTGTTTTACCCACCAGCTTATTTTCTTAAACACCAGTGCAGAGCTCTCTTTTCCTTTCAGTAGTAGGCCGCCCTTATATCTCTTCTGCAGCAGCTTTTGGTTTTAGTTGATGTTCTACATTAGGTTTCATTGTTCTTCAGTTTCAACGTCAAGGCTCACCCTTTGACTCTTAGCAGCTTCACCTAAATTTTCAGGAAAGTTGTTTCTTCTAGAAAATTATAAATGGTAGAAGGATAATAGCTAGGCAGCACAGATTTCAATTTGTCTTACAGATTTTCATGTATAAAGTGCTTTTGGTTTTGATGTATGTAAAATATATGTAATATGGTACTTAACGCTATAAATTAGAAGTTTTAGAGATTAGTTTGAAAGTTTGCTTTGTCTAAAGATTTTGCTAAATCTTTAGTAATTTTATTGAAGTGGGGTATTTGATAGTAATAATGTCTAGCATTTATATGGTGCTTTAAGGTTTATAAAACTATGTATGTCATCTCCTTTGATTATCACAACAACTCTTTGAGAGTAGGTGCTATTTTTATCTCCATTTTATAGATGAAGAGACTGAAGCCAGGAAGGTTAAGTGACATGCCCAGGGTGACAAAGCTAGTAAGTGCCTAGAATTTGAACTCAGGTCTTTCTGTCCAGCTCTTTTACTCACTGTACTCACCTAGACCAATTAATGTAGTCAGTATGTCTCTCTTAGTGTTTTTTCGTCCAGCTCTTTTACCCACTGTACTCACCTAGACCAATTAATGTAGTCAGTATGTCTCTCTTAGTGTTTTTTCCTAGGAAAATTTCACTGTTAATGTCACATAATTTTCCTTTGTTTAGGAATCTGCCTATTCAACGTGATATTCCCCTGCAGTATTGTAGATCTAATATGTGTATATTAGTATGTCATCCATATTTTTATTAGAGACAATTATCCTGTGGCTGGTTTATTGCAACTGCTTCACATGATTGGTCTCCTTGCCACAAATTTCTCACCATTCCATTCTGTCCTCAGCACTGTTTCCAAATTATTTTTCCCCATTCATTGGCTTTTCACCTGTTACCTTTAGGAAGAAGAATAACATCATCTTTTTAGCTTTTAAAGCCCTTTACAATCTGGCCCCAACCTATCTCTCTAGCTTTACTGAATAGGCACTCTTTAAAACAATAAGCTGTCAATCAGTGCAAACCTGTATCAGTGTAAATGCTTCCAAACCAGATTTTCTTCACACAAATGAAGCCATAAGTCCACCATCCCCTGCACCCCACTATCATTGTACAGGGAAAAAAAAATTAAGATATCTCTAAAGAGAATTGAAGCACAAAATAATTTAATCTTTCCTTTATTCTACTACGTATACCGAGTTAACTGGTAGTAACTTATTCTCTTTTAGAAAAGAATTTTGTTAGCTTAAAAAAAATCAATTAATCATTTGGCATTTATTAAGCACCTACTGTGTTCCTGGCATTGTGCTAAGAGCTAGGACACACGTATATAGAATGAGACAATCCCTACTCTCAAGGAGCTTATGTTCAGATGGGGAAGACCAGTACATTTAAAAGTATATATAGAATAAATGTTGTTGAGTCAATTAGTTGTGTGTCCAACTTATGGTGACCTGATTTGGGATTTTGTTGGCAAAGATACTAGAATGGTTTGCCATTTCCTTCTCCAGCTCATTTTTACAGATGAAGAAACTGAGGCAAACAGAATTAAGTGACTTGCCCAGGGTCATGCAGCTAGAAGTATCTGAGGCTACATTTGAACTCAGGTCCTCTTGACTCCAGGCCTAGTACTCTATCCTCTGTTCCAGCAGCTGTTCCCCAAGAAATGCTAATAAAATAAACATAAATAAATGCAAAGTAACTAAATACATGTTTAGGAGAGAGTATACAAGCACTTAGGGGATCTGGAAAAGCATCATGTAACAGCCACTTCATCTGCCTTTTGTTGTTTGTGGCATTCAAATAGTTTAATGATTCTAACATTTTTTTTCTCTTTGATCTGTCTTCTAGATCAGTTGTTTTTATTGTTTTGAGATACCTTATATTCTGCTTCAATTTTTTTTAGCCTTTTGACTTTGTTTTCATATTTATTATTGTCTCAACGAATCATTGGCTTCTACTTAGTCCATTCTAATTTTCAGGAAGTATGTTGCTTGAAGGTTTATGTAACTCTTGTGCTAAGTTATTAATTCCCTTTCCAGTTCTTTCTTCTGTGACTCTCATTTCTTTTCCAATTTTTCCTTAAACCTCTCATTTCATTTATAAATATGTTTTTAAACTATTGCTTCATCACTTCCAGGAATTCTACTTGAATCTGTGCCCAGGCTGTGATTTTCTCTGAGTCATTGCTTATAGATGTTTTGGATTCATTTTCTTCTTTTGGCATTTGTGTTTTGAGCTTCCCTGTCTGCTCATTCGTCCAGCCTGCTTCCTCATTTAGGACTTCATATTAGGGCTGGATCCTGCCACCCTTTTGGAGGGAACGTCTCAGCCGGTCCTGTTGTTGCTTTCTTGGGGTGTTGAGTATTGTGTTTTTCCGGGATGTTAGAGGGCAGGCTGGGGATCTGCAAGTACTCAGTGCTTCCAGAGCGCTCTGGTCCAAGGAAAAGTTTGATTGCTACCTCCGTGGTCTAAGCTGTGTGAGTTCTTAACCTTGGTTTTTTGGTCAGCAACAAATAGATGCTGCTGGACTCAGGCCCTTTCAGCCAGCCGGGAAGTTCTATGGGATCCTTTTTGGTCTGGGATTCCCATTCTGGTTTTCCTTCTGCAACATGGGCTGGATGCTGAAACTGAGATCCTGCTGTGCCCCTGGGGTCTGAGCCAAACTGTTGCTACTGATTTCTGAACTTACTGCTTTGTTGACTCAGAGCTTCTCTCTCTGGGAATGACACCTATATGTGCAGATCTCCTTCTTAATCTGCCTTGGATCTGGGACCTTGAAGTGGGTAGTGGGTGACGAAGCTGTACCAGTTGGCACCTGTTGCAGTGCCTCTGTGTGGGTCGGGGACCACTTCTTGCCCTGGTACACAGCTTCTCCTTGGTGCTTCAGTGACCTAGTCCCCAGGATCAGCAGACCTCTCTATCTGTCTTTATGCTGATCTGGTCTAGGCAGAGGACTCACTTTGACTTTTTCTTAATTTCCCCATTAGGTTTCAGTTTGGTACATTTTTCTAAATCTGTTTGGAGGATTGTAGATTGGAGCTCAGCTGCCTTGCTTCCTGCTACTCCACCATATGAACCTCACTCCCTCCTTTTCCTTCCTCTCCTCTCTCTACCATACTTCCTCTCTCTCCTAATTTCTTTTCCTTCCTCCCTCCACATGAGTACCTCTGATATTCCAGGTCATAAAATTTTGTTCATCCCTGTCCTCTACCTTCCAGGAATTGATTTTGAGCTTTTGAGTATATAGCATTTATAGTGTACTACCCTACCTTCTGCTTCTGGCATAGGCTTAATGAGGATCATAATATATTATGATACTAGTTTAATGTAAATAGAAAATTGTATTGCATAGAAAACCAATACAGAGGTGTATGAGAAAAAATTAAAATTATATTTATGGATTGCTTCTACTGTTTTATCAGGTCAGGCATCTATTTGAGGCACTTATACATGTGGATGGTGATAAGTCCTGTGTAAATTCTGAGGATTGCCTAGTTAATGAAGAATTGTTTGTAGCAGATGATATCTTTTCCAGACATTTTTTCCTATCAGCAAAATTGGAAAAGATAAATTGTTTGCGTTGCTGGCTTGAAAAATCTAATAAATTATACTTAACCTAATTGATTCTTTAAGTTTTAGATTATGCTGTCTATTATATGCTTAAATTCATGTCTGCAGATATAGCTGACACATTCTACATCTCTGTATGACTTATTTGAAAAATAGGAACACTTAACTGGACTATTATCAAATTGATCAACACAGATTGATGGTCTTGAGTATAGTAGATAGTGGATACTGCATATGGTGATGTCTGTACCATTTGACATGGTACTACTGAGACTTTAAAATTATTTCAGTGGGACTGCTTTGGTTTTGCTGCAGTTTAAGGGCATCCATTCAACCTCAGGTGCGGTGCAGATGGCAAAGCCAAGCTAATATAGAAAAATGAGAAGCAAGTGACTGCTTAATGTACAGGAATGCATGATTTGCATCACAAGTAGATGATGATATTGCATACAGGAAACCTGGCCAGATGGCTATACATTAAAACACATCACTCCTTGAGAGAATTAAGTACAGGCAATTTGCTCATATTTTCTGCAGACTTGCTGCATATCACATTAAGATAGAGAGAATGAGAGATTAAGTGCTTTATTTATTGAAAGCGTTTGGGTGAAGTTAGCAGTTATTTAAACATAATCTTCTTTCCATATGTGTTTAAATTGTACCTTTACAAACAAAAGAAGTCTTGGATTTAAAATGAAAGGGGGCAAAGACTAGGGAGAGTGCAAGGAAGATTTTTAGTTGTCATAGTAGAAACTGAGAATTTTTCAGCATTGTATTTTTCTTCAGATGTGTACTGGTGTTTACCTATTAGACAGAAGTTTAATATGACTATGGTAAAATACTGTGTTCTTTTGTCTTTCTGCTTAGATATTAAAAAATCAAAATACCAAAGAAATTAATGTGTTGTTGTGTAATATACAGCTAGCCCATTTTCACCAATGTAGCCTTACTTTTGTGTTCTTCAGCTTAAAGAAAGTGGTTATTGTACGGGTCATGAACCAGATTCCCAAGAATTCAGCACCGTGGGAGGATGGGTATCAACTCGAGCATCGGGCATGAAAAAAAACATCTATGGCAATATTGAAGACTTGGTAAATTTTAATTTTTAAAATTTTATTAATATATGAGAAATAATCTTAAAAAACAAAACCTTGGAATTCTATTGTGAGAAGGAAAACAATGTAGCCTTTTTGTTATAGCAAGATTGTATATTTGCAAATGGAAGCAGCACAGCTTTTGGCTCTCAAACCAGCTTTGGCTTTGAGTTAGATTGCCCTTCTTTCAGGGATTATTGTATGGACTTCATTTGCAATACTAAAAAGAAATTTTCTTAAGAGAATTTTATTTTGGAAATACTTGCTTATTTGAAATAACTTCAAAACTGATTACAAAAACTCAGTCTCCAAGTCTAAAAATATTTTCTTTCAGTTATTTAAAGTTTTTTTTAAGCATTCCCACTCTTCTAAAATAAGAAAGAAAAGAATTGTTTTCTGATTTTTATGAAATCTTTATGCAAAACTAGTATCTCAGATTGAATTGTGATAGTATCAACATTACTTGGTCAGTTCCATATTTTTCTTTATTGACTGTTAACTTTTGAAAGCATTTTTATAGAGCTTTTAACTTCTAAGATTAAGAAGTGTTGTCTTTTGCTTCCATCTGATTTTGTAACCTTTAAATTCCAAAGTTTTTAGCAGTTAATTTATCACCTGTAAGTAGCAAATAGTTTTAATTAGCCTATTGGATTTTATTCCTGCATTTACGTTAACCTTAAAACTACATATTTTAAAGAAGTTAACTGTGGTAATGCTTTACTAAAGAAGTATGTCAAACCCCTCTCCCCTCCTCCTTTGGAGTTGAGCCAAACACAGAAAGTTCCATTTTCACAGAAAGGCCAAATTATTTTGTTGCTGTATTTAGGCTATTTCTTGCTTTAGAACGAAGCAAGCTTGAGAGGCTAGTATTCCTAAAGCAGATAATTTGCTTTTATCACTTGATATTTTGAGAGACTTAAGGATTATAAATGGCGCCAAACAGTTTAATGTTGTATTAGCATGCAGCATAGTTACTAAATTTTATTAACTTTTGAAAAATATGTTTTCTTTGTGTCATTTGCTTCAGAAAGTATTAAACATTAAATGTAGGTGTTGTATTTTTGCTTCTTTTCTATACTTCAGTTATGGTATCCTTGACGTGGCCTTTCTGATTGCAGTTGAACATGAGAGAGGAAAATAGAGTTTGTTTTCTTTGTGTTTTAATACATAGCTCCAGAAAATCATTTAATCAGAGTGCATGCTTTGGATTCCTCTCTGAAATCTATTCCTTCATTACCAACATACCAGACATCTCCAGCTGCATATAACATCTCAAATTTAACATGTCCAAGATAATATGTTATCTATGGACCTTTCAAACTCTTCTTTGTTGCTGTTTAAGGTAACATTTTCTAGTCTTCCAGGTTTATAACCTCAGCTTTGTCCTTGATCCTTGCTTCTCCCCTACCCTCTTTAACCAATCACTTGAAAAGTCTTGAAGATTCTCATGGTGTAATATCGGTTGTATCTGTCCCTTTGGTGAGATTTAGGAACTTCAGGGAACGTAGGTAAAACTTCAAAATTTTATCTAACTGCAGCATTAGGCAATAATGTACAAACCATGGATGGAACTCTTGTAGCAAAAAAGGATAAAACATGCATTCATTTTCTGTTTCACTGCCATTCTGATCTCTTCTTTGACCTAGTTTGGGTAAGTAAGTCTCATACATATGTAGTTGAACTATATGTAATCAGCTTGGTCCAGGCAACCAAATGATTCTGATTAGCCTGCAAAATGTTAAGAGAGCTTTGGGGTTTTGTACCGAGGTACTCCAGTAAAGAAGCCCAGTCACCTTTGAAGGCCTACATTAATAAGTCAAATAAGCTTAAACTCAGGGATTGGTAAAATTCGTTTGGAATCAGTGTCCGCATCCATGGATATTTGCCAGTCATTCTGGCTTTCCGTATCTGCATATCCTTCTGTAGCTAAAGAGGCTAAACTAGGGGTGGGGAACCTGCAGCCTCAAGGCCATATGTGGCCTTCTAGATCCTTGGGTGCAGCCCTTTGACTGAGTCTAAGTTTTGCAGAACAAATTCTTTTATTAAGGGGATTTGTTCTGTAAAGTTCGGATTTAATCAAAGGACTGCACTTGAGGACCTAGAGGGCCACATGTGGCCTTAAGGCCTCAGGTTCCCCACCCCTGGGCTAAATAAACTCTAGCTAGGCTAGCGACTTATCACGTCCTACCTGATTGAATGCAGTAGCCTTCTAATGGGTTTTCATCCTTTGCCTTCAGCCTCCAATCCATCTAAAACATAGCCGACACAATTATTGTTCTACAGCACAGGTTTGACCATGTCCCTATTACCACTAGAATAAAATTTAAATTCCTCAGCCTGGCACTTAAAAGTCTGTTGCAGTCTGACTCTAACTTACCATTGCAGATTTACTTAACTCCCATAATGCACTCAACATAGTACTAAACTTGTTTCCCAAACTTTGCATTCTGTCTTTTGCTTCCAAACATTTATACAGAGTGGACCTCATGACTGGGAGCTCTGCCGCCCCCCGACACACAGGCGCACAGACACACCCACTCACCCCTCCATTTCACCCTACCTCTTAGAAATCATTATCTTCCTCCTAGATTCTGTTCAGTTGCCATCTCCTCTTGGAAGCTCTTTCTGATGATCCTCTTTAGTTGTTACTGTTTCCTCCCTCTCTAAATTAACTCATTTTTACCTGTTCTGTCCCCATAGTCAAATGTTATTTCCTTGGAGTTAGGGCCCATTTTTCATTTTCTTTGTATTTTATTACTTAGTACAGTGCCTTGCTTTGTAATAGGTATTTAATATTTGTTTGAATTAAATCATTGAATACCTGAATTAATTAATTTGTGAAAAGCTGATAGTTGTTTAGCCATATTTTAACAGGTATGAAGTATTTAATATGATGTTCTCTCAGCTACATAATAATAGTTGGAAGCTAAATGGTGCAGTAAGATAGTGTGCTGGACCTGGAGTTAGGTAGACTTGAGCTCAGATCTTGTCAGACACTAGCCATGTGACCCTCAGCAGGTTGTTTAACCTTTGCCTCAGTTACTTCATTTGTAAAATGGGGATAATAACAGCACCTATTTCCCAGGTTGTTAAGACAAAAATGAGATATTTTAAAGCACTCTGCAAATCTTAGAATGCTGTATGCTAACTATGATGATGATGATCTAGTCAGTTCCATTTCAGTTCTTCTTCCTTTAAAAAATTTTTTTGAACCTAAAACACCCAAAACTCAGCATTTTCATATGTACACAGGAACATAAAAAGAGGATTCTATAGAAAACTATTTCTCCATTTAATTTTTTAAAAATATATGGTACTTTAAAAACTTTTGCTTTTCTTTGCTTCTTTCTAAACTTCCTTCTGTGCATTCAAAAAATGTTACTGTGCCCTTCTTTCATTCATTGCTTGAGGACCTTCCTCCCCCAAAAAATGGAGAGGGAAAAAAAAACCCCAACAAAATTTCTAGTAACAAATGAGTGTGGTCAAGAAAAATTAAGCCACAGAGTGGAAATGTCCAAGAATGTATCTCTTTCTATACCTTGTGTTTGTCATCTCTCCAGCAGAAAAGTCTATCGAAGAGACTATATGTACTATGCTTCGTTCTAGGCCCTCTAGAGAGATGGTGGGTCATTTCTTTGATCAGAGTTCTTGGGTCTTTTAACATTGCTTTTTTTTCTTTCACAGTATTGCAGTCCTTGTATTAATTGTTCTCCTTGTTCTGTTCACTTTCCTCTACCTGAGTTTATGCTCTCCAGAGTTCTCTGAAATCTACCTTATCGTTGATGGCACAATAACGTCGCATTGTAATCATATGACAATTTGTTCAGCTATTCCCTGGTTGTCTGAAAGGCAGTTAGAGGCACCCATTTATAGTTCTTTTCTTTTCCTTCTTTCCCAGCTCCCTGCTGGGCTTTTGGGTGGAATGATCAGCTCCCTGTGGTCTTGCCCTGAGTCATCCTTCTGGGGTTAGTCTCCCCCTGGATCTTTGAGTTCTCAGTTCTGGATCTTGATATCTGAGTTCTAGATCTTCAGGGTTCTTTCTGGCATCTTAGAACTGAGCCTAGGCACCTGGGCTGTATCTGTCCTGCATGCTGTGGTTGCTTCCAACTGTTTCTCCCCAGGGTTTCCAAGTTCTCTATCATGGGGCTTTCTCAGGGGAATCTCTCTGGTCTTAGTACCTCTGGACACAGAACCTTGTTGGCTCCCTGACTCCTCTTTAATTGCTCCTAGAAGCATCCTGCAGTGACACTGGCTTTACTGGTGGTCTACCTTTCCTATTACCCTTGATTTCCTGGCTGCTTCACTGTGAAGTCCTAAGGTGGAAGAAGTCCCCGTAGTTTCTCAGAGGCTTTCTTGATCATTATTTGGTCGAATAATGCAAACTTCAGGGTATTGCTGGAGTAGGTACTTGGGAGTTGGCTTTCTGTTCAAGCAGCTTTCTTGGCCAGATAAGCCTGTACTTGTTCTTAAAGGTAGAATGCAGCTGCTTTCTGACATTTTGTTCGTCATAGTCTATCTTCCTTGATTTTTTTCTTAATTGGGAAAAGATAAGTTATTGCCAACAAGTAAGTGAAATTATAATAAATATTAAATAATTATAAAATAATAGATATTAAATATCAAAAAACATAAAAAATAAATGTATGTATATTTAAGTTCCACTTTAAATCACGACATTTACTATTATATCCCTTCAAACCACCACTGAAAAGTTAAAGGACACAGTCATAATTGTGATCACCCAGATATTGTTGAATAGCACGGTATAGTTGGCATTAGAATGAGGAATACTTGGGTTCAAGTTCTGTCTCCCTGGCTCTGTGACTCTTGACAAGTTCGTTAACTTTTCAGTGCTCTAGGCAGTTCTTGAAGACTACATGTTAGAGAGAAGGTGCTGACTTGTACAGCTAGAGGGAGTTTCCTCATCTGGGAATTCATTGTACCAGTAAAATCACTGGTCCAGTTCCTGTCCCTGTCCCTGTCCCTGTCCCAAGTATTGGTGTAAAAGTGCCCTTGTTACACTTGCTAGTCAGTTAGGAAGCATTTTATTTGAACAGAACAAAAAGATGCTTCTGTAAGACACCATAGCTAAGTCTGTGTTTCAAATTAGCGTAAAAGGAACCGAAATAAGAGATGTAAAAAAAATTTGAAACAATTTAGAAAATGCTTATGAGTCCTTAGGTACCTTTGTTGGTAAAGTGCATAAAGCTATATGCAATGATTAAATATGTAGACCTCTTTCAACTGTTTATTGTATCTATCAAGAAAGCCGTTCCAAGGACTAATGCTTCCTGTGTATTTTTTTCTAGCTCTTGCTAAGTTGAGAATTTATTCATGCTGCCTAACTATTTTAGATTAGTCCTCTTTCTCTCACAGTTTTAAAACATAGCATACATTGCAGAATTTATTGCTTTCATCACTAAGCATTCTGACCTGGCCATATTAGCCACTTCACCCCTATTCTCCTTTCTTTTACTCTCTGCTAGCAGTCGAGGCTGGTGGTTAGAATAAGGTCTAGCAGTAAGATGGGTGATTCTGTTCTACAAAAAGCACATAGCCAATATTTATCATAATATTTTGTAAAAAGCATGTAGATTTTATTGCTTTGTGAATTTATGTATTTAAAAATAAATGTATAAAATTGACATTGTGTAATGTACTAAAACAGGTGGTTCATATAAAAATGGTAACACCAAAAGGCGTAATAGAAAAAAGCTGTCAAGTACCTCGCATGTCAACAGGCCCTGATATCCATCACTTCATTCTGGGATCTGAAGGTAAATATAAAAGTAAATATATTATACAGAGACCTAAACTAGTGATTCAATTTTTTTAAATCTAAGTTTTGAGTTATAATATCAGAGAACTTTGGATAAAAGGCATATTTTATTTAAAGAAAATTAAAAGTTACACAAAAGGTACATGTTATAATTTCAATTATATCTTAATTTTGATATGAAGTCTTTATCTACAAATACATCTTAAGTTTCTTTTAGACATTTTGCTTCATATTTCAAATGACAAAATTCATCTTTTTGCTTTTATTTAATTTGCAGTTTTAGAGAAGGATGTATTTTAGACAAAAATTAATGGTTTAAGTATTTATGAACATTCCTTTTAATACTTAGAGTTGACAGAAGAATTGAGGGGTACCCTACAGATTCATTTTATGAGAGGGAGAGAGAAAGAGAGAGTACACATCCTTAAACACTTGTGTATCATTCAGACTAATCAAATGAACATGCTTTTGTGGATAGATCATCATCTATATTCAAGTATCCTTTTTACCCCTTCTCTTGACATTTGCTTTTATCATTTACTATTTTGTTGTGATAAAGATACTATACTTTGTGAATTTAATGTTAGTGTGAGTTGAACATTGTTCTTTAACTTACGTGGAAGGTTTCAGCTGCAAGTCAGATGGAAAGGTCCCATGGTCCTTCGGGTGCAGTGGCAAGGTAGATGGCAATTATTCCTTTCCCACTGGCCTCTCATGTCAAGTGAAACAACCAGTTCTTCAGTTCTATATCTGAAAAGCTAAAACATCATATGTAGGTAGAATTCTCAGTTACTTTAATTGAATCTTTATTACTAGGAGGATGGAACAGCCACTAGAGCAGATTTGCTGCTTTTTTAGACATGTACTTTCGACCTAGCTACCTATTACCAATAAACATCTCAAGGGAGGTCAGGAGCCTTCTCAGGTATATTCCAGACACTGAAACTTCTTTTTAATTCCTTGGTTTACTTTTAGAGATAGTGTTGCAGTTGAAGTTTGTATTCGTAATAATAAAATGAATACTTTGAAACAAAAAAATTATTACAGCATAGATGTTTAAAAGGGGCACCTAGGTGGCACAGTGGATATAGTGCCAGACCTGGAATCAGGAAGACCTGAGTTCAAATTTGGCTTCAGACACTTACTAGCTGTGTGACCCTGGGCCTTAACCCTGTTTACTTAAGTTTCTTCATCTATAAAATGAGCTAGAGAAGGAAATGACAAACTACTCCAGTATTTTTGCCAAGAGAACCCCAGATGGAGTCCCAAAGAGTCAAGACACAACTGAAAAATGACTGAATAACAAAAAAGATTTTTTAAAATAAATTGAAAATATTTATATTTCTATATTATAAAATTTGTGTGAAAACATGCAGAGATCAAATGTTTAAAATATTTGTTTAATAGCTTGTTGCCTGAATTGCACTATCCTAATCAGTAGATGGATAACAAAATAGTATGGCATGGTCTCTTTCCACAAGGCGATTTGTAATATAAAGATCCAAATCCGAATAGGGAGAGAAATGCTAATGTAAAGCAATAATTAATTTTTAAAAATTTGTTAATTACTCTTACTACTGAAGCAGCTTTGGTATAGTTGAGTAAGTGCTTCATTTGGATCCAGAAACCCAGTTTGTGAGTCTCTTATCTTATATTAACTTGCTTTGGGCAAGCCACTTAACTTTTCCAAGCTTTAGTTTCCTATCTATAAAATGGAGATAAATATGCCACTACCAGGTTGTTAAGGGGATGCAGTAAGATAACATATTGAAATGCTTTGTAAAATGTAAAGTTCTATATCCATGTCATTTATTGTTTAAAATATTACTAGGATCATAGCTTATAGGATTTTAACTTCCAGATTAGAAGGGATCTTCTTAGAGGTGAGTTTAGTTTTGCCCCGTCGGCTTTTCTACAAGCATTTATTTATTTATTTATTTTAAACTTATTTTTGTTTTTATTTATTTATTTTGGTGAGGTAGCTGGGGATAAGTTACTTGCCCAGAGACACACAGCTAATGAGTGTTATGTGTCTGAGGTCGGATTTGGACACAAGTCCTCCTGACTCCAGGGCCAGTACTCTATCCACTGCACCACCTAGTTGCCCCTCTACAAGTATTTATTAAACCCTGCTATGTACCCAGCACTATTTTATTTTCTGGCAATGCAGAGGCAAAAATTCAGTAGTCCTTGCATGTTCTCCGTGAGTGACTTACATTTTAAAGGATGAAACAACATGTCTGCATAAACATATGTACAGAGTAAATACGGGAAGACACCAACAAGCAGCTGGGATGATTAGCAACAGTGGAAGAGGTGGTATTCATATTGAGGTTGCAGGGAAACTGACTCTAAGATGTGGAGATGAGAACAGAGTGAATTCTAGACGTGGGGGCCAGACAGCCTGTTGAAAGGCTTGGAGACAGAGGATGGGATGTCACGTGAGAGCATCATCAAGGTGACCAGTGTGAGTAGGCATGTGAAGGGAAGTAATGTGTGATGAGACTGGAAAGATCAGTTGGAGCCAGGTTTTGAAAGGCTCTGAGTACCTGGTATGTGCTTGGCACTGAGAATAGCATAACCAAACAAAATAATCCTGGCCTTTGGGGAGCTTGCCTTCTACCAGAATCCTATTTAGCCATTTACATGTTATAAAATCTATGATTGCTTGAGAAGGAAGAGAGCTAGGGTATGGCATAGCAGGAAAAATAGGAGATAATGGGAAGGAATTCCTCGAGGATGCAGTCTAGGAACAGAGCTTTTCAAGTAGCCATTTGATGCCAGAAGCTGGTAAATGGGGGCTGTCTTCTTAGCAGTGGCTTGCAAAGTCACAGAAGCTGGAACACGAGTGTCGAGTATAGGGAGCAACAAGTGGGCCCAGCTTGGAATTCAGAGTATGTTCCTTGAGGACAAGAGATATTTTGATTTCCTCCTTTGATCCCTACTATATAGCAATGCTTGACATCTGCTAAGTGCTTAATAAATACTTTTGAATTGAATTGATTTGCATAAACTTCGAAAAATAGGCTGGAGCCAGATTGTGAAGGTTTTGGAATGCCTGGTTGAGGAGTTTGTATTTTCTTCTAAAAGGAAAAGGGAGCCACTGAAGATCTTTGAGGAGGGGAAGGGCATGGTCAGATTTGTGGTTTAGTTTGGGAGGATTATTTTTGACAGCAAGTCTGGAGAAGGGTAGAGCCTGGAATCCAGAGTACCATTCAGCTTCTGCATGAGTCCAGGAACAAGGTGATAAAGGCCTGAATTAGGTTATCGGCTGTGTGAATGAGTGAAGGTGGCTAGTGTCCCTGATAATGGCAAGGTTGCTCTGGTCTTTTACAATATTTTTGGGAGTTCTCTGTGCACACATTCTCTATCTCTTTAGTTCTTCTGTGTTTCATTTAAAATGTGGAGCACAGAATGTGGTGCAGTATCTCTGACAAAGCCTTAGTCAGTCCTAACAAGGGGTTCCTTGTTTTCTAGTTTGGTGCATTTTCTGTTCCTCTCACATCTCTCTTTTATGCTTGTTGTGCCCCAGACATGCCGAGTTTTGGGTTTTGTGTGACTGCTAGATGCTTTTGTCACAGTCTAACCTATTAATATTTTGTGTTTCATTTCGTTTTTCTTGCTAATTGCTCTCTAATTGTATTTGATAAACATTCTATATATTTCTGTAGGAAATAACAAAAAATAGCAGATCTGGAATAGCTTATTGTGGATAAATAGCCCATCTGGTCAGCACTGGAACACTAATCAATTCCTGGTTATCCTTGACCACCTTTAAATGAGTAGGTGAGAAGAAATAATTTTGCCAGTAAACAATGATAAGAAGTGTTATAAAGCAGATTGTGGGGCTTAAGCTATCATTCTGTGCACCAAGCTATCATTGTATTCAGCTTCCAAAACAAGTGGAGCCCAAGCTCAGCTGTTGTGATTTTCCTTATAGTTTTTTAACCAGTATGGAGCTATTGAATTTCAATAGGTGCAGACAGGTACTCAGGAGAGTGCATAGTTTGATCCTCCTAAAACCAAAGGCTCTTAAACCCTCATCCCAGTTTTGTACCCTGTTGAGGCTAGGGAAGTGGAGTATTATGGTTAAAAGAAATTTGAGGGTAAGTTAATTTCTAATATTTCCCCAACATGTTTATCCTGGTCCAAAGCCTCTCTGGAATTAGAGTATTTTACTCAGTTCTCTCTTGACAACTTGGGTAACTTAACCAAAAAAGAAAAATAAAGTGGCGTGATATGAATTCCTACTCACTTTTTTCTTAAGAACATTTATTGAATACCTACTGTTTGCATGGCTCTGGGGATACAAAAGTAAAGCAGAGCCTTCTTTAACGAATTTACATTCTTCTGGAGGTGTACTGTGTGGGCGCAGGTAAGTAAGTCCAAATACATACAAAGTAATAATATAAACTAAAAGTGGTTCCAAAAGAGAAAGAGCACTAAAAACCAGGAGGATCAGGAAAGGCCTTATGTAAGAAGTCCTATCTGCTCTGTGCATCACTTGCATAAAGTCATGGTGGCAAAAAAGGTCAGGTGCAGGGAAAAGCTTCTAGTCAAGTTTGATTAAAATGGAGTGTATGTGAAGGGGAACATGAAATATGGCTTATTGGAGTTGGGACCCAGATTGTAGAGCTCTAAATGCCAGGCTGAGGGTTTTGTATTAATCTTAAAAGGCAAAACGGAAACCTTGAAGATTTTTGAGCCAAAAGAATGAAAAGGACAGACATATCTTTGGAAGATTAATTTGGCAGCTTTGTGAGGGCATGGTTTGGAAAGGGAGTGAAGTAGAAGCAGTGAGACCAATTAGGCTCTTTTGAGAAATACTAGAAGGTAGCTGTGGCTCTAAGAGTCTGTAGCATGCATGGTGGCCACACTCCAGTAAAACTGCCTCAGCAGTTGGACTAAACTAGGTTGAGGGTAACTGACAGGCCTCAGATCCACTTGTGAGTTAGAGATGTCTACCCGCACATGTGATGATTTCCCCTGGCAGATTGGGTGGATGAGAATAGTTTGTTCCAGCAAGCTGAATCAGGCTCTGTATAATGCTTAGAGTTTGGTCAGACATCAAAGATGCCAAGGTCATCTGCTGCATCCCAGCCATCACTAGTTGTCCTGACTTTTGTGTTGTCACTGGACTTTGATGACTCTGGAAGAGAGAGTGAGGCTGACAACTTTGCACAACTCTCCCTAACTTCAATCCAGTTCATGTACAAGGGTGATGTCATTGGTCCTCTTTGAAAATGAAGGATGGACAACCTTTTTTGCTAGATAGCTTAGGGTGATGGCAAGATTAAGTGAAAGTTTGTTAGCCATGGAGGAGATCTGAGTATTTTTTTGAAGGCAAAGAAGAAACCAGTATATAGAGGGAGATTGAAACTAAAAGAGTGATGAATTGAGAGGTCTGATTATTTGAAGGGATAGCAACATGTATATTGAAATTTCCAACTATTAGAGCAGGATTTTGGATGGAGAGATGCCATGAGCCAGATACTGAGCTTCTTGGGAAAAGAAAAAGAGAAAATGGCCTGGAGTTTGGTGGGTGACTGCAGAAAGGATTTGGAATTGGTAAAAAAAAAAAATGAAGGTAGACAGACTGTTAAGTCATGATGACAAAGGCATTATCTGGAAATGAGAATAAGGAATAAGAATTATACCTCTTTTCCCCTTCCAGACTAACACTAAAGAGTACATAAATGAAGGAGAACCTACTGCTTAAGAGGGTGATCTAGGATTCCTTATCCTCTGGAAAGAACCAGTTTTTTTGTTAGAGCAAGAAAATGGAATGAGTGGAAAATTAAAGAGATAAGAAATGAGATTTGTTAACAATTAGCAGGGGTTTTCAAGAGAGATGGGAGAACAGAAGAAGATATTGAATTTGGAAGGGTTGGGCCAAGCTAGAGAGGAATGAAAGTATAGGGAGAAATAGGATTTTTTTCTCCTCAGTGGATATTGAATCACAAGGACCAGGGGAGCAAAAGTTGGAGAAGTGCCTCTTATTTTCATTTAGTTATTTTTATTTATTTTTGCTTTTTTTGGTGAGGCAGGTGGGGTTACTTGCCCAGGGTCACACAACTATTAAATACCGAGTGTCTGAGGCCAGATTTGAACTCAGGGCCTCCTGACTCCATGGCTGATGTTCTATCCACTGCGCCACCTAACTGCCCCAAGGATTGCCTTTTATAACACAGAGATTCAGTTACTTGACAGCATTTGTTAAGACCCTCTTCTGTGTCAGCCAAAAATGAAATATTCTCTACCCTCAAGGAGCTTTCATTCTGTTGGGAACAGAAAAGGCTTCATACAGAAGTTGGCAGTTGGGCTAAAACCTTAAGGAAATTAGGGATTCTCGGAGTCCTGGAGGTAAGTTCACGAGAGTACGTTCCTAACGATACTTTATGCAGAGGTGCAGAGAAAGGAGGAATAGTACAAAGGTCACATTGACTAGAGTATGTAAAGGGGAGCAATGTGTAATAAAGTTAGAAAAGTAGATCGGGGACAGATTGTGAAAAGCTTTAAATGACAAACAGAGGAGTTTATTTTTGCTCTTGAAAGTAATAGAGAGTTTGCTAAAGAGGGTAGTGACATCGTCAGACCTGTTCTTTATGAAAATCACTTTAGCAACTGTCCGGAAAAGGAATTGGAATGGGAAAACACTTGAAGAAGACAGACCAGTTAGGAAGCTGTCACAATTGTCCAGGCAAGAAGTGATGAGGGCTTGAACTGAGTCAGTGGTTGCGTGAGTGGAGAGAAGGTGATGGGTATGAGACATGCTGTGCTATTAGAAATAAAAAGATTTGTCAACTGATTGGGTATATATGGAATGTTTTAGACATTCTGAGTTTGAGATGTCTTTGAGACATCAGTTCATGGAGCTCAGGAAAAAGACCTTGGCTACATATATATAGCATCGTCTCTGTAGAAATGATAATTAAACCCATGGGACTGATGAAGTCACCAAGTAGGCATGTTTAGAGACAGAAGGAAGAGAGAGGGGCATAGGACAGAGCCCTGTGGTTTATGTCACAGGGGATGTGATATGAATGATAATTCAACAAAGGAGATTTAGGAGTGGCCGTATAGGTAAGAGAGACACCAAGGAGAGCAGTTATCATTAAATCCAAGATGAAGGATTGTCCAGGAGAAGACAACTGTCAAAAGTATCAGATGATTCAGAGAGGTTAAGAAGATTGAAGACTGAGGGTAGATTTGGAAAGTGAGATCAATGGACATTGTGGAGAGAGCACTTTCAGTTGAATGGCAAAATTATTAGAAGCTATATTACAGTGTTGAGAAGGGAATGAGAGATGGGCTTCCTTGATACATTGAGGGCCCAGTTGGAATTAGATAACAAATGTGTAATTAATCCACTTGGCAAGGTTACCTGATTTTTTTTTTTTCCCATCTGTGTTCAGCAGCAGGAGAATAGGAGAATGGTCCTAGAATGTTCCTAGGGGGAAGAGGGAGCCACTGGAGTTTGTGTAGGGTGGTCTTTGGCTTTTCTTTGTATGAATCATCAGATAAAGGGTAGATAGAAGTATTCCTTACAAGTGCTACTTTTAATTTTGTCACTGCCACAAACTCTGCATTATAACTCTTCACCCATTGTGTGTGTGTGTGTGTGTGTGTGTGTGTGTGTGTGTGCGTGCGTGTGTGTGTGTGTGTGCATCTCCATTCGCCCATAGGTATGGAAATCTGTAGTTTTTTCAAATAAATTTTGTAAAACTTTCTCCTCATTTCTTCTCACCTCTTATGCTTCATGATGGTAGGATTTTAATGAATTTCATATGCATAAAACATTTTGATGTTTTGATGTAGGCTTCAAGTTAGGGAGACTTGAGTTCAAGTTTTGACTTTCCCACATAATAGTTTTGTGATCACCAGCAAGTTAATTTCTTGGTGTTCTAGGAAGTCCTTTGAGACTGTACATTACTAACCAGTAAGTTGCTGATTTGTATTAGGAATCTCCTATATTGATCACTTAACAGAAGAAAAAGTGATTCAGTTACTCTGAATGAAGGTTACGGTGAAAGTTTTTAAGAACACATACATACGTGCATACTACATACATGTATGTGTGTGTAATATACACATATAAGCATGATGTATTGCTGAAGTTTATAGAACATTATGGGGACTACTTGAGTATTTTAAATGTATTTTTTAATTTATCTACCTAAGTATTCTTTCCTTCAGATAAAAATGATGTTTTTAAAAAGATGATATGAAAAAATGGCATGATGATTAATTGAATTCTACCTTTACTTCTTTTATAGGAACTCTTGGTGTGGTTACAGAAGCTACGATAAAAATCAGACCAGTCCCTGAATACCAAAAGTATGGCTCAGTAGCCTTCCCTAATTTTGAGCAAGGAGTAGCCTGCTTAAGAGAAATTGCAAAACAGGTAAACTATTCTTCTTCAGTTCAACTATATAATATAAAACTTTGTGATAGAAAATTATGAATAACTTTTACATTCTGAAACGATGATATTTTAATAACATTTTTACTTTGTGTTGTACTTTTCTGTGATCTATTTCAGTTAATTTTAAAATATTTTTTTCCTCAAATCTCTTATTGTTTAGTTGCTAACTCTTTTTTTTGTAATTGTGGCTCTTTTATTACATTAAAGAAGATGCATTATTTTAAGTCAACAGGATTAACAGTATTTTATCTTTAAATTAATCAGTTTTATTTGGAAATTATATTTTCTGTATGTTCTTTTAAAAGTAACTATTGTTAATTTTAGTTTTTACATTACTTAGATTTCTCTTTTTATCCCTTTCTCTCCTAAGAGGCATCCCTTATAACAAAGAATTTTGTTAAAAAGAAAAAAACAAGAGAAAACATTCAGCAAAACCAGTCAGCTAATTGAAAAAAAAATTTTTTTTCACTCTGTGCAAAAGAGGAGGGTCAAGCTCATTTTTTATATCATAATGTTTTAGTTTCTGTTATTTTTTATGTTATATTCATTGTATATATTTTTCTTCTCAATCTGCTTAATTTATATCAACTTATATAAATTTGTCTGTACTTCTCTGTATTCATCATGCTTGTTTATTATAATAATGTTCCACTACATTCATGTGCCACAATTTGCTTAGCCATTCTCAAATTGATGGACATCTACTTTTTTCCAGTTCTTTGTTGCCACAGAAAGTACTGCTATAAATATTTTGATATACGTGGAGGCTTTCTAGTTTCGTGGGTATATGCCTAGCAGATGGAGTCTCTGGGTCGAAGAATATGGATTTTTAGCCAGTTTATTTGCATAATACCAAATTCCTTTCCAGAATATCTGAAACAGTTGCAGCTCTACCAACAATGCATTAATATGCTTATTTATCCACAATTACTCTAACATTGACTGTTTCTGTAATTTATCATCTTTGTCAGTTTGCTGGCCGAAATGAAACCTCAAAGTTGTTGTTATTTGCATTTCTCTCATTATTAATGATTTGGAACATTTTTTTCATGTGGTTGTTAATAGTTGACAATTCTCATTTTGAGAAACCTTGTTCTCTGTCCACTGACATTTGGTCTTACATATTTTTGTAAAGTTAAAACATCCATCCATATATACATATATTTCCCATATGAAACCCTTATCAGAGATATTTGATAACTAAGATTCTGTCTTCCCCTCCTTCCCCCACCCCTGAAGGTGTTTCCCTTCTTATCGTAGATGTGTTAATTATGCTTGTGCAAAAAACATTTCTGTTTCATGTCAAAATATTCTTTTGCCTTTCACAGCTATGGGTAGGAGATGAATTTTTTTACCAAAGGATAGAAATAAAATAAATAATTTTGGTTGCATGAAATCAGTGGTTTTTCTTGAGCAAGGGAATTGTTTAGCTACCAAATAACATTTACTTGCCCCAAACTGAAATTTTTGTTTTTGATAATCTAACCAAAATGGATAGATGAAAGATTTAGAAATACAAAGATGACGATTTTTCTCATAGCATCTTGTTAAACTAGATCTGAGCTTTTAAGATTAAAAAGTACATCTTTTCTGGTTCTGATATCTGTGCATATTTTATCTAAGTATATTTTAAGCTATCTTTAATTGAATATGTCCTAAGAGAGTATTCAGTAAATTCTTGTTAACTAACAAGTAGAAAGAAACAAAAGGAAAATGAGTAGGTCAGGGTGGTTGGAGAAGAGGAAAGAATTTGCTTTGATATTTGGAAAAATCCAAGATTTTAAGGAAATATAGCCTTTTAATTTTATTAAAACAGTATTGAGAAGTACAAAAGTTACTGTAAGAGAGAAGACTTGAAATAATAAATAACATTGAAAATTGGGGAGTTTTTGCACAAATGTCAAAATGAGAGTTTTGCTGAATCCTTCAGTGATGATGGATTTGGACAGAAACTTAACCACTAAAATTAAATTCCAATAAATTCAGCCAGAAAAAAAATGCACATAATAGAAGTAAACACTTCAACATAAAAGATCACATAGTCAGGAAACATTAAATTCCTATTATTGGCAGGCACTTTACTGAATGCTGTAGATACAGAGGAAGTTAAAATATGGTCCCTGCTTTTAAGGAGCTCAAGGTCTAATGGGAGAGACAACATCTAAACAACTGTTTGAAAACAAACTCTATACAGGATAAATTGGAGATAACTGACAAAGGGAAGGTACTAGGATTAAGAGGGATTGGGCAAGGCCACCTGTAGAAGGTGAGATTTTAGCTGGGACTTCAAGGAAGCCAGGAAAGCCCAGAGTTGGAGATTAGGAGAGAACATTCTAAGCATCGTGGACAGCCATTGAAAAGAAACTATAGCAGAACTTGAAATTTTGCTAGGGAGACTGGAGGTACTTAATAAGAAGAACATTAAGTGAATTTTACATTATAGGAAGTTTATAACTTATTTTAGTCACATCTTTTTTTTTAAGACAAATAAACCTAAGGTTTTAGAGATGTTAGTGATTATATTCTTGCATAATTATGGGACATTTCTCCCAAAATGGATTTGAATCATCCCTGCCAGTTGACAGAGTTCAAATGGAAGATCACTTCATTGGTCAGCCTGATTCTAGTATCTCCCTACTCCAATCCATAATCCATTCATCCATCAAAGTGATTTTCCATAGGTCAGCCACGTCATTTGCCTACTCCAGTGGCTCCCTATCACTTCCACGATCAAATATAAAATTCTCTGTTTGGTGTTCAAAGGCCTTCATAATATTGCCCCCTCCTGTCTTTTCAGTCTTTGGTCATAACTTTACCTCCCTACCATGTGCTCTTTAATCCAGTGACACTGGCTTCCTGGATGTTTTACAAACAAAACCCTCCATTTCTAGACTCTGGGCATTTTCTCTGGTTGTTCTCCATTCTTGGAATGTTCTCCCTCCTTATTTCTGCATCCTGGCTTCCATCAAGTTCCAATTAAAATCCTACTTTCTGCAGGAAGCCTTTCCCAATTCTGCTTAGTTCTGTTGTTTTTTTCTCTGTTAATTAGTTACTCTTTATTCTCTACATAGCTTGTTTATGTTACTTTTTTGTACCCATTATATTGTGAGCTCCTTGAGAGTGGAGACTGTCTTTTACCTTTCTTTGTATCCCCTGTGCTTGGCTCAGTGCCTGGGACATAGTAGACACTTTTAAACAAATGTTTATTGACTGTCTTACTGAGTGACTGAGATGGCAAAGTTTTCATAGTTGGTATTTTGCTGATTGCATCAAATTCCAAAACATTGTATTGCTTCGTTAATGAAATTCATAATCTTTAAAAAGGTCTGAACTGGGGGCAACTAGGTGGCGCAGTGGATAGACCACCGGCCCTGGATTCAGGAGGACCTGAGTTCAAATGTGGCCTCAGACATATAACACTTACTAGCTATGTGACCCTGGGCAAGTCACTTAACCCCATTGCCTAAACAAAACAAAAAAAAAGGTCTGAGCTAATTACCTACCCTGGGAAAACCAAGTGGATGAATTCTGGTTGTCTAGAGTAAGGTATTAAGTCGATCTTATTGCACAAATAACATAGATGGAAAATGGACTAGGTCCAAAATTGAATGGAAGGAAGAAAACTTGCAAGTTCAACTTTTTCAAAATGGCACAGCAGTTTTAAAGATTTCATGTTTCTTCTTGAAACAAGTCATTTTAACCTATTTTTCCATTGCTACGACATCACTGAAAAATAGTCTGTGATGCATCAAAATTGTGAGTCGCCCAAAAGCAATGGAAAAAGTCCATGATGGGCAATGTAGGCTGAGGTATGTAACTAACAACTAATTATTGCACACCAAAATTGATATAAAACATATACTCAAAAAGATACATGACATGAGGATTAGGGATAGACTATGTGCTGTGTTGGTTATCTGTATAGTTCCAAAGAGACCTAGAGGAAGGCAGGCCCTGAGCATGTTCGGTGGACTGGATTTCCTTTTTTCATTAAAAATAATAGTACATAATATGCTGTATATCATTATTCTCTCTCAGAATATCACTGTAAAATATTTTGGGTATGTTACCCTATTTTCATTATGGGCCACAAGAGAAAAGACCACATGTTCAATTCAGACATGTTTCAACTGACTGTAAGTTTCATGTTCAGACATATTCAAAAGACCACTTTATTCAATATAAGGTGTGCATCTATATAACATGTAATAATAAATGTACATTCGTTCATTGATTTCGAGGCTGTATACACCTTTCCTTTTGTATTATGGCTCAGAATTAGAAATCATCTTTAGGGTTAGTACTGTTAGATAGAAAAACAGTAAATTTTAAGGTTTTAAACCTTAATCATTCAGGCTGGGATTTAGAATTTCAATTGATAGCAAAAGAATTAAGATCAATTAAAATAGATGGCACATGGTTTATAATTGTGCCAAATTCCTGATTGAATAATGAGTTGGCTGCTTGTAATCCTTCACTGTCATTTCTTAACACTTCCATTTTGTGATACTTTTCACACTCAAGTTGCACTGGAAATGGCAACCTGTATTTTGGATGAGTATCTCTTGGGAAGAAGAATGCATTTTTCACAGATAGCAAAGTGTACATCTTCATCACTAAAGGAATTACATTAAGAAACTCTTTGCTGACTGCAGAAGAATTCTACTAAATTCTTTCTTCTCTGCATGAGGAAATAGCCTCTTTCAATACCCTACTGCCTATGAGGAGGTAGAAAGGAAGATACAGTAGAAGATTAATGTGATTATATCTGATAAATGGCAGTCCAGTACAGTGACCAACTTTGCTCAAGTAGATTGGTAAGTGATTGATTCTTAAGGCTTTTCTTTCTTAGGAAATGCCTACTCCCCTACCTTCCCTGTCCTCCTCCCACTTCCTGCACCAAAATAATTATGACAGTTCTTTAGGTATTCATCAACTAATCCTATTACTAGGCATAATGTTTTGTAACTTTCTGATTCCATTGACTTTTGTTGTGATGGTGGTGATATGCCTTTTGGAGGGTTTTTTTTGTTGTTAGTTTGTTTCTTTTTGTTTTTTAGGAAAAACAGGACATTTTTTTTGTCAGTTTGAGTAGAGAAGGTTTAATTTTTTCAAACATATAAACAAAACTAGCAAATTGTGCCATGCATTATTAGATGAGCCCATTTATTTCAATAAAATATAAAGGATCCATGTGCTATATATTGTTGTTTGTATTCTCATTTGAAAATTCTTGAGATTCTAATATACGTAAAATGAAATTATTATTTTTATACATAAAACTAAATTACACATAACATTAAACTAAATTACTAGAAAATATAAAACTAAGTTATTAGAAATAATTGTTAGAATGTAAATTATAAGAATATATAAAATTAAATTAAAAAACCATTATTAGAATAAAATTTCTTAGAATATGTTATTAAAATATATAAAACTAAATCATTAGAGCCATTAACCTCTAAAGGAGCTTTTGTATATCCTTACCTGTGCCAAATTGGGACTCCTTTGTACCTACTGTGAACTTCACAATTTCAAATAGCTTTTTAGTTAATTAAGTTTTTCATTTAGTAAGCATGACTAGAAAGTAAGCTTTAAGAGCTAGGATGGCCTGGATTCAAGTCATGCCTCTGGCACACACTGGCTTTGTGACCGTAGGTAAGTCACTTAACCTCCTCAGTCCTCCAGGAAACTGACTATAAGTTACAAAAGAACTGCAAATCTGTAGCATGGAGAGAATTTCCACATGAGGAGTTCCCTACGTTTTCATAGGCATGGACTCCCCAGAATGTCCCCTTCCCCTGCCCTGCCACAAATAAAATTAAACAGAAAAGCCTAAAGTTAGGATTTGTAGAGGTAGAGGAAAATTGTTCTTTTCACTAAAAACAAACAAAGGAACAAACAGAAAAAATGAATGGAGCTTTACGTTGGAATTCGATTAGATGTATAGAAATATGAGCTCATTGTTTCTCTGTCTCTTTCTTTCTTCCTTCCTTTTTTTCTTTCTTTCTTTCTCCCCTAGAGGTGTTGCAGATATCCCTGTCATGTTGGAGAAAAGTTAAATCCTTTGTTAGAACATTTAATTCTATATCTAAGTATGAAATTTTGGAAGCAGTTGGCTTTTTACAGGGAACAAAGCTTTAGAGTTGGTGTATAATTTCTCACCCTTCTTGTCTAAAGTAGAGGTATTATCTAACTTAGCTGTATGTCCATTTGCTATGTTGGTATTATATTCATTACCTAGATATTCTGTTGATGCCTCTTATTTTTATGAACCCTACCCAACAACATGGATTAATTTTAAAGCCAAGCCTTTGTCTAGGAGGTGCTTATTTATGCAACTTTAGTTTGTGAGAGCTAATCAGTTCTATATATATATAACATGCTACTTTTCTTTTCATAAGGAGGAAAATGTTTTAGTCATTTTCCTTCCACTCTAAATTATTTTAATCACATATATCTTTTTGTGAAAAGAGACTTTCTTTTTCAAACTATTCAAAAGCAAGTAGAAAACTCAACCATTGACAAAGACTTCTGTCTTTTTGTTGTTGTTGTTGTGTAAATATAAAGTAAGATAACACTTGCAAATGAATTTAACACAGTGATACCAGTAAGTAGCCTTAAGTGCACCATAGCTTTTATTATCACGACTAGATTTTAGCTTTAAAAATCAATGGCAACAGTAACAATTTATTAGCAAGAGGAGCTCATGGTCACTACATATTCATTTTTCCGTCAGAAAATTGAGGTGTCTTATGTCAGAGTAGGAAAAATACTCTTACATAGACTTTACAACATATAGTTAAGGATATTCATTATTGAATTATTTTAAAACTCAGTATTATTTGGCAGTTTGTTATCTTTTCTGTGCAAGTTAAGTGGACATGGTTCCTGCCCACTAGGAGATTATAATTTAAATTACTTAGTATTATCATTAATTTTTGTAAGTATATGCTTAAATTGTTACTTGAGTAACCAAACTTGAGTTACTTGAGTAACCAAACTTGATAAATGTTTTTACAGTAAGACTGAAAGTTCCCCTTTCTTCCCCACACCCTCTCCTTTGACCCCAAGTAGCAAATCTTCCATTCTTGCTGTTCTGCTTGAGGATAGTTTACCTGGTCCCATTCTGATTCTCTTCTAAACAGTTGAGGAGCGGAAATAATATGGTTAAGAATTGAGATTGATGTTTGTAATCAGTCTTACCACTATGTTCTGATGTTTAACAACAAAGTTTAGTATTTGTTGGAAAAAATTTTGCCAAAGATTTTTTTTTGAGATTAACCCACAGCTTTGTTACTTCTTGTAAAAATGTCAATTCTGAGTCTTAAAAGTATTAATAAATGGTTATCTATTTTTCTGGCATTCTAATCAAGTCAGCCTTTTAGCTTTGCTGTCTTGAAAAGGGCTGTAAGAAGACACTAGCAATTTTATATGGTTCTATTAATGTTCAGGTTTTAGGGAGCAAATGCAATCTATTTGTGCTTCCTTTGCTTAGAAGAAAAATGCAGATGTTAACATTTTAGTGTTTATTGTTACCACATATCCCATAACTTTTTCTACTGATCATTTAAGTATACAGCACAATTTGGTAATGGTGAAGTAACTCTGTGAAGATCTCATTTCTATTAAACTAGAAGAAAATTGCTGTTATCATTTAGTGCACGGATTGGGCATAAGCTTGTTTTGTTTGACTGTTCCAAGTCCCCTGAAGTTCTGATTATTATGTCAGGTACTTTATTCTTCAAACAAGTAAAAAAACAGGTTCAACCTTTCAAGGTGGTTCTACACACCTACCAGCAGAGGTCACTTTTAAAGCAAATAACTGATTTTTTTTTCTTTTTCATCTCTGCTATATTTCTGACCTTTCTTGAATGAAGAATGTGAGATTGAATTTAGAGCACCAGTTGTTAGTATTTTTGCTGTTTTTAATTAAAAGTATGTGTGTGTGTGTGTGTGTGTGTGTGTGTGTGTGTGTGTGTGTACACTGGGGTTTGTGTCAGGATAACCAAAACACTACTTTGTCTATAAAATACTACTAGCTAGTCTATAAAATTAATATCAAAGTTCAGATCTCGTAAGTGGAGGGGGGAAAACTCACAATAATAAAAAGGATTGTAAAGTATGTGCTAAACAAATATGTGATAAAATGTTTTCTTTCACTTTTCTCATCTTTGGAGCCATATTGTTTCCAATTTGGGATACTCACATCAAAAGAATAAAAAAGTCTGAGTAGAGCAAGAAGATAAGAGATTAGGAAAGAGTTAAGTTATTTTGGATTTCTAGGTATGAAATTAATTACTAATATAAAGAGTATTTTACTAGGCTATTTATTACCAGTTTTGTTTTTTAATGAAAAGTAATTTTAATACCATTGAAGTTGTTATACACATTGGGTTTTGACTGTTGTACATTATCTATTTTTTTTTTATTATAATGGCTAGGTTTTGTTCTTAACTATTGAGAAGGTATTTAACTAGATATAGAGAAAACTTATCTTCCTTTGATATCTGGGAAACTGATCTAAGTGTTACTTCATCCAGCTTGAAGTATGTATCTTTTACTTACTTTGGAATTTGTAGTTTGGAATGAACACTAAAATTTGAATCCCAAGTCTCCTAATTCAGAGTCCTGTATTATATATCTTATAATCCTATGCCAGTGGGTCACTTAAACTACATTTATCCCTTTATTTATAAAAAATTAGTAATAATAACTTTTACAATACCTACTTGACAAGAACCTCAGGAATAGCAGTGCCCCCCAGACCACTAGTCCTGTTCCCAACCTAGCCCCCAAAATCATCATCCTGGGCAGCAAACCATGTGACAGGAGGCAGCACATGCTTAGTCAGTCCCCTACTACATCTCTGACCGTAATGCCCCCTGTAATTTTGGTAGTGTTAGCGCAGGGCCCTGAATTCCAAGAGATCTAGGAATCAAACAACTGCTGTTTGCCCAATCCTCATAGCCATCATCTAGGGAATTAACCCTATAAAGATGTGACCTGGTAACTGCTTTTGTAGGGTTACAGCCCTTGCCTCCTCTTCAGCCACAGCTGTGGTAGACCCAGAAGGGAAATTCTCAGCACCAAAGTCCTGAGGAGTGTCAAATGGTAGAATTTCAGAGAGAGATATAGTTTTTGCAGTTGAAATGATACTGAAAAAGATGCACGTCCATCTGCTTTACATTTGCAACATAAGGACCACTAGGCCTTTCCACCTGACTTATCGCTGAAAGTGTTATTGTCCTTTCCTTAAGAGCAGAAACAGTCTTGCTTTTCTGTTTTTATCCCCAATAGTTAGCATAGCACTTTGCACATAGTAAGTGCTTAATAAATATTTTTTCCATTTCTTCATTAGGATGTGGAAAATAAGCTTCATGAACTCTAAAGTAATATATCAGAGTGATCTATTATTATCATCATCAATAATAAAGTTAAACCAAAATAGTTTTTTCTTTATCCACTTATGTAACAAAGAGGCAGCATAGTAAGTAGTTAGAATGGTAAGCTTGGAGTCAGGAAGACCCAAGTTTCAAATCCTCTGGCACTTAATGCTAGAAAGTCAGGGATTTAAGAATTCCTTGGAAGGCCAAACTATCATTTGATAGTTTGATAAACAGTAGTTTATTTTTTATCCATAAGACAGAGAAAATAGAGATAGAATGAAAATTTTTATTTCAAAGCAAAATTTAAATATCTCCATGTAATTATATTTAAATTACATTTGTACACATAGGATAAATTATAGTAAAATATAAAAAAATTGTCTGTCAATAGACAAATTCCTGCTCCTTAATAGCTATGTGATCCTGGACAAGTCATTCAACCTCTGTGTACACTCAGGCAGTGTACTAGTACTTATCTCTTAAGTCATAGATGGGTGGTGAGTTTAATAGAGGCTATTCCCACTCTTAAGAGTTTCCCCACTCTGAGGATTAAGTATTTGCATATGTAATGATATAGTTAAAACTTGATTGCTTCAAACTGTGAAAATATCGGATTTTTACTTTTCATTTAAGGCAATACTTAGAACATTATTGCATATGATATATGTACCAAATTCTTTATAATTTTACTTTGAAATTTTTATCATGCATATAAAGGCAGCATGGTACACTGGTAAGAGAACTAAATTGCAGTGGGAAAACCTGCACAGTTTTCAGATCTTACACTGACCAGCTGTATGATTTTGGGCCATTTACTCTTTCTGAGCCACAGTTTTTCTTCATGGATAAAATAGGTATGATGATACCCATTACTTAAAAGGGTTGGCCTGTGGATTGAATAGAGTCAAGTGCTATGTGAATAAAAGGTATTATTATGGTTTTATAAATGGATTACCATATGCCCTTTCCCTAGATCCAATGTAGACTTCCTTGTAGTGAATTAATTTTGGCACTTAGTGCGAAAACTGAAGAAATAAACTTTTAACATGTAAAATAACAAACTCTCATTTTGACTTTAAAGGTTTGAAGTAATTTCTGTGATATATAATGTTCCTTATTATTACTAATGACAAGATCTTAATGTTTTCTTTTTCATGTTCTACAGTTGGTTAATGGATTTTAAAAAAATTATTAAGCCTAATGTTAAAGAAAGGTGACTGGCAAATGACCCTGCTTTAAATTATAAAAATTTATAAAATTATTTAATGTTAAAATTTTGTGACTTTAAAATAGTTAATTAATAGAAATTTCATCACTTCAAAATTTTATGCAGAAGCTAAGAAGGTTCCTTTGTAATTCAGTTAATTTCATTTCAATGCAGAGCATTTAGCTAACTTGGAGCTTGATGACTTGGGCAACATGTTGGGTTTTTTAAAAGTGTCACAAAGATGAAGAGCTGTCCATCTGTTTTTCTCTAGCACAAGGAAATAATATATCATTGTGTTAATATTAATATGTTGTAGTTTTTAAGCTTATTTCAATGGATACATACTTTTATGTTTGTTTTAGAAAACTAATATATACTTTGATGCCTCAGTGTCTCCCCAATTAAAGGATTTTGAAATTCTAGAAACTTTAGGTGTGGTTTTCATATTTTAAATGAACTAAAAGAAGTCCAAAAGAGGATTAATAATAGGTCACATATTTCAATTTTTAGTTCAAAATGTGTAGGACATCATATTGTATATTGATATTTATTGCAGATAATTTTAAAAGAATTAAAATATTCTGCTTCACAAAAACTTCCTGCAGTTCTTCTCATGTGTGCCAGCATTTTAAGAATGGTATGTGCCAAATGACAGAAATTCAGTAGTGATTAAGTGTAATACTCTAGGAAACTTATTCAGTTTTTAATTAAACTTCCTACTTGCCTCATGGTTTAATTTTAGAGTAACTTCCTTTAGGATTTTGCCCTGTGGACTTATCTTAATAGCGTTAGGCCAACCTTCTTGTTTAAAAAGAAACACGATAAAAATGATCCAGTGTACCTCCCCCTGTTAGATAATTGATCCAGGTTTTTTTTCCTTTTCATATTATCTTCCCCCTTTTTTGCATGTATTTTTATCTTGCTTTATTTGACTTTGTACAAAGTACTTAGAAAACTTCTCTTATATTAACGAAGCTCTTGTTTACTTGACATATACATTTGGACAAATAAGTTTCCTCTCACAACAAATAGTCTCTTTGAGTAGTAAACATTTTAAAATCCATTTTTTTGTCTTTCTTTTTGAACAGAGATGTGCTCCTGCATCCATTCGTCTCATGGACAATATGCAGTTTCAGTTTGGTAAGTTAAGGAATACTAATTTGTAAAGTTGTTTGTCAACTTAGTTATTCTTATAATTTGCTCATCCCCTTCTGTGTTTAAATTTGTTTAAAAATGTTTTGCAAAATTTCAGCCACTTGACCTCAATTTTTTGTTGTTTCTATGATGTTTATACAATGTTTAGTTTATTTACAATGGTTAGTTTATTAAATAGCTTGTTAGATCACATGTTCCTTATAATTCCTATAGAGCCAGGGTTCTTTGCCTTAGGATAGATTTCTGTGAGTTTGTGAACTTGGATGGGAAAAAAAAATTCAGCATTTCTTTCAATTAGAAATGAAGGCAGCAAAATATTCTGAGAAAGGGTTCATAAGATTCAGCAGACCGACAAAAGAGTTCATAGTACAAAAAAGGTTAGGAACCCTAAAGCAAATAATGTTTATTAGAAATAGGCCCAAACACTGAAAAACAGGATAAATTGATTCGTTGTGTCATACGTGGAGGTATAATTTAGATGAATGCATTGGGAAATGGTCATAGGTGTGCAGAATCTATCTGTAGCTGTTTGGATCTAATATATATTAAAAGTTTAAAAAAATTATTTTAGCTACATACAAATGGCTATTTCTTTGACTTATTCAATAATTTAGTACCTGAAAGAAATTTAATTTCTGCTTCACTTATCTGCATTTCATTTTTATGTATTCATTATTATATATTATAATATATAATAGTACCTTCTGAGTTACGTGCGCCAGTTATCAGTATGACTTTCCAGATTAGATACTGTAAATAGAATCTTCATTATAACATTATAACAGTGTAACATCATTCATTAGATTTGTTAGTGAAAATGTTTTATATGTATGTGTGATTTTAGTAGATTTTGTGATAAAGTATATAATTCGTTCCAAAATGAAAGTTTAAAATAAAGTAAATCTGCCTTTTGAAAATTCTTAGGGCAGAAAATGTTATATCATCCCAGGGAATCATGAAGTAAATGGCATTGAGAAATTTCCGACCTACTTTTAGCATTATTCAAGAGCAGTCACTATATTCTGTTCCTGTACATTTTATTAATTATTTAATTGAGAGAGTAAATAGACTTGCCACTTTTATAAGGTATGATTTCTTTTCTCAGTCATGTTGCATTCATTAAATTATTTTTTCACTACCATTTAAAATATCAGAGGCTTTCCAACTAGACTTTCTCTTCAGACATAAAAATCCTTTCGTAAGTATTCTGAAAGTTCATATAAAAATATGCTTGTTTTCAAACTGAACCTATGATTTTATCAACGCAGGGAAATTCCAGTGCTCTGCAACAGTGTTCTTAGAACATTGCCTAGGGCATTGAGAGCTGGTCAGTGACTTGGCCAGGTTTACATAACCAGTATCCAAGGTCAGCTTTCTATCTGTTAAGCTGTACTCCTTGTCTACAGATATGGTTTTGTTTGGGATTTTTTGGGAAGTACCTGTTTTGTCAAAACAGAATTATCAACGAATCTAGCTAGATGAAGCTTAGTGCTGAACATTTCCATTTTTTCTCTACCCTACATTCTTTTGAAATTATCTGGGAGCAGCAACTTCCATTTCCCATTACAGTTATCTTTAGTAAGAATAACTTATTTCCCCCCCAATAATAAAACTATAAAGTCCAAAAAGGACAGTAAACCAACTTTGGGAGTACAAAATAAACAATGACACACGCCCAATTTTTGTGGTACCACATAGCAGGATTTCCCAACCTTTTAGAACTTGTTGGGATTCATCTTAGGAACTCTCACCTGGCCATCTTCTAATCTGTCTATCCTCCACACATGTCACATATGTGTATGGTTGCATACATAGGTGCTATCATTTGCCTTATTTTTGTCTACATCATAGTTTTTACTCTCTTTTACCCCAATTAAAAACTAGCAAAGATGAGGGGATATTGTGGATGACTTCTAGTGCAGGCCTCAGCTAAATGTAGGTATTCGATAAATACATGTTGATTCACTAACACATCAAAGTGTATGGATACTGTAATTAGGAAATATTTCATTTTGTTGACCAAATGAGATAAAACAATATCTATAAAATGAGCATGCTTAGATAGGCAACATTAATTTAGAAACAAATAAATATTGCAGTTAATAAACTCTGATAAATATGGTTGCTTGACCCACTGAAATACCTGTCAGCAAAAGGTGATTTCTCCCAAATAAGTGTTGCTCTTCTAAATTGTTTTTGTTATCCTTTTGGAATAGAAGCTAAGGAGATGAAATGTTTCCAAACCAAATTTCCCATTTAATGCTAAGTAGGTCTTTTACTTCAGTCTCTGCTGTATGATGTCTGTCAGGATGTATGCTAGAAAAAAAGAACTTAAGGTAATTTATTTCAAAGGAATATCAGTGTAAACAATTTACTAAACAGAATTTCTGTTATTGATGATCCAGGAACTGAAAATATAATAAGAAACAGACATCTTTCTCTGCTGTCTTACTGTGGCCTTGAGGTGACACTCAGGGTTATGCCAGTGGAACACAAGCTTTGGCAGACCCAGTAAAGTTGGAAAGGCTTTGTGCACAGGCTCCAGTAGAGGGCTGTCTGTTGTGTGAGAACTAGCTTAGTTATAATCAGAAAGGTTCATCACCAAATTGATTTAAGGATGATAGATTTTTTTTTTGGTCACATTAGCTTTCAAAGACCAGCCACTAACTGATAGAATGGTTATGGTGTGTATTGCTAGGGGGATTACCTATAATGGTGTAATCACAGGTCTTGATATATTGAAGTATAAGAATTCACTTACTTGTCACACAATATCATTATGCTGATCTTTTGATTTCACAAGATTTCTTATTAAAAACCAGTAGAAATATATAAAGCGATTTCATTGATTTTAAAACCAAGAGAAACAGTATTTAATTTCAGTGTAAAAATACTGTGAATAAAAAGATTTTTAATCCATTGTTGCAAAGAACTTTTTGTAGTTACGTAGAATGCTTCTGCTGGTTTTCTCTTTTCAGATTTTAAGGATTTAAACTTTTAAAGTAGTTTTAATAGGACTTAAAAATACCATGTAAATGGTGCTCAACCTTTTTATGAATTGGGCTCATAGCATGAAGGCCAGATGCATGGTCCTTAAAATGGAGCAGTCATGGGAGTTTTTAGAAGTTGCTGCTAACAGAAAACAATGGAAAAACAGTAAAAGGCTTTCATCTCAATTAAGCTCAGTCCCGAGGCAAAGATGTTAATTTAACAGACTCTGAGACACCATTTATGCTATTCTGGCAATTTTAATTCTCTGCGTGTAATTAAAGAAGCAATTACTAGTTTTATGCCAAGAATTCTGCATGAGTGGCATAACCGTTAAGAAAAAAAAATAAAATAAACTTGATATTGACTCCATGTTTGGCAATTGATCTGAATGGTTTCTGAATAATTTTAAAAAAATGAAATCAGTTACCATTGGCTGATCTCAGTGAAATAAAAATTAATGAAGTTGCTTTTATTATGTACATACTATGTCATTGAAAGATAACCCAACCTAGATTTAGTATTAATTACATTTAGTTATTTATCTTTTTTTTTTTTAATCTGGAAAGGGGTTTTAGAAATGAGTCTTCTTGTTTTCTTTTGATTAATCCGTGTCAATTCCATTGGGAATTTTTTAGATCTCAAGTTCAAAAACATTAAAAAATTGTTAGACTCTAAAAATTATATTTAATATTTTTGCTGCTTGAAAATCACAGATTTTGCTATTGCTTTAAAATGTACAATTCTTTTCCCTTACTTTAGGCCTTGCTCTTAAACCTCAGGTTTCCTCTATTTTTACATCATTTTTGGATGGATTGAAAAAATTTTACATCACAAAGGTATTTATTTTTTAAATTAAAAAAAATATTAATGCTGTATATTTTGGGAATTCTAAAAAGCCCATAGAACCACTTTGAACACTTATAGAAAATCATTTATGCTGTGCAAGGTAAAATATTATATTATTAAGCACAAGTCTGCTTTCTTGTTTTAAGGCTTTTTTTTCCTTCCGAGCAAATACATTTGTAATTGTAGCCTTTTATGTTCTTTATCAATACACTTATTGTTTATTTTGAGATTGGGGGTGATGAAGGCAGTCTAATATTGCTGTTTAGGGGACACTTTTCCATGTTAGAAATAAATATATTTCAGAAATTACTTTCTTTGTATGGTATTATTTGGGTGGGTGGGGCTTAAAATTTATGTTGGTCACTTGACTTTGAATTTCTTCTTGCTGAAAAACAGTTAAGTTCAGATATTGTAGGGAGTCTCATGGTTTGTTTTAGACTAAGACAAGATAAACTGGGTAACAAAATTCTGATACCTTCTAGTGATTATCCACATAATTTTTTTTTGTCCTGTAGGGGCTGGTAATTCCAACTGATTTTGCTTCTTATCCAATGTCATTTGGTCTAGGGCAGTGATAATCTTGCATGGTTATGACTCATCAAAATTCCATATCCCTTCGTAATTGCTGAAGCTGAGTCAGAACGTTTTCTTTAATAGCTCAGGCAACAAATTTGCATTCTCTGTGCTTAATTTAGATGAATCTTCTTTATATTATAAATTATTTGCCTCTATATCATTGTATTGTCAAGATGACATTAGCTGAAACATGTATTTTAATTTGGCTGCACTTATTAACATTAAAGTTTATCAGTAGCATACAAAATAATTTAAATTTTCTGTGGGATATGAGTATGAAAGAATTTTTGTTTTGAGTGATCTTTTCCTGAAGTTGTAGCTTACTTTGGATAGTTGTCAAGATCTGTCTTTCGTTGGTCTTTTGATTTTTCATGCAGCATTACTATGTACCATCTGACTAATGTCTCATAAGAGAGGTTTCTTAGATTCAGCAGGGATAAT
The DNA here is from genome assembly GCF_003287225.1 of Phascolarctos cinereus. Classification (NCBI taxonomy): domain Eukaryota; kingdom Metazoa; phylum Chordata; class Mammalia; order Diprotodontia; family Phascolarctidae; genus Phascolarctos; species Phascolarctos cinereus. The sequence goes on along the minus strand of NW_027556098.1, from coordinate 210,524,633 downwards.
TAAGCAGGAAATAGACATTGGTACTGCTTATTATGTATGCTTTGCTGATTGAAGACTATTTGTGAAATAGAATAGTAATTAGGGTTGGTTCTGAAGAACAGTTGAAGACACAAGAACTCCCTTCTCTTAGCAGAAAGGTGGTGGATTGTTGGGGTAGAATGGTACAACATCATCATGGAGTCACTTTGTGTATTGGCTATGTTTAATTTTTTTTCTTTGTTACGAGAGGGTTTAGTACGGTGGACGGGATAGGGGTTATATTAGGAAATAACCTCTGTAAAGACAAAAGATAAATTTTTTTAGAAATAGAATTGTTATATACTTTAGGTTTAGTCTGGAGTGGAACTTTTCCATCTCTTTTTCATTTGTTATTTTGCTAGATATCTTACAAGAACTCACCATTAGGAAACCTTTATTGTTTATGATAAGATTGTCTTCAGTTACAGCCATAGTGTTTTGTTGGTACTGATCATATCTATTACAATTAATTATTGACATTTCTATGTTGATTTTTGACATTGCTAAAAACAGTCTAATTTAATATAACTCATACTTTGACCCTAAATAACTTTTTTGTTGTTTTTAATTCCTTCTTATGTTAGGGTAGATTTCACTCCACGTGGAATATAGTCTTGGTTACCAAGATTGTCAGTTTTGAAGCTTCTGAAGAACCAAGACATTTTATTTTCGTAGACTCAGGTCAAAATAGGGTACTGTAGTGGTCATTTAATGCAACCTGAATTTGAAAAAGAATTTTTTCTGTGTCAACTTGTCTGTATTTTGGAGATTCATCCTAAGGGTTTTCTGGAAGGTACTACTAGTCTCATAGTATTTGGAATTTTAGTGTCAGTGTATTTTAGTCATATATTCTCAGACCCATTCTAGACTTTTAGTGAAAGGTTCTGTTGTTATTTAATAGTTCCAAGATCCATGATATCTGTAGGAGTACTTTTTCTAGCAATGTAGATCATATACTCCCTCCAGTTGTAGTATAGAGTGTAGTGAGTTGCTGTGGCTGAAAAAATTAATCACTGGCAGCCATCCCTTTCTTGTGATAAGCTTTTCCAGGATCATTCAGATTGGTCCTTGGTTAATAAACATCTAACCCATTGCCTTCATCTATTTAAAGCCTTTCCAGCTATGCAGGAATTCTAAGGTCTTACTACTCTGGCATAGCCCTTGGCCTAAAGCATTAAGGTAGGACTTTAATGGAGGAGCATTTTTAATAAATCTCCAAAGTATAGCAAACTCATTGTTATAGTTTGTTAATTTTAGTTTTTAAGGATGTCAGAGCTTATGGTAGATTCTTGCTTTACCTTTGATATTTTTCCATATGAATCAAAGTTAGCAACCTTTTAAATTTCTCAGGAGCTGAAGTCTATTTCTCTGTAGCTTCTTGGGACTCCAGAGGTTCTGTCTTTCAATTGTTGATGCTTTGTTTGTTATATAAGCTGTTACTACAACTGAAATAGAAGTAAAATTTATTTTTATTCTTCAGAGTAACGTAGATGTACTTATTTTTTAAAAGTAATTACTACTGCTGCTGCTACTACTAACTGATATATTTATAAGCTAGCTAGCTAACTAGAACTTTTATTAAGTGCTATGTTTAGGCACAGTGCTAGGGTTACAAATAAAAGCTTACCAGACTGTCCCTGTCTTCAAGGAGCTTTCATTCTAATGGAGGAAGATAATGCACAATAGAGAGGGAAAAACCAGGGTGTCAGAGATGGGAAGAGCTGTGGAGAGCTGGTACTGAGAAATATAAGGCCAAAGCTATCCTATTAAAGCCTAGGCAGGTTGAAGAAATGAAGACCAGTTTTCTAGTGGGGAGGGAGCTGAGGTGATTGGCTTGAGTGGACACTCTAGGGCTAGAGATAGCACATTTTGAATAAGTTATTTCATTTGATCTTGTCAACAACCTGGTCATGTAGGTAGGTCAGGTGTTGTTATGCCCATTTTATACATGAAGAAATTGAGGCTCAAAGAAGTTGTTACCAGTCCAAGGTCAGACAGTATAGGGTAGAACAGGGTTTCAAACCTCTGTCTTATGAGTCCAGACACAGCAGTATTGATTGTTGTCATTCACTTGTTTTCAGTCATGTCCGACCCTTCGGAAAACCCATTTTGGGTTTTCTTGACAAAGATACTGGAATGGTTTGCCTTTTTCTTTTCCAGCTCATTTTATAGATGAAGAAACTGAGGCTAACAGGGTTAAGTGACTTGCCTAGGGTCACACAGCTAGTAAGTGTCTGAGGCCAGATTTGGACTCAGGAAGATGAGTCTCCCTGACTTCAGGCCCAGTACTCTATCCACTGCGTCACCTAGCTGCCCATTTACTGATTACATAATCACATCTCCTAGCCTTGTTTAGTCAGTCATTCTTTTCTAGCTCTTTGTTCTGCTGTGAGCATTTTTATTTATCTCTGCTTTGCTATACTTAACCTTTGGTTCTTTTTCTTCTAGTAGCTGTATTACCAGAAGGATGAAATGTGGAGACATTCATCTTTCTAGCAACATTTTACTGAATATTCAGTAATTCTTCACTGCTAGTTGACATATTTTATTCAGTTTTCCTTGGCAGTTGTGGAGGAACGTGCAAATTCCTGTCTTGCTTCACCCTACTTTACTAGACATGTCAGTGGATTGAAGCTACAGTAAAGGAATTTAGAAAATAGTCATTGTGCTTGAGAAGCAGAACAAGTTGCTGGCCCAGACATCTTCTGCAGAGAACGTCCCAAAGGCAAAACAGAATGAAATAACAAGTGTTTTATAGGGAGTCTGCCTCTCCATGTGCATATCTATACAGTAGCTGTAATTTATGAAACATGCTTGTTGTTCATTTACTCACCACTCTCTGATCAACAAATACTAATGAAATAAATAATAGAATTAGAAACTAGGAATTTACTAAATCTTACATGGCTCTAGCTTTTTTAAAAAATACTGTTGAGCACATAATGGATGCTTTGTAAAGGTCTTCATATGTAAAGTATACTGTTTAAAACAAAAAGTTGGCGTGGGGGGCAGCAGGTGAAGAGGAGGAAGAGTACAATGTATCTTGATTCTTTATTTTGTAGGGTATGATTTATTCTAATAAAAAACCTTTTCATTTCAGTTTAAAGGATTTGATCCCAACCAGCTAAGTGTAGCTACATTACTCTTCGAGGGGGATCGAGAGAAGGTTCTTCAACATGAAAAACAAGTGTATGATATAGCTGCCAAATTTGGGTATGACTTTTTAAAAATGTCTATAATTCTTTGAGAAAAATGTATTAATGCAAAACAGAAGTTAAAGTTAAATTTATATCCCTTTAACATCTCTAACATGCATAAATTGGTTTATTTTATCCTGTTTGTGTTACTGAATTTGTAGTTATACAGTAATGTATTTTGAATGACAGGATATTTAACTATTACTTCATGAGCGTTATCGGTTTTACAGAAAGTCAGACTGTTCTGTTATGTCTGTTTATCTGACCAGACATAGCATTTTGAATGTTTTTCTTTAAGTCTTTAAATTAGTGTTTGTTTTCACAATGTATGTGTATCTAAAAGTAGCAGCGTAGTGTGCCATATGGAAGGAGAGGTCCATATCGTTAGGTTAATATTTAGTGGACAGTATTGACAATAACATATGAATAAAGCAAGCTATTAGTATGTTTTTAAAAGGAAATTGTGTTTAATCAAAGGCATTTGATAAATTATCTATAACCCACCCCCTGTCACTGATTGTTTTATGTTGGTACAAAGAAACAGAAAACATTTCACTTCTGTAACAGGCTGAGTAATGATAGGGTGGTTTCTGTCTGTCTGGTTTGATGGATTACAAGACTGATCAATGAAAACCATAGCGAAAATGTCATTTGTCCCAGCAACGTTTTTTTTTTCTGTCCTACTTTAAAACATAAAATGACCCCGTTTTACAGAAACTATTGTCTACTGTTGAATATACATTGATGTTTGTAATCCACTTTCCAGTCAGTTCTTAATGTATCTTTATATTACTAGAACTTAATCTTTAGAAATATACAGTGTACTTCTATTCAGTTCAAAATAATCTTTGTATATATTTATTGTCCTCTGTATTTTGCTTTGTACCACAGAAAGCACATTAATATCTAGTATGGAAACAAAGGTCTTAGAATACCCTGCTTTATGTATTTTTTTAATATACGTCATGAATAGGCTTTTACTTTTTGTTGCTAGGATTAAGGAGATTGAGTGGTAAAAGTGAGGTATTCTTGAGGAGGTAATCTAATTAATCTTAACCAAGGCCAAGTTTTTAGAGTGTGTTTGTTATTATATTGGCCTTACATATTGCAAATTTATTTTTTTTGCTCCATTTTGAAATTAGCAAGTATAATTTTTATCAGGGGAAAAATATGGTTCAATAACGTCTAATGTTTCTCCTCTCCCTCCCCACTCTTTTTTTTTCTGCTCCATTTCCTTATCAGAAAAAGCCACTGAGTGTTGGTTAAATTAGCTAAAAAGATAATTTCTCCAGAAAGAAGAGAAAGTTTAGTGACTAAATGGTGGGACTGGGTTTCAGTTGTGCTTGCAATTTTTTGCTGAGATTTGATGTGACCACTGGTAAGGGATTTAATCATTCTGTGTCCAATTCCTTATCTTTAAAAAATTTTTGTTTGGGTTTGTTATTTTGGTCTTAATTCAAATACTTCATATTTATTGACTGAGAATCAAAAATGAAATTCTAATTTTAGGTAGCATACAACTAATTTAGCCTAAAATATTGACTTAAAAACCTTTACAAATTGAAATTCCTTGTAAAACATTTAAGTTAGAATTTATGTAGTTGAAACTTTAAAATTCTATGCTGTGAATTCTAGAATTTATTACTGCGGTATTGAAGTTAATGTACATAGAATTGAATTGTTTTACCAGTGCTGGGGGACCAGAGTATTGTTGCTCTGTGGTTTGAGTGCAGTTCCAGTTAGTTACCACCTTATGGTGGTGTTTTCTTGTAATGTGACCTAACATCATTGATGTTGTTTCTGCAATCTAGTTTGGCAATGCTGATTATAAATGTTTCAAGGCACAGCCCTTTTTGTAGGGCATGGTTTATTTTTATTTAAATATTACCATGGAGCTAGATTACTGTGACTGATGCTTATCTCTCCCCATCCCTTCTCTTAGCTTTGGGCTGGAAGTGGGAACAGTTAAGGTCTAACTCATTTGGTCTCTAGGAAAGGAAGGGATAAAGCCAGCCATAAGCAGGAGCCCTGTGCTCTCATAATGTCTCAGTATCTTTTGCCCGTAACTGAGCAGTCTCTCATTTGTATGTGTTAGGGAAGTAATCCAAGAAACTTCTGTTGGTGACCGGGGCTTCCAGTTAATCAAATAGCTGGTTATGGGTGCTTAATCTCCTGTGGGATCTTTGGCTACCTATGCTTTCTAACCTTTTCTAGTTCTAGAACTATAATCAAATCAATATCCTCTTTGCTACTTAAAAGTGTTTGTCAAAAGTCTGCTGCCCTGTGGTGCCACTCACCATCTTTTTGATCTCCCAAACTAAAACAGCCCTCCTGTGTCACAGCTTCTCTGTTTATGTTTTCTTTCTGATTAGAATGTAAACTACTTGAGGGCAGAAACTATCTGTCTTTTTGCAGTTGTATGCCCAGTGCTTAGCAGGATATTTGGTGCACCAAAAAAAAATTGTTGGAAAAGGATTTTTCATTCATTCTTTCATTCCTACATTCATGGAGATTTCTATTATGGAATGAAATGAAGTTCCCTCCTTCTTTTCTGATCCCTCTGGTTCCCAGACAAGTACACAGTGCTTTGTGAGTGTTTTTCCAAAGAGCTTTAAGAAACTGTAGGAGAACATATATATAGGCTTAAATGTACTAAGCATTGGGAAATTACATTGTTATGGAAAAGCTACAAAACCTTCTAGTAATAGTTGCTCTTGATAATTTTCAAAATGTGAATGTCAGTGTTAAAAGGAAATTTCTTCATTCAGGCTTTCAGCCTGATTAATGAGGCAAAACTCAGGGCTAAGAGAATTAAAAGGAGTTTATTACAGTATATCAAGGTAGCAGCACATTGATGGGCTAATCACTGGGAATCAGTAAGGGATTGAAGATGGAGCCAGCTTTTATTGATAACTTTCATAATGAGATAAAGACAATTCAGATAGGTCCACATCAGCAAAAAGAGGATGGGCCATTGCACCTCAGCACCTCCCCAATTGCCCATAGGGGGAAGGCTAGCAGGTAGGAACTATGGGATAAATTGCAGGTAAGAGAAAGTTTGCAGACTAGATGATGCCTCCCCAATAGAGCTTCCCCCATCACTGATTTGACAAGCAGGCCTAGAAACAATGGGTCACTGAATCAGCATAATTTTCAATAGCCGTAGGCCAGATCTTAACTTCTAGTCTTGACCTTCTTGTAGTTTTGCGATGTAAGCTTACCCAGGTCTTCCCATGTCTTTCTTATTTTTGTGTTGGGTTGTCTTTTTTTTTCTTCTCTTTTCTTCCTAGTAGGAGAATAAGAGGTAATGGGTGCTAATGTGGGTCATTTGGCCCCACAAAGATTCAAATGAAATTACTTGAATTTAAGAGCTAATTCCATACTTCTTGCTTTAATTCAGTTTAATGAAGCCTTTACACAATCAGATCATCAGGTCATTCCCTGACAAGTGAAGGCCTGAAAGTATAGATAGTTTCCCCCCTTAAGCTTTATGTGTTAAAAGGCTATAGACTCACTTTTCTATTGCTGCTTATTTTATCAGAGGTTTTACCTGTCACTCAAGGATACCTATGGGCCAGATGATCTGCTTTTCTGTGACATCTTTCTTTTTTAGCAGCCATCCGTCTATGACCGTCTTTGATCCTTCCCATTATGAATAGTCATTCTCCAACCTCCCCACTCCACCAAGTTACCTTGTATTTGTTTTGTGTATGTTTTGTCTGTACCTAAAAATATGCATGTTATTTCTCATGTTAGAGTCTAACCTCTTTGAGGATGGGGACGTTTCACGTTTGTCTCTGTATCCCTGTACCTAGCATAGTGCCCAATACCTAGTAGGCACTTATTAAATGATTGTTGGTTGGTTTATGATGTGCCATTGCTTATGATGTGTTTTATCTTGTTTGTTTTGGAAACTGACTCAGTATAGATATTGGAGTTGGTTTGAGGCAGCACAGAAATCTTTTCCATTGTTCATAACCTGATGGAGGACCCATAGGAATTAAAAACTCTGTTTTCCTTCTTATTTCCCCACTTCTTTCACCAACTGACTCTAGAAATGATTGATTTAATTATATAAAAGCAGTAATTATTTTTATTTATGTGAGTCTTACTATTTATGACTAATTCCATGAAAACTGGTAATGATTCTATGTATTACTCAATGCATGTGACATTGTTTTAAGTTTTAATTTCAGCACTAAAAGTTGTTCCCATGTGCTTGAAGGGAGACAGTGTACACACATACACAATGAAGAGAGAATGTATTCTAGGCACAAAGGCCGGGAAGTGTGGGGCAAAAGCATGGAGATAGAGGTAGAGTTTTATGTGTAAGAGATGGGAAGAGGCCAGTTTGACTTACTTCAAGTTTGCCAGAGAAAGAATAATGTGTAACGAATCTGGAAAGGTAAGTTAGAATGAAGTTATAGAAGTCTTTATGTGCCAGATAGAGATGTTTGTTACTGGACCTAGTGATAATAAAGAGCCATCTTATCAGGGGAGTGACATTGCCGTTCCTGTGCTTTGGGAGTATGACTTTGACAGCTGTGTGGAGGAGGACTAGACATGAGGAAGAGGACTAATTAGACAACAGTCCAGGTCAAAGATGAGGAGGGCCTAATCAGAGAGGTTGGCCATATAGGTGGGGAGATAGAGGTGGGTAGAGAGAGAGTAGGTATTTTGGAGGTAAAATGGGTAAGACTTGTCAACTGGTTGGATAAATGGAGTGAGGGAGAGTGAGGCATGAGGAAGAAAACCTGAATGCCTACAAAGATAAACCATCGAGAGAAAAAAGAAAGTTTGTAATAAGAGTATTTGTGAGAGGGGAAAAAAGTGAATTAAGTTTAAGATATGATGAGTTTGAGATGGGGTCACTGGTGGTGTGGGGCTGGAGAGCAGGAGACCCAGGCCAGACCTTTCTCCAGATGAGGAAGCTTGAGCATAGAGAAAAAACTTGCCCGTGGTTGTTAAGTGAGAGAGTTAAGATAAAGTAGCCCAAGAGCCCTTTCACAGTACCAGCATTTTTTTCATTGTGCATATAAAAACTGTACTAAATTGAGGGGGTTTTACCTTTTCTTTTTGACATAGGATCTACTTGCTTATATGAGAGCCAGAAAAAGCATTTGTACAGTTAGTTGCAGGAAATGAGTTATAACCAAGGTTTAAAAAAAAGTATTCAATGCACATCCTTATTTATAATGGCATTCAGAACCTTCCTTTGTCATTGTATTTATGTAGCATCTGACCTGTATGTTGTCTTGTGTTTTGTCTCTACGTTGCTTTGTAGGCTTTCATGCGATGTTTAACGTACATGTTTGTCTCCCCACAGAAGACTGTGAACTATTTAAACATGGGGCAGTATTTTTGCTTCTTTTTTACTGCCTAAAGTACGTAGTGCTCTACGCATAGGTGGTCAGTGAATACCTGATGAATGAATAAATGTATGTGGTGCCCTTAGATGATCAGTATTTGTATATGGATAACTTGAATACCAAAAAATAATTATGTAAGATAGCGATTAGGCAGGCTCCTTGTTCTTCATTCATTTTTTCCCTTTGCTGACTTAAAATAAAAATCTGTTTCTAAAAGTAGGGTTGGGGAAAAGGATTAGTAAACTCAAAGGAGTCTGTTCAGCCTTACTGTTTTTTATGAATTTGTTATTTATGGGAATGGAGAGGAGGTTGAAATTAATGACTAAAAATAAGATCTAAAAGTTTACCAATAAACTTCCATTAATCATGCTCTATTCCTCTGACTCACTGCTACACTAGAAGTTGTAGAGGAGGCACAGATTTGCATTGAGAAAGCAAGTTTCCTCACTGGGAGTTCCTTATATTAATAAAATAATGGATCAGGCCATAAATATATAAATAAAATTATAAATAAAATATATGTAGTTCATTTATAAATTGCATATGAATAATTTACTCTTACAGGGGTTTGGCAGCTGGAGAAGACAATGGACAGAGAGGTTATTTGCTGACTTATGTCATTGCATATCTTCGGGTAAGTCACCTTTTGTTGATCTATGGCCTGTTGTAAAATCCACCTCTCCTCAACCCCCCAATCACTCACTGTAGCTTATGCAGTAATGCAACTCAGGTATAGCAAAATCTATCTTTTTCCCTAACTTTTGATGAAAGTTATTCTTTATTTATTGTGCTTTTCATTTTCCTCTGTTTTTGAGCTTCTTATTTATCATATTGGTTATCGTTATACTGGACTTCAGTTTTAAATAGAAGGTTCTGCAGACCATTGTTTAACAGATTATCTTATTGTACCTAGCTAACCTAATCCTTTAACCTATTTTAAATATATTAAATACTGTCTTAAAATTATCTATTAAAAATGACATTGGCTTATTTCAGGTTAAAAATTGGAATCATTTGTGACTAACTTAAAGCAGTCTTGGGAATGTTGATAAAAAGCTTGTAAATGAAAATGATTAATGGAAGGCATAATTTTTAGTGAATATCTGAGTGGATAATGAGGGTGTCTTCCTTTCTTAGTGATGTACAATCAATGTATTAAACTTTGTTTTTAAGAATCAGTTATTTTATATGTTCTGATACTATTAATGCAAACTAGAAATTTGTTATCTCATGATGAGTTTAATATTTTGTCATAAAGCTACCCTAATTCACAGTACAAGGAGATTGATTATTCTGAACTCAGGAGTGTAGTGTTCTTCTCTTTCAGATTGCAGCTTTAACAACAGTTCTCTAGTTGATTTACTCTTTTAGTGATTGCTGACCATGAGATTAATAATTGTGTGTGAATAAAGACACTTCACGTGTTCTGTTTTGTTTTGTATTTATAATTGCATGCTTTGTTTTTCTTTTGAGTCTTTCCCACTTGTATGGTAGCTGCTGTGAATTATGTGCAATGCCCTCCTATCTGATGCTTCATATTGATTTCTTTTGAACTTTTGGTCGAGACATTGTCCTTGATCCTTGTTTTTTTGTGTAGTAGTCAGTCTCTTTCTAATCTGTTTTTCTTTAGGAAAGTGCTTGCAGGAAAAAAAGGCTTTCTCTTCTTTCCCAAAATTGCTCTAAAATCAACCCCTTTGATTATTTGTTTTTCCTTTTCCTTTTAGTAATACTCAAGATATTTGTTTTTCAGTGTGATGCCTTAGATTTTTTTTTTAAATGTTGGGGAAGTAGTGTTGCTTTTTTGTTGTTTTGTGACTTAAAACTAAGAAATATAACCCTTCTTTTCAAGTAGTTATTATTTTTCACCTACCATTTCCTTTCATTTCATTAGTGTTTTTCTAAGAATGACAGACTTCATATACATGAGTCACCACTAAAATAACTAGAAGTTATTTGACTTAAAGGTTGATCTTTTGCTATAGGGTTTCTGGTCACGAAATTGTGCTTTTAATTTTTTGTAATTTTCTACATCCTTTATTATGGATTTCTGTTTCCTCAATGTCTCATTAACCCTATTAACTTGGATACTCAGCTGTAACTTGTTTATGTGAATGCTTGGCTCTGGATAAATATTTTTTCTTTTATGTCTTGATTTTTTTTTTAACTCAGCCAGATTTCTTTCTTTAGTTCTGGGGCTATAATGAACTTTTAACAGTTTTTATTTTGCAATAATTCTTATATGTGAGTTAAAGAATTTTAAAAATTAATTTATGAACAGCTAAAATTTTGAACTCTTTAAAATTTTTTTCTAACTTCACTTTTCTATTTCAAAAGTTTTTTGAGGGAAGTACTCAATACTGCTTTCTTTAACTGTATGAGGAAACTCATACTATCTTGATTGCTCTTTTATAATCATATACCCTAAGAACTAAATAATAGCTAGCAGTCAGTTTGAAGTATGTAAATTTTATTAAAGTCATGCAATTAAGGAAGGAAAACCTGCCAAAAATTTTTTTCATTTTGCAACATAGAAATTAATTATCTGTTGAAGGTGTAAAAAATGGTTTTGCATCAGAAAAATGAGGTCAATTTCATAAATACAGTTAAATCACAGCCTCCATCTCCATTGACTTTCCTTTGTCTATCTTCTCTCCACATTTTAAACTTTGTGTGATCTTTAAGCTTTGACTTGATTGACTAAAAGGTTTTTTAAGCAGATTTAATATTTTCATATAGTGATGGATTCAAAGTCCTGGAAACTGAAACCTTTACAACAATAAAATAGGTGCAGCTGAGACATGTTAACAGTAGTCTAAGCTGCAAATGACCTTATCCTTTTCATCTGATAAAGGGGTGCCAGCTAGTGTTCTGCTAGTGTGGCTGCTTGGCTGCTGGGAGTTGGATTAAGACTGCTTGATGGTTTTCCAGAAATAACAAAATTTGTGTGTTTCCCAGTGCTGTAATGGCATAGATAGTAACTATTAGCCTACGATTAGAACTAGGCCTATGGCATAAATTACAGGCAATTAATATTCTTTTTTTTTTTAATGTGTATGTTAACAGGACCTGGGCTTGGAATTCTATATAATGGGAGAATCCTTTGAGACTTCTGCTCCTTGGGATAGGTAAAATATTAAAATGCTTTAAAAGTAAATCATGCATTTGAATACATTTGTAAAGGTCTTGTCAGAATTGTTGAGGATTATATGATGTATCTTAGTCATACTCTTCAGGATTTTAGTTTCCTAATTAAAGAAATTAGTTTAAAAAAGCTTTTCTAGGAGGTATGAAGAATCCAAGAAATGAGAAATTTTTAATTCTTTCAGTGACATCAAGATTGTGTAAGTTAATGGTTAGTCAGAACTTGTAGAAAAATCTTACTTTTAGGTATAATTTTTGCATGTACATATTTTTTGTTTCTTAGCAATTTTTTGAAAGCTTCAGAATAAGATCCTTCAAATAATTTATATAACTTTAATAATTTAGAGTCCCTACAAGATAGCTTATGAGGCAGCTAGGGTGGCTTAGTGGATAGAGCTGTGCGCTTAGAGTCAGGAAGACCTGAGCTCAAATCTGGCCCGAGACACTTAGTAACTGTGTGACCCTGAGGAAGTCACTTAGCCTCTGTTTGCCTTAATCCACTGGAGAAGGAAATGGTAAACCACTCCAGTATCTTTGCTAAGAAAATCCCATGGACAGCATTGGCACGCTTGGTATATGGGGTCACAAAAAGTTGGATGCAACTGAACGATTGAACAACAATAACAACAGCAGCAGAAGACAATTTAATGCATCTTATTTGCTACTATGCTTAATGAGGTGAGGGGGGAGACTCAGCTATTCAATAAATACAAATAGTTCATTTATCAAATTCTAGAACTTTAGTCTAGAATTTACCATATGACCTTTGGGTAAGTCACTTTAGCTTTCTGAACCTCAGTTTTCTGTGTGTTAACATGACCTAGGCTTGGAAATACTATGTATTTTATACTTATATTTAATATAAATTGTTCTTCTCTGTGTTAGATTTGTCTATATTTCCTTTTCCTTCTAGCTCTATATAATTTCTACCTTCTAGTTCTGATTCTACAATAAGTAGTAACTCAAAATTTTTAGTAGTTTAACTTTATTATGTATGTAAGAAGGGGAGTTTTGTGAAATAAGGATGGAAAGGTAAGTTGGAGGCCAGATTTTTGTAGAGAGTTTTAACAGCCAAAACATTTGAAAATATGTTCTTTTCAACCTATATTTTGATAGTATAACTAATAGAATTTTTTTTTAATGTTTCCCTTTGGGCATTATTTTTGGAAAGTCATTTAGCTTCTCTGTATCTTTGTTACCTTGCCTGTACAATATGTTTTTATGAGAATTAAAAAAAAATAAACTCCTTTTGGTTTCTTGGTACTACAGATGTACAGTATTATCTTCAAAATGTGAATTAAGAATTGGGAGAAGCATTGTATTGCAGTGAAAAGAGTGCTTGCTCAGCTTGGCATTAGAGGACCAAGCTTAGTCAGTCTTGCTTTTTACTACTTAGATGACTTGGGACAGGTTACACCTCTCTAGGTTTCGTGACCCTGCTCTGTAAAATCAGAGCATTGGATTAGATGACCTCTTAAGATCTGTTCTAGTTCCAAATCTGTGAATGTATAATCCTATCATTTTGTTGACTCAGAATAAAAACCCAGAATTAGACTTAAAACAACCTTAGTGGAAAACTTTGACATAAGTATAAAAACACCAAGTGAACATACTTTTTTTTTACTAATAGAAACAGAAGATTCCACCAGAGATGAGAATGAATTCATCCTTGATAAGCAGTTAGGGTAGATAAATGGCATTCTTCTACATTAGATATTTTTTGGCTCCTTATTAGTGGCTTTGATTTTTAAAAACTTGAGAAAATAGTCTGAAATAGTTAAAATGAGGTTGTTGGATTATTTGTGGATTATGATTGTCTGTATTTTTCTTGAGGATCTTCAGTGAAGTGAAACAGTCCATTCCGCTTTTGGATAGCTTCTTAAAACTCATTCCTTCTATTTTTGTCCTGGAGGCCTCTTCCAGGTGATAATCCTTTCAAATATTAGAGAAAGATACAAATCCCAAGCAGCTCATAGGCAAAACACAGAGTTTACATAATATACTTTCTTTTATCCTCACAGCCCCTCTGTGAGATAGGTACTACAAGCAAGTAAACACTACAGGAAACCTTATCAAGGCTTAATTGTGTTCAAGATTATGGTAGTAAGGAGCTGCCAGCCTTGTAGTACAGTGGAAACTGTCTTAGATACGGAGTCAGAGGACCTGCCTTTGACCCTGGTTCCATTTAGTCAAACCTCTCAGTCCCTTTGGGACTTTGCTTCCCAATCCATAAAATGAGGGGGTAGACTAAAAAAACCTGAGTTCCCTTCAGTGGTCAATTTGTTTTCTCCTTTTTAACTGAGAGGTACTACCTTAATTCTTTTCCTTTCTTCTTTTTTTAGAGACTTTACCCTGTTCGTTTCCTTATGACATCCACAACTAGGAAGGGGAGATTTTCTTCTTCCCTTTGTTACCACCCTGGGTTTTTCCCTACATGTGATGATCATATTCTTCCTTTCAGGACTATTCTAGTACTTCACTAGAGGGAGTGGGGTGGAAAAGAACACTACTAGTCTTGGACCTAGGTTTAAATCTTTACTTTTCCATATATTGACATTGGGATCTCCGTAAGTCTGTTAACATTTGACAAGCACCCATGGTGAACCAGGAACCATACTAAGCTATGGGGATAAAAAAAAAAGGCAAAAGACAGTCCCTGCCCTTGAGGAGCTCATAATCAAATAGGGGAGACAAGACATCAAAAGAAGCTGAAAAGACATCAGAGGGAAGGGTTATCAGCAAGGGGCATGATGAGGTCTAGAGGAGTGTAGACTGGTGAGAAATGAAGAGATGGTTGGCCAGGGCACCCTTCTTAACCAATCTGGGAGGAGTTCTCCCCTGTCCACAGATGGAGGCCTGAGGAGGTGTGCTTATATCATGGGGGAAGGTGATGTTGTAGGAGGATGATGTTCCTGGGCAACACAGTGAAGCCCACAAGAGCCCAGCCAAAGGGGCAATTAGGAGTTGGCTGGCCTCAATTTCTCCATCTATAAAATGAGGATAATACTGCCTTTTCTACTTAGCTCGTATTATGTGCAAAAAAACCCTCTGTAAACCTGTATCAACATTAGGGATTGGTATCACCATCATTAGTCTTAATTTATTATTGTTGTTAGTTGATCCATGTTGCTAGGTACAGCCCTTAATCCTGCTCCTCAGTATTAATGATCCTTTTTCTATCCACTTGGACCCTCAGAGGCTCCTGTTGTAGTTGTTGAGTCATTTTAGTCATGTCCAACTCTTGGTGACCACATTTGGGATTTTCTTGGCAAAGATGCTGGAGTGAGTTGCCATTTCCTTCTCTGCCTCATTTTACAGATGAGGAACTGAGGTAGATAGGTGACTTGCCCAGGGTCACACAGCTGAGGCTGAGGCTGGATTTGAACAAAGTAATATGAGTCTTCCTCCCTCTAGGCCTGGCATCCTTTCCACTGAATTACCTAGCTACTCCTTGAGATCGTATAGTCTAATCCATTTGTTTTGTAATTGAATTGTCTTTGAGAAATGAATTTTCTTTACTCATGAGTTGCCCATTGAAACCCAGTCCTTCTGATTCCCAGGTTAGTATTCTGCCCTGCACATGCATCCTTGAAGTGAGAGGCAACATGGTATATTTTGAATTAGAGGATCTGTATTAAAATTCTATCTGCTAATTAGTTACATGACTTTGGGCAAATACTTAACCTCTCTGGCCTCAGTTCCCCATCTGTAAAATTAAGGAGTTGGACTAGATTAATTCAATTTAGACTAAATGTATCTTTTTTTTTCTATTCAGTTTAGAATCTTTACAAAATTCTTGTGGCTCTTAAATCAAATACTTGACTTGTTAGGGTATTTTCAATCCAAGGTCTGAGTCATTGTTAAAGAGGGAGTGGGAGTGAGGAGAAGCGAGTTATAGATGACCTCTACAGGCCATCTGTAGGGAAGTGGGAAGCAAGATTTTTATTTGCAGGTAAAACAAAGCATGTAGCTTTTTTAAGTGTACATTATAACTTTGAACAATACGTTGATGTCTAACATTAACCAGAAAGGTTGGTTCACTCTTTAAGTGGGTATTTTTCTCTGTATTGAACAGTAGATGTCCAATCTTGATGCGAAACTATTAGAATTTAAAAATCAATATAATTATTAGTAGGATTATTTTTTTAAGTAAAGGAAAATTCCTTAGAATTCTTTGTAAACTAGAATGAAATGAATGTTGATGTGTGACTTTTACGTAATTCACTGTCTCTGTGACTGTGGCCAGGCCATTTAAACTCTGAACCTCAGTTTCTTTAGCTGTAAAATGAGGATTATAATACCTGTAGTAGTGCTTACCTTGAAGGATTGTAGTGAAGATCATATCATGTAATGTATAAAAAACAGTTGTCAGACCTTAAAGTGATGCACAAGTATTATCCATTCTTTTTTATAGCCAAAGAGGATAGAATTTTGTTACTTTTGAAGTAATTAATATAGAGTTCATTTTTTAAAAAAACATTTTTTTCTGGACCATCTCCCTCAAAATGGGAGATCGGATTAAAACTGGAACACCACAATGCAGCTTCTACCACAAGACTTTAAGATTATTTTTGAAATTAAAAGTTTTGACTTATTTTTTATCTGTGGGGTTTATTATAATGCTTTAGTTCTACATATGTTTTAAGAAGGTTATTTTGGTAGCTCTGTGTAGAATTGATTGGAGACAGAGTCAAAGCGTATAGACCAATTAGAAAGGCTATTTCAGTAGTTAAAAATATAAGTGGTAAGAATAAGACAGATGTGAGAGATGTTGATGACCTAATAGGAGGGAGAGTGGAAAGCCAATGATGACTCAGGATTGTAGACATGGGTGTCTAGAAGAATAGTAGTGCCCCCAAAAGAGATAGCAAAATGAGAAGCAGAAGATTTGGAGAAGTTGAAGGGGGATGAGTTCCTCTGGAAAATAATGAGTTTGATATGCCATTGAGACATTGAGGTAAAGATTTCTAACAGGCAGTTGGCAATGCATGACTGAAGTTCAGGAGAGAGAATTTAAGGGTAGTATAGATTTGGAAGTTGAAAGCTGCGTTCAAGAGGTTAAGGAGAGAGTGAGATGAGAGGAAGTGGGGGCACCTATTCTGGATGGCCATTTTGAAGAGTTTAGCTACAAAGGGCAGAAGTGATACAGGATGATAATGGGAGTAGAAGATCAAGTTAGGGATTTTTTTCAAGATGGCAAGTTGGAAAATGATCCAGTAGATAGGGAGAAATTGAAAAGAGTGAAAGAGTGGAAATGACAGAGGGGACATTCTGTTTGGAACAGATGAGATAGAATTGGGATCCTTGAGCAGGTATAGAGGTTAGCCTTGGTAAGGAGTAAGGCCACTTCATCATGTGAGACCAGCAAAGGAGGAGATAGTGGTAGAAAGCTCCTGAGTGATGAGGGGAGAAGAGAAATGTCTTGGTGAATGGCCTCAGTTTTTTCTGTAAAATACGAGGCAAGGTTCTCAGCCAAGAGTGGGGAAGGAAGGAATGGGAGGTTTGATGAGGGATGAAAAGAGTTTGAAGAGCTGCTGTGGAGTGTGGGCTAGTGAATCAACAAGGGAGGTATAGAAGTATTGCCTAGCAGCAGTGAGGGCCCAGTTGAGGTTGTGTAACGTAAATTTGTAGTGGACCCAGTCAGAATGGTTTTATGATTTTCTCCACCTTTGTTCAGTAGCACTTGAATAGGGATGAGGGCATTGAATGGTGGGAGCAATCCAAGTCTGAGGCTTGGCAGGGTATAATTGGTGATGTGATAAGGGGTCTAATAAGTCAAGAGAAGTGTATAGTTGAATTAGTTCACCAAGGAATCAAGATGGGGGAAAGATAAGAGAGTGGCTAGTACAGGGAAGATTGTCTGGGGAAAGAATAAGGGGAGTTAAAGGGTTTTCTGTTATGATGCAGGTGAATAGTAAGGTTTTGTAAAGGAAGGAAGAGGGGGAGGTAAAAAGCCAATAGGTTATGATTGGATAAGGGAATTTTGGAATTCTTGAATATGGAGGTGGTACATTTGTAGGTGATAGCAAGATCAAAAGTATCCAAACAGAATAGTAGTATTCTCTATGAGAATTCATGAGAGAAGGCTTTTTGTTTTAATTAGTACAGAAAATGTAGAATTGCATTTTATTATAAAAATGTGTTATTGTTTTTTTAAACAATGTTCTTGCAGGTTTCTGTTAGGAAAACTAGCGTAGGTATGAATATGTATGGTGCACATTATAGAATTAGAGTGAATACTTTGTACTTGGAGGTGTCAGAGAATGACTTCTTGCCACCAGTCAGTATGCATTTATTAAGTACCTATTATGTGCCAGGCATTGAACTCAGCACTGGGGATAAAAAAAGACAAAAGACAATCCCTTCTCTCACAGAGGTCACAATCTAATGGGGAAAACATACAAACAACTATGTACACTCTATATACAGGATAAATAGGAAATGTTCAACAGAAGGAAGACACTAGAATTAAGAGTGATTTGAGAAAGATTCCTGTAAAGGGTGGGATTTTAGCTGGGATTTGAAGGAAGTCAAGAGGTGGAGATGATGAGGAGAAGAGCTAGGCGTGTGTGATAGAGAAAATGGCCCAAGGTGAGAGGATAGAGTGTCTTATTTGAGGGACAGCAAAGAGACCAATGTCACTGGATTGAAGAGTAAATGGAGAGATGCAAGGTGTAAGAAGACTTTTAGCTCATCAGATGCTCTGGTTAATGGTTAAGAGATAATTGCTACATATGCTAAATAGATTGCCAAATTTCAAAGAGTTATGATACAAATGCTTAAAAGAAGACAACAAAAAGGTGCAAAACGGAAAAAAAAATCTCTCAAGCTTTCTATAAAATACTTGTTTTCTGCATTGATAACCATGAAGCTCTCACATTTGGACTTTAGAATCATAGTTTCCAATCTGTGTACTTAATGAAGAATTAGAAATTATGCTAAAGAAAATAGAAATGGGAAGAATCAGATGGACTGGAACAAAATTATACGTAGGGTATTCTTGCTGGAACCAGCACAGTTTTCAAGATATATGAAAGTGAGTAAGATATCAAACATTTGAAAAAGTGGTGAACCTTATCACCACATAGGCAAATGAGAAAATATCGTAATTAGGACCAGTATACCTACTATCTCATCCCTACAAAATCTTTATGAGGATAATCTTCATCCTCAGTGAAGTTACGACAAGGAAACAGGAAGGCTTTTTAAATCTACACCAGACCACATTTTCACTGTTACACAATTACCTAAGGGATGATAGAAAATACAAGATGGCACTGTGCTTATTTTTTTGTTGACTATAAAATGTATTTCTCTCTCTCTCTCTCTCTCTCTCTCTCTCTCTCTCTCTCTCTCTCACTCTCTCACACACACACACGTATCAATCATATTGCTTGAAAGTTGTAACAACAGATGATTTTGAAGAAGCCTTAGATTATTAAAAGTAAACAAAGTATAAAACAGGGAACTACATAACGTGCCACAAATTCTTGCTGCTATGGCTATTGTTGTTTGTCCTTTCTTCTCAAAGAGTGACATCAGAGAGATGATGCCATGACATGCAAGTGAATTGGATTTGAGTGAGGGAGGGCTGTGCAAAGTTGCCAGCCTCACTTTCGCCTCCATAGCTATCCGAGTCCAGTGGCTAGATACAGATCAGGACTACTGGAGATGGCCCTGGATGTATATATAGCACAAAGTCCAAATGGGAGAGGATTTCCTATGGTGAGATCTTCTCAATAATCCTGTATGTGGATGACATTTTGCTGATGGCATCCAACCTTAGAATATTTCAGAACATCTAAGTGAAATCCACAAGCGTTCAAAAGGGTTCGTTTAGCCTAATTATCCACATTAAAAAAAAGTAAGCAGATGAAGAATGACTTGCTCAGACTTTGATACACAGTTGAGAGGACAGCTCATATAGCTGGTCTATTAGTGTACAGGTTTTGGACAGCTGCTGAGAATACACAGTGAACTAGGCCTGGAATTAAGTAAGAGGTAGAGAGTGAACTATATACTGCCTCTTAGAAACTGCAGTGCTTTTAATGACTCTTAAGTTTCTCCTAGAAACGAAGGTCCACATTTTTAACACAGGTATTTTTCTAGTGGTATCGTAGTGGTTGTTTTGAAGAATTACAGCTGAGTGTCACTCAAGGACAGTGAAAAGGTGGGGATAAATAGGCTGTAATATATTACTGGTCAGTCAGGAAGCCCAGACCCCTTTTCTCGTAAGCCCAGTGAAAAATTGAACAAGAGAAAGTATAATAGAGATAGATAGATAGGAAGATAGGAAAAGGAAGTGAGCTAATCATATAGTAAGAATGAGGAATAACCAGTGGAGACCCTTGGTTCTTTTTTGTTTCTTCAAAATGTCAAGAGATCTAGAAGATTTCCCCTTTTCCCCAGAAGCAAATTTGTAGGAGTACATGGGCAAGAATTATGGAGAATGATGGCTTGAAATCTGTGCCATTGAAGGAATTACTTGCATTGATACAATCAGATCCATCAAAGTGTAACATAATATGCTTAACAAAATTATGTTGAACATAATTTTTCTTTCCTTGATTAAGAAAGTATTTCAGAAACTTATAGTATCTTAGGATTATCATGGTATAGAGTTCTGCTAAAGAGACTTCCAGTTGAAAGCTTGCCGACTTAATCATCCTTTATGTGAATTTCTGCCATTAGTTAGAAAACTTAAGTTTTTTTGTAATTATGCTTCTTTTCAGGGTTATAGATCTCTGTAGAAATGTAAAGGAAAGAATAGCAAGAGAGTGCAAAGAGAAAGGTGTCCAGTTTGCGCCTCTTTCTACTTGCAGGTAAGTTTTTTCTTATTCTTTAATCCTTTTGTCTAGCCAGTCAATTCAATATTATTTTTGCCAGTGGAAGGGAAGCATAATTTGCCCCTCTGTTTAGAGCCCTCAGTGCCACTTTGCTTGGCATGCTTTCCTATCTCGACTATCATTCATTCAGTTCAGGACCAGGATGTCTCATTGTTTCTTTGGCCCTAAACTTCCTGGACAGCAAAATGGAGCTGTAGCCCAGGTTAGTAATATAATAGCAGCAAGAAATCTTGCCATTGAAGTCAGGGCCATGATTTTGTCCTCTTCCTGACAGTGAGAACAGTTCACATACTATAGATAGTAACTGGAAGTTGACTATGCAGCCAACAGAAATTTTTTTCTTTGCAGATATCCACCTGTTTAATCATTGCTTGATTAAATGAATGGGGGTAAGGGATGGAATATGGGAAGTGTTTCAGACAAAAATTAATTAGTGAACTTGCCTTTTTGGTTCAACTCATAAGTTGTAAAAGTGGCTTTGAAAGTTAATCTTGTCAGTGGTAGAGAAAAACTACTATTGTACTCACTTAGCCTTCTGACATTTATTTTCTGTGTTACCCACCAGGCAACCAAGTATAACAAGATTGATTTGAGCATTTGACCTCTCTAAAAAGTCATAGCATTGATTGGCATGGAGAGTGAATGGAAAGCAGGTCAGATTTTGAGAAAAGGATCTTATGATAAATAAAATGGTAGTACTTTAACACTTTAACACAATGGGTTTTTACCCATTAAAACATCCTGCATGTGTAACCTTAGTGTATTTCATTTAATTATTCTTTTTATTCATTTGAGGTGAAAAGGCCACATACATAGCAAAATGATCTTCAAACTATTGTTCAGCTTCATATCTCCAGTCCAGTGCTAATAAATCATTAAAACATTGATTCTCAATGAGTTTTTTCCTAGTGGTGAGTACTAGATATACAAGGGAAAATACCCATTTGTTAGGGCTTTCTAGGTTTTTTATTTTGTTTTGTGGTATGGTAATTTGCATGTATTTGCAATGTGGTGTTTTATATTTGTTATTCTGAAAGTAATTTCACTAATTTAAAGATTTTTTTTACATCTGTCACATTCTTTTTATTCTCTTTTACAGGCTAATTGTTACTGTAATAAATATTTATACATTTGTTTTTATATATACATATATATCCATACATAGTATATATGTATATCAGTATGTTATATGTTTAAGAGAGTAATATGTGAAATGAGAGGATGGAGAGCTGACTTCTAAGACAGGAAGGCCTGGGTTCAAGTCCTATCTCTTATGTACAATAGTGATGTGATTCTGGGCAGGTCATTTAACCTAGGCTCTATAAGGCTTTTAGGCTAAGTAATAGTTACTGTTTTATTCAGTGACAGGTGCTTCCTCGCCAGGAGTTCCCTGTGCCATTGAAATCATAGGTGTCGACCAAAAGGGCAGAAAGTGAAGAGAGGGACCTAATTGATGTAGAGGTTTGAATGCAAGACCTGCACATTTGACCTTTGTTCTTTATGCAACTGGGTGCTATTTAAAGGGGTTTGAGTTAGGGAAATAACATAAAAAAGTATTTTTTAGGAAAATTGATCTGGTGAAATCATGTAGGCTGAATGGATGGGAATAGAGATGAGATGAGATGCAAGGCCACCAGGAAGAAATCTGTTTCAGTCAAGCAAGGTTAAAATAATGATGGTCTGGACTGAGTTGCTGGCAGTGGGAATGAGAGAGGAAAGAGAAGGACATGGGAGACATTTGAAGGGAGAATTCATAGGTCCTTGTTCCTATGGATAAAGGAAAGGGAAGAGCCATAGATGACCCCTGAATTATTTGAGCCCAGGTCACTGGGAGAATGCTAATATTATTAATGGAAATAGAGGGCTTGATAGAGAGGCAAAAGAATATAGTTTAATAAGTATTTTTTGAGCATCTGTTGTGTCATTTGTTGTATAAAAAATGTTCTTAATAACTTCTGGATAGGTGGTTTTTTTGGGTGGGCATTGGAGGTTAAGTGACTTGCCCATGGGCACACAGCTAGTAAGTGTTATGTGTCTGAGGCCGGATTTGAACTCAGGTCTTCCTGAATCCAGGGCCAGCGCTCTATCCACTGGACCACCTAGCTGCCCCTGAAGGATTACTTTTGATAAACTAATTTTTTCTCATTTTCAGTTAAATGCAAGAAAATCATTTTTTCCTTCCTGCAACAATTTCAGTTTTAAAAATAGCAGTTGAGGCTCTTACGAGATTAACGTGAAAATAGACTGATATAAGAGGATGGTGGCATTGCCTTTGTACCTGTTGTGGTTTTCTAAATGAATATTTAATCCTTAATATATGTTAAAAGTTCTAGGAGCTCTTCTTAAATTTTACTTTCACAGGAGACTTAATAAATGCCCTTCAAACCCTAGGTTGTTAGCACTGCTTTATTTGATATTGAAAATACCTTAAATATTAAGGTTCATCCATCATGTCTAGTAATCCATATTTTTCATATCCTTATTAAAACTTTAGAAAACTTTGACAATTGAGATTGACAGCTTTTATTTCAGGGTATATTTTTAACCATGAGCCTAGCCATAACCCTAACCCTAATTGTGCTCCACCCCTAACCCTAACCATAACCCTAAAGCTAATTGCGATCTAACCCTAATTGCACCCTAAGCCTAACCCTAACCCTAATTGCGCTGTAACCGTAATTGCACTGTAACACTAACCCTAACGCCAACCCTAACCCTAACCCTAAATGTACCCTAACTCTAACCCTAACCCTAATTGCACTCTACCGCTAACCCTAACACTAACCCTAATTGCACTTTAACTGTAATTGCACTGTAACTTAACCCTAACCCTAATCCTAACTGTGCCCTAACCCTACCCCTACCAAAACCCCAACCTTAACACTAACCCTAAACCTAATTTCTAACCCTAACCCTAATTGCTCTCTAAACCTAACCCTAATTGCGTTCCACCCCTAACCCTAACCCTGACGCTAATTGCGCTCCCATAAAGCTCAAGATCACTAGTTACTGCAATCTGCCAGTGGGGTTTGGTCAGTGTGGATACCTCCTCACTGATGTGGCTCACCCTACATCTACACCTGTGAGTCTTAGGTCTAGTCTTCTCTACCAGGAGGAATCCCAGCACAGTGGATGTGTGAGGGCACAAGACTCCAGCCTGTGCAGCTTTAGGCTTCCTGCACTAAGAGCGATGCTTTTTGTTGAGTTCTGTATAGGTTTAAGGTCTGTTGTGTTTTGTAGAGGGGGAAAAAAAAAAGAATTTAAGCTGTATTCTGTAGGCAAGTTAAAATCTAGAGATGATCTAAAAATTGTATGATTCTTAGCAGACTCTGCCTATGATATTTCACCACATAATCATTGTACCTTGTGGGGTTAGGGTTACCTTGAACGTAACCTTAACCCTAACCCTAAGTGCACTTGAACCCTAATCCTAACCTTAACCCTAATTGGACTCTAAACCTAACCCTAAATCTAAACCTAATACTAACCCTAACCCTAACTACCATCTAACCAGTAGATAATGCACCAGCCCTGGAGTCAGGAGGACTTGAGTTCAATTGCACCCTCAGACATATACTAGCTGGGTGATCCTGAGCAAGTCACTTAACCCTGATTGACTCCCTTAGGCATAGGAATAGAGCCCAATTAGGATTAAGGTTATTCTTAGGGTTAGGATTAGGGTTAGGATTAGAGAGCAATTAGGGTTAGGGTCATGGCTCAGTTTAGGTTTATGTTTAGGGGTAGAGTGCAGTTAATGTTAGGGTTAGGGGGTTGGCGTTAGATACAAGATTAGAGCCCAAATAGGATTAGGGTTATTCTTAGGGTTAGGGAAAAGGTTAGGGTTAGGATTAGAGTGCAATTAGGGTTAGAGTTAGGGTTAGGTTTAGGTTTATTTTTAGGGGTAGAGTGCAATTAGAGTTAGGGTTAGGGCTCCCCTCAGGGCCAAGAACGCACACCACGCCATGGAAAACACCAAACCTTCTATGTGCACCCTTCCCATTCCACCCCTTCCCATCTTCTCCAACAGATTTTTCTTACGATCATCCCTAACCTTAATCCTAACAATAACCCTAAACCTAACCCTAAACCTAAACCTAACACTGACCTTAAACCTAATCTTAATCCTAACCCTAATTCCGAGCTAACCCTAATGCTAACACTAGCCCTAATTGCGCTCTAACCTGAAAACTAACACTAACTCTAAACCTAACCCTAACAATAAACCTAATCCTAATTGGGCTTTATTCCTATACCTAACGCTAATCCTAATGCTAACCCTAACCCTAACTCTAATTGAACTCTACTCCTAAACCTAAACCTAAACCTAAACCTAACCCTAAGGTTAATTGCACACTGATCCTAACCCTGACCCTAACCTTAACCCTAACCATAACGCTAATTGCGCTCTGACCCTAACCCTAATCCTAACCCTAATTGCGCTCTAACCCTAAACCTTACCCTAAACCTGATTGCGCTCTAACCCTAAAACTAATCCCAACTTTAATTCTACTCTGACCCTAAACCTAGCCTTGACCCTAACCCTTACTCTCATTGCACTCTAACCCTAACATTAACCCTCACCCTAACCCTTACAGTTCTTTTTGCCTTTTTTTTCCCCCAAAGAGTGACTTAGATTTCACCTGGCAAGAAAAAAATCTCCCTATCCCTGTACCCATCAAAAAATTAAAATATAAAAAAAGAAAATTACAGCAAGTTTTAATATATTCAGAATGCCAGGAAATGAAATGGTTAAGTTAATTAGGTATCTGATTAATAGTAGTAAAATATATTTATTTAATACTAAAGGAAACAGCTTAATTTAAACTTAAATAAGTCAGAAGGTACTTTGGGATTTTGCAGTGCCTCATTGAATCCACGCTTACTGTCTGTGGTTATTTTAACTTACTGGTGTTCACTCTTTAACCGTGGTTGGTTTACTTTGTTGAACCATATTGTAATATAATGAAAAAAGACATTCTGTATAATTATACACCAGCATGTGTATATGTATTTGGGGACAAACTTTGCAAAACTCTAAAAAAAGGATAAAACAAATTTACCATAAAAATCCCACTTTAGAAGAAAGGCAATAATTTAATTGCGGGCTCTGCTTTCAATGTATAACAATTCATGTTTTATTCACCTTTTATTAAAAGCTATCTTCCGTATTTGAATACAGATTCCCACTCTGTGGACTTCCCCCCCCCTTTAAGTCTTAAGGCATAGAATTCTTGGTTAGCAAATACACTAATTCAAAACTTATAGTTGATATGTGGGAGGTCACAGATCTTTTTGAAATTAAAGAATAGACTTTGATTTTTGGCAGCCATTATGTCAACTTTTCCAGGTGATTTGGGGACTTTTTATCATGCTTTGAGGTGCTCAAATGTGTTATGAACTGAATTGGCTGTTGAAATAACAAAAAATTCAAGATTGACTTCTTTATCATCAGGTGTTTTCTATCATGTGAACATGATCTTTGGCCACTGATATTATCAAAAGCTTGAAACAACCCAGTGTAAAATTTCGTCACCCATTTGTCTATTGAAAATTGAACCCAGTATATTGTATAAAGTCTAAGTCCACTAGGCTTTGCAGCAGAGGCTGAGTTTTTTAGATAATGAAAGTATTTGAATAGCTTAATCATATGTGTCTTCTATTTCTTTTATGTATTTAATATATATTGTACATGTCAAATAGGGATACTATAACTGAATTAATCTGTATGTAGTTTATATCAGTTACTTCAGATTTTGTTTAAGTTCAGTAACTTCTCATGGAAATTAGTATCCTTCACTTCACCTTCCCTCTCCTACACCTCCAAAAGGAAGAGAAGCCCAACTGTTGGTACTATATCTACCATTTTTCTTATACTTTGTAAATTTTTGCTTACAGATTTATAAATTTAGTGGATCTTTTTGATGAGTGAATTCACATTAGAAAAAGGCACAGCTGGCAAATTGGCAGCAGCAGAAGAAATTAAGCATTGTTGAAGAGCTTATTTCTTCTGTTGCAAGGCACCTAACATTTGGCCTGAAAGACCATTAAGATTTTAGATTAGGTTCTGTTTGTATTATGTAGTAAAAGAGGTATTTCCTCTGTATTTGTTATTTCTGCTAAATTGAATTCGTTGCGGGAACCTTACTAATTGGGTTTGCAGATTTGAGTATGATTACCTTTGCTTTCATTTAAACTCCTCAGCTAATTGCATTTGCATAGCCAGGATGACTTGTGCTTTATAAAAGATAGGAAGAGATGAGATTTGTTAGACAAATATTTAATTTCTTCTGTACCAAAAAAAGTCATTTGACATTTAAAGGCTAATCTATGTGTACTAAATCATGATGCAGTTGATATGTTCATTTCAAAGTGCTTCATAGCCTATTTAATGAGTAAAGTCAAAGCAGTCCTAAAGGTGATTGAAATGAATAGATTGGTTGTGCTATACATAGTCTGATAGATGGGTTTTAGTCATTCCTAAAATTTAGACCTAAAATTCTATTCCAAGTTTTGTACTTCATCTGGAGAATTGAAGTCACCACCACATCCTTTTTCTCTTGGACATGTCGCTTTATATCTGTCTCCATTCTCTTTATCACCATGCGTGGGTTCATTCCATAGCTACCAAACTAGTTTACCTTCAGTCTCTCCCTGTTTTAGGCTATCCTATATACTGTTGTCTGATTAATCTCCCTAAATTACTTTTTTTCCCTCACATCACTCCCTTACTTAAGTGTTTACAATGGCTCCTCGGCTACCTCTTTAATTAAGTCCAAACTACTCAGCTTGGAATTTAGACTCTGCATTAATTGAGCCTGTTTTACTTATCCAACCTTATTTTGTGTGAGTGTATGTTTCTCAACCTGGAATCTCCTACTCCGTTTAGTTTGGCTTTTATTGTCTCGTGGAACAAACTCGTGTCTATTTCTGCTACTTTTTTTATGCTCTTCTCTTTTTCTGGCATTACTTTACCTCTCTGCCAAGCCAATACAATTTTAAACTAACTCAAGGCAACTTCTCCATGAATCTTTTCCTGTCAGCCCACAACAGTCTTTTCCTCCTTTGAAGTATAGCTAGTGCTGCAGATTCTCACCCTTCTTTTTATATAACCTAGGATTGTCTTCTGTTGTTATTTTGTGTCCAGTTAAATTATGAACCCCTTGAGCAGAGGCAAGGTCTAAAAGACCCATAGCTGTTACTTATAATAAGTACTGGTTAGCTAGTCCATTAAACTTATCAAGAAGGCATTTTTCTCTTCTGTGGACCAATTAGACTTCTTTTAATATTTGTCAAAATTAAAAGTACCAGGTTCTATTTTTGTTCATTGCCTGTGAATAACAACTCTTTTATCTACTGTTCAGAATGACTAGTAAAATCAGAAAGACTAGTAAAAGTTCAAATAGTCTAATCTTTTCATAATTATCCAAGAAATAAAAGTGCAATAAAGTTTATGAAAACTTTATACTAGAAATTATGTCAACATTTCAAGAGTCTTGCAGCTCCTTTGTGATTCTTTTTCATGTCCTTCTAGGTTGGAGGCCTTCATTTGGGTCTTTTAAAATTGGGGGTGTGTGGTGGGTAATACCATTTCAGCACATAGGGTATCCATCATTCAACCAAGTTTTATTAAACACTTAATGTGTGCTAGTTACTGTCCAAAGTGCTGGTGATGTAATGAGCAAGGGGTAGCTAGGTGGTCTAGTGGATAGAGCACCGGCCCTAAAGTCAGGAGGACCTGAGTTCAAATCGACCTTAGACCAAATACTTGACACTTACTAGCTGTGTGACCCTGGGCAAGTCACTTAACCCTAGTTGCCTAAAAGCAAAAAACTAAACAAACAAATAAATACAATGAGCAAAAACATTCTAATGCAGGAGACAGCATGTGGGCCAGTACATACAAGAGGAATATTGGAAGGTGATCTTAGAATGTCGGTCACCTGGGAATACCAGGAAGTGCCTTTTAGAGGAAGTAGTCCTTGAGCTAAGTCGTAAAGGAAGCCTGGGATTCTCAAAGTCAGAAGTTGAGAAAGAGTATTCCAGGCATAAGGAACAAAGACACTGAGATGAGAAGAGGCGTGTCATATGTAAGGAATAACTAATAGCCCAAATATGGCTGGATTGTGGAGTTTATAGAAATGAGTAGAATGTAAGAAGACTAGAAAGGTAGGAAGGGACAAGGTTTTGAAGAGTTTAAAATGACAAATAGAGCACTTTGAATTTGATCCTGTAGGTTATAGTAAGTCACTGAAATTTATTGAGTAGATAGGTGATATGGTCAGAACTATGCTTAAGGAAAATCATCAGCTTGGAAACTGAATTAAGAATGGATTGGATTGAGAGATTTGAGTCGGGGAGATTAATTAGAAAGCTGATGGAATAGCCTAGACAAGAGGGAATGAGGGCCTGAAGTAGATGCTCTTTGAGTTGAGAGAAAGGGATATATGCAAGGGACAATATAGAGAAAGAAGTGAGAAGATTTTTCAGTATTTTACATATATGGGATCAATGACAGAGGGAAGTCAAGACCAGAATGGTAAACTTGTATGACTGGAAAGGTGGTGCTCTTGACAATAACAGAAACTTGGGAAAGATAAGTTCTTTTTGGGTGTGTTGAGTTTGAGATGAGTATAGGACATCCAATTTGAAATGTTTAATATGCACAATTGGTGGTATAATGCTGTAGATCAGGAGAGATACTAGGGCTAGATAAGGCTAGATCTTGGAATCTTCTGTAAAGAGGTGATCAATAGGGGCAGCTGGGTGGCTCAGTGGATAGAACACCATCCTTGCTTCAGACACTTGGCACTTAACTAGCTGGGTGTCCTTGGGCAAGTCACTTAACCCCATTGCCTAGCCAGAAATAAAAGAGGTAATTAGTGACTCATGGAAGCCATTGAGACCACCATGTTTAGAGAAAAAAGGAAAAGGTTCTAGGGCAGAGCCTTGGTTTGATTTTCAAGCACTTTGTAGTTAGTGACCTTGCTGTAGTAAGCAAAAGAGAATGAGAAGGGCAGTATCACAAAAATCCAGAGAAGAAAACACATCCAAGAGGGAAAAAGTGGTTGAGTGTGAAATTGTGCAAAGGGGTCAAAAAAATTGAAGATTGAAAAAGGCCATTAAACTTTTCAATTAAGAGATTGTTGATAGTTGTGGAGAGAATATTTTTAGTTGAATGATGACATCAGAAGCTAGATTGCAGAGGGTTTTGAAGAAAGTGAGAGAAAAGGATATGGCTAAAGCAAAACAACTCTGATTTCATAATTGTCCATTAAAATTATTTTAAATAAGCGGGTAATTTTGCGTTCAGCATCAGCTTCTTCTATTGACATTTTCCCAAAGTATTTAATTTTCTTAATCCTGAAATATCTAAAAAAAGACACAGTTTACGTTTAAGTTAGATACATACATTATACATATATTTTTAATGTTTATAAAATATCTTTGAGGAATGGCAAATACCAATACCCAAAGAACTCAAAGCATTTTATATATTCTGAGGTTCCATAAATTGGGAAAGAAAATAGCTTTGAAAAGCTTTACTTTGCACAAGTCTTTGTCAGTCTTTGTAAGTTTTGTCCATAGATTTTTTGTTGGTCCCCTGAGCTATGCCTGGAAAATGGCAGAGCCAATACACTACATTGTGCTTAGCTTCTCTGTTTCTATTTAGGATTTTTCCTACATGGCTGCATTTTCTTCCTAGCACTTATTATTCCTTTAGGAGGAAAATTTATCTCATGTCAGATTGCTCTTTCACCATATAAGTATTTATACATTGATAGGTATTTTCTTCCTTTCGAAGGAATGCTAATGTGGTGTTTATAGTGTAAATAAGCCTGAATTTTTTTATACCATTCTTGTGAGGAAATAATTGCATATGTTTACTTGAATGGAAGAGTAGGAAATTGTACAGGCGCCTTAGTTTTTGATATCTATTACTTTTAGTTTAACACATTTCTCTCAAGTTATGCACACACTATTCAGTTTTCATGTCATCATTTTGATTGTTTAATTAAAAAAAAAACTTGACTGTGTACCAAATGTATATTCACAGGTATAACTAATAGTTCATTCCTACTATTTCTGAATAAGAGCAGTAAAAACAACAATGCCACGGATGAAATATAAAGGAAGGCTTTTGTTTTATTTTCCAGTATAGTCTTTTAACGATATGAGATTAAACAGAAAAATGATTTCTGACTGAATTTGTGTAGGCTAATATTGACTAAAAAAAAACTGAAATAAGATCCTTTTCTCTCCCAATGCTTTTTTAGTTTACCAGTTTTTGGCACTAGTGCTAAAGGGAGCTAATCTAGATTCCTTTTAGATGAAAAAGTAATTTTTAAAAATTTCTGCAGCAGAGAAGGAAATTGTATAGGAAATGAGAAAATAGCCTAAACCAATCTTAAAAATGATCTTAGCTTTAAAAATCTAATAGTTTTATATGTTATGATCCTTTATTTCATGTAATACTAAAGTTCTTTTGATTTTCTCTTGTCTTTTAGGGTGACACAGACGTATGATGCAGGTGCATGTATCTACTTCTATTTTGCCTTTAACTACAGAGGAATTAGTGACCCTCTGACTGTCTTTGAACAAACTGAGGTAATTGCAAATAAAGAAGTTATTTTTAGTCAGCTTATAATACAAATTTGTGATGCTTAAGTTGGTGATCTTTAGTCATAAATTACTATCTCAGTTGCTAGTCTGTAGAAGCACCATAAACATTCGCTTGAATTA
Organism: Phascolarctos cinereus; assembly: GCF_003287225.1. Taxonomy (NCBI): domain Eukaryota; kingdom Metazoa; phylum Chordata; class Mammalia; order Diprotodontia; family Phascolarctidae; genus Phascolarctos; species Phascolarctos cinereus. The sequence continues at coordinate 210,493,322 of NW_027556098.1, read as the reverse complement.
GTTTTCTAGTGTTAATGCCTTGGTTGCAGAGTAGCAATACCAATCTTATCTGCAGGCTGTAAATTCTCTGGTCTTGTTTTTAACATATAGCCATTGGATGCAAAAGAAAAACACAAAGGACTCTGGAGCCCCATGATAAGACTTTGGCAATGGAATCTATCCAGATGGTAACTGGTCAGCCAGATAGAGGTCAGCCAGATAGCTGTAATATTTTTTATATACCCTGCCTTAGTGATAATCATGAACATTTTTGTGTTGAGGTTTTATACAAAACCTCCTTATTTTATAAATGAGTAAACTGAGGCCCAGAGAAGTTAGGGGACTTGCCTGAGATCACAAAGTAATAACAGACAACTAGGATTTAAACTCAGGTGTTCTGACTCTAAATCCAATTCTCTTTCCATTATATCATGCTACCTCTCATTTTTTTCCTACATATTTGAACTTAGTTATTACTTTATTATCGACCATCTTTTTTCCCCTAAGAAAAGTGGAATTAGCTCTTAACCATATATGCTAGTGGAGAGTGGCAAGCACAAATAATCCAGTATTGTACAGGATGTCCTCAGCAATTGCCAGGGATAAGTTCTAGAAGTTCTCATAGATTGAGAAAGCCTGGATATCTTCTGTTGATAAGAAAGAGGGAGCAGAAGGATGTCTTTTCTCTGTATCACCTTCTCCATTTTTCTTTTACCTCCTTCCCATGCAACAGGGGCACCAGTTAGGTTTGATGTCATGAATTTGGGAGGCTCAGCCAAACTTAGGAAAGGCTGAGATTTTCAGCCTTTTGAATTAATTTGGATACTTTATGTTGGTCTTTATTGGCCTCCAGTATAAATTCTAAGTGTGTGGTAAGCTACATAGATGGCTTTCAGGGACATTTCTGCTGTCAGGGTGTCACATCTCTAAGCAGGGATAGCACATCACAGCATGAATATTGAGACACCCAAATCTTGAATTGAAAGTGGGGAAGAGTTTGTTATTTGGATTTAAAAGACTGAAATGCACACCACCTGCACATGCACGTGTGCAACTTGTACTGGGTACATTTTTGACCTTTTCCTAACCTAGCTTGAACTTTGGCAGCTTAATATATGTACTGTAATACGCTGAGAGTTCTAGTACTTTGCACGGTGTGTAGTAGGCACTTAATAAATGTTTATTGATTGAGCAAATTCCCAGGCACCAAGTATAATCTAATATGAATAGTTGAAAGATGGCTATGATCCCAATTTCAGCAACTTTAGTTTTCTGATACTTCATTTATTCTAGTTGTTTGCATGTCACTGTTTATCTTTCAGGCTTTTCGTACAAATTAGGCATAGAATTTCAAAAAGAGTTTGGTTGGGCCCTAACATAGGAGGATTACTTCAAGGTTACTGTTTACTGTACTTCAAAAATAATTGCTAACATTTATAGAACACTTTGAGTTTTTGAAGCACTCTCCGTATTTTATCTCTTTTGATCCTCAAAACAACCCTACAAAGTAGGCATCATTATTTCCATTTTACATATGAAAAAACTGAGGCTTGAGAGAGGCTAAGTGACTTGCCTAGGGTTACCACAGCTGGTAAGAGTCTGAGGCAGGATTTAAAGTTAGGTCTTTCAGCACTCTATCTATTATACTGCCTAGCTGCCTTTCCTACTTTGAGAAAGTAATATATTAAATGATATGTTAAAATTAGCTCTATAGACTTATGTATATAAGCAGTTCCCTGAGATTAAGATGCAGAGAAGGTGTCAAAATTCATCAGAAATTCCATATACCATTGATGGCCCCATAGGCTTCTCAACTCCACATGTCTAAAACATAACTCATTATCTTTCCTCTAGAACTTCCCCTTTTTCCAGACTTCCCCATTTCTGTTAAAGGTACCACCATCCTTCTAGTTATTCAGGTTCAAAACCTCAGTATTATCTTAAGTTCTTCACTCTTCTCTTCCTACATATCAGTTGTCAAGTCTTGTCATTTTTTCCTCCATAATATCTCTCAGTACCTTCCTCTGTGCTCATCACTTCTTGCCTGGACTATTGCAAGAGCCTCCTAATTGGCCTCTCTATCTCAAGTCTTCTCATGCCTGTCTTTTCTCCACATAGCTGCTAATGACTTTCAAAAACAATGGATCTTATCATATCACTTACACAGTAAACTCCGTTGTCTCCCTCTTTATATCTTGTTCTAAGATCAATTCTACGCTCCTCTGTTTGGCTTTTAAAGCCCTTTATAACTTGTCCCTAGGATACCTTTTCAATTTTATTACATATCACTCTCCTTCCCATATATTCTGGTCTAACCTAACTGGTCTTCTTGCTGTTCTTCATACATAGAGCACTCCCATATCCTTTCTCTTAGCCTTGATGCTCTTCTTTCTCACTTATACTTAAGCACCACCTTCTAAAATAAAACCTTTCCTCATTCCCTGACATCTGTTAATCCCCCCTTCCCATTACCTTGTATTTATTTTGTATATCCTTATTATATTTACATGTTGCCCATCCTGATAGTTTTTGAGGGCAAAGCCTGCTTTACTTTTATCTTTGTATCCTCAGCACCTGGCATGTAGTAGGTGCTTAATAAATGCTTGTTGATTGATTTAATGAAGCCTGAAGTCTGGCTGAAAAATAAATATAACAAGTATCTGTAATCACCTAAAGATACTTTGACCTTTCAAAATGGTTAAACTGGTGAAACACATTAGCAGAACCCTTAGACATTTATAGTTAGTCTGTGATGTTTTTGTGAATACTTTTTTGTGCAGGCATAGTGATGAATTTAATGCAAAGTTGGTATGATAACCTTCTACTTCCTGTTATTTTCAGGTAGCCTATCTCACAATCTAGAGCTAGTAAATGGATTTTATTACCTGTTTTTCATTTTATGTGTTCAAAATACTTGTAGAGATTATAGAGTTTAATGAGGGAATGCTTATAAAAATTAGATTGCATTTGATAGTTGTCATTTCGAATAGGGCAGTACTACTGTAGTACAATGTCTCAAAGTTCCTGATATAGTTGAGGTTATAAAACAGGAATTCTGAGTCTTGAGGTTTGCACAGGAAATATGTGCTTTGGTTAGAACTTGGGTCTCTTTTGTCTTTCTTAACTTTGTGAAGTAAAAGTTAAGTAAAGATTATTTTATTGTTTTCCAAATTCAGGCAGCTGCTAGAGAGGAAATCCTTGCCAATGGAGGAAGCCTGTCACATCATCATGGAGGTAATAATTTTGTTTAGAATTTATAGCATTCCTGATTTATAAGTGCATTTTTACTAAACAGTGTTCTTTTAATGATAATGATAAAATTACATAATGGTTGATTGAACCTTCTTTAGAAATATTGAATTGGTATAGAGGTTTTTGGTGTAGAAAAATCATCATCATTTTTATTATCATTTATGTAGTCCTGTTTACAAAGGAATTTCCTTACAAAACTGCTCTTAGCTACATAAGGCAATTGTTATCATTATCTCCATTGTATAGATGAGGAAACTTGAGTCTCAGGAAGAAAGGACAGTAGTCCAAGTTGTTTAATTTCAAGTCCAGTGTTTTTTTTTAAATTACTTTAGCTTCCATTGAAAGAGCTGATTCAAATATATAAATAAGAAAAGATATAAATGATCAAAACAGTGATTGTATGAGATTATAAACTTGTTGATAAATTTTTCTATTATTTATCAGTTGTTTAACCCACCCCCCATTGTATATTGTTTTTAAAATAGTAATAATATTAAAAGCATTTTGCTTGTTTCCATGATGCTTTTTGAAGATAATCTTTGTATTTACTATGAATTTGTTATCATTGTCTTTAATGATATAGTTGTAATGAATATTTTGTTCTTTACGTCTCATTTCTTTGAGTTCTTCGTAGTCATTATTTCTTTTGATACAGTGACGTTCCATAACATGCATATACCAGGTCTGATCAACTGTTCTCCAGTGATCAGTCACCTAGTTAGTTTTCAGGATTTTGATATTAAAGATAGTGTATAATAAGGGGAGACAGACCCCTGTTAAATAAACAGAAAGCTGCCTTCAGTCCAGTTCATGTGACTCATTGAAGCCCCATAGTATTGAATCGAGAGCACCTATTCCAATTTACAATGGAAAGAGTTACTCCTGTCTTTTTACCTATTTGGGGAATATTCTTGTACTGCCAAGGGGTAGGCTGGAGAGGAGAGGTGACATGATGCCACCAAGGATATAGCAAGAAGCTGAAGAGGGCTAATAAGATGTTCATTTAGAGATACTTCCTTATTGTTTCCATGAGAAATTACTTTAAAAATATTTCCTTTTTAATTATATTCTTGGACAAGTGGAAAGCAGTGTCTTTATTTTTATAATTTGAAAATGTATTTTTTTTAGAATAGGATTTTAGGTTATAGAAGGAAAAGAGATTTTGTGAAGAAAAAAGAAGTTGTAGTGTTAGTTTGTCAAAGCTGACTCTTAATAGTCTCTGCTTCTAGAGTAGAAGTTTGGATAAAAGAAATTATGATACTCAAACTTTTGATATTTTACTCTGTCCTCACCATCAGATGTTTTTAAGAGAATTGCTAATAATTATCAGAGTGAGCTCTTCTTCCTCTCTCTTGGTCTATCCTCTGTTTTAACTGCTTGGGAATATTAGAATGACCAAAAGGCAGTCAAGAAATTGAGAACAGAGGAGCAGAAAGATCAAATTCCTTTCAAAGTATAGAAACAACTTTGTAATAAGCCAAGAGCTAAACCCAGTTTTAGTCTTATGCTTTCATAAAAATTGTGTAACTCAGACATTTACAGATGTTAGGTATTTTAGCCACGTAAATTATTCTAAATTTTTCTCCATGCATTGACTGACTATATTAGACAGAGAAGCAGTTTTTTGTTTTTATAACAGAAACTATCATGAAGTTTAGGAATATTTTCATGATGTATATTTCATGTGTTTATATGCCACGGCTTTGCTGTGTATGTGTTAATCTCAATGACATTTATCTTCATGAGTATGGAAATAATAGATAATTTATTTACTGACGTAGCTACAAGTAAGCTATTCTTCATCTTCCAAGTGAAGATAAATGCCAAAGCAAAATTGTTTCATGCAGTAGTATAAACAATGTAATCTTGAAAACATTTCATGTCCTTTGAGCCAAGTTAAACAGTAGTTCAACTATGTTATATATGTTGGATAAAATTTATTCTGTTGTCTAAAGATAAATGTTAAATTGCCCCTCTCTTTTTTCTATTCAAAATATTACCTAATAAGAATTATAAATGACATTCACATAGTGCTTTATTGTTTGTAAAATGCTTTAAATACGGTCATCTTGATGGAGTCTCCCAACAGTCCTATTAGATAACTACTACAAATTTTATTTTACAGATGAGGAAACTGAGACTCAAAAGAGATAAAATTACCTGCCCAGGTCCACTTAGCTACCAAGTTTCCAAAGTGAGATGTGAATGCAGCCCTTTCTGACCCTTCTCTAACATGATATGCTATACATTAGAGCCAAGAGCTTTGCAGTTTTTGTTTAGTAGACCAGGCAGTCTAGAATGCTATGTTTTCTTACTTTAGGCATGAGATTACTGTGCCTCAGGGTTATGTGAAAGGAACTTGGTCATAAAATTCACATTTTTGAAGTATGTTGTGAATGACTAAAGTGCTACAATATGAATGAATGTAGACTAGAAGTTTCTAGTTTATTCTGGTGCATTACCCATACATGTCACATTTCCACGTATCAGTTACTGATATGAATGATCTTATTTTCTGCTTATTTTGTACTGACAGAACTATTTTGGTTTGGATTCATGTTTCTCAAGGTTATTAGTAAAATGACTGCAGGACAGATCAGATTACAGTAAAATTTCCTGTGTAACAAAACTATTTTCAGGCCTTGGCTGTTAGCTTACTTTTTTGAACATCATGTGATACACTTGGGTATAATGAAATAATTTAATTTAATTATATATTAGAGGATGAGTGTCATAGATTTCCTATTCATATAACAATTTACCAAGAAAAGGTTTTTATTCCATTTAATAAATTGAGTAGAAAACTTTCTTTTTTGTATTTAATATTGTTTATATTGTATGATATAATTTAGGTACCAATCTAAAAACATGAGAATATGTACATAATACATAGATTCCTGTTTCCATGTCTCACTTTAAAAAAGTATTAAGTAAATCTGAATCTAAATGTAAATTCATGCTGGACTATACTTGAAAAAGTTTCTATTTTTATTATCTGTATTTTTTTTCAAATTTTATGGAAGGTTTTGTTACTGCATAGTAGAATGAGAGTAATACAATTACTAACTTGGCTTCAAGAGCTTAATTAGGCAGTTTTTTTATGTGCCATGGAATTTTATCATGGGAAAAATAGGCTTATTCCCAAATACTTACGAGAAAGTGTAGATATTGATTGTTTTAAAATGAAATTAACACTGAGTAAGTAAAAAGAAATAGCACTTTCTTTCCCCACACCCTGAAAGCACCAGATATTTCAGTGTTATTCTGCAGTTTAATGTCCACGTGATCTCCTGTACACTTTACTTTAAAACAGAAATAAATATTTTATGTTTACTGGGTGACTCCATCCCAAACAGTTCGATTTGTTTTCTTAAACAAAATCTAAGAAGTAAATCAATACACTGTATCTTACTCCAACTGTTGAGGAAATAGATTCAATTTATTTGAAAGTGTTTGAAAGAGATTTAGCTGTCATCCATTAGTACTTTTTTTCTCAATCTTATTACCAATAGTAATTCTCATTCAGTAGAAAGTGCTGTCTTTTTCTATGTATTGGAGAAGCAGTGGATTCCTGTTACATTGCTAGCAATAAAACTGCTATTGGAAAACACCAATTTTAATAAACTTTGATTCTTTAACTTTAAAAATTATTAGCAATTTTGTTGTTAAAATTCCAAATTACATTACTCTTCAGGATTGCTACTTGTGTATTCATTTTAATGTATACAGTGCTGATTACTGCATAATAAAATAGCAGATACTTAAATAGAAAATATTTGTACTAATATGAAGTTTGTATTTTGATTTTTAAATAGCAGGGACTGGTCATACAGATAAACTGTTGAATGTGACTCATCTGGAAGGAGAACATTTTTTTGACTATATGGCTAGGTTTTATATAATGTGTCATAAACTTACTACTCAGAATTAACCTCATAGTATCCTTTTTATTTACTGACCTTCAGCCCCTGTCATGACATTCTAAGTGCCACTTTTGAGAAGTAGGGTTGGGGGTTGGGAGAATATTGATGCAATTTCTCTTGTTGTGTTTGGCCTGTAATTGTGATTAATAACAGTTGCTTTCACTATCTGGAAACAGACAGGCTGGTTTGTCTGCCTACAATCATGCTGTGATAAATGGAGCTATTTTAACTCTGGTTTTGTGTATCAAAGAAAACAGATGTAGTCTGGGACTCGAGGCTATAGGAAATATAAAGCCTGCTTAACTTAATCTTCATAGAGCTTGTTCTTGTAAATGAAGAACTGGTCAGTTTAAACAACAAAGTTTATACTAGAAGCATATTTAATTTATGGCTAGGTTTTAAAATTATTAGTCTCCTAAAACTAGTCATAAAATTCCTTGTCAAGAATTAGAAATTTTCATAAAATATGAACCAAATAGTTGTGTTAAAATATTCTTTGCCTTTTTGTTTTTGAAATTAAGTTCAAAAGTTGCATTTTAAAAAATGCAGGCTATCAGTGATTATTCCCTGTCCCTAACTCAGAGTTCAATCACTTATTTTTCCTGATCTCCTTTGGAAATAGTTTTTTTTTTCCAGGTACAATTGATATCACACACAATCTTTCCTATTGACCAGAGAAAAATGCAAACTTTCAACCCTCTTTGATCCAAAAATAACAAAAAGCTTTAAGACAAGGAGAGAGTATCAGTGACAAGTAAATTATAGCCATCACCTTTTTGTGCAGTTTCTTGTAACCTGCTGTTATTCTCCTCAATAGAGCTCACCACCTTTATCTCTTTACTATTTCCCCTACATTATACATTATACCTACCTGAGAACCTGAGTAACCATTATGACAATTTTTCCTGTGGAATGTTGGGATCTGTGTCTTGCAGTAACAAGAGAGTGAATGAGAAAGAGCACCATGATCATGCTATTTCTCTGCTTTTGGTCCACTTTGCCAATCATGGTGTCAGCTTCCTTGGGTGAAAAGCAGGAGAGGGGCCATCTGACCTGTCTCATTTTTGAAAAGGCTAGTACCCTAGGCGAATGATGAAAAAGAGTACTTTTTCTCTCCAGAATGACAGGGGAAGCCTGTCCCAGGTGCACATAAGTCTGACCATTGGTATAGAAAGGGTATTTGAACATTGAGTGATTACACTTTGAGAAGTCCCTACTCTACATTACTGTAAGAGTATTATAATTGACTCCTCATCATATTTCATGCGGTGGTGCAGTAGCTAGCAGATCATTTCTAACAGATCGTCTCTGACCTGTGAAAAGTCACTTTGTATATCCTAATTATGGCCTAATGTGACCATCATCTCTGGTGTACTCAAAAAAGATTGTGTCATGCGTATTATAATATGGTGCATTAGAATTCCCTCAATTAGAAAGATGACTATCAGTAAATTTTAAAAGAGGCTAGATTCAGTTCTTTAATCAGTCACTAGCTCTTGGAAGTTAACAGTATTCAACTGAAGTTATCAGATATTTACCAATTTCCAAATGAGGCATGTATATAATTATCATTGTCCTAAAAAGTGTTACTAGACTTCATGAGGCCCAAGCAACCTTGACGTCTGAAGAATAACTTTGAAATCACAGCCTAGTACAATTAATTGCCGCTATAGAGACATGTTGACAAAATGGCAAAATATTTTTTCTCCCAAGAGGTGTGGAGCCTCTGAAACAGATAAATCAGATTTTTTAATATTTAAGTGGAACTAGGAGTTGAAAGCTCTCGTCATTTCAGTTCAGCCTTGTTGTAGCAGCTGCATGCCACCTCTGCTTCCTAGCAGGAATTAGTTCATCGTTGTATTTGGTATCTAGATAACAGGTATGCCAGAGGTATGTGAGGTAAAAATAGGAAAGGAAATTCAGGAAGGAGGAACCTTAGTCTGCTGCAGGAATGTAAACCTCTAATCTTAGTTACTTGTTTTGATTATTCCCAGGTGATAGAAATATCCAAGTAGCCATTTTAATTCATCTATTAACTTAAGAAATATCAAAATTCAGACATGAAGCTTTGAATAAGTTACATAACCCTATTTCAAATATGAAACCAAATCCATATCCGTGTATTTACCCTGACAATTTTGAGGGAAGAGTGACGGAAATATTTGTGCCTTTGCCCACAGCAGGCATTTAATGAATGCTTGTTGAATTGAATTTGAAGAAATTGTAATGTTTTTAAAGGAGAGTTTCTGTTTCTGATCTGGCTTTATCTATTATAATACAGTATCCAACATAGAGACAATGCAATATCCAAGGTAAAATATTAACTTACATATTATTGCATGTTATCCTTTTGTTTTCGTTGTTTGTTCATTTCAGTTATGTCCAACTCTTCATGACCCCATTTGGAGTTTTCTTGGCAGAGATACTAGAGTAGTTTGCCATTTCCTTCTCTAGCTCATTTTACAGATGGAGGCAAACAGGGTTAAGTGACTTGCCCAGAGTCACATAACTAGTAAGTGTTTGAGGCCAGATTTGAATTCAGGAAGATGGCTCCAGTCCTGGCTCTCTATCCACTGTGCCACCTAGCTGCTCCTAGGTATAATTACTGTTATTATTGTTATAATGTGAAGTATTGTAACATGAATGTAAATTGTAGTCCAAGCCTTTATCTGCTATATATACATCATATTGTCCCTGTAGTTAAAGAAAGGTAAACTCTGTTTGTATGAAGGCAGCAAAAAGAAAACACAGCAATATTGAAGTCTGTTCATACCTTCTCCAGTGTTCTTATGTAGCCTTCTATCACACTGATCCTAAGGGAAGCATTACTGTTGATTGAGCTTGGTAAAGGAATTACACTTTTAAACTTAGAACAGCTGGATTTACCTCAATAAGCAGTGCTGCATTTTCCTCCCCATTCTGCTCATCTTTTATCATTGCCTTTACTCCCCTATAATCCTTTAGTTACAGACTGGATACAAGAGGTGAAGGTTGGGTGGATGGAAATAAAAGCTAAAATGGCTTTCCACAGTGGCTTTTCCAAAACTTTTTATCCCTTCTCAAATTTCCCATGGATCCTCCTCCCTCTACCCTCTTAGCTGAGAACCTTGCCTCATATTTTACAGAAAAAAAAAAATGAGGCCATTCACCAGGAGTCCTGCTTCTTCCCTCCTCATCTCCTTTCTCTTAGATGCCTTCTGTCACCTTTTCTTCCTTCATCCCTGTGTCCTATGATGAAGTGGCCTTCCTCCTTACCAAGGCTAGCCCTTCTACCTGCTCTGGGGATCCCATTTTATCTTGTCTGCTTTGAACACACTGCTCCCTCTCTGTTATCCCCACTCTCACTTATCTTTAAATTTCTTCCTGTCTATTGCCTTCTTCTTTACTGTCTACAAACATGGCCGTATCTCCTCTATCCTCAAAAAACCTTCACTTGATCTTCAATCCTAACTCTTTTCTCTTCTGCCTTTTATAATCAGACTTCTTGAAAAGGCCATCTAAAATAGGTTCCCCCATCTTTTTCTCCTCTCACTTCTTAACCCCTTACAAATCTGGCTTCTGATCTTATTCCCCTGAAACTGCTCTCTCCAAAGTTACCAGTGGTCTCTTAGTTGCCAAATCCAGTGGTCTCTTTTCAATCCTTATTCTCCTCGTCCTCTCTGTAGCTTTTGATACTGTTGATCGCTCTCTCTCCTCCTTGATCTTTTTTTCCCTCTAGGTTCTTAGGATACCACTCTCTCCTGATTCTCTTACCAGTTAGCTCCTTCTTAGTCTGCCACTTTCTCATTCTGTTTATCCCCTCTAACCATAAATGTCCCCAGGGTTCTGTCCTGGGCCCTTTTCTTTCTCTATTCTTCTTTATTTGGTAATCTCAGCTCCCATGAATTCAATTTAACCTGACAATGCTCAAATCTGCCTATCCTGCCCTGACTTCTCTGTTGATCTCCAGTCTTGCATTTCTAACTGCTTTTCAGATATCTCGAACCGGATATCCAGTAGACATCTTAAACCTCAACATGACCAAAACTGAGTTCATTATCTTTCCCTTTAAGCCCTCTTGCCTTCTCAATTTCCTTATTACTGTCTAGGGCACCATCAGGCTCACAACCTAGGTGTCATTCTTGACTTTTCACTATCACTCACCCCATCCCTCCTCCCCCATATTTAATCTATTGCCAAGGACTGTCAATTTCACCTTTGAAGCATCTCTCCAATATGTCTGCTCCCTGCTTTCTTCTGATACTGCCACTACCCTGGTGCAGGCCCATTCAACTCATGCTTGGTCTATTGAAATAGCCTGCTGGTAGTTCTGCCTGGCTCAGGTCTCTCCCCACTCTAATCTATCCTCCATTCATCTGGCAGAGTGATTTTTTCCTGAAATGCAGGTCTGATCATTTCACACCCCTACTCAGTAAATTCCACTGGCTCCCCATCACTTCCATGATCAAATACAAAATATTCTGTTTGACATTCAAAGCCCTTCACAAAGCTTAAAAAAGTCTTTTGAAATTTCCCAATGTTTAATGGTCCGGAGGCAATTTTTCTCTTCCATTAACATGAAAATTGTTTGTCCCATTAGAAAATGAGAAAAATGGTGCTGTAGTCACAAAGGTCTCACAGCATCAAAATACAGATCCCAAGTTTTTCCAGATATCCCTAAAGTCATATTTATATGTACCATATTTTCTGTTCTAAAATATGTTGTACCGTATGATCCACTTTGAAATTCTCAAAGGAAAATAGAGTATTTCTTAATATTTGGTATATAGTTCTCTCTTTTTCAACCCATTAGTTGTAGTATATACATTTACTTTATGAATGAATGGCTATGATTCTTGCTGTATATCTCATTTCAGAGCAGCACTGCTTTGGCCTTGCTTATTTCTCTATTTTGATGCAGCTTTTGTTCCTTCACAAAAGGATAACAGTTGGGGGTATAAGCTTAGAAATCTGATTGTGAGAGCTCCCACAAAGACAGAAATCCCCCTATCTTCCCTCACTCCAGCCTTTCTTTTAATTTTTTTTCCCTAGGAATTACTCATTTTCATCTAAATTCCTAGAATTCCATTTTATGGTTCAAAAAGCATTGTTTTTAGATTTTTCAGTTTAGGAATATACTAATAAACTAGTCATAAAACCTTCCCATCACATCATTTTACTGCCCAAGCTCATTGTAAAGCTGTATGTCTACTTGATCCCACAGTTGTGCCAGAATGTTGTCATGAAGAGTCCCAGACCTTGAGTCAGAAAACCTGGTTTTGAATCTTCATGTAACAGTTACTAGTTTTGTGACTTCAGTCAAGTAACTATACCTTTTTTTGCCTTAGTTTCTCCATCTGTAAAAAGAGGATACTAATGCTTGTACCTTTGCAGGGTTGTTGTAAGGAAAGTGCTTGGTAAACCTTAAAATATTATATAAATAAGAGCTGCTGTTACTATAACATTATTCCTATGAAGCTGTTTTACCAAACATGGTGTTTTATGGAATTGGCTAACAACATTTAATAAAGTAATTAGATGTATGAAAGCCACCTCATCTTCTCACATCATTCTACAGTGGCTTCTGATCAACTTTCCAAAGGATGGGGATATCATATATCTGAAGTAAAAAAGGCAGGAGTAGCAGTCATGATCTCAGACAAAGCAAAAGCAAAAATAGACCTAATTAAAAGAGATAAGCAGGGAAACTACATTTTGCTAAAAGGTACCATAGGCAATGATAATAATATTAATGCTAAACATATATGCACCAAATGGCATAGCATCTAAATTCATAAAGGAAAAGTTAAATGAGTTATAGGAGGAAATAGATAGTAAAACCATACTAGTCGGGGACCTCAACTTTTCCTTCTGAGAACTAGATAAATCTAAACATAACGTAAATAAGAAAGAAGTTTTAAGGAGATGAATAGAATTTTAGAAAACTTAGGTTGACCTCTGGAGAAAACTGAATGGGGATAGAAAAGAGTATATGTTTTCCTCAGCTGTATATACTAGCTTCACAAAAATTGACCACATATTTGGGCATAAAAACTTCACAAACAAATGCAGAATAACAGAAATATTAAATGTACCCTTTCAGAACATAATGCAATAAAAATTACATTCAGTAAAGGGCCATGTAAGCATAGATTAAAAGCTAATTAGAGACAAAATGTAATCTTAAAGAATTAGTAGGTCAAAGAACAAATCATAGAAACAATAATTTCATTACACAGTTTGTGGGATACAGCCAAAGCAGTACTTAGGGGAAAATTTATATTTCTAAATGCTTACATCAGTAAAATAAAGAGCAGATCAATGAATTGGGCAAGCAATATTTAAAAAAACTGGAAAAATTAAAAATTTCCAATTAAACACCAAATTGAAAATTCTGAAAATCAAAGGAGAGATTAATAAATTTAAAAGTAAAAAAAAATTTGAACTAATAAATAAAACTAAGAGCTGATTTTATGAAATCAACAAGATAGATAAACCATTGGTTAATTTGATTTGAAAAAAAAAGAAAACCAAATTACTAGTATCAAAAATGAAAAGGGAAAATGTACCACAAATGAAGATGAAATTAAAGCAATTATTGGGAGCTATTTTGCCCAGTTATGTACACTGTAAAACTGACAATCTAAGTGAAATGGATGAATGTTTACAAAAATATAAGTTGTCCAGATTAATAGAAAAGGACATAGAATACTTAACCCTATCTTAGAAAAAGAAATTGAACAAGCCATTAATGAGCTCCCTAAGAAAAAATCCTCACAACCAGATGGATTCACAAGTGAATTCTCCCAAACATTTAAAGAACAATTCATTTCAGTACTATTTGGAAACTATTTGGAAAAATAGGTAAAGAAGGAGTTCTACCAAATTCCTTTTCTGACACAAATATGATGCTGATACCTAAACCAGAAGAGAAAAAACAAAGAAAGAAAACTACCAATTTCCTTAATGAGTGTTGATGCAAAATATTTAAATAAAATACAAGCAGGGAGATTCCAGCTATATATCACTATGATTATACACTGAGCAGGTGGGATTTATGCCTGGAATGTGGAGTGGTTCAATATTAGGAAAACTATCAGCATAATTAACCTTATTAATAACAATAACAACAAAAACACATGATTATCTCCATAGATGTAGAAAAGGCTTTTGACAAAATGTAGCACTCTTTCCTGTTAAAAATAGTACAAAGCGTAGGAGTAAACAGAGGTTTCCTTAAAGTGATAAGTAGTATCTATCTAAAACCATCAGCAAGCATTATCTTTAATGGAGATGAGCTAGGAGCCTTCCAACTAAGGTTAGGGTTAAGGCAAAAATGCCCATTATCACCGCTATTCTTTTTTTTTTTTACATGTATAATCATTTTGTGTATACATTTATATATGCATTGTATGTACATTTATAATCATTTTGTATATACATTTACAATGTATAATCATTTTGTATAAGAAGCCACGAATAAAAAAATCAAAGAAAGAAAATTAAAAATACCATGCTTTAGTCTGTATTCAGACAATATCGGTTCTTTCTCTGGAGGCAGATAGTATGATTCATCGTTAGTCCTTTGGGATTGCCTTGGATCATTGTATTGTTGAGAAAAGTGAAGTAATTCATAGTTCTTCATTGTACAATATTGCTGTTACTGCATACAATGTTCTCCTGGTTCTGCTCACTTCACTTCGCGTAAGTTCACGTATGTCTTTCCAGGTTTTTCTGAAATCATCCTGTTTGTCATTTCTTATAGCACGGTAATATTCCATCCCCAGTTGATGGGCATCCCTTCAATGATGGACAATCCCCACCACGAAAAGAGCTGCTATATTTTTGTACAAATAGATCCTTCCCTTTTTTTTTAACATCACCACTGTTTTTCAATTTTGTACTAGAAATGCTAGCTATAGCAATAAGAGAAGAAAAATATATTGAAGGGATCACAATAGGCAATGAAGAAACTGCTATCACTCTTTGCACATGATATGATGGTATACTTAGAGAATCCTAGAGAATCAACTAAAAACTAATTGAAACAATTAGCAACTTCAGAAATCCTGTAATCTCTGCTGCTTGTGGAGACTGAGGCTGGTGGAATTCTTGAGTTTGGGAGTTCTGAGCTGTATTCAAGCTAAAGCCACTAAGTCTAGCACCAGTATGGTGGCCTCTGGAGGGTCAGTAGGATGCTGCTTGAGGAAGGGCATACTGGCTATAGAAGCAGCTTCCGTAATAGAATTAAAATGGGTGGCTGCTGTACTTTCAAAAAAATTTAA
Organism: Phascolarctos cinereus; assembly: GCF_003287225.1. NCBI lineage: Eukaryota > Metazoa > Chordata > Mammalia > Diprotodontia > Phascolarctidae > Phascolarctos > Phascolarctos cinereus. Next base: position 210,477,904 of record NW_027556098.1, on the reverse strand, counting down.
AGAAAAAGAATGAGTAGTTTTCCTTATTTGGTAAGTGAAAAGCAAAATATTGGTCATTAGCTGATCTTTGTTATATTCATTTATAATCAGTATGGTCATATGTGTTGCACAGGCCAGCATGAATTATTATTTAGTAGCAAGAAGAAAAAATATATGTACTTTTTAGCTGGAAAACTTATCCACAACTTTCAGACCTTCATTGGCATTTTAGGTTCCCAGTGACACTGAATTTGTTGTCTTGATGAAGTGATATCAAAGACTTTAGTAGTAGAAAAAAAGTTGAACAATTCATTAAAAAAAATCCAGTATGATTTTAAGCCCATTACTATCTTAGCATCAAGTCTCATCTCATATTGAGTCTCAGTCATATTCTCATTTTTCTTAAAGGTTAAACATTAGCATCTTTCATTTGATGGATTTGTTGGCTAATGTCCAGCTTGTACTTCCAAGCAAAAACAATGTTTTACAGCATGAACAAATGTGTAGGTTAAAAATCCTCTGAGGAAATGTCAGATCTTCATATGGGTCAAGAAGCAGAAACTTCCCATCATTCTTTGCCTCTTTCCCATTAGAACCTAGCCAGTTCCAAAATGCCAGAACTTAAAGATAACCCTTATTGGTATGAGGCTGTGTAGCCCTTTAAAAAAACCCCTGGCTATCTAAATTGAATTGAATGGCCAGTTACGTGACAGCTTTGAATCATAGGCTCTTTCACCCATTACAAGAAGTTCAATTACCACTGTTTTTTGGCAGTCTTTGAGATAGAGTGGTATAGCCAGTGTCAGAGAATAGAGGAATATCCAGGATAATAAAACCACAAGTACCAAAAGAATTATATTTTGTTTCAGTTCTGTTTCTCTGCTTTTTCTTTGAGTCGCATTCCCAGTTCAAGGACCCATTTCATTCTTTGTTTTTCTATAAGTGAATTCTGTAAGAAATTATTTTCCAATATCTTGTTTTCACCCGACAACCAGTAATCATTGATTCAGAATATTTTAATGGGATTAGGCTGCAGTATTATCAAAAACTTAGGCGCAGAGAAGTTGATTTATTCAAGGTCACACATGTAATCCTACTCTACAGCTAACTATCCGGTGTTTGAAACAATGAAATTACAGGTATTGGTACCTGGATTAGCATATTTAAGTGATATATTGTATGTGAACTCTATGTAGATATCGACATATCTATGGTATAATTTGAAGTCAGTGAAATATAGATAAGGGAATGAGTCACAAAGCCCATTCCAGGTATGCCAGATTTGGGGTCCTTGAGTCATATTTTCAATGGCAGACTTCTGTTTATTGTTTCTAGTACTACCTTTTATTCTCACATAGCAGCTAAATCGGAAGTCAAGGGGATATGTAGTTGGTAGGTCAAAAGAACCTGTTCCTAGTGGTTTCACAAAGGCTATGTTCCTGTGAATGTGAATTTGCAGTTTCATGCTGTAATGGTCTCATTAAAAGAATGTAGTGTAGAATAGACTAGACTTAGGTCTCTTGTGTTTGTTGCATCTCCTGATGTTTGAGCTTTAGCAGCTTCTTTCAGAATTCCTTCTCCACTTGTATGTCTTTTTGGGGAATAGGTGATTCTTAATGCTTGAAATTTCATGGCATTCTTTAGCTCCACATGTGTATCAGTATAATTAGCCCATTTCTGTATATAAATTCTTCCAGTGTTTCAGTAGACACGTCCTTCATGTACAGAAAGGATTTTGCAAAAAGCATCATTCTTATTCAGTATCAGCTTCAGGAGATTAGAACATAATAAAATTTTCCTCACTTCAAATAGAAGGCCTTCCTTGCTGACTTTTTTCTTTTAATTGCTTACCCATGTGACCGGACCTCAGGAAATCTTACTTCTTGGTCATTGCTCTGTCCTTTGATTTAGCCTTTTTATTTGAGTTTTGCTTCCTATTTGCTCTTGTAATTGCAGAGACCTACAACTGTTTGAGCTTATAAACCAAACCAGATTCTTTCCATGGGTGTAAGCAGAGATTTTTGACATCTGTTCAAGTATTTCATGAGTGACAGTAGGAGCCCACAGACCTCTGCCACCAAGGGGTTAAAATCTTCCATCACATATGTTTATGAAGGGCCAAGGCTTTGCCTGCTGTACAGCTTTTTTTAACTTTCTAGTTCACTAATCAAATGTATGTTAGATTGATTATTGTAAAAGTATAAACCATAGAAAATTTGACAAGATAGATGTGTAAATTATCCCTCTGACAGAACTAATGATGCACTCCAAGCACCTTCTGTTTTCCAGCACTTGGTGAGCGACTTCATTAAATATGCAATGGCTGTTGGGTGGCTTCTCATACGTTAGTTCAGCTCCTTATGGAATTGCAGTATTACTAGAGGTGTAAAACCAGGCAGACAAGCTAGCTGTTGGGCATCCTGCTGAGGTTCTAATGTGCTCCATCTTGTTGGAGCAGTTGTTTGCAGTCTTTTCAGGACAATTACATCCATAACCACAGGACACATTCAGTGAAACTATATTACAGATAACATTTGAGAATGGCATTGACTGTTCTTCACCTCTCTGACTTGAGCAGCCTGAATGTGGGGTAGATTAAAGGGTTGCAGGTTGCCCCAACTCCTCAATAGCTAAAGACCTTGTCTGGAGTGATGTAACTAAACTCACAAGTGAATCAGGAGGGCCCCCCCAAAAAAAAAACCCAAACCAAGAACTGAAAAAACAGCTTTGGAGCTGTTGAAAGAATTAAGGAGGGATCAGATATGTGTGTGTGAATAGAAATTTTTATGGAACCTAAGTATTATATATTAGTAGTTATTCACTCAACACATTTTCCTTTTTAAATTTTCTTACCAAATTGAAGGTTTTTCTTCTATTGTACATTTTTTTCCACACGACACCATTGATGCTCTTTATTCCTTAGAGGCATAAACAAAAATATTCTGCTTTCCAGCAGTGTCTCTGTCATTTATTATTCTGATGACAGTTTGATGGTTACCCTGAGAACTGGGCACAAAAGATGGTTTGAGTTTAGTTTCAAATGGTATTTAAGGTTTCCAAAAGGCAGATGCTACAGTATATCACTGCAGCCTGATAAATGGGATTGCATTTTAGGATGACAGGCTGAATACTATATTGTCTTTAATGAAAGAATGTTGGCCATTTTGATTGACCTTTTAAGTCACTCTTGATGACTTTAGTTAATTAATGAATATCTGTGGAAAATGGCCATTTAAATGATGATTCTCATTTAAAATTGCTTACTAAGTATTTTGCTAACTCAGTAAACTTCATTTATAAGATTTTTCTATTTCCTTATAAAATGTTTATGAAAGTAGTACATATTTCTGGTAATTTTGTATTCAGAGTTTATTCTGAGAGTGGTAAAAAAATGGACATACTCTCTTACACAGATATCATTTGTAAATAATGGGGGGTTCCATTTGCATAATTTATATTGCTGAGCTCTCCTTTATATTTGGAATTAATCAACAAGCTTTCTTTGGGCAGGGCAGAAATGGGCCTTTCAGTTGATTACTTTCCCAGTATTTTTTTAACTTAGTATATAAAGTGAAAATTGGTGCCACTGATAATTTTGATAAATTAGTGGGGGAAATGTGTTATTCAAGACTATAGAAATATCTGAAAGTAATTTGGTCATATGCTATGTTGAATCTGTTTATTTTTTTAAAAGTTACATTTAAGTCAGCTCCTAAAATTTTCTAAAGTTTTTGTGCTATCCATTCCTTAAAACTATGGCCTTTTTGTTAGAAACTGCCTTTATACAAGGTCACTTAATTCATATGGGACACACTTTTTAAAGCATCTTTTTCTTAAAATCACTTCCTTAAATTTTGGTGTGTTTAAACAGCTAAATTTTAAGGGGTCTGATTTCTTAAGAAATACATAGACTTCTCATTTTGTTGTTTATAAAAGGGCCCTTAATCTCAGCCTAAGCTTCATCACCATTTCATAGTTTGCAGAGGAAGGAGACAGTGTGGAACACAGGCTTCCTCTGGGAATACATTGAGCTTAATGAGCTTGATAGTCTGCTGGGCTCAATAAATCAAATAAAGCAAAACATTTCTCATTTTTGAATAAAAGCATTTATCACACAGTGTTTGTTCATTCGTGGTCACAAGATTGATTGGCTCCCAGCATCGTGGTGTATATTGAAGCATTTTTGATTTTGTTTTTTCCAGTGGGCAAGTTGCGGAAGCAGTGGCTGAAGGAAACTATCTCCGATGTCGGCTTTGGAATGCTGAAGTCTGTCAAGGAATATGTGGACCCCAATAACATCTTTGGAAACAAGAACCTTTTATAAATTTATTATTCTCTGATATACTTTAAAAAATCACACACAAATGCTTTTTTTAGTCTACAACTCTATGGTTATCCCAGTAATCAAATATATCATGGACTATATTTGGGGTGTATGTTGTTTGTTGGTTTAAAAAAAAATCTTTTATTCTTGAGTTTTGCTCTGTTTGTACATCTGTGGATTGACAGGTGGCGTTCCTTAATCTCTAGCACTGTAAGGGGCATCAGTTTACAACCAACTTGGAGATGCAAGTCATTTCAAGTTTTAGTTAGGCAGCAAAGAGCTTCTGGTTGTAATTTCTGTGGAAGATACAACCAGCTGTTTTGTGTTGAAGCTTTCCCTGCCTGGAGAACAAAGAGTGGAATTGGTATCATTTAATGAAACTGATTATCCAGGTTCCTTTTAGAAGAAAGTTTCTTGGAGGCAGATAACTAGAGAAGGATTCCACTGAAGGAATATTTCTATGTAAAAGGATTTTTTTTTTTTAGAGGAAGCAGGCCTGAATGAGAGGGGTCATAGAGGAGTAATTATTTCTAAATGAATGAAGGTAGCCATGCATTTTAAAGACACATTGAATTTTGTAAGATTTTCTGGCCTGCATTTTCCTTTCTAATTGTTTTAGAAATCTAAAACATTGAATTGGTATACAAGTTATACTGTTACAGTACCTTTTTTTTCTTTATATGTTTTTGTTTATACTGGAGTCTGAGTTGTATTTGTATCATTGGGATAATCTATTGTAATATCCTGGTTCATTCATCATACGTTTTGTATAGCAAAGCTGACTTTATCGCTCATATTGTATGTGAAGAACAGGTTTACCATAAAATGAATGCCTTCATCCACACTGTAGTCCTGATGTATCTGGTTTCACTTTATTGTTGCTGAGATGCAGAAGAAGGAAAAAAAACCCTCTACATTTAATGTCTTCGGCAGAATGAGTGGTTTGGCTGTTTAAACAAACACTGTCTTAAGAAGCATTATTCAGCACCCTATTTGAAAGTCTCACCAGTTTCAGTGCTGAAATCTTTTTATTAATCTAAACTGGATGACAAATTTTCATCTAAAAGTGAAGTTTTCAATTTAGTTTTTAATAATGGTTTAATGTCTTTATGAATTACTGCTTTAATCTAAACAGTAACCACAGTTGTAATGTATAAAATGCATATGCCATAATCAGAAGTCTGAAACTTCATTTTCTTAAACGGTAGGTCAAACATTAATCACATTTAGCAAACATTTTTACATTTAAACCTGGATCTTAAAACAAGTGAATTGAAAACTTTGAATCGCTGTCTTGTCAAGGTTCATGATTCACATTTGGAGATGGATTCTCTTCTTAATGCGATGCCTGACTTTTGATAATTTTTTTTTAATTAGTACTTGATCACATATAGCAACTCAAATGTGCAGACTGTCCTTTAAAAGGACATGCTGTCTGTCTGTGTAGCAGTGGCTCCAAAGTGTTTTTGGGCAGTTTGATACCTTTTATATCCGAAGTAGCCTTAACCAGAAAAGTAAAAATTTACAATTTGAGAATATGCTATTTTTACAATTTCAAAGTGATTAATAATTTTTAACTGTTAAAATTGGCCTAAAATAAATGAATATAAATCTCTAAGCAAATCAAAGTCAAATACTTGTGTTATAGCAACAAAGATAATAATTGCTTTATTAAAAACTGCCTGTCTTCATCAGCAATTTCTTTTTAAAAGGTTGTAAGCTTTCCATCAGAACTCTGTTCAGAACCCTTGGTTTTCAAATGAGTTGGATACTTGCTGAATAAAATCACATCTAAAACCCTGCAGAATTTTACTAAATACATCTATTCATAAAGATAAGTTAAAAGCATTCTCTGATGTGGGAATCTAAACATGAAATTAATATGGTATTAATAGCCTATAGGAAATGTATGTATGTATGTGTTTCCCAGTATATTTTGTTTTTTATAAAACTTCTAAATTCACAAGTGAATCCAGTCTCTTGCATTTGATTGGTATAACATCCTTTCCCAGGGAGTTCATATTTCAGCAACCTCAGAAATCTGCACTTGACATTAGGGAACTCTTAATTTTCAACACCTTGAGGTTAAGTGCTCCTTATTCTATGTGAACCTTGTGGAACACATGATTTGTCTCCATTTTTCCTTTTCATGTGTGCAAGGCTTCCCCGCATTGCATTCTTTGACTGTGGCGATTGCTTGTTGTAGTTGGGAACCTGCCTGCAGAATCAGTCTGAAATACACCAATCTTCATTAGTCTTGTTTCAAACAGATTTGGTCAATAAGAAATCCTTCCCCTCACACCTTTTGGTATGTGCCTCTGTACTTGGTGTACCGTGGAGGACTGAATTTACAAATTAATGCACAGAAAGCACTTACACTTTACCTTTTAACCCTGAAATGGCTGGATATGATGGTAGCATGAGAACTAAAGCAGGGAAGATGTGGTTTTGGGACACCATTTAATCCCATTCTTTATGAGGTTTATACAAAGTACCTAAATCCCTTAACCTAAGTGGTTTTCAGGGTTGCACAGTGCTGACCTTTCTTTCGCTTTACCTACTCAATCTTTTCAAGACTTTGACATGTATTTTACTAGATCATGTTTGGGTTAGGGTTTGCTGAGGGCAGGAATATAACTTGCTGCTAATGTGAAATATTTGCATCAAATGCAAAGAGCTTGATGTGAAGAGATATAATTGATCAAAAAATTATTGCCTTAATGCTTTTTTGGCAGAGTTGTAAATACACTAAAATTTTTACCTGCAAAAGGTTTGGGTGTAATTTACAGTGTGTGCCTAGGTTGAATCTTTGGTGACATGTGAGAGAGACTTTGGCTTAAGTTTGGTAATCAGGGAATGGCATCTGTCACTGAGGATTTTTTGTGCCTAGCACTGATTTGACAGGAGGAGAAAGAGTCTTGAACTAATGTCTGATTAAGGTCTTAAGAGAATAAAATTTCTTCTTTAAAAATCCACCAGACCATACTCATCAGTAGAGTTATGTTTGAAGTACATTTAACCTTCCATTGTGTACATTATAACAAGCAAGTAGAATGCTGACCATCTCCTTAAGTGAGGGCCTTCCATTAATTGCAGATGTCATGATGCTGATCGTATCTTATATTTTGCTCCATCTCTATTTCTTCCCAAGTGTTCCTTTTTTTAATATTTATTTGTAATTATCACTGCTTAACTGTTGCTTGATTAGAGAAGCTACAGTTTCAAGTTATAGTGTGTTGCCTAAGCTGTTCAAATTGGGCTCTGACCTGTCTCCAGCTGCTGTCCTATATTAAAGTAGAACAAAATGCTCGGTTTTTGCTATGCCTTAGGCAACAAAAATTAAGTGATTTGGGGGAGGGGAGGGAAGGATATCAGCATTTTAAAATACTCAGTTTTCATCATTATGGGAGTTTTGCAGATGTAACTTCAATAAGGAGATTCCTCCCACCTTTGCATTTCCCACTCAATTTTCAAATACATCAGTTTTGATTAGGATCTAGTTCTTGGGAAAAGCAGAGAGGAGTAGCAAGGTCAGGGTTAGATTTTGAGACTCCCAAAAGGGATATGTCGTCCTTGGCTTTAGAGATATTTGGGTCTTGGCCTTGCTACATATACAGATGTCTTTTGTTCTCCCACCATTTGCAAACAGATGTCATGTTAATTGGTTCTTCCATGTTGTATTAAGTCATCCTAAAAAAGCAACTATACATATATATGTGCCTATATGTACATATATATAAATCTAAAAAGTATAAAAGCTTCTCTCAAACTGTTGAAATTTAGTGTCTGATATCAAGGATGTAAGTTACATACTAAACTTTCTGCTACCTAAGCCAAACACAGTGTTTGTCTTTAGTGTGAGATTAACTGTAAAACAATTGTAATGTCAAAAGATTATAGAAACTTATATTATTAATAAAAAAGGACATGAGCCTAAAAAGAACTGGTTTTTTTCCCCTCAGTGGGTGTGTGAACCTTTCAATGTTCTCTTGTATTCAATGGGTTTTTTTTTCCAATTTGAGTTTTTAATTTTCATTATTTTCCACTGATTTGAAAGATACATTAGAAAACTTGTGGGTTATTCTAGATTAATAATTTAATAATAGCATGAAGTTATTAAATCACTTAAATTACAATTTCAGCTAAATGTCTTCATTCCTTTATTTTAAAAAATCAAAGTATTAAATACAAATAGAGCCCTAATCTTAGAATCAATCTCCTGTGGACCTGAGCCTGGTAATCTTGCTTCATGAGCAGCTGCATTCACCTTATATCCTCAAGTAATTAGTTCCCCTTATGTCTTATTCTTTACTGACTTCCTGATAGAGTTAAGTCGCCATTAACCCCACTAGTATTGAGTGGGAGCTTAAGTATCCTTATGATTGCAGAAATAAAAGATTTCCTTCTGTGTGCAATATCCACCCTTTCTGTCCCCACCCAAAACAAAGATGATTTTATACTTGCAAGGAAGGAAAATTACAAATATATTAGCAGAAATATTAGGCTTTTTGGTGATGCCCCTACCAACTTAAAGAGGCTGTATTGGGAAATGGGAAAATCCCTCCCAGTATACTAGATTTTCAAGCAAAGACTGTAAATATACGATTTAAAATTTAGAAGCAGATTAGGGTTTTTTTTAAAGGCCAAGATGGTCCTGAAATTTATTCAATTGCTAAATAATAAAAAAAAAGTCAATGCTTAAAACATACTTTTCCATAAACTTCCTCCTACCATCAAGAGTGTGAACAGCTGATAAGCTGTGCCCATAATAGAGAATAGCCCTTAAAAAAAAATTATCTTTAAAAGTTGACAACGCCTTGTTAGGACTCAGTTTCACTAAACAGCCATTGTTTAAAATGAGAAGGAAGAGGTACTTCTTTTTAGATGATGTCTTTATTACCCAAAGACAAAGAATTTGTCAGACACAATCTTAGCAGTTATATCCTTTTTTACATAGTTGGTTAAAATTCCGATTACAGATTTTTAAAATTCATAATAGACCGTTGCTCTCCCAGATATCTTAAGAGTCAATTACCCAAATTTCATACAGTGTTTTCATTCCTGTATTAAAAAAGCCAAAAGCCATGCCACTGCCCCGCCTGCCTTTTTTTTTTTTGCCACATTATCACCAGACTGCAAAAAACATTTCCAATCCACTGACCCTAGCCTTAATCCCAGAGCTGAAAAACAAAACAAAACAAAACAATCTTTGTCCAATGGTATTTTCCTTTGGATGTCTGCTCACCTAATTCTCTGTGGAGGGTAGCTAGTGAGAGGGGGTTTTGTGTAGTGTCTGTTGTATGTCAGCCCCATATTGTGTGATGGTATCTTCTGGAATAAAATGAGTATTCGTACCCCCTGGAGAATGAGAATAATACACTGTTTATGAAAAGTGTATTTATTGGTTATTCGTAATTCTTACCCTGTCATTACCCAACCCCCACCCTGTGTGAAATACTGTTTGTCTATAATGTAACGTATCTTGACATAAGTGATATCTCACCCAGTCTTCCTCCAAGGCAGTATTTCTGCCAGTACTGCAGCCATCTTCTGGGAGCTACAAGTAGATTAGCATTTATTTATAATCCATTATAATATCATAGCTAATGTGTATAAAGATCTTTTTTTTCTGTGCACATTTATAATGAGTTTAGAGATAACTTGCTCTGCAGTGGGAAGACAAATGGTGGAAACGTTCCACCTTGGTTCAGACTGAGCTGGTTCAGACTGGATCCTTTTTACACAAGGGCTCAATACATAGTCTATGTATGTGCTTTCGGTGTATGTTCAGACTCTGATTTTCATACACTGTACAGTTCTAAAAGCAGTTACCCATGTATGATTTCTATGATGTTGGGAAAAATAAAACATTACCAAAACTACTCCCATTGTGACAGAAACAAATGATTATTTCCTGTGATGATGCTGTTGTATCTGCCTACCTGTAGTTCTAAGCAAAAATCGTGGTTGTAAAAATTGTGGCAGTAGCTGTACTTCAAAACGATTGGTTCTTGATGTAAAACCTGTTCACCTGAGTTTTAAATGCAGTAGCATAACAGCTGTACTCACTACCACACTCAGATTTTGAACCATAATCAATGTAGGTTAAGCAAAGTAAACAACTTTCAAACAGTTGATTGACACTAAGTCAGCTGGTTGAGGTGATATAATGGACAGATGGCCAACCTTGGAGTCCTGAAGCCCCAAGTTCAAGCCCAGCCTCTAACACTAGTTGTGTCACCACAGGCAAGTCACTTAATCTCTCAAAGACCGGTCTGTTCTGCATCGGTAGAGGGCTGGTTGGTCAACAAGTGTTTATTTAATGCTTACTATGTTCCAGGTACTTGGGCTAAGCACTAGGGATACAATGAAAGGCCAAAATATGGACCTTGCCTTCTAATGGTGGAAAACAACATATGTACAACTGTGCACATACAAGATATATAAAAAATACAAATGTACAATGTAAACAAGTAGTTTCAGAGGTAAGCTACTTGTGAGGAGGTGGGGAAGGGGTGAGCAGGAAAGGCATCTTGTAGAAGGGATCTGAGGCAGAAAAGAGGAGGGAGAGCATTCCAGATGTGGAGGACAGATAGGAGAAGGCACAGAATAGAGATGGAGATGGAGAGTTGTATGAGAGAAACAGCAGGGCAGTCAGTGTTGCCGTCCTGGAGTATGTAGAGAGGAAAGTAAATGTAACAATTGAAATCCCTACATTTAATGAAATCATGGGTCCAGAATCCCAAAGAAGTCAATCAATACGTGTCATTTGTGACATTTTATGGTAGGCAGGCCAACAGAAAAGAAGCAGTGAATTCTATCCATTCTGAAACTTTGTAGTCCCTTATGTTCTGAGACTTTATCCCTAGTGTTTGCAGGGATCCATGGACCACCCCTTAGCGACTCAGGAGGCCCTTAAGTGAGCACAACGCCACTAATTGTCTGCACAACTAGCCTACTAAGCTGTGGTTGAGTAGTAAAGCTGTTTGTGTGCAGACTTGCTAGTTTACTGAATGAAAAGGGCATACTTTAAAATAAAGGTAAGTATTCATGTCCTTTGTCTTGTACAGAAATTTGTGTCTAAAAATGCGAAATAATTTTCAAAAGATTATCAACATTATTTTCAGGAAAAAAATGGTGCATGCAACACTGGAGATAGATCTGCTGAACATAGACTTCATCTGTGAACCATATAATTATAGTAAGAGGTTGCATTTACATAGTATTTAGCCATCGGGGGGTAGGATTACATACATTATCTCATTTCATATTCACCAATAGCTTATGAGGTAAGTTGTGTGTGTATTTCTGTTTTACAGGTGAGGTAACTGAGATTCAGAAAGGTTGTGACTTATTCAAAAATCACACAGCTAATAAGTGAAGGGCCTGGGGTTGGAACCTAAGTTATCAGGCTCCAGTGTATTCCATTATGTTTTTCATAGATTCATGGGATCCATGATTTCATCCGTGTTTTCCATCCACTAGTGCTGTGGCAACCCATTTATGTTAGATCAGAGGATCATAGGGCTAGAATTGGAAAGGACTTCATAAGCCTTTTGCTCACTCCCTCATTTTACATGTGAAGAAACTGAGTCTCAGCAGGTGAAGTTAAGTGACTTCCCCACAGTCATGCTGTAAGTGGCAGAGATGAGATTTTTAACTCAGATCTTCTGATTCCAGTTTCAATGTACTTTCTACTCTATCACGTCTGTGAACTAATTAGCCACGTCTTTCCATCAATCCTTCATAGAGGAAAATCTACCCAATGTTCTAGAGGCTTTCCTTTTTAGAAACAAAAATGAAACATGGCTACCAGTTGATCACTCAAGATATTAATTTGTTACCCTCCCTTGTTAGCTGTTATCATTACATGACTAACACATTGCCATTTCAGTTTTCACATGTTCTTGACAATATCTCATGCTACTTCTATTACATAAACCACAGAAACATCTAACAGCTACTTCTTACATATCCTTTTTAAATAATGTTAGCCTGAAGAGTGGTTACTGTACTATGTATGACAACTATTCTAGAGCTTCTGCATTTTCTAAAGAGTAAGCTTGGTCAATATCTTTTTTAAACAAAAGCCCGGGTAAATAAAAGATGCTTGCTAAAGTCTTCCTCAATGCCTCCTCATGGTATGGAGGTGACTTGGGTCATCAAAGGCAATGTCAGCAGAGCCTACCAAGCTGGAAAGGCTTCAGATACAAGTCCCACGGTCTGTCTTGGCTATGTTTACAAAGGTTTAATCACCAGGTGATGAATAGTAGCAAAAATAGATTGCAATGAGCATAGCTGGAAGGAGTAACTACATGTATCCTTGAAGAGGAGTAGGCCTAGATAAAATAAATAAATTTTACCTGAACAGAAACTCAAAGCAGATTTGCCTCAAGACTACTAGGCAAAGGAAAATGATACCCACCAGCCTTCTGATTTAGACACTGTTCTTTGTCCATAAATGTTTAATTCACAATGTCCCACACTGATGAGTTTACAAGTTTAATTTAAAACTAATAAAAGGAAATGCTGGATCTGATGGACTTCATAAATTTTCTTTTTTTATATCTTCATTATTGTGTTCTTATGAACTGTGCTTAGGCTGAGAACAACCATTTTGTGTAAGATAGATGTCATCTCATTTCAAACCTACCAGGAAAGAAGCTGAAAAGGACCTGCCTAAGATTAAAGAGACACTTGATTATGTCCTATAGGAAATCTAAGAGCATTAGGAACCCAAAATTCTTTAAAAGTGCTATTCCAGATTTGAGGCTGTTGTTTGAGGATTATGGTGAAACTAAAAAACATCTGGATTTTTTTTTTAATCAAGAAAGTAAGAAAAAAAAGTAAAAAGTCAATATGTGATCATTATGGCGAAGGCAGTTATGTGGTCAGATTAACCATGAAAAAAAAATTTTCAAAGTGCTTTTAGTCCGAGACTGCTTTTGAGTTAACAGCATCATTCTATTCTTTCGAGGCTTGTGGCACAGTCTAATAAATAAAAAGCACAGAAAACCCCAAGTCACTTTAGTCTCAGGGAGATAGCCAAAGAGAAGGGCTAAGCGATATTTGGAAAGAGGGTGGGCATGCGTACACATACATAGATCAGGACTTTGATTTTAGAAAACTGGTGAGGGAACTCCCTCACCTGACTTAGGGAGCCACTGGGACACCGAGAGGTTAAGTGACTTGCTTGGGGTCACACAGACATAGTAAGTGTATGTGGGGGGTGGGGTTAGACTTTATGGGCTCTAAAAATTCTTCCAGCTCTTAATCTATGATCATACATAATCCTATAACTTTGTAGTATATTTTGCACAGGGCCTTGAGCAGAGAAGTTGCTGATGAAATAATGAATGACAATGATTGAAAAATTCTTTTGGATTCACACACAGATGAAAAGGGGGGAGGGGGGAAGAGGCTGCAAAAGAAATGTTAACCTTTAAAAATGCCACACAATCTGTGGGATTTTTACCAATATTGTTCTTTGGTGCGAGTGTGGCAATCCATTTGAAGATGGCAGCTTGTAACCAGTCAGAAATGATCATGATGGTTGTTTCCAATTTGGCAAGTTAATCTGTCACTTGATATTTCTGGTAGGTAGAAACTCAACTCAAGACAGAAAAAGTAGCCATCGCCACCTACAAATGGGCAGGGTCCAGATGTGTGGCAGCCAGCTGTTAAGAAAGCCATTGAAATAGACCTTTGTGTTTTGCTCTAGAAAGTGAGGGGTTTACATGACAGGTGGGGTCTGAGCACTCGTTTGGCAGTGAATGCTCTGGTTTTAACTGCTAATCACGGCAACTCCCTGCTTCCATGGTATAATATTTGTCCATGTAAAAGCCTGGATGTACTTATGGTATATTGGAAAAGATCTTTGGTCAGAAGATCTGGTCCAAGTCTCAGCTCTTTCACTACCAGTGTGACCTCAATTAAACGCTCCAGCCTCAGTTTCCTAATCTATAAAATAAGGGGGCTGGACTGGTTGACCTCTTAAGGTCCTTTCCAGTACTAAATCTAAGAAAGTATGAAATCTATACTCACATACACATATATTCATTTATAAATATATACTCAGAAAAGGAAAAGGAGAGAGAGGGCAAATTGTTTATAGCAAGTTGTATTCAAAGTCCTGGCACTATGATACTTTACACCAAGCTTTTATGATTTTTTTTTTATTACGGAAGCTTTTATCTACATAATCGTATAGGAAGAACTGACAAAAAAGGGGGGAAACCGTGTAAGGATGCTTGCTCCTTATGTTCTCAGAGAAGTTACAAGGTTGCTTTGGGCAAACATTGAGGAACACCCAATTCAGTCCCCACCCCCACCCCTTATGAATGCTAAGGAACTTTCCAACCTTGGAGGGAGAGAATACATGCATCAGGGCTGTCACCTACTAGTAATCAATCAAGCTGGAGTAGATGTTTCCCTAGGGATACTGGGTAAGGAAAGGGGACAAATGCTCCGATTGACCTTTATTCTTTTACTCACTGGTAGGAGCCAGCAGTCAGGATTTCCTGATGCAAAGTACATTAGCACTACTAGCCCGGAAACCCCCGACTACCCAGCGGCCAGGGGTTTAAAAGCTTCTCGGGACAGCTTTTTTGTGTTCTGAAAAGCTAAATTGCACACACACCCCACTGAAACACAGCACCTGGGTAAATAAATTGTGGCTGAATAAAGGCCATGCTTTTTTTTTGCAAAAGGGAATCTGGAAAACATTTGCAATTGGGTTGTTAAACATTATTTTCACTGATGTTTTCTTTTTAAAAAAATTGTTTGGTTTAGAGGAAACGAGCTAAAACCCTGATCTCTAAATGTGGTTGTTTAAAAAAAAAATCCATGTACTTCCCAGACTTGAGGTCCAGAGAATAAGAACTTCACTTCAAATGGGCTTTCAAAGCGAATGAAGCTCCAGTTTTACCAAAGTGGTCAGACTAGCGTTCTGACTCCTGAACGCTGATATGTTAACACCAGAAGCATCTTTCACTGCCTCTTTTCCTAAAAAGCATCTTTGCTAGCCTTCTTCCTAGACTATTTTATCTTACTTAGGACACTGAAAAACTGGGCCTTTGAGACTGATCAAGTGCTGCACTTTAAGTTAAAAGACCCAGGTTTGAATCCCCCTTTGATGCTTCCTGGCTTCAAGGCTGTTTTCTCAGCTATAAAACGGGAATAATACAGCATAGTATTTACCTCACAAAATACTGGTAAATAGACATATATATATATATATATATATATGGAATAATTATACATATTTATATCTATATATATCGAATGGTAGCCATCTCAAGGGTGGGAGGGAGAAGAAAAAAAAGGAAAAAAGAAATTTACGTGATAATTTTATTGTATACTTAAAAGAAATAGCAAGTTGTACATAATAAATTTACAGTTGCATGTACAATCATCCTTTTTATTATACTGTGTTATGGAAATGGTTGTTTTATTCCGTAAATTAAAAATAAGATAATCTTTTTTTAAAAAGTCATTATGTAAATTCAATTATCATTATTATGTAATGAAAGTTCCTCGAGGTCAGGGACCAGATTATGTTTAACTTTGTATCTACCTAGCACAGCGCCTCCTACCTTTCTGTTGTTGTTTAGTCGTTTCAGTTGTGTTTGACTCTTCGTGACTCCATTTTTGGGGGGTTTTCTTGGCAAAGATACTAGAGTGGTTTGTCATTTTCAACTGAGGCAGTTGGGGTTAAGTGACTTACCCAGGGTCACACAGCTAGTAAGTGTCTAAGGTTAGACTTGAACTCAGGAAGATGAGTCTTTTACGTAGTAGGTACTTATTAAATATTGAATGAATGCATGAATACATGACTGAAAAATTCTTTGAGGCCTAGAGAAGAAAAGAGAGATTGAAAAAGAAATATCAATCCTTAAAATTTTTGACAGTTTGTAGACTCTTCGCCATTGTTCTATGCTGTAAGCGTGGTTATTCATGGGGCATTTAATGAGGGAGCCAGAAACAGTACAATGTGGACCTTGTTGTTGTGGCTATTCTTTGTTCTTTGTTCTTGAGGAGGACCGTGACCTCAGCGAGGTGATGCCTTGATGTGCAAGTGAATTATTTAAGTGAGGGAGGGCTGTGCAAAGTTTTTGATCTAGATTTTTGGCAACCAATCAATATTACTAACTAGGTCTGTATCCTAAAGGGCCGTCTGGGTCCAGTGGTGAAATATAGATCAGGACAACTCTTTGAGGACGGTATTGATCCCGGGAACTGTTGTTTCCAATTTGGCAATTAGACCACTACCTAATTTTCATTGGGCTCGATCTAATTTATTCTTAGCCCTGGCTCTGTATTCTTATATACAGCTACCGTATCAGATCATGAGATTACTTTTTGTAGTAAAGGAAAAGTATAGTACGAGCATGTTGGTAGAAAAGGGACTAATTGGCTGGAAATGGAAATAAGTATCCTCTGGGTAGCTAGATGGTGCAGTGGGTAGAGCACTGGACTTGGAGCCAGGAAGACTCATCTTCCTGAGTTCAAATCTGGCCTCAGACACTTACTAGCTAGGTGACTCTGGGTAAGTCACTTAACCCTGTGTTTAACTTCATTTGTAAAATGAAATGGATAAAGAGGTGGCAAACCACTCCAGTATCTTTGCCAAAAAAACTCCAAATGGTATCATTAAGACTTAGGCAGGACTGAAAATAACAAAAAATCCTCTGGTTTCTGGTGAGTAATATGGAAGCTGTAGTGTTGGTTGGAAGTGAGAGGGAAATTTGTCACTGGTTGAGTCTTTTTTCCCTAGAAAAAGCTTCATTAAAATTTTTGCACAACTCATTGATACTAAAAGCTGGTTCTCAGTCTCAGAAAACGTTCTCTGGCCACATCCTTGGCAGCTCTATACTCATGGCTTCCAAGAATATCAGGCATTTGCTATTAATATGCCTTCATTGTGCATTTAGATCTGGAGTAATAGCTTTGTCCTTCTCTGGCTAAAGGCAAGTGACGATCAAACTTTGCTTTTCACTACAAAAGGACTTTCAAACAATTGGAGTTATACTGGAAAGAGTACAGGTTTTGAAGTCAGAGGACCTGCCTCTGTCTCTTATTATTTTTGTGATTTGGAGCAAATAATTGAACTTCTCTAAGGCTCAGTTTCCTCATTTGTGAAAGGAGGAGAGGAGACTAAATAGCTTCTTAAGATCTATTGCAGTCTTATAGCTATGGTCTTCACCAAGAAATGATTGGAGTTATGGAGACTTTTGGGGGTGGAACCAAGGTGATGGAGTAGAAAAAACAGAGTTCTCTCAACATTCCCCTCCAAACAACTTTAAAATAATGCCTCAAATCGAATTCT
Source organism: Phascolarctos cinereus (assembly GCF_003287225.1). Lineage (NCBI taxonomy): Eukaryota > Metazoa > Chordata > Mammalia > Diprotodontia > Phascolarctidae > Phascolarctos > Phascolarctos cinereus. The sequence goes on along the minus strand of NW_027556098.1, from coordinate 210,460,274 downwards.
GGAGTGGCAGAGCCAACAAAAGGTTGGAGTGAGACATTCTTCCAGCCTAAGACAACATAAGAGGTCAGAAAGAGAGATTTGTGCCATGGGGGAGGAGGCTGGCCCAGAGCCCATGTGGATAAAACACTAGTGGTACGACTAGGTGGTGGTGACAGAAGCACTAGCAACTTCTAGAATTCTCAAGCCAGAGACAAAATGGGGACCTGGCACCTGGTCAAAAAGAGATTACAGAGTAACCCTGTGCTAGCACTGGATATAGGAACAGGTGCTATTTGGCAACCAACTAGTATCACTACTAGGTCTGTATTCCAAAGAGATCAAAGAAAAGGGGAAAGGACATACTTGTATAAAAATATTTTTGTGGTGCCAAAGAATTGGAAATTGAAGGGATGCCCATTAATTTGGGAATGGCTGAATAAGTTATAATATATGATTTTTTTTGTGAGACAATTGGGGTTAAGTGACTCACCCAGAGTCACACAGCTAGTAGGTGTTATTTGTCTGAGGCCAAATTTGAACTCAGATCCTCCTGACTCCAGGGTCCGTGCTCTATCCACTGCACCATCTAGCTGCCCCTTATGTGATTTTTTAAAAATAGTATTTTATTTTTTCCAATTGTTTGGAAGACAATTTTTAACATTAATTAAAAAAATTGAGTTCCAAATGTTCTCCTTTCCTCCCTCACCATTCCTTTCCTGAGATGATAAGCAATTTGATATGGGTTACGTATGTGCAATCATGTAAATCATGTTTCCATATTAGTCATGTTATCAAAGAACAGACCAAAAGAAAAGAACCATAAAAATAAAGTGAAAATAGTATGCTTTGATCTGCATTCAGATTCCATCAGCTTTTTTCTCTGGATATGGATAGCGTTTTTCATCATAGGTCCTTTGGAATTGTCTTAGATCATTGTATGGCTGAGAAGAGCTAAGTTGTTCATAATTGATCATTGCTTAATGTTGCTGATATTGTATACAATGTTCTCTTGATTCTCACTTCACTTTGCAACAGTTCATGTAAGCCTTAGCAGGTTTTTCTAAAATCTACCTGCTCTTCATTTCTTACAGTCATGTTGTAAAGAAGAATTAGAACCAATGGGAGAAACCACAATAAAGAAGAAACAAGAAAAAAAAAAGAGTGGCAATAATATGCTTCAATCTGCATTCCGACTCTATAGTTCTTTTTTTTGGATGGGGATAGCATTTTCCATTGTGAATCTTTAGGAATTGTCTAGATCCTTCGCATTTCTGAGAAGATCCAAGTCTGTCAAAGTGAGTCATTGCACAATGTGGCTATTACTGTGTACGATATTCTCCTGGTTCTGCTCACTTCACTCAGCATCAGCTCATATAAGTATTTCCAGGTTTTTCTGAAGTCCACCTGCTCATCATTTCCTATAGCACAATAGTATTCCATAACGTTCATATACTATAACTTGTTCAGCCATTGCCTAACTGATGGGCATCCTCTCAATTTCCAATTCTTTGCCACTACAAAAGGAACTGCTATAAATATTTTTGTACATGTGGGTGCTTTTGCCATTTGTATGATCTCTTTGGAATACAGACCTCGAAGCGGTATTGCTGGGTCAAAGGGTATACACATTTTTGTAGCCCTTTGGGCATAGTTCCAGATTGCTCTCCAGAATGGTTGGATCAGTTCACAACTCCACCAATAATGCCATTAGTGTTCCAATTTTCCCACATCTTCTCCAGCATTTACAGGTATGATATATGATTGAAAAGGAATATTATTTTGTTATAAGAAATGATGAACAGGATGGTTTCAGAAAAACCTGGGAAGACTTACATGCAAAGTAACTCATGCAAAGAGAAGTAAGCAGAACCAGGAAATCATTATACACAGTAACAGCAATATTGTAATATTAACTGTGAAAGACTTAGCTACTCTTAGATCAGCTACTCTGATCAAGACAATGATTCAAGACAATTCTAATGGACCCATGATGAAAAAATGCTCTCCACCTCCTGAGAGAGAACTAAATGCAGATTGAAGCATCCTTTAAAAATTCCTTTATCTTCATTTAAAAAATTTTGTTTGTGTTTTCTTTAGTAGGTTTTGCATGACCTCACATTATAATTAAAATCAAATTACTTGCCTTCTCAAGGAAGGAGGAGAGAGGGAGAAAATTTGGAATTCAAATTTTTTTAAAAAAATGATTGTTTAAAAAATGGTTTCACATGTAATTGGGAAATATTTAATGAAATTAAAATAATTTTAAAAAAGAAATAGTCGGAGTTATTAAGACTATTGATCCTATATTTTAGGACAATGAAGAGATACATTGCAAGTATGAACAGGTTTCAAAATATGGCAGACAAGGAATTATATAAATGAAGTACAGTTTAAAAGATATCATCCAAGAAATACGTGATTAAAAAAAAAACCGGGACGATAATATGATGGGACCCAGGGATGAATGATAGATGCACAGTCCTTGTGTTCTACTAGTAGCCTTACAATGCTAAGAGAAAGTAAAGCGGGTCCCCTGTTTGTTGGAGATGGGAGAACAAGGGCAAGAATCACAAAGGCTGGTCAGGCAGGGATAGCGATGGCTTGTAAGCTGGATTGGGGGGCGGAGGGGACATGCTTAGCAGTGAGATAATAGATTCATTGGAGCATTGGAATAAGTAATGTAACCCAGGCTTCAAACTTGGATCATTTGCATAAGATTGTCTTCATTGGTGGAGAGAATGATAGTCAAGAATGTATACATGCATGAGGTCCAGAGTCGATGGGAGAATTTGGGAGAAGAGAAACATTTTTCTCATTTTCTGCTTCGAGAGGACACATGTGGTTCCAGATTTTGGGGTAGCAACTCAGAGAGAAAGAGAACAGACTTGAAAGTTATCTCACTCCCAGTAGGAGTGGAGTACATTTCAGGCAGAGGGTATAGCATGAACGAAAGCTGTATTAGTAATGTTCAGCGCAAGCCTGAAGGCATGGGATTCACATGGCCAGGGAGAGGAAATAGTGTTTCTGTAGGGAAAATAGTTGCTTCCTCTTCAACCTTTTCCAGCAGTTTAGTTCTCCACATCTGGTTCTGTAGCATTAATTTTTGCAGAGCAGTTAGGGGATTAAATTAAGATTGGAGAACAGAAACCGGGGCAAGATGCTCAGTTTTAATAAAAATCAACCAGATTCCCTGAGTTTCATTTTTTTAAAGGCAGCAACTTAATAAAAAATAATCTTGCAAAAACCTTTCAATTGAAAACTGTTTCTTATTATTGTGCTTGTCTGCTGTTGTGGGTTTGGTGTTTTATCCATTTGGATCTTTAAGGTGGTGGTGGTGGTTACCTGACAAAAGTCTTACTGGGTGGGGGAATCAGGTAGAAAGTGCTGTAAGATCAGGAAGCTGTTTGGTAGGAATCCTTGGACTCATTTGCCCTTTGCCCCCAACTTGGTGTGAGAATCCCTTTTCAGAAATTAGATTTTTCTATCAGTCTAAAAGGGCCCACAAAGTTATACCCTTGATAGAAGAAGGGGCAGCTAGGTTTTCAGAAATGAATACTGGGAAAGGGAGGTCTGGAAAGGTCAGGGGAGGTGGGAACTCTCCAAGATTTTCAATTCATTTCAGCTCAACAAGCACTAATTAAGCACCTCCTAGGCAAGTAGATGGCAAAGTGGATAGAATAAGGGGCCTGGAGTCAGGAAGACCTGAGTTCAAATCCAGCCTCAGATACTTACTAGCTGTGTGCCCCTGGGCAAGTCATCTAACCCTGCTTGACTCAGTTTCCTCATCTGTAAAGTGAGCTGGAGAAGGAAATAGTATCCTTGCCAAGAAAACCCCAAATGGGGTCATGAAGAGCTATACACAGCTGAAATGACTTAACAACAACAATAGAGGCAAGGCACTGTTCTAGATGCTGGGGATACGGAAAACAAAAACTAAACAGCCCCTGCCCTCTATGAGCTTACATTCTACATTTCACCAGTGGTCTAGCCTACATTTCACAGCCCATCTAGAGACGACAAATTTTTTCCATAACGGGATTTCGTAATCTCAAAGGACTAAATTGGTGAAGTGAATCCCTCCACTTATGTACAAAGTGCTTTGAGAGCCTGGTCCTTGTGTTAATAGGGAACATTGCTGGGATGCACTTCAGGCATACAAATTATTTAGCTGGCAGCATGTTCAGGTGCCCTGGCTTATAAATTGCTGTATTAAGGTTCTAAAGTCTTAGCGAAGTGGGAGTGTTCTTTCTTCTTCCCTCAAGGGAATGGCCTGTTCATTCTTTGGTTCCCTCCCCTCATTTGTCAGCAATGACAGTGCTTAGCAGCCAGGCAAAGTAGATTCAGATCTGATGCAAAGAGGACTGGGAGCTCCTGGGGTAGAAAACTGGGTTCTAATTCCACACACCAATTTACTCCCAGTCCATCACCCCTGGTTTGGTTTCACTTTCTTCATTCCATCGTCTTGACTCTAAAACCAGCCATTTCAACATGCATTGACTGTCAAATACCCTGGAATCCTTTGCTGTCTTGTCCTTCCACTGTACCTGCCCTCCCAACCCTAGGTCACTGCCCCCACCTGTTTTCTCCGATCCTACTTCTCGGCTGTTAGAGGAACTAACAAAACCACGATGTGTGGTTCCAAGACATGCTGCTTACCCCACACTGGCTCTCACTGCTGCCCAGCAATCCCTCTGTTCATCTTTGACTGTCTCTTTACACTCCACCAGACCTTTTCTCATCAGGCTACTAGCTCTGTCCCTAACCCCTTCTCTTTCAACAGATACTGGCCTTCTACTTTGCTGAGATTAAGACCATCCATCATGAGATCCTTCTCTTCCTTCCCACACAATTTAAAACTATTATTTCTTAGCCAATTTCCTTCCCCTACCCTCTGGTCTCAGAGGATGAGAGACCATTCTTGCCAAAGCTGACTTGTATTGTGCCCTCAATCCCCTCTACCCTCTCATTTCCATTAACACCTTGCTCTGTCTGTCAATCCCTTTCTCACATCACCCTTTCTACTGATTTCTTCCCCTCTTCATAAAAAGAGGCTCAGGTATCACCTATCCTCAAAACCAGCTTATGCCCTCAAACTGTCATTCTTCCGCTTTCCTCATTTTCATTGCTAATCTTCTATTAAAGAGTAGGCTATTCTTTTTTTTTTTTGAGGCAGTTGGGGTTAAGTGACTTGCTCAGGGCCACACAGCTAGTAAGTGTCAAGTGTCTGCTCTGAGGCTGGATTTGAACTAAGCTCCTCCTGACTCCAGGGCAGGTGCTCCATCCACTGGGCCACCTAGATGCCCCGAGTAAGCTATTCTTAATGCTTATAATGTCTCACCTCTCACTTGATCCTCAACCCTCTCTATCTGGGCTTCCTTCTGCCACCACTGTACCCCAGTTGCTTTCTCCAAGGTCACCAAATGGTAACTCTTTTTCATCTAATCCAGTGGCCTGTTCTTCATCCTTCTTCACTGTTCTACAATTCTACCTAGCTTTTAATTACTGAATGGGCGTTGCCTCAGTCAAAATGAGACCCGGGTAAGACCTTAGCTTAAAAAGGCCCAGGGCTCCCTCTCCCCTCTGGGCCATTGCCAATCTTCTTGATCTATGTCTTACCACTGGACTCCGATGACTCTGAAGCGGAGAATGAAGCTGATGACTTTGTACAGCTCTGCCTCACTTAAATCCAATTCACCTGTAAGTCAAGGCATTACCCTCCCAGTGTCATCAGTCCTCTTTGAGAACAAGGGACTAACAATGTATGACACTGCTGCTCAGTTTCTCTCCTTTTTTCCTTCCTTCCTAGCTGTCTGACCATTCTTTTTCAGTCTGCTTTTCTAGTTCGCTGATGAAATTTGTAGTTGAAGCTGTAATTGAACTTAGACAAATGTTTATTAAAAGCATACTATATGCAAAGCGCTATACTAGGCATTTGGGATGCAAAGACAAAAACAAAACCTTTCCTGCCCCTGGGGTGCTTCCCTTCTACTGCAGAAGTGAACCAGTTGCACAATTAAATAAATGCAAGCTCATTAGAAGAGGAAGGAAGAAACAACTACTATCGGGGAGAGAACATCAGAAAGCGAGGTGTTGCCTGAGCTAAGTCTTGGAGGAGGCCAAGGATTGTAATAGGTAGAGATGAAGGCAGAAGGAGTGCATGCTGAGCATGATAGACAGCCTGGAGGGTGACATTGAACACCAAGTTTGGAGAATGACCAGTAGGTGAGTTTGGCTAGAATATAGAATGAATGGAGATGAGAGATAAGAAACAATCCTGGAAAGATAAGCAGGAACTGGGTGGTGGAGTACTTGAAATGTGAGGCTGATGAGTCTGTATGGTACCCGAGAATCAATAAGGAGACCCTGGAGTTCTCTGAGGGGGTCCCTTCCAGTTGTAAAGTCCATGAGGCAAAGCTAAAGACAGAGTGAAGAAGTTGTGGTTCCTGGAGTTGACCATGAGGATTCACATCTATCTTAACTCTCCCCTTCAAATCTTGGGTCCTGCTGTATGTCTTTTCTGTGCTTATATTCTTTGGGGTTCTGGCTTCCTCCAAAGGAAGAACAGAAGGAGGTTGGTACCCAGCCTCCACCCACCCAGGGTGGAGCAGGTCATTCCTACCAGCCCAGCTGCTGACTGGTAACTTGTGACTAGGGACAGAGTTGGCCCCTGACTTCCCTAGACATTAAATAAGGAGACACATTGCTACACTCAGGGCTTCCAAAATCCCTTTTCTCTATAACTGTGTCTTCTGTTCTCCTTCATTCCCTCCCCATCAAAATATCTGCACAAAAGCCTTTTCTAATGATTTTTCTCTATGGAAACTATCAGGATACTCAGTCTTATCTCCTAAAATCCTTGTACACTAACTACCAAAACATGACAGGAGCCTAATGTTTGAGTTAATGCATACCCAGATACCTGTGAGCCAAGGCTTCCTCCCAACAAGGAACAGTAGCTTTCATGGATCTGGGTTCAATCTTGGGATATTGGAGCCTGGCACAAAAGAGGGGCAGTTGAGTTAGTCTTCTCTCCCTGGTTCTGCCCCATCCTCTTACTATCTCCAAGGAACTCTCTAAAACAAAGCTTAGGTATAGCTTATGTCTACCATTTTCTGAGCTGTCTGGGTTGGCATTTAACTCACTCTATGTAGTGAGCTCCAGATCATGCTTTCTATCTAATTCAATTCCATCCCATTCCATTATCATTGAAAGGGTATGACGATTGACACTTCTGTCTCTCTTTTCAAAATCTCTGTGACTCCCCAGACCAACACTTCTTTTCCTGGCCATGATTCCCCTATGTGTGTTGTCTCCCCTTGTTAGAATATAGATTCCTTTAATTTAGAGCCTTTCTGATTTTTGTATTTGTATCCCTAGCACCTTGCACAGTACCGGGCATACAGTAGGCACTCAATAAATGCTTGTCCATATGTTCATTTGTTCATTGCCCAAGGTCACATGAGTAGTAAATAGCCAAGTCAAGATTTGAACACACACACACACACACACACACACACACACACACACACACATACATATCCCAAAAGGCCATGGAGAATAAAGCTCTTCTCTAAGGGACATGATGATAGAACTTGTCTCCACTCTCAAGTTGACCCACATCTGATAACATCAGTAAGACCTTAAGGCCATAACTCATTCCAGTGGTGAGGTGTATAAAGGTGAAAAGCCATCCTGCTGGAGCAGGGTGGTCATATGAGAAGAGGATCTGTTTGGTGGGTGGAGATTTTTAAAAGCTGTCCCATATGTTAGCAATTTTTATGGCAATTAAATTGTTGGTGGAATATGTGGGGTGACTGTGCAATAAAACCTTCTACAATAAGCCATGTGGAAAATCATCTGATCTAACCCCTAAAGGTCAAAAAGGCCACCCTCACATATTGCTTTATGCTATGAGGGAAAAATTAAGACTCTTTAGATAGCTTTTCTAGGGTTTTCTTTTTAATTATTTTATAAAATCAGAGGTTCCAGATTTAGGAAAGGTATGCAGCTTGTTGAAGATGACTGGTAGAAGAAAACCATTACAAAGCCAGACCTTAGGACCTTCTCTCCTAATAACTTGCAAAACACCTTCATTTCCATGCACCCTACCTGTCCCACATCCCCTATCACACAGGCCACTTGGCAATAAGAAGAGAAATTCCATCAGAGAGATAGCTAGAGGGAGAGAGGTATGATTGAGAATGGGGCATTCATTTGATGGTTTTCCTGCCCCACCCTCCCCCCAAGCCTATTTTGAGGGACATCAGTGCAAGGAGCTGGAAGCCTACATCAGAGCCATGTTTGTTTTTTTTTTAATGGCCAGAAGGATTCCATAGTAAAAGGATTCGGTGTTGGGGAGGTGGTGGAGAATGTTTTGATTCACTTTATTTGAGTAATATACATGGCAATATACCTAGAGTTTAAGATCAGTTTCATTTTCTTCTGACAAAATCCAATATTGTAGGTCAAAATAAAATTTTTTAAAAAGCTCATAAGATTCTAAGACACAGCCTCATTCTTGTAGGTTAACATTTTGATGATCTAATGAAAGTCAATCAGAAACAGATGGATGGTGTTTTCTGTTTAGGTGCGTAGGCCTCTGGAAAATTATCAAAATGGTGCAAGGGGCAAAAGATATTTGAGGTTCTGCTGAAACTTCCAAAAAAACAGATTGGTGAATAGCTAGTAGGTCATTTTGGCTGGAACAGAGTATGTGAAGCGGAATAATATGAGACTAGAGTACATAAAGGGGAATGATAGGAAACAGGTCTGAAAATGTAGGTGGGAGAAAGATGTGGAGGACTTTACACACCAGGGTGAAGAGGCAAAGTGGAACCATTGCCGATTTTTAAACAGAGAAGGGACATAGAGAGATCTATATTTTAGGAATATTAATTTGGCAGCTATGTGGAGGATGGATTGGAATGGGAAGAGACTGGAAGCAGGGAGACCAATTAGGAAGCTTATTTCAACAGTCTAGGAGAGAGATAATGAGGGCCTAAACTAGACTGTTGGCTGTGTGAATGGGGAAAAGGTGTAGGATTCAAGATAGATGTGTAATTAAATCAATAAGAACTGGAAAATGATTGGATGTGGGGGCTGAGGGAGAGGAAAGAATCAAAGATGATTCCAAGGTTGCAAACCTTTCTGTGCAACTCAAAAGATGATGATGCCTTCAATAGAAGTGGGGAAATTAGGAAGAAGGCTAGCTTTGGTGGGGAAGAGGTGAATATTTAGAGTTAGGATTCATCTATGTAAAGTAATGATTGAAGCCTCTGAAGCTGATGAGTTCTTTGAGAGAGAGAGAGAGAGAGAGAGAGAGAGAGAGAGAGAGAGAGAGAGAGAGAGAGAGAGTAGAAACAGAAGTCTAATGCAAGGCTCTGGCAGAGACCTTGGGTGGGTGATGATCTGATAAAGGAAACTGAGAGGGAGTAGTCAGAAAGCTAGGAGAACCAGGAGAGAGCATGCCCCAGAAGTCAAGAGAATAAGAAATCTAGCAGGACTAGAATAGTTCTATTGGAATGTAAGATCATGTAGTCTTTCTGGGCCTCAGTTTCTTTGTCTATAAAATGAATGAGTTGGGTTGGCTTGTTTTCTAAGACTCTTCCAGCTCTGCTCACTACGATCCTATGATTCTGTGTCATTATCATAGGATAATATGATATTGACATATTATTGTCAGGGAAACCCTCTGATTACTGACCTACTGAATTTTCCATGGCATAGAAAAAGACATCAGAACTAACAAATGTAAGATATTCGCCAGGAAATGGAATCTTACAGTTTATAAAATGGTCTGCCTGTCTCTGAATGTCAGAAAGGAGCACTTAACCTAGGTCTTAAGTTAACAAATCCATCTACCATCACTCATCCCAGGGAGATACACCATTACTTACTTTCCTGATAGCTTTGGATCTTATAAATAATATAGGAGAAGTGAGCATAAGTCACCAAACCCTTTTCCAAATAAGCATCAGGTGGTGGAGTTTCAGTACCTGCCTTTGGGGGATTTTCCTCTTTTCAGGTGTTCCCCTTAAAACATGGGGGAATGTGGAGGGAACAAACAAAAAATCCTTCCCCAAACCTGGTCTAATCCTTTCATAATTCAATATTACGTAGCTGCTGGGAAGCCCAGCACCACCAACACACTTATTCCCCGTGAGCCTGGCCAAGCAAGCAATTCCATTGAGTAGCACTTGAGCTAATGTGAGGTGATAAATAAAGCTGCCACCCTCGGCTGGCCTACCATGTTTAAAATGACACATTGGATGAGTGGCTCTCTATTGCTTCCATTTTCTCCATAACAGGCTAAAAAGTTGTCTGGGAACACAGTAAATCTTAATTTGAAGTGTGACCCAAAAGAAGTCACAGAATTGTTTTGAAAGGAAGCAAACTTCATGGCCAGATGGGGCTGCTTTGAATAAATATTGAATAGATGACTTGAAAGAGATAAGTCCCTATGAAAACTAATCAAGGCTGCCCTCTAGATAGACTATTTTACTTGAGTTTCTCCTTCACCCTCCTTGAAACATGCCTTTTTTGGTAGCTAGAAACAGAAGCACAAAAACTGTACAACAAATCAACTCAGTTATCAATGATTCCAAGTCACCTAATGCCAGACAATCCAGAATTTAGTCTGCTCTCTATTAGAGTTTGTAACTTTTTGATGACTGTCTTAACTGAAGTCAATTTCATTCCTTCGTGCCTCAGACTCCCCATCTGTAAAATGAGGGTGTTGCATAGGATGGCCTCCAAGTTTCCTTCTAGCTCTAACTCTATGGTTCTATGTTCCTTCTTTATTAGGTCCAAACAATGTCTTTTAGGAGTCGCCAGAGTCTTTCATGACCTGAAGCCAATTGGACAATCTCCAATATTAGATCTTTCTGTTTCATTCAGACAGGAGAGTATATATATAGTCAAAGAGCTTAAAGGCAAGATGGGGGTCAGATTGAGTCACTCCTAGATTTAGCTGCATGGATTTTGTTTTGATATTGGTAGACATAGCCTACTACTTTAGTTAATCCATAAGCTCAGAAGGGAGGTTATTGGAATCTCATTGAAATCAACATTCTTCTGCAGCCTCATTAAACAGAAGAGTTTGTAAGTATGGCTATTCATGTACATTCCTAACCCAAACTTATATGAAGATTCCTAACTAATCTATGCCACTTGTGAAGATGTGAGGAGCCAAAGTGAACCTATCAAATATAGGCAAAAAAAGATGGCAACTTTAGTTCCTAGGGTCCCTAAGATAAAATATTGGCTCCAATGAAATTTAAAGCTCCAACCTGGCTCATCCACCTTTGGTGTCCACCTATCACTCAGCTCTCACCTGTGGCTCTAGGAAGCTGTAGCATGCACAGTGACCACACCCTGGTAAAAGCATCTCAGTAGACAGGCTAAACTAGGTTAGGGGTAACTGACAGGCCTCAAACCTGTTGGGGAGTTAGGGGGATGTCTACCCCAAGGTTGTGAAGACTTGGCCCTGTGGAATGGGTAGATGAGAACAATTTGTTCCAAAGGCCATGAAGGCAGCTGAAGAAGGCGCTGTGGAGGGCTTAGAGCTTGGTTAGACTTTAAAGATTCCAAGGTCATCCACTGTACTAGGGCCATTGCCAGTCATCCTGACTTTTGTCCTGCCACTGGACTTCAATGACTGCAGAAGAGAGTGAGGCTGACAACTTTGTGCAACTTTGCCTCGCTTAAATACAATTCATGTGCAGACAAGTCAAGACATCTTGTGATGTCATTGGTCCTCTTTGAAAATGAAGGGTGAACGAACAGCATCTTTCTGGACTGATTTCACATTCATCCCCCTCAAACTGCCCTGCTGGATGTTCCGCTTCTATGACATTTCATCAGCTAACTGCACAGGCTGCCTGTCCCCCATCTCCTTTCAGCTACATATTAGGAGCAAAGGAGCGGAGATACAGGGCTAGAAAGGATGCTGGAGGTCATGGATTCCAAGTCCCTCATTTTACGGAGATGGAAACTATGGCCCAGAAGACTTAAATAAAATGTCAGAGGTGGGACTTGAACCCAAGTCTTCTGACTAGAAATAGTGCTCTTTTCAATTTCCTGTAAAGCTCTTTTCAATTTCTACTTCCTAAAAGAAGCTTTTCCTGATACCCCTAGCTGTTAGTGCTCCTGGACAAAATTACTTTGTGTTTATTCTTAACATTCTTAACTTGTGTTTATTCATTAATGTACAGATTATTTCCTCTCAGTTGAATGTAAACTGTTTGAGGACAGGCACAGTTTCTTTGTTTTTCTTTCTTCCTTTCTCTTTCTTTCTCCCTTCCTTCCTTCCTTTTTCCGTTACTCCTTCCTTGCTTCCTTCCTTCCTGCCGTCCTTCTTTTCTCCCTTCTCCCTCCCTTCCTTTCTCCCTTTTTCCCCTCCTTCCTCCTTCCCTCCCCTTCTTTCTTCTTTCCTCTCTCTCTCCTTTCCTTCCTTCCTTCTTCCTCGGTCACTGTATTCCCAGCACATGGCACAGTAACCTGATTCATGGCAGATGCTTGATAAATGCTTATTGAATTGCTATTCTAGCATGGCGCCCGGCCTGGTGGTATTGCTATTGATGGTTGTTGACTGACTACCAAGGTCTGACTTCTTACTGACAATCTAATTGAGAAAAATTCCTGGTCTTAGCAGTAACACTGTATTAATATCAATCAACCAATGAGAAATTAAAGGTCAGAGGTGGTCGTAACTCAACATGCAATTATTTTACTTTACTCATTTATTCATTCATTTGGTGAGGCGATTGGGGTTAAGTGACTTGCCCAGGGTCACATAGCTAGTGAGTATCATGTGTCCGAGGTCGGATTTGAACTCAGGTCCTTCTGACTCCAGGGCTGGCACTCTATCTACTGTGCCACCTAACTGCCTCACAACAATCAATTATTAAATATCTACTATATGCCAGGTGCTGTGATTTAGGATGGCAGGGATTTAAAAACCTAACTTTATCCTCACATGCAAATACTCAGGCAGATTCTGTGAATAGGATGTTTTACTTTATCTAGTTTGAGATTTTCCTTCAAATAAAAGATGCCAGGAACATCTGAATAACTTACCCCAGCCCAGCTTTTTGAGGGCAACTTGGAGATGCCAGTTTTTTTATACTTTTATCCTATGTCAGATCCTTGCATGGAAGAGTTATGTGTTTCCTTTGATGGCTTTGCTCTCTTTTTGGTGTGGGGATTGTTTTGCATTTTTCTTCTGGAGGTTTTTCTTGCTTGGGTGTTGGGCTGCTATTATGAAGTGTTAACAGGCCTCTGGGAGAATTTTCATGGAGAATGTCATGTTAGGGTCAGATTGGTGGCTAAGGTTCAGGTTTAATTTCTGACTGCTTTGAGTCAAATTTTGATTCTTCATTCTCTCTCCCTTCTCTCTTGTCGCCCCCCACCCCACCATCCCACCGCAATCAATCTATAGCCTAGGATTAAACCCTCCAGGCTATGACTTTATTTGTGCCTGTTTTCTGTTGCAGATCTGCTATTTCTTACCTTTTACGACTCTACGTGGGGATAGAGGGAGGGAGCAGTCAGGGTGCTGTTTCTTTCTATTCACAAATAATTTGGCCTTTTAAATGATAAAAGCTGAAACACTTTGGTTCCCTTTTGATCTCCTCTGGCTGCTTTAATTTTTCCAAGACACTCTTGTCTTGGGAAGACCTGGCTGGTATTGAGTGTTATTTAGTTCTAAAAAGCCTGAGCTGTGAATTAAAAAACAAGATATGACATTTTAGCATGGATTCTGGCCTGGGATTCATTTCATGCCTCAGTTCACCTTTATCCTTACAGGCCCTGTTCCTTCATTCCCAGTACCTCTTACAACCTCTGTTATCAGGTTGGCTTATCCTGAAGAAACTCTTTTGCACCTAAGTGTGCCCCAAAGCCTCAGTTGCAGCCCTTCTGCTCACAGAATGATGGATCCATAAATCTTAGAACTGAGATACCCAGATTATGTAGCTCAGTCTCGGGCTTCAGGGATTTAAGGTATGATTACTCTAATCTAATGCCTCAGGGATCTGTGATTTCAATGTTGGGGCTACTCCCTCCCCCAAGGCAGATCACAGACCCTCCATGCTTATTAAATTTATATAAAAACCTGTTATTTCCTTTAACAGAATGTAAACTCCTTGAGGCCAGGGAATGTTTCTATTTTGACTTTATGAATCCAGCACCTCTAGCAGTCTCTGGCTCAGAGTATTTGGGGTTGATTGGTACTTTAGTAACAGGTCATTCATAATTTGCTATATGCTAAAAAAATCATCATTTTGTCATTAACCCTTTGAGGATGAACCTCTCTGAATTTAGCTAAACTAACTCTTAAAGGAAAGACGAATGGACCCTTAAAGGTAAGGCAAACAGTCTGCTATCAGACCTGTCCCTGAAGTCTTTCCAGCATGGTAGGATCTACCAGAGATCATACTTGATGGTTGTAACCATTTCGAACTCAGGCTCACCCAGGGAAAGCATTGGGGTAAGATTAACCAGTTTATTTATTTATCTATTCATTCACTCGTATATTTATCTTGTTGTTGTTGTTGCTTAGATGTGTCTAACTCCTTGTGATCCCGTGGACCACAGCACACCAGGTTCTTCAGTTCTCTCTGTTTCCCAAAGTCTTTCTAAGCTCATGTTCCTTGCTTTCATGACACTATCTATCCATCTCCTCCTCTGCCATCCTCCTATGGAAGCGATAAGGATCCATATCCCAACTTTTACTCTCACAGACAAGTCTCTGGTCCTGCAGCAAGGTTAAATCTTTTCCTCAGGGTTCTAGAGGGTATGCCTGAGGACTTGAGGGCTGATTGCCTAATGCTATTAGCTTAAGCCCCTACCAGTGTGTATCATCCTCAGATTATCAGTTGGGAACCATTTAGTCAGTTGGTCTTCAGTAGTTTTTAGAAAAGGGTATAGAATACTAAGGTGTTGTTACAAATATTTCACCCCCACCAAAGTCTGCAACACATTCTCCCACAAATACATAGAAAGTACAGGGAAAAGAGAGCAGATATAGAAAAGGTGTAACTTATAGCTCCCGGTTTATGGAAGTCTTTTCCTCTCATTCATGGGGTGCTCAAGATTCTCAAACCCTTCAAAAGCTCCCAAGGTCCACTTCCAGCCAAGGGGTAGGGACTAGGTGGAAAAGAATTAGACCAAGGTCAAAACCTAGACTTTTCCTATCTTCTCCAACCTCCTACTCCTCCACTGAAGAGATTTCTCCTTTTGCTGGAATGGCTTCTCTCTGAGAATTTTAAACAACTCTTAGCTTAGGTTTCCATATAAGACATGGAAAGTGCATGGAAAGCAGTATATAAATATTAGCTATTATTATGCCATTCTAAGTTTTTCTGATAACTGCAATGTAGGAAACAAGTCTGGATACTGTTTTGGCTTGTTTAGACTGCCCCTGGCTCATCATTCTTTCCCCTCCTCTTCCTTTGTTATTGTTAGGAAGCTGACAGAGAGAAGAAGGGAGTTTGGATAAAGTAATAGATCATGGCAGAGCCTTCTCCCCTCCAATAAAATAAAATATAGAGCAAAGCCATACTCTCTACACTTCTGATAAGAAGCATCCTTTGGCCTTGATGGAGAAGCACTGAGTTCTCCATGAGGACCATGCTAATCAAAGGACCGTAAACATCAGGTTCCTTTTGGTACAGAACATTTGGGGCCATTACAAAGTCTACAATGTGACAGCAGAACTCACAGTGGGTTTGCCCTCATGATCCCCAGCCTTTCCTGGCTAAATGTGGATCCTGCATGTCCACCAAACTCCCACCTCCTGCTTATTGTTTAAAACACACCACGCACTGTAGCAATCATAATGCCTGAGCTTTACAGCATCCATAAATTGAAAACTCCTGCCTCTGACAGTTAGGGGGCTATGTCAACACAGGATCCTGTTGACCCTCCTGCAATGTGTTGGCTAATGGATCATGTCAGCCTTGGAAACTGTTGACATCAGAGGCTGTAAGTTAATTGAACGTGGCCCCAGAGCATTGTGTGTCTTACCACCTAGAATTTTCTTTCTTTCTTTTTCTTTTTAAAACAATTTTTACATAGATGACTCTGTTCTGTTCTGTCACAGGATAGGAGCTCTTTTTGTTTTTTGTGTTTGGGGGGCTAAGTCTAGATGGTGGGTCCAGGTTGCTATTCAATAGTAGAAAAGTAATATAAAATACGTTTCCCTTCTTTCCCCACAAAATATTCCCTAGCCCCAAAGTAAGTATAACCGACCTTTTTGGTCCCTCCCTCCTTGCTATGAGTTAACTATTCAAGGTTCAAAGTGTTTGCAGGTTAGAATCCTCCCCAAACTATAGTTCATGAGCCCCTACTTGTGTGTTTTATTTCTATTTTTCATCAGTCAATTCCATTCATAACAAAAGACATTTTTAATTCAATAGCAATGTTATTAAAGTAATAGTGTTAAATGTCCCCTTACAAACCACGAACTTACTCTTCCACAAATATATCCTCACCCAGTAGGAAGAGTGTAACTTTATAGGAATCATGCATAGGACATTTAAAGAAGGTGAATACTTGTGCACTGGCCACCTGCACAGTCAGAGAACACATGAAACCAGGGTCCATGCATGGAAGGGTGGGCAACTTGCACTTCCAATGCTGCAAAGCTGCTGACATCATTGTAATGCTCTTGGATGGACCTGCCCCATCACAAATGTGGCTTGCCTCTAGGCTCCAGCTGGCCAGAGACTTCGGCAATTTTCGGTGTCAACTTCTACCCTGTAAAAACTTCACTAGGTATCCTGGGATAATTACTCTTTCACCAGCTCTTTTACTCACATACACCATCCAATGGGGATAGTGGGGGGAAAGGAAGGGAACAAGTAATTCTTAAGCACCTACCATATGCCGGGCACTGTGCTAGGTACTTTTTAAAAAAACTATATTATCTCATTTGATTTTCATAACAACCTTGTGAGGTAGATGCTGTTATTATCCCCATTTTACAGTTGAGGAAAGTGAGGCAAAAATTAAGTGACTTGCCTAGGGTCACTTAGCTAGCAAGTGTGTGTGAGGCAGGATGTGAACTCAGGTCTTCTTGATGCCGGGTCAGGTGCTCTATCTCTTGTACCACTTGGATGGGGAAGAGGGAAGGATGGAGGGAGAGACAGACAGACAGACCGACAGAGACAGAGAGACAGAGACAGACTCTTAGCTAGCTCTTCTGGCCTCCCAAGTCTCAGCTACAAACCGCACTTGAAGTGTTATCTTCAGCACCATCCGCAAGTACTTCATCACCAAAGGTGCTATGATTGGCAATGTTTCCACTCAGTAACTTCCCACCCCAGCAGAAAGGACTACAGTGCAGCTCTCCTCAGCAGCCATTCTCAGTCCACAGCAATAGCTCTGAGATAGCTTTGCGTGCAGTCTGCTCCAGCAGGTTTTTCATGTGAAGTTTTTTCCTTCAGCTTGGCTGACTTCAAGCGGCACAGAAATCTCCGCTGACACCAGGCTCACCCTTGAACTCTTCTTAGAATTCTTCCGTTAATGCTTTTCTTCTCAGTCCTGACCTGAACTGGCTGCCTTCCCTGCTTCTTTTAGACCAACTGTTACCTACCTTAAGGACAGAAGGGCATTTTAGGACTTCTCAAAGATTGACGAGATAGACAGAAAGCTAGCTACCTAGCTAGACATTGGTAGATCGATCAAGTATTTATTGAGCATTTATTATATTCTAGCTAGACACTTTTGGTAAATGCTGGGCGTATGAATACAAGTAAGCAAGACAGTCCCTGCTGTCAAGAAGTTTACATTCTAACGGAGGAAGTCAACACATGAAGGGGAGCTGGAAAGGGGGTAGGGGCTGGTTGTAATCCAGCGGCTTGGTTTGGAGCTGGTGGCAGAGAAATGAGACAGAGACCTGATCCAGGGTGAGAGAAGTCAAGAACTCACCTATCAGAGCCAGGCTGCCCTCCCCACCTCGCTGCTGCAGAAATCTTCTATTTCCTCAAATGCAAAGGATCTGAGAGACAGTGTAGTAAGGAAACTGTTCTAACTTCACCCCCAACAGTAATTACTTATGCGGGCTCTAAAATTCCCAGAGAATTTTATCCAGGAGTGGGGAACCTGCTGCCTTGAGGCCACACGTGGCCCTCTAGGTCCTCAAGTACAACACTTTGATTGAATCCAAACTTCACAGAACAATTGGATTTGTTCCACAAAGTTTGCAGGTTCGCCACCCCTGCATAGGCTTTTCTCCCACTCTTCAGAAGTACGTCCAGGCATCTTTCTCTGACTTCTTTTCCACAAAGAAATTGGGAAAGGCACCATTTACTGACTAGAAAAATCTATCAACTTTTATCCATAAAATAAGCTGATGATTCTAAGATCTCTTCTAACTCTAAGAGCCTATGATTCATTAAAATATTTTGGCATTTCTCCATTTAACAAGACGTCTCCCAAAAGGCAACCAACATTCAGAGAGTATGGATGCAGAAAATGTCAGCTCAAGTCTAGGCTTTGCTACTCTATTAATCTAACTGTACATGTGTTACTTCTCCTATCTCATCCGTAAAATGGGAATAGAGTATGGTGGAAGTGAAGTCAGCACTGATTTTTGCTCAGAGAGAGAGGCTGAGCACATAACCCTGCTAATTTTCAATGTGTCTATTTGACTTATGCCCAGGGCACAAAATATGGAATTCATGAGTAAGATTCCAGATTGTGGCACTAACCCATTGTAAAGATTCTCCTTACTGTGTGTGTGCTGTGTGTGCTTGCTCATCCATGTGTACACAGGCTTCAACAGCAATGTAATGATACTGCTGAGGTGAGAGAGACCTGCCTTCTTTTGCTGTCATACTAGATGGTCTTTAACTATGAATCAGCTCTAAATCTATGCTGCCTTCTGCCTATAATCTCCCTAAATATTAATTTATTTTAAAAATAATATTTATTTTGTCCCATTTGCATGTAAAAACAATAATATTTATGCCTCTCTAGAACAAATAGTTGTTTAGTCTCTTCTTGAAGCTCTCTAGGGGTAGAGAGGCCATAATCACTTCTGATGCCCATTCTAATATTTTTTCCTCACCCTATCAGGGAGTTCTTTCATATGTCTCACTGAAATTTCTCATGCTTTAACTTAATTTCATTTTCTTCTTGTTCAGTCACCTGACACTTCGGAGCATAGCTCTTCAATGACTCCCTAGTAAAACCCTTCCTATATTTACAGGCAGTAATCAAATCATAGGATCATAAATTTTGGGCTGGAAGGGGTTTCAGAGGTCATTAAGTTCAACCCTCTCATTTTACAGATGAGGAAACTGAGGTCCTGAGGTGATGTAACTTTCTCAAGACCACTGGGTTGATCATTGGCCTAGCTGGGAGTAGAAGCCAGGTCTCCTCACTCCAATTCTAGTGTGCTTTTCATTATGCCATGCTGGTGCACGGGTACCATCATAGGTCATCAGAACAGACACAAGGCCAGTCCCTAAAGCCCTATAATGGCAATGTCCTGTGCCACCATATGCTATGCCCAAGCTCATCAGCCCATCTGTGGTGGGGAGCTGCACCTCAGATGGCTTGACAGTCCCCTCCCCGCTCAGCCTGACCACCAGCTGATGAATAGGAGAGCTGATGGCTCTCTAGGGCTCCAGGCTTCAGCTGCCTTACTCAGAGGCCAGACTATAGAGAGAAGGGGACAGTTGACTAGTGATCTAAGCAAGGCAGTGGAGTGGAAGTTTCTGATTAGGACAGAAGGATGAGTGAATCGTAAAGACAACATGAACAGAGTAGTCATAAAGAGAAAGAAAGAGTAAGTGGAGATAGGACCGAGTGACTGTTGCCAGCATGGCATCTGAATGCCCCTCATATCCCCCTCATTTGGTTGTTGTTTTCCACAGCTCTGGTGCCAAGATGATCTGAAATGCCAGCCAGGCCTGAGTGCCAGGGTGATCTGAAATGCCATCCAGCTTGGGCTGGGAGTGCCAGGGTGATTTAAAATGCAGCCACTAATAGCAGCTTGCATTACATTTTTGTCTCTGCCAAATTAACAAGGCCATTGAGGTAATTGCCCAGGCCCCATGGCACAGGTGGGTCTTGTGGAAATGCCTGGCCCAACTCCGAGACCGAAGGCTATTCTCGTCATAGCTCCTGTCAGTAGCTCCCTCTGGGAAGTTAAAAACCTGACCTCTCTCGGTAGAGAGAGATTCACCTCAGATCACAGCCACACTTGCTTCACTCCCACCCCCATCCCCCTTCCTTCTCCCTCCAGGAGCAATTGCAGAACATCTGTCAATAATGTCTGGATCAGGATTCACTTCTAGCCTCCCAAACCTTTAGGGTTCCTTTAAACAAAGAGCCACTGGCTTACTTCTGTTTTCCTCCTCCAACCCCTATTCCAAAAATAGTCTGTCGGAGGACGTTAGTGGGCAAATGTTTGTCCTGTGTTTCTACAAAGAAATAGCAAGAGCCCAACATGACAAGTAGTAGTAGCAGATGTTAAGAACAGCCGTGAGTTGGCAGCCTCCAGCCTATACCCAGAGAGTTGGGGGCTAAAATATCAGATTGGCGTCTTCTTGTCTCCTATGGAACTTTTAATACTTAACACCCAGCCCCTGCCGGTTGGTATCTAATATTGTTAGTTCTTTTGTTTCTATGTGACTTGTCTCCTCAACTGAGGAAGCCCCAGAAGGAAGGGGCTCTGTCTTACATTTC
The DNA here is from genome assembly GCF_003287225.1 of Phascolarctos cinereus. Lineage (NCBI taxonomy): Eukaryota > Metazoa > Chordata > Mammalia > Diprotodontia > Phascolarctidae > Phascolarctos > Phascolarctos cinereus. Next base: position 210,439,598 of record NW_027556098.1, on the reverse strand, counting down.
TTTCTGTCCACCACAATGTCTGAAATGATGTCCTGCATATAGGAGGTGAGTGGTAAATATTTGTTAATTGATGAATCTATTGATTCAGGAAACCCAAGGTTTCTGGAAATCTTAGTGCTTTAGGGTTGCTAATGGTCTTCAAAGCTTCTAGAAGACTATTCACTTTATTAATTTGGCAATAATAAAGGCTGTACAAGGAAAAGGGAGAAAGTAAAGTGATAACCAATTAGTACTGAATTTCTCTCCTATGTAACTTATTGAAGGCAAAGATGATTATCTTCAAGTTGTTTCAGAAGGTACTCAATATACACATTGAAATTCAACACATTACACTATTATTAAGTAATGATTAAGTAAAGCTTAGGTGGTTCAGTGCTGTGCTTGGAGTCAGATTTCAAATCTGGCATCAGACACTTAATAGGCTGGGTTACCCTGGATGAGTCACTTAACCCTGTTTGCCTCAGTTTTCCTCATCTGTAAAGCGAGCTGGAGAAGGAAATGGCAACCCACTCCAGTATCTTTGCTAAGAAAGCCCCAAAAGGGATCAGAATTGGACATAGCTGAAACAATTCAAAATAGCAACAAAGATGATGATGATTTGGGGCTGTGGAAGCCTAAGCTCAGAGCCTTTCAAACTCTAACTAGCCATTTTTGATACCTAGGGAAAGCAGCACTCAATGGGCTTTCAAATCTTCGTGGTTCATAATTTAAAAATAATACTAGAATTAAGACATTCAGTTAATAAGAGCTAACATTTATATAGCACTTTAAGGTTTGCAAATCATTTTACAAATATTGTCTTATTTGATTCTTACTACAAACTTGGGAGATAGGTGCAATTATCCCCATTTTACAATTGAAGAAACTGAGGCAGACAGGGAGTGAGTGCCTAGTGCCACACAGCTAGTAAATGTCTGAAGCAGGATTTGAATTTAGGTCTATCCTGACTGTAAGTCCAGTGCTCTTAGCCACTTTGCCAGCTAGCAGGAAGGGAGAATCCTTACCTCATTTTCCCCACACATTCCACTCCTTTGGATTTCTCCATCATGCCCCTAGGAACCTCATTATTCTGCAAAATTACATCAGCCTTGCTACTTCTATCTTCTCAGTACCCTGTGCCCCTGAGACCTCTCTGATTGGAGGGCTGAGCAAAGAGATCCTCCTCAAACCTCTTCATTTCCCACTCAGCTGTATAGTTTTGAACTCCATCATGTCGGGCCACCCCCCCCCCACCAGGTACCTAACCATCCTCCCCTTTCCGGTTTCTTTTTGTGTGTTGTCTTCCTCCATTAGATTTTAAGCTCCTTCAGTGCAGGGACTGACTTTCTTTTTGCTTATATTTGTATTCTCAGTGCTTAGCACAGTGCCTGGCACATAGTAGATACTTAATAAATGTTTATTGACTGACTAACTAGAGAGTTTGGAAAACTCCTTTGAGGGAGAAGAGATCCCATGACACAGAGACAGAGACCTCTAGGATAATGGGCTATATTGGGGGAGACACAGTACCCGACACAAGGCCCTTGCTGGAGAAGCCACTGTATAGGGGAAACAGGGCAAGTTGAGACTGGGCAAGAGCTTATCTGGTATGTGGCCACCTAAGAAAGGAAGCATACCATCTGATTACTTCTTAGCTTAAGTAAATATCCTTGCTAACTAGCTTTATGATTTTGCTTCTGTTGAAAAAGAGAAAATGCTATCAAAATGTAAATGTAGCTAATTGAGAAAAATTTCAATCTAAAAAAAATTTTATTTTAGACTTGTATAACCTCTAAATTTTGGTGTCTTTGGGCAAAGCCCCACTTACTTCATCCTAGTTATACCTCTGGAGCCTTTGTCTAAGGGTGAGAATCTCAACATTTCACTGAGAAGGTGACGTCTTTTTCACATTCAGTTTTGGGTATCCCCACAGCCTCCAGCTATGTGGAAAGGAACATCACAGCTATCTGGTCGCTATTCTATTGTGAAAATTTAGGCTTAATGAAATCTTGCTCTCTGTTTAGCATCACTGATTTGTGGGAAGGAGAGAGAAGGGACATGGGGAAATTATGGGTATATGAGAGCCAAGTTTTGGTACTACTCTGTTGTTGTTTGTCTGTTCTCGAAGAGGACCAATGACATCTGGAGAGTGATGTCTTAACTTGCAAGTGAATTGGATTTAAGTGAGGCAGAGCTGTGCAACGCCATCAGCCTCACTCTCTCCTTCAGGGTCATTGGAGTCCAGTGGCAAGACATGGTTCAGGATGACTGGAGATGACCCAGGAGTGTGAGTGCAGACGCTACCACCCAGAAAGAGAAGCTCCAGACATCCAGGTGCTTCTTGCTGGACTCCGAAATGAAGCCAAAGAAAAATCAGAGAATTGTAGGCTTAGAACGTAAGTGAGTGACAGAAGTTCCAGGCTCTGGGGGCCATCCAGACAATCAAAGCCATGGCACCCACCAACTGGGAGCACATTGAAGCTCCTCCCAAGGAATTTCTTCAGCCCCTTCCATCCTGAAATCCATGCTCACTTGCTACACTCCTGAATTTGCTCTTGTCCTGTTCCCTTCCCCATAATGGGGTTAGGATAGGGGAGTGGAAATGTCATATTGCCCTGTTTGGACCTAGCTCTAATGGACAGATGGGGTAAATATAATAAAAACCCGTATAGTTTTGCATCCTTCCCCCCTCAAGTTAGAATTTGTGTTATTCAGCCTGAGCTGGGCTGAAGTTGACCTTCAGATTACCTTAAAGGAAGAACTTGCTGAACAGATTATCAGAGAAAGCAGGAGGGTAGTAATTTCCCTAAGAGTGAAGACTATTTTCAAGCATTTTAAGTATACAGTTATCTCTTCCAGTTGCTGGGGTTAGGGATGTGGCACCCCTGGATCTGGGACAATCCATGTAAAATTTTTTTTTTGTACCAGAGAAGTCTGAATGTTTTCTTTTTCTTTTATGGAGTGTTTACAGCACCTTACTGTAAAATTTGGCTTAAGTATTTGGTCTGTGTCATCTGTTGGCCTTTGCCTGTCATCTGCAGCTTTTGCAAAACTTCCCAAAAATTCTCATTTAATTTCTTATGCTCATCCACGATATATCGAAACCTCGATGAGCAAAGTTGCGATGTGGGAGGGGTAACTGTGTTTGTTGTTTATATACTGAAGATCAGCATCCATTAGGGATTAGCTTCAGTTATTTGTTCCTAAGGGCAGGTTAAGGACAGTGGTCTGAAAGAATCCCTGTGTGGACTGAAATGTCAATAACAATACTGCATCTTCTAAAAACATCCCAGAATGCAGCCTTTCTCTGATTCAGATGGGCTTTCCCTCAAATGTTCATGGACTGACTTAAGGAAGTTTCTTTGTGCCCATAGGGTCTACTTCTATTCTCTTGTCTTTGGGGGTTTCTGGGCATATGAGGGGTCAGGGACCCCATTATTCTGGGCAGATGTTTGTGTCCTGCTAGTCACCTGAGGGGCAGGGGTGAGAAGTGGATTTGTGGAGGGTGAGAAGTCACCACAAGGAAATAGAAACAGGTCCCATGAAAATTTGGGGGCACAATGAAAATGTCTCAGGTCCGAGACCAATTTAGAACTCAGCTGTATGACCTGGTTCATTAATACAATTCAAAGAACAAGCTATAAACACATACATGTTAGAAGTTTGAGGTAGCTAGGTAGTGCAATGGATAGAGTGCTAGATCTAGGATCAGGAAGATCTGAGTTCAGATCTTAGTTCAGGTGATTTCTAGCTGTCTGTCCTGGGGCAAGTCACTTAAAACCTCTTTGAGCTTTTTCTTCACCTGTAAAATGGGGATAATAACAGCACTTATTTTCCTGGTTTGTTGTGAGGATGGAATAAAATAACATGAGAAGTACTTTGCAAAGCTGAGAGTGCTACATAAATATTGGTGATTGTTATTATTTGTAATCATGTACTTTCTCAATCAACAAATATTATTAGTACAATTACTATCATGTAGGGGTGGGTGAAATTTTATTGTTTGTTAAAAAGAGGTTCTCAACATTGTAAAGGTTCAGGAACCATTCAAGCCTGAGTACTTCTCAGCCTATACCTCCCCTTCTGTCAGGAATATATGTCTCTCCTGGGAATGCCCTGGGTCCTTCCTGCTTCTGGAATGCTTTCTCCTCCAGTCTCTTCCCATGTACTGAAATCTCACTCATCCTTCAAAGCACAAAGCATCATTATATAGTAAAAACAGGGCTGAACTTGGAGCCAGACGCTGGGGTTGGAAAGCTTCTCTGACACTTATTAGCTGGGTGACCCAGGGCAAGGCTCTTTAGTTCTCTGGGCCTCAGTTTCCTCATCTGTAAAATGAGGGATTGGGACCTTGGGAAGGATGGTAAATGTCCTGCCAGCTCTAAATCCCATGAATTCACTGCACTAAGTCCCTCCTCCATGAATCCTTCCTTAAGGACTCTAAATGCCTCTCCAGCATTCAGTCTGTATTTACTATACATTTTGCTTAAGTATTCAAATAGTTCTGTGATCTCATGGGTATAGGTATTCACTCCAAAGATGCAGATCCACATACACATACCAGCTTTTTAGAACATCTTAAAGCAAAGAAATGTCATATCACAGATTTGGGCTGGAAGAGACCTTAGAGGTGCTCTGGCACAACATGCTCATTTGACAAAGAAGGAAAGTAAGGCCTAGAAGATAAGTGACCTTCCCAAAATCACACAGGGAGTAAACATTAGAGCCCAGATTCAAAGCCAGAACTACAAAGGCAATGTTCTCTCCCCTATATCATGTTTTCTCCTTTTAGGAACTTAGGAACCTACTACAAAAGTATGTGTGGTCTTGAGGAAACTAACATTTATTTAACTTTGCACATGTTGAGCCAAAGAACTCAAGGACAACAAAAATTAATGTAGCAAGTAATATCTTGGTTTTCCCAAGTGTTTGGTTTTCACAAACCAAAGAACTTTGAGTAGGCACTCTTTATAGCCATCTCACTTATGACTTCTTAGGAGAGATGAAAACTTTGGCAGCATCTGCCTGAGTTTAGGAGGAGCATCTGTTTGACCAATAGCTTTTCTCATTTCAAATCACTCTTTCCATTCCCAGGCCCAGCACAGTCAGTGCTGCTTTCTCTCCTGACACCTCTTAGGCTCACAGTCTTATTGATAGAATGAGCAGAATTTCTCCAGCTAGGGAGAGTGTTTGGGGTCTTCACCTCAATTCTGTGTCCATAGATTATTGCTCCCTGAGCCTAACTCTAGCAGGGAACAGTTTAGAGTACATTGTTGTTTTCCAGTCATTTTCAGTTGTGTCTGACTCTTCATTACCCCATTTGGGGTTTTCTTGGCAAAGAGACTAGAGTGGTTTGCCATTTCCTTCTCCAGCTTATTTTACACATGAGGAAACTGAGACAAACAGGGCTAAGTGACTTGCCCAGGGTCAGTTACATAGCTAGTAAGTGTCTGAGGCCAGATTTGAACTCAGGAAGTTGGGTCTTCCTCACTTCAGGTCTGGCACTGTATCCACTGCACCACTTAGCTGTCCATATACTGAGTAGATCGAAGGTAATCTGAGAGGTGAAGGCACTAACTGTTGAAGGAGACCTGGAAAGGTCTCCTGGTGAAAATGGAACTTGAACTGAATATTGGATGAAGCCAGGGAAACCAAAACATGGAAGGTGAGGGGGAAAAACATTCCAGGTATGGAGTACAGCTGGTACAAAAACGTGGAGACTGGAAACGGACTAATGTGTGTAAGTAACATAAAGTAGGACAATATAAGCTGGATCATAGAGAGCATTGTATAGAGTAAAGCATAAGAAGACTATAAAGGTAAGAAGAGTTAAGGTTATGAAGAGCTTTGAATGCTAAACAAAAGAGTTTAATTTTGGTTTAGAGATAAGAGGGAGCCAGCAGAGTTTACTGAGTGGATGCAGGGCATTATATGATCAGACATACACTTCAGAAAAATAACCTTAGCAGCTGAGTGGAGGATGGATTGGAATGGGGAAGAGACTCGAAGGAAGGAGATCAGTTAGAAGGAGATTCCAAGAGTCCAGGGGACAGCTGATGAGGGCCTGAACTAGGGATATGGCTAAGTGAATAATAGAGAGCTGGTGATATAGATTTCAGGTGCTGTAAAGATAGAAATGACAAGATTTGGCGATAGATTGCATATGAAGGGTGAGTAAGAGTGAGGAGTGGAGAATCATACCAAGATTGCACACCTGGATAACCAAAAGGATGGTGGTGCCCTCTCCTAAAATAAGGAAGTTTGGAAGAGGGAAGGGTCTTTTGGGAAAAATAATGAGTTCTGTTTTGGACATGTCCTTGAAATACCTATAGGTCTTCTAGTTTTGGATGTTCAAGAGATAGTTGGTGATATTTAGCTGTAGTTCAGGAGAGAGATGAAGATTGCCTACATAGATCTGGAAATCATCTGCGTAGAGATTATAACTGAACACATAGGAGCTAAGGAGATCCTTCCCTTCTTTTCCTTCTTTCCCTTCCTTCCCTTCTCTTCCCTTCTCTTTCCTTCCCTTCCTTCTTTCCTTCCTTTCTTTTCTTTCTATTCCTTTTCCTTCCCTTTCTTTCCTCTCTCCCTTTTTTCCTTCCTTTCTCCCTTTCTTCCTTCCTCACCTCCTTCCTTTCCTTCTTTCTTTCCTTCCCTTCTTCTTTCCATCTTTCCTCTTCTCCTCCACCCCAATATTCTTTCTACTCTTCCATGACTATTTTCAAGCAAAGGGTAAATCACCAATTGTCAGGTGTGTTATAATGTGGGTTCTTTTAAGGCGCAAGTTGGACTAGTTGGCCTTTAAAGTTTCTTCTAATTCTAAATTCTGAGATTCCATAATTCTGTTATAGGTGTTGATTCCACACATTTCAAGGAGGTAAGAGGGCAAAGTGCGCCACATCTGTAAAGTCAGCTCCTATGGATTTCACTCAAAGCCTTGTAATGGCTTTGAGTAGAGACACTTTCAGTTCACATGTGGTCTTGGGTTAAGAAGGTATTAAGTGTAAAAATCCAATGTATCATAAATTAAGATTACTGCTTCCCTTCAAAACATTGCTCATGTTACATTCTGGGTACAAGTAAACCTGCCTATACCTCTGCAATTTGGTCCCACATTTCCAGGGACCCAAGTTCCTATTCTTTATTCTGGGAGTTTCAGTTTTGCTCCATGGGGTATCAGAGGTTGTGCTTTGACAGTGACAAAATGCCCAGGGGAAAAGTGAAAAATTATACCTTGCTTTTAGATTTACTATATGATCTCAAGCATTAAGATATTTAGAAACATCTGGATGATTAACTGAATTTTCCCCTCGATACTAGAATGTCTGGTGACAGAATAAGGCAGAACCTGCTTTTAGGTGTCAGACGCAGACATCTGAGGCATGTTTCCAGATGGTTTTTGATCCAATTAGATCTTTAAGGGCAAGTTCTGGGCTGGGTTGTTGGCCCTATATAAAGAACATTAGTTGGATTGAAGCCAATGCAATTCACTTAAGCATCCAGCGAAAAGCCAGGGTTAAAGAAGATCATAGGATTTAATGTTAGAAAGAACTTTTGAGATCACTCAGTTCAATCCCTTTATTTTATATGTGAGAAAACTGAGACTCAGGAAGCTGTTACTTTTCAAGTCACATGGGTAATAAGTAGCAAAGCCAAGATTTGAACTCAGGTCCCCTAGCTCCAAATGGAGTCTTCCATTATGCTGTAATACCACTTCAAAATCCTAGTGAGAAAAAGTGATTGCTAATCAGGACTGGCTCTGGGGAAAAAACTGCTCTTTTCCCCTTTTTATTTTTTTCACAACTCTTCTTTCTTTTTTAAAACTTCCCCTCCTTATTATCTTCCTACAACATCCCACATAAATCAAGAGAACTCTTATGCTTTCCCTAGTCCCTCTTGTCATAGAGTAAATCAAATTGATAAGGTATATATTTCACATAGAGACATTAGTTGCTGATAAAAGCTTTTGTTGTTCAGTTGTTTTCAGTTGTGTCTGACTCTTCATTCTCCAGCTCATTTTACAGATGAGGAAACTGAGGCAAGCAGGGTTAAGTGAATTTTGCCCAGGGTTACACAGCTAGTGTCTGAGACCAGATTTGAACTCAGGAAGATGAGTCTTCCTGACTCCAGGCCTGCCACTCTATCCACCTAGTTGCCCCCAATAAAAGCTTACATACATCAAATTATTTGTCAGGAATATTTTATTTCTCAAAATGAGAAAGATCATGCTTAACCCAAAGGAGTGAATTGCTAATAGTGGAATTCTAGGCAGTGTGAAAGTTTAGTAGAGAAGCTAAGAGAAGCTATCACTGGTATACTTTCTTGGTACCACTCAAATTGGGCCATGTAAGCGAACACATAATCTGAATATGGGCTGACTGAAACAGCTGTTGCTGTTAGCTAAATCAGTGGCATCAAACTTGAATAGAAATGGGGGCCACTAACCCATAATTTGAGGATCCCTGCAGGGTTCATATTGACTTAGTTTTAAAATGTAATGTTATCTACATTTTATTGTATTTTTATGTATTTTGTTAAATATTTCCAAATTCCATTTTATTCTAATTTGATCAGCACTGAGAATGTTATGGACCACATACTGTCCATAGGCTTGTGTTTGGCACCTTTGAGCTAAATGTTCACTGAAATCTCTGAGAGAGTAATGCATATTTCTTGGGTATAAGCCTTCCCAGATGAGATCTAGAATATGTCCTACATAGAGCATCCTTATAAAATTCTCACGTAATATCAGCAGGGAAAGGGGAAGCTACTTAGTACTATTGCTCCTTGTACCATGTAACAGATATGCCAGGATTCTTCTCCCAACAGTAGCAGAAAGGCTTTATTTAATCTCCCTGAAAAGTATATGGTCTGAGAAGATAATTAGTAACATTTGGCTAATTTTGAAGTCTGTTTTGCTTGACTATCTGTAATTGTTATATAGACTTTGTTTTTCTTTTTCTTTTTCTCTATTGGGAGAATTGGGAGGTGGGGGGGGAAGCAAATTGAAAAATTAATATAAAAAAAGAAAGAATGAGAAAAGGAGATATCCTAAGGGAGAAAAATGTATTCAAAGTTACCCTGGTTAGTTTTCTAGTTTAACCAGAAATATACTGAGCCTCTTCTGCTACTTAAGAAGTCTCCAGAGAGGGCAGGCTTAAAGGATTAGTGAGTTCCTAACACAGGATATGGACCTTGAGTAATGGCTGCTAAATATACATATATTTAGCATACATTTGTGGGCACAGACCTGAGTGGGAGCAAATATAAAGACAAACCTAACCAGACACCAATCCAGTCTGTGGATGTGGATTAAGTTTTAGTGCAAGTGGAAACCTCTAGTCTCACTAATGGCACCATTCTCTTTTAAGAAAGCTGAGTTTCTTGACCATCAGTATGTTAGACACATCAGAAAGTCTAATGAAAAGTGGACAGTCTGGTTAGAATTGAGGTGGACTGACACTGCTTCTGGGTTTATTTGCAAGGCTCATTTCACATTTAGTGAACAGTAGCATCAGTGTTGGGCTGAGCAGCAGAGCCTGGTTGTCCTGCTTCAAGCCCTTACCACAGACAGCTCCGTGTGCCCATCTGCCAATATCAGGTAATGCCTCTAGCAGATTTACAAATAGATCAATTGGCAGCATGCAGTTCATGAGGCTGAATGGGGACAATCCTCGTGTTTTTATTAGAAATGAAAATCAATTTTGATTTATATATTCAAATTTGGAATCTGCCCCCCCAAGACAACCTCATAAATAAAAGGGTTAAACACACTTTTTTTGGGGGGGGGAGGGTTAAATAGTTTTTTTTTAAAAAGAAATTGTGATTCTGTCATAACCTCCTCCTCACCCCTCTCTATCCCATCCTCTGATGATCTGGACCCCTACACTGAGTGGGAGTGAGGTTTTGCAGTTCAGTGAATAAAACAACTCTTGAAATGGAAGGAAGCTAAAGAGGAAGGTGTGGTGGTGATGGGAGGAAGGGAGGGAGAGAGGGAGAGAGGAGAAGAGATAATAGGGAGTGACTGTGGTTACTGAGCATACGGCCAGACCGTTAACAGTGGCCTTACAAAGTATCCACTATTATAGAACCAAAGTTTCATTAGTACTATGGCTGGCTGGTGTAAGCTGCCTCTGAAAGGGGGAAGCAGACAACTTTTATTGCCAGTCAAGATTTCCCCATAGCAGATGTGATTTAGCTTCCTGGGGCCCATTCTTAGTGGGGAAGGCCTTGGGACAGAATCACTGGCAGCCCCAAGCTCAGTCATTGCTGGTTACCAGGGTCAGTGAGTGCCTTGGAGGTTCACAGGCACATTTCACTGGGCAGTTTTACCTCTTATGATTGCCCAATCTTGGGCCTTACTCAGCTTAGCATAATCTGAGGGCAGCCAGCCCAGAGGGGCTCCATCAGTTTATGATGGGGTTTCAGTTACTCAAAGTTTCCAATAGTTGTTCTGACCATGCCCCCTCCCCAGAAATGCCTGTGGCACAAGGGGAAACTAAATAGACCATTTACGTTGTGAGCTCTGTGAAACATCTCAGATCATGTCGGAACAATGTGAAGCTCCCTCAAAGAGCCAGAGAATGGGTTTTCCTTGAGCCTGATTGCCCTTATGCTTTTTGTCATCCACACTGTGTCTGCCCTATAATAAAACAAGGCAGAGTGCTGTACCTACTGCAGCTACTAAGGCGCTGTGTGTTTGGGTGGGTGGGTGAGTCTGAGTGCATTCGTGTTTATTAAAAATGCAACTGCAGCCAACCTTTGACTGCAGCACATGGTTGTCATTATTCAAGTCACATGTTTTGTTTAGGTGGCATTCAGCCTTTAACCACCTGAACTCTCAGTAGACAAAAGGAGAACACATAACGTTTTACAACTGTGGAGCAGATTGCAACATGTAGCTTCCATTAAAAAAAATCAGGAACAATGTTATATTACATACTTTAGCAGTTTGTTATAGAGCAGATTAGTGCTCCTTAGTTATTAGTCATTGCTAGAAGCTTTCCATTGAGCAATTGAATAAGATTTGGGGAAATACTCGTCCTTCTACTTTTGTCCCCAGTCTTGTTGCTTTCATCCAGACTTGCAGAGAGGCATTCTACATATTTTTAAAAATAAAATTACTATATTATTATTAAATTTAATTTATTATTTTTCTGCCTGTAACAAAGATCACCTCTGCTCAGTTGTTTATAAGAGTGTCAAAAGGGGCTACTGACTGCCTAAATAAAAACAGGGTCAAATGTGGCAATTCTATTTGACTAAGAGGTCTTCTCTTTTGGACAGGCTCCAGTGGGTGCATTTTAAAGGAAAAAAATCCCATTTAGATATTTGCCCAATTAAGGCATCCTAACCTTTGGCGTCTCTGGAAAGCATGTTGAAACTTATAAATCCCTCCTAAGATTCTGTCTTTTAGGGGGCAGCTTGGGTTAGCCAGAATTAAAGCTTGCTCTCTGGAGTGCTGTAGACACCACAAACTTTCCCTACTATGTCCAACTACCATGTTGACTGAATGGAGCAAGTCTTAATGTTCCACCAGTTTCCTCTAAATGGCCTCGAAATAAAGCTAACAGAAGACAGCAATATATTTCACTAAGCTAACTTAATGGTGTACTCAAAGTTATTTCTTTTCAAATGGTTCAAGAAAGACCTTGGTCAGAATTTTGGCGGCACTTGGAATGTTTGAACATGAATCCATCAGCTGCCCTTTAAATCTGCAGACCCTGAGCACATTAAGAAGGGAATACACATTTGGAATGTTGTAACTTTCTTCAGGCTGGATTTATTATTAAAAAGAAAGAAAGAAAAAAATGAATCTGGGAGAAAAATCATAGAGAGAAAATGAATCATAGAAAGACAGGGAAAGAAAAAGCAAAAAGAAAACATCAGAAAGAAAAAAATCAAAAAGAAATAATCAAAGAAAGGAAAAAGTCGTGGAGAGAAAAAGAATCAGAAAGAAAAGAAATATCACATCAAAGAGAAAGAAATGATCAGAAAGGGGGGATGATGAGAGGAAAAAGGAAAGGAAGAAAGAAATAGAAAGAATAAGAAAGAAAAAAAGGATAAAAAAAGTTTTTTTTCCTTTAGGATGAAAATAAACAGTGGAAACTCAATACCCTTTTGCAATGAGAAATACTTGATGTCATATATTTTGTTTAATAAAGAGCATGTTAGAAGTACACTAAACCAATTTTAAATTGTGATCTGTAACTCACAATCTTAATTACACGGAAAAAAACTGAATTAGTTCATTAATGCTGTGAAAAGGAGCAGTGACCTACCTGCCAAGTGGCAAGGTGGAAATAATTAATCTGGTCAATTAAAAAGAAACAGATAAATTAAAATGCAAAGCCTTTCGGGTGGTGCACTAAATTAGACAATCATGATTTGCAAGGATGTGTTTATTGTCAGGTCTAGCCTTCTCAATGAGTTCTTTTCTCTCCTCTCCCTGGCCTCAGCTCAGATCTGAGACTAGCAAGTTCTCACTAAGCGTCAGACCTTAACCTGTTTTCTCTATTCACCTTTTCTTAGTCTTGTAGTCTTTCAGTGCGCATGCAGCCTGCAAAAGCCTTCAGTTGGGTAATGTCCCCCAGGTCCATATCCGGGCCTCTTTCCTCTATTTGTGTGGGTCTGTTATGTCTTACCTTTGTCTTGGAAACAGTTTGCCTTTTCCTGGGTTTTATAATACTTCAGAAATGCTAGAGTCAGAGCCACACTGTCTGGGTCATCTAATTCATTTCTGATTTTATAATCTGTGAGACTGCAGGCACAGTACAGCAACCAGTGCCAAACTCTAAATACATGATGTATCTTGGTCACAGAACTGGAAATAGTAAAGCGGTTGCTTTTCTATAAATACCAGTAATTCCTCTTGACATTTACAAGTGTACAGAGCTTCTTTCTTAGAGTCTTGATCTCCAAGAACTCCTCGAAATAGCACCCTGCATCTCTGCCATGAAATGCCCCAATGCAGGTAACTGCAGAGCCATCGATGCATCCGGCAGTATCTCTGCAGAGAGCGAGGCCCTGTCACACTAGGGCCAGGTCAGTCTCTAAGCCAATAAATTGGAAAGGGAAATATTTGTCTGTTGCTGAATGCACCAGTACTGCTCCAAAGCTCAACCTAAGGACAAATATTAATGTTATTGTTTATTTTAACCATAACAAAACTTTTTTAAAAAGCAGCAGCTGGCTTTTTAATTTACTGAAGTGAAGGCAGTTTTTATTGTGGGAATTTGAGGGACTATTTCTGGTTGCTAGATGATTATATATATATACATACATATATATATATACATATATAGACATATAGACATATATATATATGTCTATATATACACATGTATATGTACATAATGTTTCAGGGTTTCACTTGAAAGTCTTTATTTCCTAGGTGTGATATTTGGCAAGGTAGATGAGTAGGAAAAATATTGGATAGAGGCTGCAGGGAGAAGATTTTCCTTGATGTGATCAAACTAAATAGTGCATATTGTCAGCTCTGCAGGAGGCTGGGTGTTGCCATATGTGTATAGCTGCTGAAATGGAATAAACAGCTGCTGCCAGGAATCAGATTCCTGGCAAGAAGGCAAACTTAAGTCCTCCTGTTTCAAAAATAAAAATCACCAGAGGGATTCCCCTTTCTACAGTTCCAACCAGAAGTGCCATAAAATCATAGAATAGCCCTGTAGTATGGTTTATAATAATAATAATACCAAGTATTTATAGGGTGCTTTACAATTGTTAAAATGCTTTATCTACATTTTGTCATTTGAGCCCCACAATGGTTCTTGGAAGTAGGCAGAGAAAGTGTATAATTATCCCCATTTTACAGATGAGGAAACTGAAGATCAGTGAGTTGGGAGACAGGGTGGTACGGTACAATGCTTGCTGATTTGAATTCAAAGACCTGAGTCTGAAGTCTGGCTCCCTACTTAAAATACATTAAGCTTTCTGGGTCTATATTTCATCACTTATAAAATAAAGGGTTTGGACTATAAGACTATAATCTTATAGATTCCTAGCCTGGAACCCCATGAACTTGTTTTTAAAAATATTTTGATAACTGTATTTCAATGTAACTGGTTTCCTCGGCAATCTTATGTATTTTATTTTTGCATTTAAAGTCATTGTTCTGACAAGGGATCCGTAGGATTCACAAGACTGCAAAAGCATCCAGGACAAAAAGAAACGTTCAGACCCCCACGATTAGGTGAATGTGAAGTTCCACTTCAGCTCTAAATCAATAATTCTGGGTTGTGAATAAGTTCATATAGGTAGTTATTGGGTGGCCAGAGGACTAGCTCCTGGGCTCTCCTAATTCCTAGTCTTGTCCTCTTTCCACTATTGGGAGGCAGCATGGAATGGTGGAGAGAACTTTGGATTCAGGGGTCAGAGGACCTAGAGTGCTATCTGAGGTCATCATTGTGACCTTGAGTCAGACACTTAATGTCTAGGGGCTGCAGTGTTTTCATCTGTAAAATGACAGGGTTGGACTAGTTGACTTCTGAGGTTTCTTCTTAATATAAATCTATAACTATCCTATGATGTCCTAAGAGCTTTTTCATGCCTGTGTATATCTCAGTTAAGCTCCAGGGCTTTGTGGATGGATTTAAAAAAAAAACATTTTGGCAGGAAAAGAAGTGGTATGAGTCCTCCAGTTTTACCCAGGTCAGCCACAGGCTCTGTAGCTGCATGGGGTCTGCCAAAGGTATTCTCATCCAGTTTCTAGAAGGAGAATAGGCCACAAGCAAGCAGGATGTGAGGGGCAACAGGCAGATCCTGGGGAATATAATAAACAAAAGTTAGGCAGCATGATATAATGGGAAAAGCACTGGATTTGAAGCTCTGAAAGCTGAGATTTGAGCCCAGGTCATGTACTTTCTGAGAGACCTTGGGCCAGTCACCTGCCCTCTCTGGGCCTCATGTTCCTCTGTAAAATCAGAGGTTTGAGTTAGATGGCCTCTGAGGTCCATTCCGGTTCTATGTGTGATCCTGATTTGAGCTGCTCTTTTATTTTAAACCCCGGACTCTAGCCCCAGTGCCCCTGGGTTTTTATGCTGCAGCAGTATGGTACAGAGATAATCCAGAGTCTCTCTAATCTTCAAAGCACTTCAGAGAAGGAGGCAATTCAGATATGGTTCAACTGTTCTCAAACACTTTTGCCTGCGCATAGCATAGTGCCAGGAAGAAAGAGGCTTCTCTCAAAGACCCTTGGGGCTCCTGTTCATTTTGAAAGCATCCTTATTGAAAGAATTTGCAGCCCTTTCAGGGAAGAATGCATATGAAATTTAGATCGGTCTCTCAGCACCCTAAAAGGAAAATGTCTTGGTATGATACTGCTGCTAGACAGAATCCTAGTAGATGGAGTAAAGGATGCCCTTTGGAGAAGTCTGGGCTTTTAAGACTGGGAAAGCTGCCTTATGTATCACTCTGAGCCCTACTCCAAGGGGATAATCATGTGGACTTTTCTGTACTGCAGGAAAATGGGTGTGTTTCCCCTGGAGTCAACTGAAGTTTCTTTGTGTAGCTGTCAAAGGGAGAATATTCTTATCATTTGGAATCCACTACACCCACCCAGTCCCATCTCCCTTGTCTTGATTTAGATGTCTTTGTTGAGTTATTTTCAGTCATGTCCAATTCTTCATGACTCTATTTGGGGTTTTCTTGGAAAAGATTCTAGAATGGTTTGCCATTTCCTTCTCCAGTTCATTTTACAGATGAGGAAACTGAGGCAAACAAGATTAAGTGATTTGTCCAGGGTCACACAGCCAGTATGTGTCTGAGCCAGATTTGAACTCAGGAAGCTGACTCTTGCTGACTCCAGGCCCGACACTCTTTCCACTGCATTACCTAGCTGCCCACCCTGGTTTAGAGCTAGATACCAAGCCGGGCTGTACACTGTGAGCGATACTCTGAGCAGTGTCAACCCAGGCTCTTTTCCTCAATCTCCTTGCTTGTGGACTGCATAGTGCAGGTGGTAACAGGCTCTCTTTCTCTGTGTGCTGCCCCTTCGTCTACTGAGTGTCAGCATCACCTAGGAGCATGCACAGAGACAAAGAGGCCCCTTTGCTTTCTGGGAACTCCTCAAGAGCAGGGACCATTTTTTACCTTTCTTTGTATCCCCAGTATTTAGCACAGTGCCTGGCACATACTAGGTGCTTCATGAATGTTTATTGACTGACTGTCGTTTGGCCAGAGTCACAGATAAAAGATGGAGAGAAAGAAAGAGAGAGAAGAAGAGGGATGGCAGTAGGGGACAGAGCTGGCAGCACCAAGGTGGTGGAAAGCAACTCAGTTTGTAAAACTTGGAGGTTCAGGAACCTAATTTTATGAGATCATTTAGAAGTGATGAACTTGTAGGGAGCTGATTTATCCTAAGCAACTTCTGCAACATTGGTTTAGTGCTAGCTTCTTAATTTGCAGTGGGAAAAACACATGCAAGTGAACAAATGTCAGTCATTTGCACTGGACACTCTTGCCTGGTGGTTACAAGTTACATAAGCATTTATTAAACATCTAGCATGGGCCAAGCACTGTTCTAAGCACTGGGAATACAAATATAAGAAAAAGAAAGACAGTTAAGGAGTTTACATTTCCATGGTAAAAGACAACACATATAAGGGGAGTCAAAATGAGAGGGGGGATAGAGGAAGGCATACAGGGACATGGTGACAAATGTCAGAGAATAAAGAATGTATGATCTGGTTCCTTCATCAAATGGAGGGTACAGGAAGAACTCACCAATAAAAAAGGGTGCTACAGGGCTGGAGGGAGGAGGCATAGTTGTCATTCCACTCAAGAGGCCACAACACCAGAAGTTTGCTTGATGAATATGGAATCTGAACTGAGGGAAATGGATGCTCTTAAGGGCCAATGCATATTGAGCTTGGGTAGCAATGATGAATTGTTCTTCTCCACCAGAGGGATTTGTCTGGCATTGTCCTTCTCAAATCATGGCAGCCTTGCCCCTGGATGCTGCTGGAATCAAACTCTAACTTTTCAGATCTATTTTATCTCTGCCTTTTCCTGCCTTTATCTATACTTGAAAACACTTATGGCCCTCCCCTAATGACATTATCTCAAACAAGTTACAAGGGGATGGAAGAGATTGCAGCTTTCTTTATAATCAGTTGTATTTCAGTTATGCCTTTTGAGGAAGATCCAGGGAGACAAGATCTAGGGATCTTCAGACCACAGGTTGTTATTCCCAACTGTAATGTGACCTCATGTTGCAATATAGTTGACTAGATTCCAAGCGATTTTAGTCAAGTCAGCAAACATTATTTAAGCACCTACTACATACATACCAGGCACTAGGCTAAGTGCTGGGATACAAAGAGAGGCAAAAAAGAAAAGAAAACAAAATAAAATAAAACCAGTCTCTACTCTCACAGTCCAATGGAGGAGATAACATACAAACAACTACATACAAACAAAATTGGAGATAATGAACAGGAAGAAGGCACTGTGTTAAAGAGGACTGGAAAAGGCTTCTTGCAGAATATGGAACTTTAGCTGAGACTCAAAGGAAGCCAAGAAGTAGAGAGGAGAACAGAGAGAGTTCCAGGCATAGGAGGAGAGTCAGTGAAAATGCCCAGAGTCAGAAGATGAAATATCTTGTACAAGGAACAGCAAAAAGACCAGTGTCACTGGATCACAGAATACACGGGGGTGAGTAGGGTCTAATAAGACTGTAAAGGTAGGAGGAGGCTAGGTTATAGAGTCTTTGAACATCAAGCTGAAGATTTTTTATTTAATCGTGGAGGTGATAGAGAATCTCTGGAGTCTCTTGAATGGGGGGATGGTGGTGACATGAAATCTGTTCTTTAGGACAATCAGTTTGACAGCTCAGCAGAAGATGGATTGGAATGGATAGAGACTTAAGCCAGAAAACTAACCAGCAGACTATTGCAATGGTCCAAGCATGAGGTAGAGAAGACCCGTACCACAGTGCTAGCAGCATCAGAGGAGAGAAGGGGAAGAAATATGAGAGATGCTCTGAAGGTAAAATGGACAGAACTGGCAACAGATTGGATATGAAAGGTGAGAGAGACAGGAGGAGAGGATGACACCTAGTTTTTGAGCCTGGGTGACTGGAAGAATGGTGATGCCCTCAACAATAATAGAGAAGTACATTAGGGTGGGAGGTTTCAGAGGAAAGAGAATGAGCTGAGCTTTGGACACAATGAGTTTAAGATGTCCAAGGGACATCTAGTTCAAGATATTCAACAGGCAGTTGGAGATATTAGTATGGAGATCAGAAGAGAGGTTAGAACTAGGTAAGTAGATGAGAGAATCATCAGCATAAAGATTATAAATGAATACATGGGAAGTGATAAGATTGTCAAAAAATAGCATAGAGGGAGAAGAGAAAAGATCCCAGGACAGAGCTCTGGGGGATAGCTATGGTTAGCAGGCATGACTTGGATGAAGATTCAGCTAAGGGGACTGAAAAGGAATGGTCAAACTGGCGGGAAAAGAATCAGGATAGAGTGATGTCACAGAAATCTGGAGAGAAGATAACATCAAGGAGAAGAGTGTAATGGACAGTGTCAAGGGCTGTAGAGAGGTCAAGAAGGATGAGTACTTAAAAAAGACCATTAAATTTGGCAATCAAGATCATTTGGTAACTGGAAAGGGCAGTTTCAGTTGAATGATAAGCCTGGAAGCCAGACTGCATAGAATTAAGAAGAGAGTGAGAGAAAAGGCAGTGAAGCATTTATCATAGACAGCTTTCTCAAGGAGGTTAGCCATAAAAGGGAGGAAAGATATGAGAGACAATGGCTAATTGGAATAGATAGACCAAGTGAAGGTTTTTTGACATTGGCGGAAATGTGGATATGTTTGCAGGCAGGAGGGAAGCAGCCGATAGGGAGGAATTAAAGATAAGTGAGGGGGCAATGTGCTAGACAAAATGGGATGGACTGGAGTCACTTGCACATGTAGAGGGGCTTGCTTTGGCAAGGAGAAGGGGCACCTCTTTGTGTGAAATGAAAGTCAAGGGGGACATAAGTGGCAGAAGGCATCTGAGCGATGTGAGATGAGGATGGGAGAAGATAATGCTCTTGGTGAATGACCTCATTTTTTTTTGGTGAAACATGAAGCAAGGTTCTCAGCTGAGAGCATAGGGGTAAGGGAAGCCATGGGAGGTTTGATGAGGGATGAAAAGGTTTGTAAAAGCTGAAATGGTGAATGAAATAGTGAATTGATTAGGGAGGCATAAAAGGATTGCCTTGCCACAATGAGGGCCCAGTTGAGATTATGTAATGTAAATTTGTAGAGGACCTAGCACAGTTTTATGATTTTTCTCTGGCTTCAGGCAGCAGCAAGTAATTGTATTCTATGAGGAGGTTTCTGGAGACAACAAAGCACTCAATCTATATGCACCCACCAGCTTGTGACATTAGGCAAACAAAGCTGGCATAAGCCAAACTAGACAGGCCTTTCTTAAAAGCAGAGACACCAATGTTCATATCTTTTGACTCAATAACCCCACTGCTAAGCATATTCCCCAAAGAGATTAAAGACAGAAAGGACCCATATATAACAAAATAGTCATAATAGCACTTTTTAATATAATATTTAATTTTCCCCAATTACATGTTAAAACAATTTTTAAACTTTTAAAAAAAGTTTTCAGTTCCAAATTCTATCCCCCTGTTTTCCCTCTGCTCCCCCTTTCCTGAGATGGTAAGCAATCTGATATAATTTATATGTATGCAATCAAACATTTCCATGTTAGCCGTTTTGTACAAGAAGACTGATTTTAAAAAATGAAAGAAAGAAGGGGAAAACAGTTTCAGTCTATATTTAAACAGTATCAGTTATTTCTCTGGAGGCGAATAGTATGCTTCATCATTAGTCCTTTGGGATTTTATTGGATCTTTGTATTGCAGAGAATAGCTAAATCATTCACAGTTCTTCATCTTATAATATTGCAGTTACCATGTATGGTGTTCTGGTTCTGCTCATTTCACTCAGCATCAGTTCATGTAAGTCTTTCCAGGTTTTTCTGAAATCATCCTACTTGTTATTTCTTAAAGCACAATATTCTATCACAATCATATACTACAGCTTGTTTAGCCATTGCCCAATTGATGGGCATCTCTTCGATGTCTAATTCTTAGCCACCACGAAAAGAGTTGCTGTAAGTATTTTTGTACAAATAGGTCCTTTTACCTTTTTTTGGATGTCTTTGGGATATAGACCTGGCAGTGGTATTGCTGGATCAAAGGGTATGCACAGTTTTATAACCCTTTGGGCATAGTTCCAAAGTACCACTTTTTATGATAGGAACAAAAGGAAACAAAGTATATGCTCTTGATTAGAGAATGGCTGAGTAAATTATGGTCCATGTAATATTATTGTGCAGTTAAGAAGCAACAGATATAAGAACTGATATATAAACATATATGTGTATATGTGTATGTATGTATGTATGTGTGTGTGTAAGTATATAATAAATAACAGTAATGTAAATAAAGGGGCAGCTATGTGGTACAGTGGATAGAGTGCCAGGCCTGGAGTCAGCAAAACTCATCTGAGTTCAAATCTGGCCTCAGACACTTACTAGCTGTATGATCCTAGGAAAGCCACTTAACTCTGTTTGCCTCAGTTTCCTCATCTATAAAATGAGTGGAAGAAGGAAGTGGCAAACCACTCCAGTATCTTTGCCAAGAAAACCCCAAATGGGGTCGTGAAGAGTCAGACATGACTGAAAAATGACTGAACAACAAATGTAAATAAAAAACACCCTAAAATAAGTCCAAATACTATGTAATTATAATGACCAATCTTGGCTAAAAGGAAATGGACCTTTTCCTTTCCTTGGAGAGAAGGGTCAAGAGGGACAACAGGTGCAGAATGCTGCCCATGATATCCGATTTGGTCACTCTATCAGTTGCTTGGTTACTAGAGAATGTTCATTGGGTTGGCAGTGGAGGTTGTAGGAGGAGGAGCGTACCCAATATGGCTGCGATGGTGACATGAAGATATTAATTTTTTAAAAAATCATTAAAGAATAAAAACAAGTATTAAAACATGCCATGTGTCTGCTATGACTCAATGCTGATCAGTTACTGTCCTTAACAACTCTCTGGACTCATTTTCCTCGTGACCTCAGGCTTGTTGATTTGGTTAACAGATTCAAGATTGGCCCTGCTGCTGCCTTTGTGTGGATCAAACCAGAAGTCTGTTTGCTGTTTAATGATTCTCAGCTATTCCACTGATCTCTGAGGGTGACTTCGTTCTGCAGCGCGCCAATGTCATATATTTGTTTTATGTCGATTCTGTTTCAAACAGCGACATTTTCCTGAGTTGTTTCCAGGTTTGGGATGTATGCCCCACTTAGGACTTGCTGCCCTTTCTCCATTGATGATGGCCAAAGGTTTTTTCTTGTTGTATGTCAAATAAGACTGGAAACTCTATGATTAGGTTACTGCTTTTGAATCAGACAACAAATGTGAAGGTGCTGTTTCTAGAAAGTCTTTGTTAGAATTTATTAGTAGGAAAGGAAAGGCCTAGGGAGGGGGATCCTCTATCCATCTTGTATTAGCAGATTCCTTTAAAACATTTTATTTTTACCCTGCCTGTTTCCAAGGATTTCAGATGGATTAAAAATTAAGTGCAATATAAAGCAGGACAATTAAAAAATAAACTAAAACCAGTCAAAAGGAGCAGAGAAGTAGCTGCACCAGGTGCCTGGGATAGCTATCACTTACAGAGCTTTTTATGATTTCAAGACACTATACTGCAGCTGAGCACGGAATCTTGCTTTGAGCTAAGTAAAAAATGAAATGAAAACACATTGGGTTATCTAGTTCTCATTATCTGATGAAAGGAAGTAAATATGTTCATCTGCAGAGGCAAATTTTGCCCCCCTTGCGTAGTGCACTGCCTAGCACATGTATACTTAATAATTACTTGTTGACTAATGTATTCTGGGAAGGATTTGCCAGTTAGACTCTTATACATGTAAAGGGGGTAATATAAGGTCTCCCCAAAGTCTTAATGCAGTTTTAAACTATGAAAGCCTAAAACTGTACTGAGACTTTTGAGACAGCTGTAACAGGGGCAAGGCATTTGTTCAACTACCCTTTTGTAAATGACATGGAAGTAATTTCTAATTGGACTTTATTATGCAGATCCTCTATAAAAGTTGATGGCATAACATTAAACCTGGGAACTGAGAGCATAAGATCCAGACACTTTTGCTTTCTGATATTCTCAATCATGGACTGGCAACCTTTTATGAAAGAAGAGCCATTTTTGCTAATATGCTTCAATATTTCAATGGATCTATGATCACTATGATGTGATCCTTCCAGTGGCATAGATCACACCTGGTTCTTGTCCACTTCCTTCCATAAATCCTTCATTGAGGTTGTGGCCCAAATACTGGAGGTTTGACTCTAGCTCTTTTAACAATCCTTGAACACCAGAGCAGCCCTTGAGCTGTACACTGGTTTTCCCATTTTTTTCCCCATTACATGGCCAGCCCACTTCCTTTTCCAAGCATAAACTTCTTGGTCATTATCTTTTATACCACTTCTGCCTTATACAAGTGATCGTTTGTATTATAATGCCATCTGCTTATCCCTCCCTGCCATATATTTATTTCTCCATTCCCCTTTAGTGGGCCCACAATTCTTATACCTTGGAAACTGTGTTATATGATTTACAACTACTGAGCTCTGCCTTCCTTCTGTTGATTGTCTCCAATTTATCATATATATATATATATATATATATGTATGTATATATATGTATATATATATATATATATATATGTATGTATATATATATATCTTGTTTGTACGTAGTTGTTTGATTGGCGTCTCCCCCATTAATCTGAAAGTTTCTTAGAGTGGAGACCGTCTTTTGCCTTTCTTTGTATTTCTAGTGCTCAGCACAGTGCCTGACGCATAGTAAACAGTTAATAAATGCTTGTTGACTGACTGAATTAAGCCTAAATGAATGGATATTGGAATTTTTAAAAACAGGCTTTTGCATCAGAGAACAGCTTAAAACTGTTGACAATACCACAGTTTCCCTAAAACAATCCATCCTAAACTCTACTTCCTATTTTATTTGTCGTGACTGTCTAAGATAATATGCACTGATGGACTAACCTAATAGATTGCCTTTCCAATGGCATGTCACAGTCTGGACAATGAACATTCTTCATCCATTTATTATTTTTTTCCCTGCATGGAACATTAGACCAATCTGAGGTGAATGGCTGCAGATCTAGTTGAAAAGGCCCTGTAGTATTTTGGGCCTTGATGCAGGCAGTTCAGTGTCATCTCCCAAATGCAGCATCTAGAGTCCTTCAACATCTATAGGGAGTCACACTTCCATTTGGATTCTGGGTAAGAAATCTTCTATGACAGGGATGAGCCCCCTTAGAAAACACAAGTCTCCTTGTTCTATGCCTCATTTGATAGTAGTAATCAGAAGGTTGTTGAACAAGGAATCTTGCATGATTTTGGCATATGAGTGGGAGGCACTTGGGTGGAGAGCATTAGATGCCATCTAGGATGCATAGAGATTTTCTTCACACGGAGACATCAGAAACTCAACCTGTATTTCCGTCCTTTGCCTAAGATCATAGATGTAGAGCTGGAAGAGACCTCAGGGGCCATCTCATTCAAAGCCTTCGATTTACAGATGTAGGAAACTGAGGCCCGTAGAGGTGAAGTGATTTGACCTAGCTCATACAAACAGTAAGCATCAGAGGCAGGATTTGAATGTAGTTCCTTTGACTTCAGAGCCAATCTTCTTTCCAATGCACCACACTGCCTTGGTTTTCTTAATCAATCAATAAAAATTTATTGAGCTCTCACAAGAGATTTGGCACTTCTGCCATATCCTTTACTGCCCAACAGGAAACAGGCCTCCCTGCTCACACATTCTTTGCATAACTCTCATGTTTCCTGAAGAATATTTCAGGAGATGCTGAATCCCCAGGCTTTCAATTATTTATAACTCTGACCTGCCCCTCAGTGAGTCCTGGAGACCTAATGTCAACACCAGGGCTTAAATAATAAATTAATATTCCAAGGGCTTTCAGATCTAATACTCTTTGTGAGGGAGGGAAGGTGGGGAGTGTTTGGGGAAAAGAAAAATGGGGAGAGACCATTAGAATTAGGCCTTTGGCTGATTTAGAAAGAGGAACTCCAGGGCATTTTTCTCCTTTAAGGATTTTATTCAATTTCAAGTTTCACAGCCAAGGAGGGACATGAAAACCCTAGTGAAGGCTTGGAAGAGATAAATGAGATAAAAAATTATAAATAATATATATAAAATATGTATATAATATATTATGTATGTATATGTGATACATAATACATATCACTTTGTAAATCTCAAAGTGTTATATGAATGTTAGCTATTATTATTATATTGCATTATATATTATATTATAATAATAGATTAAGAAACAGAATCATAAAGCTGGAAGGATTCTTAGAGATTATTTAGTCCAATTTTCTAATTTTATAGATGAGGAAACTTAGGCCCAGAAAAGTGAAGGTGTCCAAGGTCACAGAACTACCCATATGACACAGCTAGTCTGGATTTTGGGATAACTGACTCTCATGCAATATTCTTTTTATTAGACCATGAAAAATTCATGAGAAAGACTAAGTAAACTGTGCTTCCTAATTAATTTATTTTGACCATTAATTTTTTGAAAAATTTTGAGTTCCAAATTCTCTCCCTCCATCCTTTCCCCTCCCTGTTGAGAAGGTAAGCAATATGATATCATGAACTGAGATTCCCCCAATTTTAGAATTCTTGGGACTTAGGGGGTGGGCGGGAGAGAAAAATATTTTTTTTAATGAAAAAAGAAAAACAACAATAAACACTTTCTGACTGGGAAATGTATTACTAAGTGGATAGCTCTGCTTTTGGAAACACATAAATAACTATGTGGGGATTGTGTCATCTCTGCCTGGGGAAATTCTTAAGAAAAAGATGGGTTACCATCCCTAAAACGTTTTAAGTGAGGACAAAAGGTGGGGTGATGCAATGGACCGGAATAGTGGCACTCTTAAAGACTTCTTGATCTTTGTTTCTATAAATGATTGATCTCCTCCAAGGCTGCTTTTCACATTTGTGCTAATTCTATCACTGTCCTTATTCTTGATCTCTTCAAAGGAAGATTTTCTCATTTGGGGGGGAGAAGGAGGAGTACTACTAGCACAATACCTGGCATATAGTAAATACTTAATAAATGCTTGTATGTCTGATTAGTAATAATAATGTCTTTCATTTAAATAGTCTAATAGTTTACAAAGTGAGGGTATTCTAGGATATTGATCAGTGGTCACTGAAATAGTGTGGCTCTGTTCCAGTCTAGCCTCCATCATAGACAGGGGTCTTTTAAGTATGACCTGGACACTTAGAGGATACAAGACCATTGGCATAAATATAGAGGTGGAAAGTGCTTTGGAGTTACCAAGTCCAAAGTCTTTATTCTATAGACTAATGGTATCACACTCAGGGGCACTAAACCATATATAAGGATCTCTGGAGGCTACATATTAGAAAATGTACTTAGAAAACCATGTATTTATGTTATCTTTATTTTATTGTATTTTTATTAATTTTGTCAAATATTTCTCAATTACATTTTAATCTGGTTTGGGCACATTTGGGAGAACTGTGGGCAGCGTGTGCCCAGAGGACCACATATTTGACACTTCTGTTATAGACAACCCCGTCAGGTAGACGGTACAAGTAATATTATTTCCATTTTACCAATAAGGAGGCAGAGCACCAGAAGTTAAATGGTTGGTGAGTAAGTGACAGAGTTCCTGCCTTTAAGTCTGGTGCTCAGTCCACTACTACACCATGCAAATGATAAGCGTGTGCAAGCACCTTGTACAGCCCTGCATGAAATGGGTACAGTGACAATGGAGTTTCATAATTAGATTTCAGTTTCATGAGGTCTCTTTTCTTGTTTTTCTCTTTTAACAAGTACATACCTCTTGATAAGATACTGGGGTTTTTTTCTTTGTTTTTGGCAAGTTCTGTAGACTTTTATTAGATACACTATTATTTCAATCCATGATTATGTGACATCTGGGTTTTCCTGAAGTCAAATGCAATATCCTGAGAAATGGGAAGCTTTATTGAAAAGCCAAAGCAGATGGGTTGAGGGGGTAGAGAGGGAAGGGCAGGTAAGAGGTCCAGAGGTTTGTGTAAACTTACGGGTCTGGAATTTATTCTGTTTCTATCTACTACTTCTTAGCCAGGTGTATGTTTACACTTATGCACAATATATCCATTCACACTTATTTTCATTTGTTCACACTTATCTTACATCTTCAATTAAGGTCAAATTTAAATTTATTCTATGATCATAAAGTATTAAAATAGTTCAAACAAGGAAATACGTTACTTTATATTTTAAATTAAGCCTCTCCTCTATTTTAAAGAGCACTGTATATGAATGTTAAAAAACATTTGTATGCAAGAACACAAGTATAAACTTTGCAATAAAAACAAGTCAATGAAAATTTGTGGGAATGTCTTCCTTTCATAAATACAATCTAAAAAGAGAACTAATTCAACTGAAAGGACCTGGTGGGTGGGCAGGACAGGAAATAGTAAAAACATAGTGATAAGCTTGAGGTAGGGATCATTATATACACTGATTCTTGACTCTAGCAAGATGATTTATGTTGAGGCCTAAAGATAAATACTTTACATGTGAACATGGTTATGAAATGTGATGATGCAACAACAGCAGCCCCCTGATTAACCCAGGGGCTAGTCCTGCGACTGCATATTTTTTAACAGAAAAGATGGGCTGCCAGTTAAACAAAGAGGTGGAGGGGCTGTTGGGTCCAGATGTGCTCCTCAGCTAGATGGATGTTGAGAAAGCAGAATGAGACTCCCTCTTCTGGAGAGCTTAGCTAGCCATCCTACAAGAAGGCCAGAATTGCTTCCATTTGTGGGGAAATAATAGGGCTTTATTCTATCCAGGAAGTTTGTACTTTACTGAAATAAGTTTTCTGGGTTAAGAAAAAGGCAAACAAACAAAAACTAGGCTAAATTAACATTCTGATTCAAGAAGTTGGTGTTTTTCATCTACCTTGGCAACACATAAATCTGTTTTTCTGCTCAATGCAGGTAAATAGTAGACACTCAGTACTGACTGATCCATAAAACTATCGATGGAAAAGGTACAGATTTTTTTTTCTGTGAAATCCTCTATTTAAGGGATGCGAGCTCCAATATGAGTGTTGATAGGATGGAAATGTCAGTCGCCATGTACATAGTAAAAAGCATAAAAGGGGCAGTCTCTGTTTTTTCCTTTCTTTTTGCTTCCATCTCTCCCTCAAACTTTCCTCATTTTCACCTTTCTGTCCACTTGTACTTCATTCAGACTCAGGCTCTCATATATCACTTTCTAGTCCCATCATGGAGACTTCCACCCCCTCTTACTCATTTGGGAACTGGATCTCATTCTTAGAGATAGCCAGGAGTCTCTGGTAATGCAAAGTGGCATTTGACATTATATAAGAAAAAGGCATTTGTCTTACTCCTTTTTTTCCCCATAGGAATTGAGAGCTGAAGAATATGGCAAAGTTGAGTTATTTTTATTTTGTCCTTTCAGGCAAACTTCTATCAGCTGTCCTCTTTATTTCCATCCCCTTGCCACTCCCATTGTCATGAACAGTACAGCTTTACTGATATCAACTGCAATCTCTAAATAATCTTGTGAAGTACACCATAGTGACGATGTTTTCTCTGGCATGTTTACCTATGTAGGGGAGAAAAGAGGCGAGAGAGTCTTTTGATGTTCATAATATCTTTTCATTTTTATTAATATTCATGAAAAGTTGATCAGACTTTTAAATTAATTTTTTTTAGCAATAACAAAAAACTGGCTACTAAGGAACATAGCAAAAAAAAAAACCCCAAAACTAATCTGTTGCCAGGTAAGTAAAAAGGCCACAAAATTTTAGAATGAGGCAGGACTCCAGAGTTACCTTGTCTAATGCTTTTAGAGCTGGAGAAGACATAAGTCACCTAGTCTAATCCCCTAATTTTAAAGATAAGGAAACTAGGGTCCAAAGGTCCAAAGATGATGACTAAAGTCATGACAGGATAAGGATTTGAACCCAGGCCCTCTGAGTCCAATCTTATACTCTTTCCACTGTACCATATTTGTTACATTTAAAGACCTCCAGGAATGGAAAATTTTCCCCATTTCATTTCCATTTCTTAATAATTCTAATCATGAGAAAGTGTTCCCTTATATTGCTATCCCTGCAACTCTTCCCTTTCTACGGACACACAAGCTGTCCCTTTAATAGCCTGAAAATTTTATTTTGCCAGGAATAGGTCAGGTTCAGTAGCATATAGTTTGATATACCCACCCTTCTTCCTATTTTTTAAAGCTGTAATGATATTTTCCAACCTAGGATCTCTTTGCTCTCAACAATTCCTCAGAGATAACCTATGCTAATTCAATAATCACATCCACAAATTCTTTCAGTACCCTGGGATCTAGTTTGCCTGGACCTGGGCAAACTATATGCACTCATTATCTCATCACTTATTTTGAGTTTCAACTTCCTGCTTAGCCATTTTTTTCCCCCTAGCTTTTCTAGTCTGAAGATCATTCTCCTTGGTATAAAAAACAGAAGCAAAATAAATGTTGGATACTTCTTATTTCTATCGTGTCCTCTCTTTCCAATCTTATTCAAGCAGCAATCCTATCTTTTCCTTGATTATCCTCTTTCAATAAAGTCCTTTTTGTTGTCTCTAGAAATTATTTCAAACTTTGAGTCTTATTCTGATAGTAATTCAATATTCTTTTGTATTCTTCAGTTACCACCCTTTTTTATCCATTTCTTTTCTAAAATTGTATTTATTTATTTTTTATCCACTTCTTAAAATCTGAGTTGATGGATGACCGCCTCTCTATGTAGCTTCTGTCTTTTTACATAACCCTCTCTCCCTCTTTTGCTCATCAGAATCATTTGTGATTGTGTTGTCAATGTTTATTCTTAAGATCCCCGCCATTTTCTTTAAGCAGCTTCCCTTTTAGAGGCTTAGGCCATGGGTTCCTCCAATCCTATTTTTAAACTTTTTGAAATCCTGTCTCCTAACATCTAGGGCCCATATCTGGTTGGGTGTGGCATTTTCTTTCTTATGTATCATCTACTCACAGACGATGTCATCAGTTATTACCAAAGTTCCTTTCATTTCCATTTCACCAAACACCAAACAATACTTTATCATTGGTCAGAAAGGCCAAAAACTCCACCAATGTACTTAGAACTTGAAAAATCCCAAAAGTAAGATGTTCCTCAACAAATCTTATTTAAACTTCTTGCTGGCCCATCACCTGTTTGGCTGCCTATTCTCATCTCTATTTATTCTGAATAATCATTGAGACTCCAGCCCAACAAGCCCTGGAAAAGAGGCAGATTAGCCAACAGGGGAAAATTCACTAAATAGGTCAGAGAAAACCGCTTTGAAAATAACCCATTGAAAGCCAAGTGTGCTGGTGAATGCTTGTAGTCCCTGCTGACGGGAAGGCTGAAGCTGGTAAGTCCCTTGAGTTGAGATTTAGCTACAGGAGGGCTAAAGCTGATCCAGTAGTCACATTAAGTCTCAGACTAGTATGGTGAGTTCCCAAGAGCAGAGGGCAACCAGGCTGCCTAAGAAGGGGTGAATCTATCTCTCCAGGTTGGAAAAACAAGTACATCAAAGCTGCTGTGTTGATCAGCATTGGGATCTATGTTTGAATGGATAATGTACTTCCAGTCTGGGCAATATAGGGAGAAAAAGATTTAGAGTTTAAAAGAGGTTTTTTTTTTTAAATGAAAGATGACAAAGATTTAACTTAGAAAAACATTTTCTTCAAAAGCAAAGAATCTCAGTTCTTAGTATCTCAATTTTTATTTCTTAGGGATAGTTACTCTCACGCATATAGAAGATTTTCTTACATAATACTTTATAAAGATAACTCAAACTTAGTTACATGAATAAGAACCATGAGTGAAGATAATTTAATGGTATAAATGTTCTTATCTAAGTAAATATTGTCCTGAAAACTTTTGAGTGTCCCCCAGTCCTACTTGTAACTAACACAGCCCTAAAAGACTGTAAGGGAAGTTAATATAAGACTCCAGGATTTCCAAGTGGGAAGGATGGGTGCTATGCATTTAACTTGGCTTCCCACAGAGGTATTCTCTGATGGCAAACAGATGGAAACCCCCAAAGAGAGGCAGAGCCCTGCTGGGCCTATCACAGGGCAACACATGCCTTTGAAATGGCATCAGCTAGAAAATCAGTGATGAGAGTCTCAGATTTCATAGAGGAATTTGTTCTTGTTTTTTTGAGGGCTCAAAGATGGGCGGAAGCCATAAATTTAGCCCTAGAATCTCTCCTGGTAGATGTTTTAAGAGATTGGGTGAGTAAATCAATTGTCCCCTCTGAATATCCTGCTGATAAAAAGGATCCCCTGATGTAATATGTGCCATCAGGTTTGAATTTGAAATAGAAAATTTCTCAAGAGGTCCCTTTAGAGACCATTCTTGGCCAACAATTCAGAGTGAGACACCTAACTCTCAATACACATACAGTCAAGATTGGAATGTAGTGCTAAGGGGAATTATCGGGAAGAAGTAAACTGTTTATCTTTTATTGAGTTCTTCTATAACCAGCTTTATGAGTAGAAAGGGGCAAAGCAGATATAGCGCAGTCACATACTAACGCTCATTTTTTAAAAAGCTGAATGCCTCCCTGTTAACACCTTAAATCTACTATGGCACATAATTATTATCATAGCTTTTAATTCTCCTTCTCTTAGTGGTGTTTTATCATTACAGAAACATCCTTTTGTGGATATTCAGGATCAAGGAAACTAAAAAATGGATTAATACATTTTTTCATGTCAATCATGACACTGTTTGTATTTATGTTTCATGTGTCTAAGCTTATAAGCAAGGAACATATTGTATTGCCAGCTCTGTTGGTTAGAGACTGGTGCTAATGAGGCCAAGGTTGAAAGTCGTCTTCCTGCAAAGGCCAGTTGTCTTACTGTCTCCCATAGCTATTGACAGTACCTCTAATTGGACTTAATGATTAGGCAACACAATGAAGGTGGATATGTGCAAAGTCATCATTATCAGAAAATCATCTAAAGCGCATGAACTTTGTCTATAAAGGACAAAGGGGTATGTGTGTGTATGTGTGTATACATGTTTGTATATGTGTGTACATATATGTGTGTATGTGTGTGTATGTGTGTGTGAGTGTGCATGGGTGTGTGAGTGTGCTTGTCACATGCTCACAGACTGGCATGTGCACATGCTCACGTTTTCTGCCCTTCTGGCTCCTCCCTCCACAGTGAGTAGGAAGCGAGAGAATAATTATGCAAGTACAGGTAATAATGAAATTGACAGCAAAAGAGAGATAATACAGACAGAGGACAAAGATGGAGCCACTCACCAGGACATAACCTACCTCTTGGCAATCAGAAACTTAAATTGAAGGTCTCAAGGTCAGACATGCCAGGATGAGATGGCACCGGCAATGTTCTCCATGCCACGTCCTACTGTTGCATATATTCCCACTGCTCCCGAATTATGGCAAAAATGAAGTTAGAAGTCCCTGCTGATAACAGGACACCAAATGGAAATGTGGATCCCATTGTCCAAGCCTGGTACTGTGAGGAAGAACCATGACCTGGATCTAGGGTTTCTGACTTGTCATCTATTGGAAGCATGGTTTGAACATCACTGGTGGACTATACAGTTATCCCTTCCATATTGCAGGGGTTTGGGGTGTGGTGCCTTCCATGATCTGGAAAATCTATGTAAAATTTTTTGACCCTCCCTTTATACCAAAGAAGTCTGAATCTTTTCTTTTTCTTTTATGGGGTATTCATAGTACATTATTGGGGTCCATCTGCAGTTGTCCTGATCTATATCTTGCCAGTGGACCCAGATGGCGCTGGAGGAGAAAGTGAGGCTGGTGACTTTGCACAGTCCTCTTTCACTTTAATCCAATTCACTTGCAAGTCATGGCATCACCTCCCTGATGTCATGGTCTTCTTCCAGAACAAAGGACAAACAACAGCAGCTAACTGTGAAATTTGGGCTAAGTATTTGGTCATAGGCTCTGGATCATCTGCTGGCCTTCATGTGTCATCTGTGGCTTCTATAAAACTTCCTCCAAATTTCTATTTAATTTCTTATGACAATTCATGATATATCGAAACCACGATGGAAAAAGTCATGATGTGGAAGGGATAGCTGCATTGTGTTTCCTCCATTCTCTTTTACCCTTCTGGAAAGAATAGCTTTGGGGACTTAATCAGATGTAATCTTTCCTAGAATTCCTTGTCTGAGAGCAGCCTTTGCACTATCTAAGAGGCCTAAGAGCATAGGAAAAGCAGTGAGGTGGGAGATCCTTAACTATGTTTCTGAGAGTAAAAGATTGCTGAGGGTAAAGCACTGTACATAGTTAAGCATGTTCTATTCTTTCCTGCAAGAAGTCAGGCTATTATAATGGAGCCATATGAGGAGGACTTAGTGGCAGAATAAATTCAGGGAAGAGTTAGGGTTTTGCCAGCGAGATGGGTGCTGGAGAGCTAATTATGATTGGGTAAATTCCTACTAACCATGTCCCTTTATTGATTGGATGGTGAAGCTATTAGAGAGATGAGAGGAAAGAAGAACATTTATTCTCTAAGAATTGTAGAGATTTAGTGAGAAAGAATGCATAATTTCCAGGAAATATGGGACTGTGCAGTGCTGTTGAATAAGCTTAGACTAGTAGCTATCAGCAGCACCTGGTGATTAAAATGCTTTAAGAGACTGATGGGAAAATCCACCTATTTGTTGATAGACCAGATGAGTAGCCAATTTTAGAGAAAAATATGGTCATATTAAAAACAGCAACAACAACAACAACAACAACTGAAGTATCAATACATTTTGAAAGAGAGCTTATAGTAATGCAAATGTCAGATTAATTCTGGTTTGAGCAAGGTAGAATAAACTAAACAGTGAGTCTATTATATGATTCTCACAAGACTTAGAGGCAGGATGTGCTGTTAGATGTTTAACAATTAGCTCTCTAAAAATGTACAACACACTTTTAAGTTTAATCTGTATTATTAGTCTTTTTCTCCATTGCTTTTTTAAGGCTAGACAATCAACAAAACAATAAAGCCCTTATTGGTGATATTTGCTGATTTCTAAGGTATAAATATTCACACTGAAAATTTAACCACCAACTCTCACGAGCCATTTGGATGGAGTTGGCTCAGTATACTCTTGTTCCAGGTAGTAAGAAATAAAAGTGGGAAGAGTGTACTCTTAAATGTTGAAGCTACCTTTACATTAGAGTACAAAGTCTAATATATTCTGATCACTCAATTCATTTGCCATGTGACAAGTATTATTCTAGATGCCAGGGATTGAAAGACAAAAACAAAACAGTATCATCTCTCAAAGAGCTTTTACTGCCTATCGGGGAAGAAGGAATATGATACAGATTAGTAAATAAACCACATGTGCAAGGTAAATATAAAGTACTTTGGGGAGAGACACTACATAGGAAGTGGTGCTGTCTCTGAGACTTGCAGGAAGTGGGGGATTCTCAGAGGTAGAGGTAAGGAGGGAGCGCATTCCAGGCTTGGGGAACAGCCTGGCAAAGGCATGGAGATCTGAGATGGAATGGAATGTATAGAAAACAGCCAGCAGTCTGGTTAGGTTTTAATACAGAGTGTGTGAAGGAGAATGACGTCTGGCAGGGCTGTCGACTCAGGCTGGAGCCAGATTTTCGAAGTCTTTAAATGCCAGAGGAATTTGCATTTGATCCTAGAGACAGTAGAGGGCTCAGATCTTTGCAATTAACTTCATTTTCTATCTGTTGCTCTGCTTGGTTTTGACTCCATAAAGGTCACACACCCAATCATGCATGCTCCTACACCAGCTAACCTTTTCAGCTTCCTTCATTAGATTGTAAGCTCCTTGAGGGCAGGCATTGGTTTTTTTTCCCCTTCTCATTCATTTCCCTAATAATTATCCCTAGATAGAGTGCCTGGCACATAGTTGGTGCTTAATAAATGTTTATTGACTATTGACCATTTTAAGAAGCGTTTGGTGACTATTTCTTAAGAACCATTTTAAAAGATTTGAGATTTCTCTGGTGTAGAGAACTCCTGGTGTAGAAACTTACCCCACCAATGGAAATAGGCAACATTTTTATAACTTACAGAGTGTCTGGGACTTTATGAGATTAAGTGACTTCCCTATGATGGCAGAACTAGTATGTATGAGAGGAAGGTCTTGAACCCTGGTCTTCCTGATTTATGGCCAGGCCATAAGGGAAATTACTAGGAATTTATTTTGATTACTAGGAATTACTAGGGATTTATTTGATTGATCTGCTGTCATCTCTTCAACTTGGGCACTCATTCCAACAGTGCTGATCCAATGCATCGCAGCCTTCTCGTTCTTTAAAACTCTTGTCCATGTCCTTCCATAGATCCTCCATTGGGAAAGTAGTAGCCTTCCACTAGATCTCCTGACATTGCATGGATTTATATGGAGTGCATGAGTTGTCCATCAGTTATCCCTTGATCTCACTATATGACTGGCCCACCTCCTTTTCCTACCATACAGCTACCTGATAATGTTCTTTATGCCATTTCTCCTTGACAATTCTTCATACTATAGCTACCAAGAAGCATCATGGCTAGTGGGTAGAGAACTGGCTTCAGAACCAAGAAGACCTGGGTTCAAGTTCTGCCTCTGATACATACTGGCTGTGTGATGTTCTGTAAGCCTCAGGGTTCCCCCCCTCCCCAACCCTTCTCCCTATCCCCCTTTCCCCCCAACCAAGCAATTCTCTAAGACTATAAATTTCAAAATAGGGCCAGATCTGCATTGGTAGAATGAATACCTCACAAAAGGTCCTCACACTGATGAAATAACAGGTCTGGGAAAAAATGCATATTGCTGCTTTCTCATGCTGCCCTGAGACTCTCCCAGTGCCCTTTGTATGACTGTTAATTCTTTGAAGATGGTGACATTCCATGACTTAAAACCATAAAAGCCATCAATGGAAGAATACAGTGTGACCCCCAAAGTCTTAATTCTCCATGTAATTTCCCAAAGGCAGTCCTGCCCACTCTATTCCTTAATTATGTGCCCATTTCATTGTCCATCTGAAGTATAAATCCACGATATATGTCAATGAACCAGCTCTTTGGGTTGACTATCCAATTGCATACCATAGTTGGATGATAGGCATTCTCTCACTGCTTGATTTTTTTCCTGTGTATATAGTTAAGTCAAACTTCTGAGTGATTAAAGATCTCGCTTAGGACACTGCAGCATTCCAGGGCTTGATATAATCAGCACAGTTCCATCCAAAAAGAGAAGCATATGAAGGATTTCATCATCTCTAGGAAATCCCTCTTCCTTTTGGATTGTCCTAGACAATCTCCATAGCAATGACACATGCCTTTTTTGAGCATCTGTCTACCTGTTTTATGCTTTGTTTGATATTAATAATCTGTCATCAAAGATCTCTATCATATCATCTTCTAAAGAGTCCTGTATGATTTTGGCATTTGCATGGGAGATACCTTATTGGCAGCATTTTGTTTTATCATATCAAATGAGAATATTCATGATTTATAACCATGCCTCTCTGTATACTGTATAAGCCTTTAACCTCTCTTTTTTCTCACTCCTGAACCATTTTCTTCAACATTTTTTTGGATTATTGCCCCCTATGTCCATCTTTGCATTAAACTAGACTCCTACTTACAGCACAGAGCTTGGACATGAAATCCAGTGTTTTTTTATCTGGTGTCTTATTGCTGGTAGGGACTTCTAAGGGAATCTTAGCATAGATAACTCACTGCGCAAAGAGCAGGGGGAATATATGTAACAGCAGTTCCTGGCAAGAAGAACCCCACTACTGACCTTTTACCAGAACACCTCTGACCTTCAGCCTTTATTTAAGTTTCTGATGACTAAAGGAATATGAGATCCCTCAGTAGCTAAGATTCTATCTTATCTGTAGTACTTCTCTTTTGCTGCCCATCTCATTGTTATTATTTGCACAATATATGTTGATTTAACTTTGAGGATTCTATCAAATTCTTTGTCAAATATGTCTACCCCCTCATCCTCTGCAAGAAATGTTGCATAAGCCAAAATTGTCTTCATCAAGTTCTTTTTGCAAATAGTTATCATGATCGTTGTAAGATGAGAGGACCAATCATCCCAAGCGATGTTTTTCATTGCTTTTAAACACATGATAAAACCAACTTCTCCAATTTTTTATTTGCCTCTTTGACAAGAACCTGTGAGCATGAGCTATCTGTTGATATAGAAGCAAGTTTCTTTTGTTTTCTGGTTTCATTTAAGGCAAGTATTGATTAATGAGCTAGTTTCTCCAGTAGTATATTTGCTCATTAGTCACTGGACTAGGACCTCACATTTTCAGGACCAATTGTTAAATCAATGTTTATAAGACAGTCCCTAAAACTATGTAGTTCTTCCCACACTCTATCCTTTTCTCTATCATTTTTTGCCATCATCATTGCAGAAACATAGGACTAAGGGCTATTTTATAATGTTCTTGTTTCTTGGGTTGACATGACCAATTTTTTTTTTCACCAAGTGGTCAGCCAATTGCTGATGATTCTCTGAACACAGACGGTAGAAACAGATTTAGTCTACTACTAGGACTGTCTTGGAAGTAGTTCTAGCATGGTAGAAGCTACAAGAATTGATGTGAGGCTGGCACAGCTTTTGAGAATAATGTTGTTATGTGGTACTGGAGCAAGAATGTACCATGCTTAAAACAAGAACACACTTAACGTGTAAGACAATAGGTCATGAAAGAGTTAGGGTCTGAGTCTTTAGAGCTCATACAATTCCACAATTTCATTCTACAGGTGAGGATGTTGAGGCCCAGAAAGGTTAAGTCACTTGTCCAGGATCATGCACTTAGTAACAGATCTCACACACAAGTCAAAATTACCTTCATGAACAAATGTTTATCGTGAAAATTAATCTTTAGGGGCTTTCCTAATTAGAAATCTATGATACTATGACTCAAAATATAGTACTCTTTCCCTGTTCTATACAAATGAAATCTGAATATCAATAAATCAACAGGCATTTATTAAGCAAGCATACCCCTTCCTTCATTTCTCCTTCATATGTTGTCTTTCCCCACTGGAATGTAAGCTCATTGAAGGCAGGGCTATCTTGTTTTCTTGCATTATATCTTCAGTGTTTAGCATAGTGATAGGAGGCACTTAATAAATGCTCTATGTATCTATCTATCTATCTATCTATCTATCTATCTATCTATCTATCTATCTATCTATTCACTTGTCTATTATTCAGCTATTCTGTCCAAAGTACTGTGCTAGGTGCCAAAAAAAGGACCCTGATTTCCTTACTGTTATTCTTTTAAAATTTTTTTCAGATTAAGATGAGAGTTCATTGTAAACTAGATTTATTTTGCAGAAAGGAGGAGTTTTCTGCAATGCAGAGCAACCTGGGTAATATTTATAGCTATGCAGAGAAAAAGAGAAGGTGGTTGGCAGGGATTATTTCCACTGCTCTGAGTTTCTAACATTGAGATTTCCATTTTTCTTTTCCATGTAAAGAAAGGAAGAAAGTGCATTTTCAAATCCTTTTCTTTGCGGTGAAACTTGCTCATCATTTCACAGCATTCAGTTTAGATTGCTTTATTGTTGTTTCCATTTGCATTGTTATAGTCACTGTGTATACCATTTTCTTGTTCTGCTTATTTCCCATTGTATCAGTTCATGGTCTTCCCAGACTTCTCTGGATCAATCATATTCATAGTTTCCTACAGTATATTAATTAATGTTTCTTGACATTCATTTATCTTCATTTGGTTAGTTATTCCTAACTGATCAGCATCGACTTTGTTTCCCATGTGCAGTTCTTCAGTTCTTTGCCACTGCAAAAAAAGATGTTGCTATAATTACACATGACCTTTATTTTCATTACTGACCTCTTACGGATATATGCCTAGTAGTGAGATGTATGAATCAAAATTATAGACATTTTGATCACTTTCTTAGAGTCATTCCAAATTGCTTTCTAAAATATTGGACCAATTCACAGACTCATCAAAGTGTGTCAGTCACTGGCAAATTTTCAAGTGTTTGGGTCAAGTGAATAGAGTCTACAAATGTCATCCTTTCTGGAGTTTCAGAGGTCTCATAAAACATTGCAAATATTCCTTTTTTGAGTTAGTAAAGTAACTAGTAGACTCTCTGCTGTGATTTCTGAGCCCCCTTAGGGTTCTCTCCCCTCAGGGGCTGAAAGAATAAATCACTTTGGTAGTAACAGATAATTCTGATTAGAAAGGAGAAATAACCCAGACACTTCAAAAAGTAATAAGAGCTGGAACCCAGTGAAAATCAATGAGACAAAATTAGTAGTTGGGCCCAACCCAGATGCCAGGGCGGTAGTGCTACATTTATGGCCAACCCATATAATCCAGCATTTTTCTCCCTGGGAACCTGGGAACATTTCTGCATGCTGACTTGCTCCTCCTTTCTATTTTCATCCCTTTCTAGTCCAGGGCTATTCTCACTAATTTGATTTGGACCCAGTGAAAAATGCACATGACTGCTATCACCTCCCAAAGTGCTGGCAGATCCCAAAACATATTCCTGCTTCCTCAAAAATCATCCAGCCATGGGACCACCTGACCCTTTGCTACCTCTGACATTGTCCTAGGATATCTCCTGTTCTCCTGATCAGCCGAGGATCCCCTGAAACCCTTTGTTCTCTCAGAATTGCTTCTACTGACTACTCTTGACTGGTTGAAGTCTCTGACAGCACTGATCAGCCAGGTCAAAAAGAGGCTATGTCTGCCCACATGAGTTTCAGTTTCTCTCTAGGTTAATTCTTCCCTTTCTCTTTGAGGTGGTTCCCTAGCTGACTGAAATATTCAGATTTCATGTTGAGGTGCTGACCCCCTGTGGGGGTGTGAGGTGATGACAGAACTTACTAAATGTGCTAACTAGAATCACTTGCCACAGTCTCGGCAAGTTCATCATCAGAAGAAATAGAAGTAATAAAAACCATATATTTGAAAAAACTAAAAACAAATAAGCCCACAGAAGTCACATAATATCAGAACACTGTGGATGAGAACTAAGGAGAGAGGAGACGATGTAATGTAATAATATTAAGAGTCTAGGCCAGGGAGCTAACAATTAGAGTAGAATGTAGAATAGAATGGTCAGCCTCGAGAGCTGATGGATTCTCCTTTCTTGGAGGTCTTAAAGCATAGACTGAATGACTATTAGCCAGGTTTGTTAGAGTAAGGATTCCTTTTGTGTATGTGCCACTGATGTCCCATCCAACTCTTAAGTTCTGGGATTTTGTGAGTCAGAAAAACTGGCTTTCAGTCAGGGGTGTTGCAAAGCTCAAATGAGATAATACTTAGGAAAAGCACTTTGCAAACCTTTTAAAGTGCCATATAAATATGCCAGTTGTTGTTAATATTAATCTTGTTATCCTTGTTGTTGGTCAGTTGTATCAGTCTTGTCTGACTCTTCATGACCCCATTTGCGGTTTTCTTGGCAAAGATACTGGAGTGATTTGCCATTTCCCTCTCCAACTGATTTTACAGATGAAGAAACTGAGGCAAACAGGTTAAGTGACTTGCACAGGATCATACAGCTATTAAGTGTCAGAGGCTAGGTTTGAACTCGGGGAAGATGAGTCTTCCTGACTATAGGACTAGCTCTCTATCCACTGTGCCACCTAGCTGCCCAGTAATATTAGCCTACCATGCCTCCAACCTATTGATGAGTTCATTCCCTGAGCTTTCAACTCAAGTTTATAGAGCTTTGTGACAAGCACAGATTTCTGAGGTGTAAATGCTCAAACTGAACATTTAACAATCTTCATTCGTAATCTGGTTAGATTTGGCACCAACATACTCTTGTGTTTAGTACTAGTTTTACTTCTTAGTGCTTATGTGACCTTGGGCAAGTCACATGTCTGCTCTGATCCTCAGTGTTCTCATCTATAACACAAAAAGTTTGGTTTAGATTAGACATTCTTAATCTGAGGTCTGCGAATTAATTTTTTAAAAAACATTTTGATGGCTCAATAAAATTATTATAATTGGTTATAATTGGTTTCCTTTGTAATTCTTTGTATTTTATTTTATACATTTCAAAATATTATTCTGAGAAGGGGGTCTGTATGTTTTCCAAAAGATGGCCAGAGGAGTCCAGGACACAGAAATAGTTATGTACCTATGGTCTAGCAACAGTTAACATCCCTTTTAGCTCTAGATTCTTTGTTTTTATGGTTCTACATCAATGTCACCATCTCTCACTCCCATAATAGCCTAATTCCTTGGAGTTTGAAGTGGGGAAGAGTCATACCATTATCAGCTAACTCCTTAGGGAGTTAGTAGACAAGTTAGATCCTGCAGGTAAAGACATGAAAGTGGAACCTGATTGGAGGGGAGGGTTTTCAGGAGGGTGAGAGAAAGAAAAGGAATTGATTCAAGGCAGGGATGTGCCAAGCAAAAACTTCACCAGAGCAGTATATCTATTATTATCCTCAATTTATATCTAGAAGAATCCAAAGTTTAACTTGGTTAAGTAACTTGATGAAGGTTATAGGTAGTAATGCTTTAGGATGGAATTCAGCACTGGCAGGTTGAACAACATTGACTAGAATCGTCCATGGGATCACAGATGTGGAACTGAAAGGAACCTTAGAGGTCAATCTAGTCCAATAGCCTCATTTTACAGTTGAGGAAGCTGAGGCCCTGACTTGCTCAAGGTCCCAAAGGTGATGTAGCAGTGGCAGGATTTGAACTTGGGTCCTGTTCAATGCTCTTCCATGATGGTCTGGTGCACCTCGGGTGCACTTAGCTCTTGCTGGGAATTCTTGGTCCATCTTCATTCCATTTATCAGAGCAGCTCCAGGATCATTTCAGCCAAGGGTTGGAGCAGTTCACATGTCTTGAAGGGAGAGGGCAAGGTCTCTTACAGGTGTACCTGATAGTCTTCCCACTATTGATATCAAAGGTAGGGAGTAGCAACTTGGCTGGGAAGCTGGAAGCTTCTAACCTGAGGGTTACAAGCATAGAAGGTTCTGGATATCGGAGTTTCAAAACACAACATAGAAGGAGGATTGTTGTTGTTTGTCTTTCGTTCTCGAAGGTGATGCCATGTAGTACCAGGCAGAAGGCAAGGGTGTGGCAAGGGCATAGATAGCCTGTTAATGGAGAAAGGTCAATTCCCCCCTCTATACAATAACTATTTTATAGGAAGGTCCTGTGAACCAGTGTATTTGAGGAGCTGCTGCTTTCTGAATGGTTTCTCTGATATCCTCAATTTGGGTCATTCATTGAAAAACACTTATGAGCTTGTTTAGCAAGTGAGCAATTCAAGTCAGTTAAATTTCATTTAACTGAGTATTTGTTATGTTTCCAATGGTTGCTAGACTCACCTTTCCTATCAAAATGTTACTGTTAAAAGGTTGTCATGGGTCTGCTGCACCTGGCTTGAAGCCTTGGCTGCCAGCAATCAGGAAGCAGTGACTGTATAATTGAATGAAGAGAGAACAAGGAAGATACAAAAGGGAAAGAGAAAAGGTGCAGCAGGGAAGATAGATCTTTCATTTCTTATTTTTGAGCACATTCTGTAGCAAAATACAGAGAACATTTCAGTTGACGAAAGAAAGAAAGAAAGAAAGAAAGAAAGAAAGAAAGAAAGAAAGAAAGAAAGAAAGAAAGAAAGAAAGAGAAAGAAAGAAGAAAGAAAGAAAGAAAGGAAGAAAAAAGAAAAGAAAGAAAGAAAGAGAAGAAAGAAAGAAAAAGAAAGAAAGAAAAAAAAAGAAAAGAAAAAAGAAAGAAAGAAAGAAAGAAGAAAAGAAAGAAGAAAGAAAGAAAGAAGAAAAAGGAAGAAGGAAGGAAGGAAGGAAGGAAGGAAGGAAGGAAGGAAGGAAGGAAGGAAGGAAGGAAGGAAGGAAGGAAGGAAGGAAGGAAGGAAGGAAGAACCTTTTAAGGCAGAATAAAGCACCACTCCCAGGGAAGCTTTTTTAACTGAGGGAATTTCTTACTATTTTAGAGAGACAGCTGTTTAGTCTGTGATTTTGTCCTTTTGGAAAATCTAAATGACCTCTCCTCCTTTGCATTAAATAAAAAATGATGCAGGACCCAAGATTAGGTTTGGTGGCAGAGCTGCAGAGGTAGCTCCGGCATCCATTACTTCTACTCTGTTGTTAATGGCAAGCAAACATTTGATTAACTACTGAGATTTGGACATCAAGGGGATTCAAGGTACAGTTAGAGGTAAATCATGTAGCTAAATCTCTGTTCCATCCTCACTTCACCTGCTCTCCCATTTTCAGATTTCTGGCAGAATGGCAGCTGGAGGCCTTCACCTCAGGGGCAGGACAGGCTATAATTATTTCAAGAGTAATTGGAAAAAAATTGCACACAATAATAGCTTGTCAATAAAGCACAGAATGTAGGAAGGTGTAGCTTTTCTTGAAAGATTAAAACCCAAAGCTCCCCTTTTTCCATGACTACAAAGTAGATATGCTAAAGGGGAAAGATTTTAGACGACTCCTGCAACAGTAACAAAGTTCAGACTTTTTGAACTGACCAAAATGGAAATGAATGGACATAATTTGGTCTGTGACACATTTCGTATGCAGGCTGTGGTAATATAAACTTCAAAGGAGAAGAAGATCCGATTTTCAGGGAGTTGGTAAATTTCAGTTAATGTTCAACAAACTAAAACCCAATATGGCCTAATCATGTTGAATGTGAACAGACACTGTAAGATA
Source organism: Phascolarctos cinereus (assembly GCF_003287225.1). Classification (NCBI taxonomy): domain Eukaryota; kingdom Metazoa; phylum Chordata; class Mammalia; order Diprotodontia; family Phascolarctidae; genus Phascolarctos; species Phascolarctos cinereus. The sequence continues at coordinate 210,396,747 of NW_027556098.1, read as the reverse complement.
TGGACATCAGTTTTATGATTGCATAAAAGTTAAAAGCTGAAAAAGGGGAAGGGACTTTCTTGTTTATTTGGCTTCTATTCTAAATATTAGAAAGTCTTTTACCTGTTTGACATTATTCATAACAGACACATTCAATTTGAGAAAACCAGAACTGAAACTTATGAGAAATTAGAGTTAATTTTAAAATATAAAAAGAAAACTAGATAACCCTTTGGATAAGAAGAAGAAGCATCCAATCCAAATCCATAACAAAGACAAATTCATTCATTCAACAGACATAAGAAAGGCATTGTGTCAAGAGGGGGAAAATGTTCTCATCTTAAAGCTTTGACTTTTTAAAGAGTAATTACTGGGGAAAGTATTTTTGAATGTGATAGATACGATCACATCAATGCATGTGCTTTGGCTTTATGGGTGCTAGCCCATGTGCTTCCCTTCTCTCCTCTTCTGAATCATCAAAGTTATTATGTCAAAGAGGATTGAGTACTTGGCCAAGAAGAGCTACGTAGACCTCAAAGGAGTTACTCTGCCCTTGGCCTTCCCTCTATCTTCTCAAGGTGTGGGGAGTCTGTGTGGCTCTTTCTTGGACTTCCCTTGCTGGAATCAGGGGTTGGAGTGGGGGTGGGGAGGGGAGTAAATAGCTCCTCTGCCTCCAGCAGACATGGGGCTGCTTATGCTTGGCACCAAGAGCATATATGCTAATCTAGACAAGCCTGAGACTGATGAGCCTCAATTCTGTCTTCCTTTTTGCTTCATGTTTCTCTCTGTGAGCATAGGCATAGATGAGCCAACAGCGATCATGAGATGAACATTTTGGGAATGACTGCTTACCTTGGGAATTCCTGAGAAGCTTACTGACAGAAGGAAGACTTCTCTGCAACTACATCCTTCTCGGAGAAGATAACCATTGAGTACTTTTATATTTCCTTTTGGAGAGACCCTAGACTAAAGTCATACCTAAATTTTAAATGATTTTCCTCAGGGCTTCAAGATAGGAGCATAAAGAACTGGAGGGTTTAAGAAGGAGCCTAATCTTTCTCTTTAGAGACCAGGCACCTCCAGGACTGAAACTGGTTTACATGAGACCAGAGCTCAGGCTCTTTTAGTAAGTCATGAAACTTTTCTAGGCTAGCTCCTGGTCTATTGTTTCACAAATTCGTGATTTTTAAAAATGTTTAATTGTTTTGGTTTTTTTTTTTTTTAGGCAATTGGGGTTAAGTGACTTGCCCAGGGTCACACAGCTAGTAAGTGTTAAGTGTTTGGTATGAGGTCACATTTGAACTCAGGTCCTCCTGACTTCAGGGCCAGTGCTGTAGCCACTGTGCCCCCTAGCTGCCCTGAATGCGTAATCTATTAAAGGAATCATTCTGTAGTAGTGTGACCATAGAACTTGAGATCTGAAGCCCTGCAGTGGAGCCCTAGCTGTGCCACTTTGGGCAAATGATTGAGCTTCTTTATGACTCAATTTCCCATCTTCCCCATCCATCAAATGCAGAAAGTATTTGCTCTACCTATCAACAGGGCTATAGCAGGGGAGAGGGGTGTCTGGGCTTATGATTTATATGTAGAGAATTTGCCTGAGAAAACTTCTATAAGTACAAATTGGCAACTTTCTGCCCCCTAAAATGTTAGCACCTGGGGCACTGAGAAGTTACAGGACTTATCCAAGATCACATAGTCAGTATGTCAGAGGTAGTTTGAATCCAGGCCTTCCTGACTCTTACCAGATGGCTCTCCATTATGCCTGGCTGCCTTTATGAGGAACAAATGGAAAGCTTTTTTTTTCTTTTGTGAAGTTGATTTGAAAAAAATGCAGTGTCCCTTCCATAATTTGTATCAAAGTGACTCTACTTTGACCCTTCCTTTCTTCTTCCTCCTCTCAGCATGTTATTTTTCATTCTTTGGTACACTGCAATCATTCTAAAGTAAGTTTAAAATGTGTTTTGTTTTGATCCAAAATACAAATGAGAGCAAGGACCATGTTTTTTTCCATACTACTTACTTTTCTTTAATTCTGTATGCCATAGGTGTTAAATAAAAGGTAAATATCCAATAGCAAAAATAAGTAATCAGGCTTGAAACTTGTCTAATTGTCCCAAACTGCACTGGAAACCACTACCAACTTTGCATATTTCCACAGCTGTGAAAATGTAGGCTAAAATTGCCCTATATTTGAAAGGAACAACTTAGATGGCACAAAATGGTTATTTAAATGACCCTAATCCAGAGACTTCGTAAGTGTTCCATGAGTATAGAGGAACCAAACATAATGTGGATTTTTCTGTAACAGATGAAGTGGGGTGGCTACCAACTGATTAGACAGACAATATAACCATGACAATTAGGACTGTATTTTGGGAAAGGATTGGCACTGATAGTAAGATGCCAGGAAAAGTTGGTGGTTGACACCAAAGTCCCTGACCAGAATAGGAAAAGGAGTCAACAGCCAGCTATAATCCTCTCCACACTCAGAATTCCAATAAACAGGCTTGGGTGTGTTTCATGGTGGTTTCAAGGTAAAGACTGCCTTGGAGATGAACTAAATCTGTGATATACTGCTAGATCCCCTTCTAGTGGCTGGAGACATCCTCTTTCCCCCCCAGTTTATGGCATGTACCCTTCCATCAGTACTGTAAATGAAAGAAGAGTTTGGTGGAGGAGACAGTGATGGAAAAAGGCACATTTTCCAATACCATTGTCTCATCACAGCCTGGAGGCAACTCTGGGTTTTCAAAGGCTATTCTAGCAGAATTCAAACTCTTTCAGGTCTCACCAAGTTGGAAAGGGTTTGAATGTGGGCTTGGGGATGGACTGTTTATTTTCCTTGCATTAACCAGCCTACTTGAATTTGGAAAGGAACTAGATATGAATTATTTTGGCCCAGGCATTGATAAAGGCTGTTTACTAAGGCATGGAGTTGCAACCTGCTTCAGTGAACATCCACATTGCTGAAATCAAGATTTTTTTTAAATGAAATATTTGAAGTTAAAGTATAGGAAGGTACTTCCATAGGGATGAACAAATCTTGACCTCAACCTGTCAAGTTTTAAGCATAGAATTAAGGATCATGAACTCTTGAATTCTTAAAAAGAAACAAACAAAACTAATACAATTATATGCATCTTTTATGAAAACTGTTGGCAACAAAACTTCATCTTATTACATTTTCCAATTCTTGTTAATAGAAGCAGAGATAAATCAAGGAATAGTATTACCCTCTTCCCCAATTGGCATTTAAATTTCCCATACCAAGACCCTAAGATTGTCATTTTGTGATAAAGCAATGGAGAATTTCCTACTAAATCTTGTACATTCTGTACAGTAAACCTTCAAGATAAGGGATTTGTAAACTGCTACCTTTGTTTTGGGACACCTTGTCATGGCATTCTAAAATCTATGCAGTACATATGCACTATAAAATAAATAGAATTACAAGAACTTGTCATGTAAATGGTTCATATAATCCTGTCAGCACCCAATTCTCACACATTATAATCCATATGGACCAGATTACAGATAATTCGTGTACTCTGTGGTTTGAAAATTGTACCACACATGCTACTGCCCAATAGGACCTCTGTACCCTTAACATATATAACTTCATTTATCTCAACATTAGTACCTTCCTGCCACATAAATTGAAATATTCTGACATAAAACATATTTATAAAAATTAATATTTAAAAGTATGCTTCATTGTATCCCTTTCTGAGTATTACATTCCAGGCAGCTCTGAGTGTACCTTGTCTATCCTGGTCTAGACGTGCTTGACCTGTTTGTGGCATGAAGCCTTTGACAAAAATGGCATCTCAAAGGGGTAAAATCCCATTGTTAACAAAAGGGTGGGCATTGTTCCTGATAGGAAAAATAACATGTTATATCAATTCATAATCTTTTTCTATAAGTTCCTAGGCTGCTTGATTTTCCTTTTTCCTTTGTGTAACTTTTCAAAAATGGTTTCCCCCCAATCATTTTTATTGCGCTTTTTAAAAAATATACAAAATACAAACATGACAAATACAACAAGCTAAAAAGCTATACTCATTTGAGTGCCAGCAATGTAAGAAGAAGTAATATTCCAAAGCAGCAATTACATATTCCATCCTATAATCTCATAGATCAATGCTCTCAGCTGTCTGGATTCATATGTAACTGTATTCTTTCCGATGTGCATTCTTTCTTCCTCTAGGGGTTGTTCAATTACTGCTGGTATGTTTCTACCATAAAGTTCACAGTGTTCTAGAAACTGCACACACTCTTGAATAACACTATCTCGTAGCATGATCATGTGCTTGGACATGTTTTCCAGAAGAGAAAGGAAGCATCTTTTGGCATAATACCAGGTATCAGTCCCAAGTTTTTTATTATAGGGTTCTAAGCTTTTGATAACTCGGGAAATACCAAAGTCATAATTTCCTTTGGCACAATACAGAGTTCCTATCACCAAGTTTACTATGCAGAGATGATAGATTTTCTTATCTGGATCATCATAGGACAACTGCTCTTCCTCCTTTTCAATTTTCCTCATCAACTCCTCTGCCTCTTCATTTTGACTTGTCATGATATACGAGACACATAAATTGGCCAATACAATTGCACTCACGTTCAATATGTTGTCATAGTGCTTCTTGACTATGGGCTCATAAAAACCGATTGCTTCTTTGTATTTATTTTCCTGCATGAACAGAACATGAGCAACATTCAGTTTCCACACATCATGGTCATTACAAAACTCCACAGATTTGCGAAAGATTTTTTCCACCATTGGATAATTCTCAAGGTTCCAGTAGATTTTAGCCTGAGCCATCAGCACTGGGATGTACTTTTCCAAAGTTTCATCATACTCATTCACTGCCTTCTTAACAGCCTCATCGTCTCTATTGTGCCTGGCTTCTTGCACTTGCTTGGTAAGCTTCCTCAGCTGCTCAGTCAACATCCCTGCCAGCTCATCAAGCTTAAGGAAAGCTTCTTCAGGGGCCGTCTGGCAGGTAATCATGGCATCCAAGAAGTCATAGAGGTAGGGTGAGAGGAATTTGTATGTCAGGTGGGCATTTTCTGCCAGAACATCTGCGGCCAAGTCGAAATACTCATACTTGCAGTAGAGCAGCAGCAGGTTACCAAAAGTCTCGGGGGGGAAAGGGTTCTGCTGGAGCAAAAACTGCAGCTTTTCGAATCCTTCGGTGGGTTTGGCATCCATGTTCATGAGGGCCTGGTTGTGCAGGGTGACCGGGTCCAGCTCCTCTTCGGCCCGCGGAGGCATATCCGTGAGGGCCTCCTGGGCGGCCTCGTGGTTCCGCAGCTGGTACTCGATGGCCGCTTTGAGGTTGAAGGCCTCCACGAGGGCGGTCTGGTGCAGCACCAGGGTGTTGCCGACGCTCCGCACATCGATGCCCTCGGTGGTCATCCCCACACCCAACTCGGGGTGCTGGCGGATGCCTCGTTCGATGATATCCGCGATGTGCTTCAGAGCCGGCGCGTAGTGTCGGCTGCTGTAATAGGCCAGGGCCAGGTTGTAGGAGAGGTCCGGGCGGTAGCCCGAGGCCTGCAGGGCGGCTGCGAACTTGGCGCAGGCCGCGTCGTACTGGCCCTCCTTGTACAGCAGGCAGCCCAGGTTGACCTGGCCGTCGGGCTCGCTTTCCCCCCCGGCCTCATCACCTCCTTCCCCACTCAGCAGCTGCTCCACCAGACTCTGCGCCCCGGGCAGGTCCCCCTCGCTGTACTTGATGGCGGCCTGGAGGCGGAGGACGCGGCTGTGGTAGGCGGGGTTGTCGAGGAGTAGAAAGGCCACGCGCGTGGCCTCGGGATAGAGGCAGGCCTTATAGAGGGCCTGCGCCTGGTAGAGGCGGTACTGCTCCAGTTCCGGGTGCAGCTGCCCCAGCTGCTCGTAGCACTCGGCCGCCAGCGCGAACTCCTGCAGGCGGTAGTAGCAGTAGCCGAGCAGGGACAGGCCGGCCCGGCACCTCGGGCTCCGCTGCAGCTCTCCGCCCAGAAGCTGCACCGCCTCGGCGTAGCGGGCGTCCCGGATAAGGCGGTACACGGCCGCCGTGAACTCTCCGTCCGGGATCTGCGCCCCGGTTAGGCCCGCCATCACCCCCAGGATTGCTCCGCGTTGCCGTCTCCACGGCAACTACTACGAAACCGGAAACAAAAACAGAATGACCTTCCTCCCGGACCCGGAAATGAAAAATCTCTGTCGTCGGAGGGACGGTTTGGAATCGGAATCTCGCAGGCCCTATAGGTCGCTATTTTGCTCGTTTCGCGAAATTCCTGAGTTAAGAGAATGTGAGAAGATGCCTGGGCTCGCAGAGAATCTCGGCTGTTTCCCGGCATGCATCACTTTGACCGCGCACGGACTCCTGGGAGGATGAATTTTACCTCAGTCGTGCTGCATGTTGGGAGATGTAGTCTCTGCGGGGGCATTCTTTCGCTCTTGGGAGATGTAGTCTTCAGGATCTTCCCGTCCATATTGAGAAGCAGGAGGCTGTGTCTGCTTTATGCTATCCTCTGTTCCCCCAGGAGGGCTGGATTTCGTCTTCTCATTTTGTGCACGCAGCCTGCTCAGAGACGATGCTTACAAGCCGCTTTTTTTTCCCCCCCTTAAAAGGGGAAGGACAGGCAGGGTTAACGCTATCTCTTTCTGCTGGAAAAATCTAATTCAGTTTGAGGCAATAGATTTTGAGCTAAAAGAGATCAGATTAGACCCCCTGATTTTACAGAGAGGGAAAATGGGGCACTGAGAGGTTCTGTGACTTTACCAAGGTCACAAAGTTAGTAAGTGGCAGAGCTAGGATTCTAACCCAGGACCAAGATTCAAACCCAGAGCCCCTGCCTCTTTTCCACTGCTCACAGCCCTGTGCAGTTATCAAGCCTACGTTGCTCCGTGGGCACAGTCTCTGAGGACCAGCTAGCAGAGATGTTCTCTCAGACGGTTCATTTTGGGAGGAGAAAGCCTTTTTTCAAGGGCTGGTGGTGGTGCTGGTGGTGAAAGTAAATCCTCTATTAAATTTGGGCTTTGGGTTTGGGCGGCATCTGGAAGCACCTCTTGAGTCTCGACCACTGATATGTATAGGGAGGCTGAAGCTGCTGAGTCTAGAAATCATAGGAATCATAGGATTTCATACTGGAAGGGCCAGTAGAACTAATCTACACCAACCCCTTCATATTACAAATGAGGCATAGAGAGAAGCTAAGCGCCCTGCCCCAAATTCCACACAGAAGAATCAGAAATCTGGTGTTAGGTTTTAAAATTCTGAATCCCTTGTTCTTTCTGCTGTCCCACCCTGTTGGCTGAGAGGCCTTAAACCTGATCTGTTGGAAGGACATAAAAAAAAAGACCTGGTTTCTGCCTCTAAGGTGTAATATTGTTCCAGGTTTTATTGATGCTATAAAATGTAGAAATGATGAGGTTCTTCGCAGTGCTTTGCTTTTATCTGGTACATCCTCTGCATAGAGGAGATGCTGTGTTTTCAAACTTCTATGAACCACACAGGACAGCCTGTGTCCTCTAATATCAAATACCAAGCAAAGGAGTTTTGCCCCCATCCTTCAGAAAAGAATGATACAATTAAAATCTCCTTTTCCTTTGTTGGACAGCATGTTGTAGTGGAAATAGTGCTTGACTGAGAGTCAGAGGACCTGAGTTTGAATATTGGATTTTCCTGTTATTATACTTGTGTGACCTTGGGCAAGTCACTTAACCCCACTATGCCTCAGTTTCTTCTGTAAAAAGTGAGGGAGTTCAACCAGATGACCTCTTAGGTCACCTCCGACTTTAAATGTATGATTCTGTGATTATTTCTCCACTCCTTAGGTCCATTCTCACAAATATACCTCAAAACTTATCTGAATCCTCTTTAGTGTGGGTGTTTCTGCCATAGATGCAGACCACAACACAGATACGCAGTTTCATCCTGTTTTTCTTATTTGTGTACTTCTATAGATTTTCCAGAGAAGATCCACCCAGTGTTCTGGAGATCTACCTCTTTGTGACTACCAATGTAACACACTGGCCTTCCAGCTGTTAGGTGCTCATTCTTGCTATGTGATCAGCCCATCTCCTTTGCTAATCATATATTTTTTGAATGATATGACCTCTTACATAGAGATTATTATTGGAAATATGCTGCAGCCCGCCATGTTTTTCATTTATCTTTGGATCAAGGTTGGTCCTTTGGAGACTGTGATGTTTCAAGATTAGTACTCATCTCACTGATAGAACATCTGTGTTTTTCAATAAAAAGCATGAATTTATAGATTGGGGAAGAGCTTGGTATTGTTAAAAGCATTGCACAATTTCTCACATGCAGTCTAGCCCGCCCTTTTCCTTTTATTCAGGGCCCAACTCATTGTCTTATCCCATATATACATGTATACATGCACATATGGGTATATACATATACAAATGTGTATGTATGTGATATAGATGTGTGTACTAGCTTAATGAACTGACCATCCAACTTCATGACACATGGCAATAGGTATTTTAAAAATCTATTTAGTTTTTTCTGTATGATTTGTTAAATCTCTTTCCAGTAATTACAAATTTCACTGAGAAGGCTCTATGTTGTTTTGGGGCTTGATTCAAACAACAGAATGTCATCCAGGAAAGAGAATCTGGAGAACCTCACATTCTATAGGAAATCTTTATTTTATAAACCTCATAAACAAAAAAATAAAATTTTCAACATATAAATTTAAGAATGTCACCTATTTTGATAAACATTGGTGTCTTAGTAAGGATCCTTTTGATCATCAGTAGCCTGAAGAAATAAAGAAATAATGCCATGGATCATAGTTTCAATTAAGAAAAATCTTGTACTTGATCAAAATTGAATCTTTTTCAGGCTCATAGCTAAATCTAAATTGTCAGAATGTTTTAGAAGCTAATTCTTATTCTTTTATCAAATGTGTAATAGCTGATTTAGATAGCAAGTTCCTCATTAGGGACCCAACATATTTAACATCTTTTGCATAATGGCCATTACAGTGCCATGAACAAGTAGGAGCTTAATAATGTTATTTAAGGAGAGTAAAATATTAGTAATAAAACAGTGGACTCATACCCATTGTTTAGATAGATTCATTGGTGACAATTACCTTTTGGGAAATGAAATGAAATATTTTCATTTGGGACTAGAAAAAGGACCATGTAAAAGATGACAATGGAATTTAGTTACTACAGTGAAATGGGGGGTAAATCATGAAATTTTCAAGACCTTAAAAGGTATTTCAGTAGGAGATTACTGCTGACAAATTGGCCTAATTCCTGAATCCTGAATCTGCTTTAGAAGAGATTATTACAGTCCAGTCCGCAAGGGCTAGGACTTGCAATTTTAGGGGAAATTGATATGTACATTGCTCGTGCCAAACCTTTGCAATTATAGTTGAGCATTATTTGGTTTTTGACAGCAGATACTACGTCTGCCTTTGAATTACAGCTGACGGAATGTTGTTAGGGAGTTAATGGTGGGTTGAAATTTAGCTCTTCTTCCTAATGTTTTCTCATGGACTTAGAACCCATCCATTTACTGTAATATTTTGATGGAGGCATAACTTTTCGATGGACATGTCACCTTATGCAACAAGAAAATAAGACTATTAGGCTACTCTAATAATCAATAACACCTCATTTATATGGTACTTAGCTCATTTTCCAAATGAGGATGCCAAGAATAGATTGGTTAAATGAATAGCCCAAAGCCACACAGCTATTAAGTAGGACAGCCAGGATTCAAACCTAGGTCTTCTGACTCCTAGTCCAATGCTTTGCTTGGTTTTTTTAAAATAAACACTATGCTGTATCTCAGTATGATATATGAGCATATATAGTCACTGACTTAATGAATTCACTTTCTCTCTTCATGCCCAGGAAAATATTAGAGATATGTGCCTTGTGAGTAGAATGGGTCAAAGAGCCTTCCACTTCACAGCTTTTAAGAGAGGAACAGAATAATCACACACACTTACTACTAGGTCTCCAATGGTCTCTTTGGGTGGGCTGACCACAACGTTCTGTCCAGATTTGGCCACAGGTTTATTCCTAGTTTACCAGTCACAACCCTTTTAGGACTCTTAATTTCTGAAAATCACACAGGCAATTCTATGCAATGTTTCTTGATGGGGGGAGAGGGGAGATGCAAAGGGGATTCATTTTCTTTGTTCCAGCTCAGATTATGTCTTTGGCTGACTTGGGTAAAAGTTATCAATTAAAGAAAAATCTTGACTTAGGGAATCTGAGAATTTGGTTTGAAGGGGTGGTAGCAGAATTTCTTAACTTGAGATCTCAGAACTTTAAACATTTTTTTTCAGTAACTATATTTCAAAATAATCAATTTCCTTTGTAATCCTGTGTGTTTTATTTTATACATTTAAAAACATTATGCTGAGAAGGAGTCCATAGGCTTCACCAGATTGCCAAAAGGGTCCATGATGCCAAAAGCATTAAGAACCTTCTATACACACTTAGATGTAATTTAATCCAATCCATTTTAGATATGAATCCTTCAGTCCCCTCAACGACATTTCTGACAGGTGTTCATGCAGCCTCTACTTTAACCCTTCTAGCTACAGGAAACTCATTGCTTTATACCACAGCCTAGTTTTACGTTAAGTCCTTTCTTATATTGAGCCAAAATGTGCTTTCTATTAGGCCTAGTAACTGCCCTCTGGAGCGACACAAAATAAATGCAATCTCTCTTCCAGATGACAGCCCTTCAAATATTTTCAGACAGCTATCATATCCCCCTTTAGTCTTTTCTTCTCCAGGCTAACTGTCCCCTGTTTCTTCAACTGTTCCAGTCCCTTCACCATACTGGCCACCTATTTATTTAGCAGGCAGTTAGCCTCTCACATAATTACTTGGGTACATTGCCATTAAATCAGGGCATAACAACAGGGCCTGGAAATGGGAAAATGACTGTTGGGGCTCTCCCTAGTCTCTCTCCCAGGTGGGCCGAGTTGTTTGGTTGTTTTCCTCTCCTGGAAGTACTTTGCATCCAAATGGCTTCCTGTTTATGTAAAAGAGGCAAAATGACCCTTTGCTGTTCTCACAGCCTGTTTAGTTCCTCCATTTCACATCCTTGTCTTTGTGACGGGGTGTTTCTCTAATTGCAGCAGCTAAAGGGGATAGGAGGGAGGCTGTTCTGTACCTTCCTCCTTATTTCATCTGATGCTGCTCCAGAGACCTGGCTTGAAAAAACCGGGACATTCGGCATAGACAGATGGAGGGCAGGGTCATTTTCAAAATGAAATGAGTGCACAAATCACACTGTGAAATTGGCATGACCATCAATGCTGCTATGATAGAGCAACTTTTATTCAGGCTCTGATAGGCAGTTGGGGAATAGATTGTTTTTTTGGGAAAGAAGGCTCTTTAATTAATGATAGAAATTCTGTTAAGCGATAAATGAGGTGGAATATGATAAAATGTCATAAAGGGCCATTTTATTTCCAATAGAATCTTGATCAGGCCAGAGCATTTATCAAAAAGTAAATCTACACTACAATCCACAGCAAAAATAAAATAATTGGTGGTTCTAACAAAATGATTCTCACTTAAAGAAAAGAATTTTGCCTTTAGAAGACTTTCAGCTCATGTACAGCCTGAATGCTGGTTGCATGGAAGTAGAAGGTAATACATGTTGAGAGTTCTATCCTACTAGGATTGCATACATGAGCTCCTTTAAAAATAGGTGTAGAAGCCATATGATAACTGACTGGTAAAGAGCATGAAGCTTGGTTCTTATGTTGATATATCTGCTTGGCAAAAAATGAGATGGTCAAATCCCAGGTGACTTTTTGGCATTCTCTTTGGAAATTAATTAAAAGGGATTAGTTCCCTGGGCTGACTGTATATAAATTGTAAACACTTTAGCTAAATATAACATTACTCATTTTCTGAATGCCATTCAGATGCCATAGTCATTTTAACACCATTCTTATTACAGAAAGCCATCAAGGTATCTTCTGATAAATTTCTGTTTTTAAATTATGGCCCTAGAAAGTGCTTTTTTCTTTAGCTTTGGAAGTATTTGGAAATCAGTTTCTTCATCTCCTTAGTGCTCCAGTTGCTTTAATTTTTTTTAAACCTTCTGTAATGTCTTTGAAACTGATGGGAATTCTAGATCCAGAAAAAAAGGCATGTAAAATGGGAAAAGGAAGAACAAGCTAGTATTCTCTGGATCATAGTAGTTGATATTAACTTGTTGGAGCAATTATTCTGTCTTTGTAAAAAATGACCCTAAAATATATTTTCCCAAAAGGTTGAAGCCAATTTGTATTACAGAGTCAGATCTCAGAAACCCAGTTAATGCTCACATGGAGAGAAACTTAACCTCATTATGAACTTAGCCTCCTTTGGCTTGCGATTACAGTTTTATTAATATTTTAATTAGTAATATGTTTCCTTCTTCCCTCTTTCCTAGATAGATCTTGCTTTTGATCAAGCTGCTACTATTTGTAGGTTTATTATTGGGTCCCACTGCTGTATCAGAATTGCTTTCTTAGGCTGAGCATAATTGCATCTCAGTTTATAAGCAAGGGAGAACATAACGGTGTGGACAGCGCCATTTAGAAAAAAACCCAAACAAAAAATAAATGAAACCACACCAAGACCCTTTATTTATGTAGCATTTTCCTCCAAAGAGTTCAGACTGCTTTGCCCATATTGCCTCATTAATCCTCATAAGACCTCTGTGAGTTAGGTAGGCGATAAATATTGTTATCTCTACTTTTAAACTCGGGAAACCTAAACACAAAAGGGTCTGGCGAATTGCCTGAACTCAGGCTGAGCCTGATGCAGGTTGCCTTGATCTGGCCAGTGGTGGGCCCTACTCTACCTTATCCCTTCTCTCCCGCTGGGCACCTCCTCTTTCCAGTCATTTGGATTGTCTCTGGATCATTTGCTGCAGTTTGTTCTAGTAGAACAGGCACAATGGTGCAAGAATTTTAAAGTTTAAGCACCAGAGCCATTGTGTAATTGCGTGGCCCGTCAGGGCGGCTGGCGGCTGCTGCAGTGATGCGGGGCTCCTGTGTAATTGCCCATGCAAATTTGAGCAATTTATAATAAGGCCACCATAACCTAGCATTAGTCTGGAGCCTCTTCCACCTCCAGAAAACTTCGGCAAAGCTGAGGAGCAGCGCCTTTGTCATCTTGAAATTGCTCCAATGACTTTAACTCTCGCTGTATCCTTGTCAGGTAGTCAAGCACAGAACTGAGCAGGAGGATGCAGGTTAATGGGCTGCCCACTAATATGAAAGGAGAGCTGCAGTTTGAGCTGGGAGTCTGCAGCCTGCTTCCCACTTCAGCCCCTAAATCACCCTGGCTGCAGAGAAATAAACACTCGTCACTGGAGTTCTTAAGCATTTTATTAAAAACCAAAGTTTTTTTTTTTTGGTCTCATAAAGCAGTTTGTTTCCAAAACAGTCTTTAAGACTGCATAATGATTACACATCAGCCCTAGAAAACCACACAAAGCAAAGGAGTTCAAATGATTCAACCAGGTTTTTTTTTGTTCTTCTTGTGCAAAACAATAATAATTAAGAAGTCAATCAGTAGGAATTCTTCAGAGTATTTCCAAAAAAGAGAAAATGGCAAGAGGAATACTTTTTTTTTGCCTTGGCGATGAGAGCAAAGACTAGTCTAGCATGTTATTTCCAAGACATGCTGTGTGTTTTGTTTTGTTTTTAAAGGGAGATTGATGGTATTCAGTTGAATCTGAACTGTTTGACAGCAAAGCAAAGTTTGTGCATTCAAGGTCTGCACAGGAAATGAACACAAAGTTAAATGACCATCCTAAATAACAGTTTCATGGCATATAAGTTCATTTACTTAAGAAAGCAATACCCATGTAGGAGGACATGTGTCTGAAGCACGTCTACCTCCCAAAAGAGACAAATTACATGATTTTCCACACACCTGCAAGAGGCAATGCTAAACATGCAAGTTCATTAGAAAGTAAATTGGAAAAGGTGCCCAAAATAACCAGCTGAGGAAAAGAGATTGGTGCTCCAGCAATGTAAACTTGTCATTAGGTACTGTTAAATTAAATTGTTCATCATGAAATTCTCTAGATTCTTTTGCCTCCACCAATTTTATTTCTGCTGGAGATGTTGTTTCATTCAGTTATAGCTCTCTTAGGAAGTTTATGGAATCTCAAACTTCTTGTAGTCAGATTGTACTAGCATATACTTTCTATTTCCTGATACATTTTAGTTTGGGGAGTTATTTATTGCATTTGGCAGACCAGGCTGTGTGTCTTTCCAGAGCTGGTATTTTGAAGTAGAGTAAAGCTTCACTACACTGATAATAACAGGTTCTCAAATTATATTTTAATAAAATGAAACCTTTAAATTTTTTTTCAATGAAAACATTTTCATTTAAACTCAAACTTCCCATGTTGTGTCCAGATTTTTATTCCACTTGAAGGAAATTGTCCCATTTTGTTGATAATTTTCAATTCATAAGAATCAGGCAAGGCAAGAGATTTTAAATTAATTGTACCCTAAAGTGAAACTGTCCACTTTTTATTCATTGTCTTTAGTGAAGAACACCTTTAAAAGTATGATAAGCATTATGCTTTGAGTGAAAAAAATAATACTTAATAAATTGCCTTGGCATTAATATAAAATGCTATTAGTAACATCAACAAAAACTAACATTATGTTTTAAATGATTTTAAACTTGACAGTTCTTCTTTGCAGATACATCATACCAAAAATACAGACATTTTAAAATTTCTCAGATGGGGAAAATAGTTGCTAACTTATTTTGATTCACTTTCTAAAGTCATCTACTAAATTTTGTCAATTATATGGAATAAGTGAAAACTATTTTTTCATTTTGACTCTAAATTGAATAGTAGTGCCTTTTGTGGTCAGTAGAAATGTGTTCAGAAATATGAAAATGATAAGGTTGTTGTATACTTAACCCAAATGCCCACTGATGATAACCCTTTCAAGCTTGTCATGATATTACTCCAAAATATAATTTTCAACAAATGAATAATAGACGTGATTGTTGTCATGATGTACAATGAAAAAGACCATCTTGCTCTTGGAGTTAATGTAGACGTGACCTAGAACCATGAATTGTAAAGGTCAGAAGGAACTTTAGCGATCTTTTCATCTAACCCTGTCATTCTACAGAGGAGGAATCTGGGGACAGTAGAGATGAAGTAACTTGCCCAAGGTTAATCTGCTACTAAAGCCAGAGCCAGACCAGAACCTGGATTTTTCTCATTGCTAATCTAGTGGCTCTTCCATCATGTGATGGAGTCCCTACTGCACCATGGCTGACAGTCAGTCTCATGTTAAAGTGTGCAGCCATACCACCAGGAATAATATAATAAACTATTCTTTAGGGAAAGTAAGATGGAGTTATTTGGATGCCCTCACGTTTGGCTCCACAGAAACCCTGATAATGATCCCTTTCATATTAATCAAACCAATTCCCTCTAAACTAGCAAATAAACAAGAATAAAAGGTTGTAGAAATTGCATGTCTCAGTAACTGTAATGACTAATCTTTGCTAGAGAAATGTAACCTCTTTCTTTTCTTTGGAGAGGTAGAGGGCTGCGGGTATGGAATGTTGTATGTACTGTCAAGATATCCTGACAGCTGGTTTCACTGAATTGTTTTTCTTTGTTACTGGGGAAGGTTCAGTGGCTAGGTGGTGGTGTCATTCGTGGAAATGACTAAAATACACACAAAAAAGGCATAAATAAAAAGAAATTCACCTCCATAATCTCCTACATTTTAAAAGGTGGCTAAAGAACAACCACCAATTTCACTATATTTTAAAATTATAAAACAAATATTCCAAAAACCTTAAGGCCATCATGATTTTTTTTTCTTCCTATCACAGACTTCAAGATTTCAACATTTAATCCTGGGTCACTGAGGTTGGGGAGCCTGCCACACTCCATTTCCACTGCTTTATGGCCATGGAGGAACAGACTCATGGCATTAGTCAGCAGTTTCTGAATTTTGACCCACAATAGGAGAGATACCTCAAGACAGGAGAAATAGATGGAGGCAATTACAAACAGCTACATGATTGATGGTTGACATTGTTAGGGCTCCACTGTATGGCAGGTTGCAATGGTGTTGAACTCCCCTTGCTACCAGTGGATGTTGCTATTGGCAACCGTGCAGTGAAGCCAATAAAAAGGAGAGGAAATGAGAGGAAAAAGTCTCAACCTTGGTGGAGGCTGTAGGGTTTGTCCTATAAATTATGTTACACTCAGCAATATGCAGCATCAATGTTCAGGCTACAGTACACAGAACTGCCTGCCTGCAGTATCAAGTCAAACTAGGGATCTATTTTTTATCATTTGACCATAAAACACATCTTATATAAATTTGCTTTAGATGGAGTTGCAAGAGTCTTTTGGGCTATTTATTTGTAGTGTTTGAGGAAAACTGATGTGGGTTTGTTTCAGCCTCACGTGGTGTGTTTTTCAATTCCCTTTTGTGATGTAAATATGATGTGGCACAATACCCATAAACACTTGCAGTACCTCAGAAAGCAGAGATAGGGGTGGCTGTTTCTAACCCCACCCACCTTTGTTCCTTACCTGGAGGAAGTAAGACAGCCCTGCAAGAAGCCATTTTCCTTTACAGCGAGGCAGTTCAGAAAACGGGCATAATAAAACCCATAAATCTGAATGACCTCCTCTTACCTACTCTATTGAGGCTTCTTTCTACACTCATTTTCTCCTATAGTTTCTCAATCCTTCTCTGCTGAGGAAGCTGTAAAGGCTAGTCAGAAGCATTATTTTTTTAAGGCTTCTCATCTCTCCTCTACACAGCCCCTCCCTTTCTAAACCTTTCTCTTGTGCTGAGCTTTCTGGTAACATAGCCTCTCCTCCTTCTGTCTGAGGGCAGTCTTTCCTTTCTCTTTGTTTTCACTGCCTTAACCCTCCCCCTACCCTTTTTTTCTTCTATCATGATTTAGTGGAAAGAGACCCAGATTTCAAATAGTGACTTGGGTTCCCATTCTGGTTTTCACCTTCCGTGAACCTCATTTTCCATGTCTGCAAAATAGTGACAGTGATACTTGGTGCCCAGTGTTGTGAGGAAAGGCTTTACAATCTTAAAGTGCTATGTAAATGTCAGCTACTCTTTGGCCACAGTTCCTTTGTCACCTCTCTGGTCTACACAGATAATTTATTATTTGCCTCTTCATATAGACCTGCCTCCCCTTAATTAATTTCTTGCTACATTAGGAGTATTACCTAGTTCCTCCACTGTCTGCTCTCCCTCTCCCCTTATATCTTATTTTTTATTCCCTGTAATATTCAGGGAATGGAGGAGAGGTGGTGTTGATCAGTAAAGGTGAAAATGGGCAGAAGTAAAATTACAAGCCAGATGGGACTTGAGTCAGCCCCACCCCTTCATTTTACCCATATTGGGGTGCAAGGTCCTGAAAGAACCTCATCTTCTAGGACTAGAATTCATGTCTAGTATCACAGATTTAGAACTAAAAATAACCTTAACCAGTCCAAAATTCTGTTTTTACATGTGGGTAAAGTTGGACCCTCAGAGGTTAAATGAATTATCTAAGATTACACAGAAAATAGAACTCAGACGGGTTCTAGTTAGACTGTCTAGTAGAACCCCTTCATTTTACAGATGAGGAAACTGAAGCCCACAGATGTTAAATGACTTGCCCATGGTCATATATCAGAAGGTAGATTTGAACCTGGATCCTATGACTTTAGAAGCAGGCTTCTTTCCACTACACCACATTGCCTTTTACTAGTCTCAATCCTCCAAGATGCTTTTCTTTGTTCTGTGGACAAAACAGCCAGCCTCCTTCAAAGTTTATCATACAGCCAGTTCAGAAGTTCATTTTTAAAGCTCATGCAAAATAGCTGGATATTTTGAAGACAAGGTGTTTTGGTAGCTTACAAAGCTGGCTTAGTCAAATTGAACAGGCCTCATTCTTTCCTGTTGAATGTGTGCTCGCTGCCCAGACTCTTGTTTCTTAGCCTTCTGTGCTATACCAGGACAAAACAAACTCACCGGTGAGAAAACTCCATGTACTCAATGCCCCAGTCAGAGGGTACACCAGGCCCATTCTATTTCCTGTGAAATGCCTACCTCTCCTGAAAAAACAATTCCAAAAAGAACATGACCCATTTATGCTAAATCCAGCTTGTGAACTTCAGAGCTATAGATTTCCTTTCCATTCATACTTTAATTAAAGTCCGTTAATCCTCTTCTTGGGAGGAGGCACAGTCCACTGTGAATATTGAATAGGGCTGCTCTGAATGCAGGGCCCACAATCCCCATGCAGTGTTATTACTTTTATATAAACTTCCACTGGCCAAACAAATTTATTGCCTCCTTACCACAGACTTCTTTGGGGGGGGTTGTAACTGGCCCAAGTTGAGACTTCTAAGGATAATAAAGTTTGTTTTTTAAGGATAGCCAAGATTGGCTATGCTAAAGGCCCTGAACAATCACAAAGAAGCTTCATTGTCTAAAAAAAAAATTCTGTAGAATACAAAGGAGGGTCCTTGGGACAATCTGGCGTAAAAAGGAGAACAGCAAAAGCAAGCAGAGAACAGAAAAGCAGGCAGTGTTTAGCTTCTAACAAATAGTGGCGAGATAAATAAAACACCACAATTCTGCACTGCCTTAGCTTCCTGTGTGAGCACTGACCAACCCAACAGTGTTCTAATTGTTGCTTCGTGTCAGTGCCCTTTTTTTTTCTGCTTTACATGCTGTGGTATAGATATTCTCTGTACAGCAGCAGTGGAAAGGTGGCCCTTCCTCCATCCACGGCATTCTCCGGGCCTTATGTCTTCCTGTATTATTCCAGGTCCACTTGCTGTTCAGAATGACTAAACTCAAAGGTGAAAGCCACTTCCCAGCCAATGGCATCATCTCCAGTGCCTCAAGCTTGTCTGTGGCAGCTTTAAAAAAAAAATTGTGGCAAAGCGAAAGAGAGCCTTTTGAGAGCCAGTCATTTTGCAGTGGCAACCGATGCAGGCAGGCTTAATTGATATCTTCCACTGACACAGTGAGGCTGGAAGAGGAAGAAGGTGGAGGTGTCTGAGAAAGCAACATTTTCTGGTGCAGCTCTTCCCATTTACTCCTGTTCACAGCAATAGAATCCAGCATGGGCTTCAATTTCACATTTACTTTTACTAAGGCCTAAAAGAGATTAAAAAAGGGGAGGGGGGAGAGGGGTTGCAGGTTTGCAGGGAAGAAAGAAAACCAGAGTTACTGATATTATTTCCCATCAGGAAATTGGCTATAAGGAGCATGATTCATTGTGATTTTGGTGAACATAATTATTGAGTAAATAGTAATAAATAAGTATTTAGGAGTAAGCATGGAGTAGTATACATATTGGGGTGGCCTCAGAGTCAGGATGTCCTGAGTTCAAGGTCCAAGTCTGAGACATACAGCTATATAATTCTGAGTGAGTGACTTAACCTTTCAATGTCCCCTGAAAACTCAGGAAAGCCCTGCGTTGCAGAACAGACTGCATTGGTAAAGGGCATTTGCTCAACATGAGCTCTCTCCCATGAAATCACAGGTCTGGACCTCCCAAATTATTGAATAAGTGGTAATAAGTATGTGTTTAAGACTTACGTGGGTAGTCTAGGAAGCAGAAAGAAGCTTCTGAAAGAGGGATAGAATCAAAGTCAGTGGGCTCAGGGTTGCTTCTTTTTCTAAGACTGAGAAGCATGAATTTCAAACCCATTCTTCTTCCCTCCAGTCATTTTTTTTTAACTTTTCATTAGTGATGTCAGGTGACCTCCTAGATGAAGTCAAAAGAACATAGCTCTTTGGCTAGTAAAATATCAAAAAGTATTTATTAAGCACCTCTTTTGTGTCTTTTGTAACAGTAGGAATAAAATCATCTGAGCAAATTGCACAGATAAAGGTGGCTCTCTCTCCCCATCATTTTCTGGACGGCATGATAGCAGATAAATAAGAAAGACTTTTATGACAATCTTATCCTTTTGAAGCATGGCTAGGATTAAAGAGACAATGATAGCACTATTATCTGGGCTTTTAAAATGTATTGATATGGAGGTGTTTTTATAACAGTAATTCATGAATAGATCAAATCAGGTGAAAGCTTGCAGATCCTTGAACATTTATTTCTATTGGATGGGCTATTTTCAAATCAGAAGACTCTCTTAATACCTTGTTGAAATAAGAAATCTTTACATTCACATCTGTCACATATGTTTAAGTGTCAAGACACACTGTATAACTAGTCACGGAGAATTATACTTTTACATAAGATGTTTCAATATTCCTTGCACTTAAAAGGAGTTCATTCATTCTAGGATAGGAGATACAATGCAGAGATTAAATGGTTCCTGTTTTCATAGACCTTACAATCTAAAAGGGATACAAGACACACAAGGAACTAATACAAAATAATATATCACAAGTGGGTTAAATTTATGCATATAAAGTACTATATGGAGTTTAAGAAGTTAAAGGCCATTATTGTTGGGGAAATCAGGGAAGGGAAGGCTTAATGAATGAGGTGGCATTTGATCAAGGCTTTCAAGGATGAATAGGATTTCTGAGGGCAGAGTTTGGGGAAGAATGCAAAGGCAGGAACGTGAAGGATGAGGAGAAGGCAGGTAGTCTAGTTTGGGATGAGGAGTCATTTGAGATAAGGTATAGTGGTGTCAGATTTTGGAGGGCCTTGAATGTCAGCCACATGAGCTTGAATGAATGAATTTCAAACATGAATTCAAGCAAATTTAAAGCATGAATTTCAAATCCATTATTTTTTCCTCTAGCCTTGTTTTCTTTTACTTTTCACTGATAATGTCAGTTAACCTCCAAGATGAATTCCGAAGAAAGTTGCTCTTTGGCTAGTAAAATATCAAAAAAGTACTTATTAAGCAACTTTTTTGTGTCTTTTGTAGCAATAGGAATAAAATCAGTCAATTGCACAGATAAAGGTGGCTCTTTCCCCACCATTGTGGCCTCTGTGTGTGTGTGTGTGTGTGTGTGTGTGTGTATGTGTGTAAAGTTACACTCTGTGGTAGTAGATAGAGTAGACAGAGAGATATGGTTTATTAGATACAGTATTGAATCTGGATTCAGGAGAACCTGGAGTCTCTAACACTTACTAGTTGTGGGATATTGGGAAAGACAGCTATAAAAGGAAAATAATAGTATTTCTATTCCCTCTCTTACAGGTTTACAGGTTGAAAGTATTTTGCAAATCTTAAAGCGCCATATAAATGTGGGTTATTTTTATTATGCTTATGTATATAAGTTCTATTTGGCAGTAATATGAAGGAGTAGAGAGTGGAGGTGAAAAGCCACTCACAACTCCAATCTTCTGGAGTGGCTGGAAAATGTCTGGGATTTTCCTTTAGTGGAAAGGAAAAAAAGGAAAAGGAAAAAAATAACTTTGAAATTACTTGGTGTATCTGTCATTTGTATTATCAGGGATCTTATGTAAGACATTCTGAGGTGGAAAATCCAGTACAAGACAGAGATCGCTGCCCCATAACATATTATGTGTGTGTGTGTGTGTGCGTGTGTGTGTGCATACATACATACATACATATATATATATATATATATATGCATGCATATAATTATAGCAAAAATAATTATAAATGAGTTTTAAAAACACAATACAGAGGGTCCAATTCACAGAAAGACAAGAAGAAGGGAAATAAACAATATGTCAAACATGAAAAATTGCACAGATTTTTGGTACAGTAAATATAAGCATTAAGGCAGTTAGGTGGTGCAGTAGATAGTGTGCTGGGCCTGGAGTCAGGAGGACTCAAGTTCAAATCCCTCAGACACTTACTATCTATATGACCCTGGGCAAGTCACTTAACCTTGTTTGCCTCAGCTTCCTCATCTGTAAAATGAGCTGAAGAAGGAAATGGCAAACCACTCCAGTATCTTTGCAAAAAACAAAACAAAACAAAACCCAAATAGGATGATGAAGAATCAGACACAACTCGAAAATGACAAAACAACAGATGGACACTCCCTCTAGATTCGGAAGATGTGGATTCAACCCTCCATGGCCTTCAATTTTTCACCTATAAAATAAGGGTGTTGGAGTGGATGACCTATTCTCTTTTGGCTCTAAATTTATGAATTGACTTTAATATCCTTGCCAACAATCAGCCATATTCTTGAAATATGTGAAACAGTGGTTGGCCCTACATCTTGAATGATTAGAAGACTCTCTTTTCAAGAATTAAAAGTCTTCAGTTTAATAGACATACATTTTGCTAGACTGAGCTTTGTGAGGGCAGAGACTATTGTCATTCTCTGGTACCCATGAAGTTCCTTGTACATGGCAGATACTTCATAAACTTTAGCTGAACAAATTATGGATCAATAAGTATTCTGTGTACTGAGGAGGAAAATATTGAAGGTTTAAATTACTGAGGGAATCAAGAGTTTGTTGGCCATTATCATCAAACTAGGGTAAGTTCTCATACTCTGGAACTTCCTTTATAAATAACTTCCTCCCAGGGATACTGACAATGTTCAAACTACACTTTGTGAGGCACATTCTTCTCTGAATCCATAGATAAATAATGCATAACTGAGAGAGTGTGGTGCCAGGAAGCATTGGGACAAAGAAGGAAAAGTGACTAAGAGAAGAACATTCCTCGCTCTGAATCCCTGGTGCCTGATGGAGTGAGTAGTTAGAATTCTGAGTGAGTTACTTTTTTCTCATTTGAGGCGGTCAATTCTACTCATTTCTATAGTAACAGACTGTACCCCTAATCCTAGGGATGAGTCTAGAAGTAGTCCATGAGTCACAAGGGATACTGGTGAGATGTGTGTCTCCATGTAATTACATCACCTCTAAAGCATATAGTGAATTTTAGGACTTAATAAAAATGTCATCATCATCATCATCATCATCATCATCATCATCTAAATGAGAGCTATTACTAGAAAAACAACTCAAAAAGCATATCCAGTTACTGACAACAGCAGCAGCATCCTCTGTAATAGAAAGGACATCATTGACCACTTCTCAGCTTACTACCAGAGTGACCTGAGGCAATTTTCTTAACCTCCTTGGGCTTTAGGTTCCTCATCGGTAAAATAAGGGGCTCGGACTGGAAGGTCTGTGAAGCCCCTTCTAGCTCCAGCCCCGTGATCCCGTGATGCAGGCCAGTGCCAAGTTTTTAAAGGTCTTTCTTTTAATGAGCTTTCATCATAGTGAAAGAGCTGCCTCTCCAGTTCCACATGGCCTAAGCGTAGTACTTGCAGCAAACAGTGAAAAGTGTTCTTTTTCTCCCAATAAAGAAAACATCTGTTTTATAATCCAATGCACTAGTACTTCTATTTGATAAGAAAACACACCAACTTCCCCTTCCTTAGGTAGTAACTGAAATTCCTTTTATTTCTGTGAGAACACTCACCACGGACATTTTTTGCGCTCTCAGCAGAGAGTCTTCATTCTGACATTTATGTGATACCAAAACTGCCACTGCTGTATTTAGTATAGTCTGGCGTCGCTTGCTCTTCATTCTGATCAAGCCTTTTAATTAAACTGACTAGAATAATTCCTATGGAAATTAGTGTTTATTTTATTTTCAAGCTACAAAATCATTTCTCTAGGACTTTTTTTTTTGATCCCAGGAGTACAAATTGGAATTTTTTTTCCTGCCTAAAATGTAATTAAAAACTCATTTGATTACTATATTTCTGGCTCTGTTTTACTTATTAAATTCCTGTAATCAGTTTTCTTTTATGAAGCTGCTGGGAAATGATCTCAAAAGCAACACATTTTTCTCTTTCTTGGCAGGTTCCTGAGCATTTACAGAATTATATTCATAGCACCTGGCCATGATTCGAATTAATCCACCAATTTATTCCTTAAACCATTTTAGTTTATTTGGCTTTCCCCCAAATAAACTTCTTTACTTTTATCTTGGCTCTTTGTTCAACTAGTTGTTTCTCCCTTTGTTGAATGAAAACACTTTGGGGGAGTACTTTCTCATTTTCTTTTTTTTCTTCCTCTCTACTTTTTCTTTCTCTCTTTCTTTCTTTCTCTTTCTTTTTCTCTCTTGGTTTCTTTGTCTTCCTTCATCCCTCCCTGTGTCTCCTCCTTCCTTCCTTTTTTCCTTCCTTCTTTCCTTCCTTCCTTCCTTCCTTCCTTCCTTCCTTCCTTCCTTCCTTCCTTCCTTCCTTCCTTCCTTCCTTCCTTCTTTCCTTCCTTCTCTATCTGAGGCCAGAATTGCCACAGTAAAACATTTTTCTCTAGGCCTGGTGTTTAATCTAGGTATAGGTAAATTTCTATACAGTTTAAATTATGAAAGTCAGCATATTGTAATGTATAGAGGGCTGACTTTGGAATTAGAAAGATCTAGGTTTTACATACTGGCAGTGTGATCCTGGGTAAGTCACTTAACCTCTTGATGCCCTAGGCAACTAATTCTCTATGACTATAGTATTTCCATCCTGGGAGTCCACACTTTACTGATGAAATCACAGGTCCAAAGTCTCTCCTCCCTTCAAAAAAGTTAATTCCATTGTAAATCTAACCCATAAATTCAATTCAACCAAAGAAAATTGGGGACCATGGAATATTACTAGGGCAAAGAATGAGTCATGTGCATTGCTTTTAGGTTTTCAACTGGTTATCAAGAAAAAGAAATGACCACTCCTCATCCTGTTACTAACCCCTTAAAGGTAGAGGTTCTCTAACCTTCTGTCTTTGGCTTTCTTTTATCTCTGAATTTTTTTCCTACCTTGCCATCTTACTCAATTTCAGAGCTTTGACTACCTCCTCTCTGCAGATGATTCTAAAATTTGTATTTACAAGCCTGACCTCTCTCTCACCAGAGCTCTGAATGGGCTCCTCCAATTTAACCTACATAGGCTATCTACCCTAGATGGCCCTTAACATTTAATATGTGTAAAACTGAGCTTAAAGTCTCTCTCCCAAACCTGTTCCTCCAGTTCTATTTCTGAAAATGGCGCCACCATTCACTCAGTCACCAAGGTTTGAAATCTTGATGTTATCTTTACTTCTTTTTCCCTCACCTCATATCCACTCAGTATGAGGACCAAATGAGCGAATGTATGCATAGGCCCACAAACCTTAAATCACTGCACAGATGTCAAGAGTTATGATGACAGTGATGACCAGCCTGTTCTACCTTGGAAATACTTTCTGCATCTCTTCCTTCTGCCCCCGGTCCCTGCCCTATCAGCTTTCATTGCTAACTGCCTGAATTATTATATAAGAATAATAGTCTCCTGACATCTTTTCTATTCTGCATTCTCCTCTTCCCAGACCATTCTTTGCATGGCTGCCAGACAAATCTTTCTTATGTAGAGATCTGGTTATGTTACTCTCTTGCTCAAAATATTTCAGTGTACCCTCTTACTTACTTAGTATCCAGCCTGGAATTTTAAGGCCTTTAAAATCTGTTGTGGCCTTATTTCACATGATTTCTATTTCCCTTATTCTATGCTCCAGCCAAAGTGAACTGTTCATCATCAGTCCGACATCCCCTGTGTTTCTCCATCTTCCTGTCACTTTGCTTTTGATGTTCTATGAATGCCAGGAAAATATTATGAATAGCACAGACGGTAACAAAGGCAGAATTTGAACATGGGATGTCTGACTCGTAAGTCCAACGCTCTTTTTACTAGCAGAATCAACTCCTCCAGGAAGCCTTTTCTTAATTCCCCAAGTTGGTAACAATCACTTCCCCTTTGGGTCTCCCGCAGCATTCTATTTGTATTTCATTTATGTATATATTAGGTGCCTTATAAGCTCCACGAGGGCAGGGACCATGTTTTAGCTAATCTTTGTATTTCACCCATCAAATGACACAGTGTTCTGCACATAGTAGGTACTTAATAAATACTTGCCAACTATTGATGGGAAAATTCTTCAGAAACTTCCTAATTGGCTCCCATAGAGGGACATGCCCTGATTAATACCATAAGAATGTTTTCTGCTAGAGATACCTCAGATTTCTTTTTTAGTTTTTATTACTCTTAAGTGAAAAAGAAGATAGAAACTTATCAACTTACTTTGCTGCCATTCTTTCCTAAGAACAAAATATGAAGATGCTCTTTTCATTTAAGTGATATCTGCTCTGACCAGAATTCTGGCTCGTTAAAAGAACCTAACTATAGTCAGGTTGTCACCTTATCCTTGGGTGTAGGACTGTAAGGAAAGAAAGAAAAGAGCCTTCCTCCCAGACCAGGGCATTTTTTTTTCTCTTCCTGGGGATATATCAGCATAGAAACCCAATGGGAGAATTCCCACTACTACCTCAAGACATCTCCCTTTTGGGAATATAAAACATAGCATCAGAATGCTCAGGTATAGAACTGGCAGCTGTTTATGTCTATACATCTCTAGAACCACACAAGAACCCAACAAGGGGAGGAAAGAGAAAAACCAGTCTTAGTTTCTTCTATCTCATTCTCATTTTCTAAATATAATGATAAATTACCTTACATTTAAAGTTTGCAAAGAGTTTCACATTATCTTTTTTGATTCTCACAACAACACTGTTGAGGCTCCATTTTAAACATAAGAAAACTCTTATAGAGTTTTGGAAAACACATAGAAGTTAAGTGACTTGCCCAGGGTCACACTGCTAGTAAGTGTCAGAGGTAGAATTTGAACCCAGGTTTTCCCAACTCCAATCCCAGCATCTAGCAAGTATGACAGGTAGCCACTCTTAGAACTGCATGTATCTATTAGCTGGTTTAGACCGTCTTTTATCTGTAAATCTCAAAATCTACCAAAACAGGTAGAGTCATTGACTGTATTTGGAATCAAAGGTTCTGGGTTTAAATCCCTGATCTATGCTTGCTATTCGTTTGGTCTAGAACAAATTCTTTTATCTTTTTGGGCCTCAACCTTCTCATTGGTAAAATGAAGTGGTTGGACCAGATCAAGGATAGGAAACCTGCAGCCTTGAGGATGTGGCCTCAAGGCTGCAGATTCCCTACCCCTAGACTAAGTAATCACAAAATTTCCTTGTTTGATGTTTTCCTTAGCAAAGTCTTTAGGTGAATTGATCTTGAAATGAGAAGCTTTTGAAGAATCACAAGGTAGAGATAACTACTTTTCTTGTATGTTTGTCTCGGGAGAAGTACTGAGCTTATAGCTAGATTTGTTGGCCTTGCTTGTAACTCTAGCTTTGAATTCAATTAGTGCCCTGCTCAGGTCCATGTATAATCTTCACTTTTCTTTCTGGATGCTCACAAACTTTCCCTTTAATATTGTGCTCTAGAAATTTGCTGGCATGGGTCATCAAGAGCAAGTCATGTTAGACTCACCAGGGCCACTAGATCGGTATTTGATTCAACCATATTTTTTAAATGCCGACTACGAAGAAGGTGCTATGCTGGATGATGGGAATACAAAGACAAAAACAAGAGTCTTAGCCTTCAAGGACCTCACTGTTCTTCTGTGGGGATACATAACATGCACAGGCAAGTAAATACAAAGTGTATATAAATAATTACATATAATAAATATATAATATATAAATATACAAATAAATAGATAAACAATGATGTATTCACATATAAATATTATAAATATATAACCACATATTATACATAATATGATATATTAATTATTAAATATAATTAAATATATCAATACACTCATATGTTATAAGTATTAAATATAATAATTGGTATAATTAATATATCATATATTATATATAAAGTATATATAACTAATTATAACATGATTACAAGATAGAGAGAGTGCTAATAATGGAGGATCAGGAGAGGCCTTATGTCAGAGGCAGCACTGGAGTCGATTCTGAAAGAAGATAGGGATGCTATGAGGCAAAGGTAAGTAGTGAGTGCATTATAGATATAAAAAACCACTTCTACAAAAGCATTGATAGAGGAGATAGACTGTTATGCCTAGGAAGCAGCTAGCAGGCCAGGCTGACTGGAACATAAGATTACATGAAAGGGAGCAACATGAAACAAAACTGGAAAGGTAAGTGGGAGCCCGATTGAGGAGGTCTTTAAATGTCAGGCTAAAAATTCTGTATTTTATCGTAAACTGATGATGATGATGATGATGATGATGATGATAGTTAGAATTTTTATAGGACTTCAGGGTTTGAAAGAGGCAGGAATCTCTTTCAGAAGAATTTCAGCTATCAGTGAGAGTCTAGCAGGGGCCTTCTTCAAGCCCCTGAAATTATAAGTAGGTGATTACTTGTTCTATTTACTTAAGCAATTTATGCTAGTATAGAGAAAAGTTAGGCATTAAACATGTTGGGGTATATCAGCTTGCTTGGCAGCAGATTGCAATGTAAAGTTTCAAAACATAACCCTTAGCTCATCAGTGAGAAGCTGCCTATGAGGTAGCACTATGGGCAAGGACCAGAAGTATGGCTGAATCACACAGCTCATTAGTTTATTTTTCTCTAACAATGCTGATATCAATTTTAGAGTAACAGCTTAAGATTTTTTTTTCATGAAAACTGGAATCAAGACCTACTGAGGGCAATGCCAGTTAGAATAAATTTAACATTGGGAATAGATAGAAGAAAGAACAGAAATCCAGGATGATTTAATGGAGAAAGAAAGGTCTTTGTAAAGTTGTAAGAGAGAGATAGAAAAAAGCATTCCTAGCATCAAGGCAATAGCCCCTACATGAGCTGGAGAGGGAGTGGCTCTGCTGATGGTTGTTTTGGCCTGAAGTCCAACGACAGTGTCTGAGACCCTATTAGGAAAGGTTCTTTCTCTTTCTGAGTTGGTGCTGAGTGGAAGTTGGGTGGATAGTCAGAAAAACCAGAATGATTAGAAGGATCTATGGGAATGATGACAACTAACTCAAATGGAAAAGATTGCTTAGTGCTCAAAGCAGTCTGAATATCATAGACTATATTTCCATATTCATTAAAGGTTGAAGCTAGAAGGAAACTTAGTTGTTCAGTTTAATCCTTTCATTTTACAGATGAGACACTTGCCTATAATTCCAATGATGAGTGAGTGCCAGAGCCAGAACTAGTTCCTCTAACTCTTAGTCACTTCCTTTTTCCAGGGCACCAGGGCCTCCCCTGGAGAAGTGAGAAAGAGTAGAGGCAAAGAGTGGTAATTTAGAATATAATCTTCGATCTTTCTCTAATTTACATTTTCCTGAGGGCAGGAAAGAAGGAACCTGAGATCCAGCAGTGGATAGGATGCTACTACTCTGGTTCTCTGTTTTATCACACGGCACAAATGTGAAGAGTAAAACAAAATACAGCAAAAACTAATTCCCCTAAACACCAAAAGTTACTGTCTTTCCTCTCTCTCCACACTCTTCTGTCTCTGCTCCCTAGAAATAAAACTACACAGCCATTGTCTGGGGCTCAAAAGCTGCCAAAAGTAAGAATTTCCCCTCAATTCAGTTTTTCATTCGTGACTCAGGCCTGAATCTGGCCCAGTGCTATACTCATCATTTGGTTAGGAAGCCACAATTGACTACACACCTTATTCTTGGGACTTTGCTGACATGATGGATGATGCTGATGTAGAAACAAGAAAGTAAACAAAGAGAAAGGCAAGTTCATTAGACACACAGAAAATGCCTGCGCTCTTGCACCCTGTTGGGAGGAAAGGTGGGGGGGGAGTTGTGGGAAAGTCTATCAGACTCAAAATACATTTACCTTTGAGGTTGAAAAACATCCAACTGTGTCTTAATGCCTTATAGCATTTCTAGTAAGAGGGGTTTTATAGTCAGAAATTAGCTGAGTTAGCATTTTTCTTTTAAAAGTCAAAGCAAAAGCCTTTCTGGCCTTCTGTAATTGAATTATTTCTTCAGTGTTACCAGGAAAACTCATTGTTTTGTTTTTTTCCCCCCAGGGAAGTAATCAGAAACAAAGATAAAAGATACAACACATTGTAGATGAGGGAATTAATGTTGTTCTAAAAATGGATCAGATGGGTGATGAAACATAGAAAAAGGCTTATGATTCATCCAAATGGGTTTTTGGAAGCAACATTCCTTTTAGAAGAATAAAAGTGTACCAGCCTTATCGTCAATATGATTTACGATAAAGCCATGCAAAATATAACACCTAAATTTCATTCAATGATTAATTTGTAATATAGATAATTTCATTTCATGTTAGTCAATTAAAAGGAAAAGAAGTTCAACTGTGTTCTCTCAGAGTCCTAGAATCTCGGAAAGAAACTTGGAGTCATTTAGTTAAACCCTGAATAAGGGGATTTGCCTATATCTGAACAAGAATCCCTTCTATAGCCTATCCAATAGCATATAATAATAACTCAGTCTTTGCTTGGTCTCTTGTAAGGATAATAAATGACCTCTGGAGGCTGTCCATTACACTTTGAGGTAGCTTTGTTAGGAAGTTTGTCTTTATCTAAAGCCAAAATCTATCTTCCTTTAATGTTGGGTTAATACTAAGGGAAAAGTCTTTGTGTTTATGTATTTATTGAATGTGAGTTAAATAACCAATAATAACCTGACTCCTTTGAACATAATTTGGCGGTATCATTTGGGAATTTGGGTTATATAGATTTGACAAACTAGCGACAGAAGAAGTTTGGTTTTCTAGAACCCCTCAGGTAAGTAGATCTGGGTAGGAGCAGCCATGCTATCTTCTTTGCCTTCTTCCTTCAGCTGACTGATGAGAAGAGGCAAGTAAGGGACAATGGGAAAATGGCCCATACTCTGCTTTCTTGTCCTACCACCTAATGATTTATCTTTGGATAATTCATGAAGAAAATCATAGCTGACCTCTCATCTCTGATTATGAATTACAAAAGGTTCAGCTTTGTTTTGTATTTTGGAAGGATAGTCATCAACTTTGTGAATGGTTGAAGTCAATGGCTAAAGATGAGCATATAAGGGGTGGAATGTCCTCAAAGTTACTTTGATAATGGGATCAGAGAAGGTGAAAAAAGGCATTTGGGTGACACCAAAGACAGTTTCATCTACAGTGATACCTCTGTTACAGAAGATGAATTTTAAAAATCCATTGTAATCATTAGGAACTTTTTTTAGCCAAGGTATATCTAACAGAGAAAGAAAAACAGGCCTTTTGGATTTTTGGAAAAAGGGTTTTCCATACCACAATATCAGTAACTACTAGCAAAACTGTCACACATGCTCTAAACTTAAGTCTTATTAATCAATCAATAAACATTTATTAAGTGCCTACTATATGCCAGGAACTGTGTTAAGTGCTGGGGCTACAAAAAAAAAAAGCAAAAGACAGCCCCTGCCCTCAAGGAGCTTACAATTTAATGGGGGAAGACATTATACAAACTAATATATACAAAACAAGCCATATACAGGATAAACAACAACAATATACAAATGTATAAATCTATACATTACGGCTTTCAATGCAATCCTGTTGTTCCATTGGGCAGGGGTACAGGGTGAGGAGTTTGGTGACGGACAGGCCAACAGATGGATTTGACTATGACTGATATGACTCTATAGTTCATGGGATCATAGCTTAAGAGCTGGGAAGGACTTCATAAGCCTTCTAGTACAACTCATTTTATTTGACAGGAAATGAGGACCCAGAACATTAAGTAACTTACTCAAGATCCCACAGTTAGAAGTGTTAGAATCAGGATTTGAACTCAGGTCCTCTGATTCCAGAATCAGTGCTTTTTTCATTGTTGCAGCTGTTTGGGAGGCAGGAAACAAAGTTCTCCTGTTGGTATTCCTCTCTTTTCCTCAGATTTCTGCCCTTTGAAGCTCAAGGTTGTATAAAAAATTAATGTGCATTGAATTGTTAAAGATTATCTATTAACTATCCTAACAGGCTTCCAGCAGTTTTACAACCCTTTCTCAAAATAAAGTAGCAAAGAATAATCTGTATTCTATTAAGCAAAGAGGCAGCCATTGCAGCTCCCCCATAATTTATAAAGTTAAAAGATAAAAAAAGGAAACAAAAAAACCTTGGAAACACAGAAAAGCAGTGAAGCTTTTGAAAATGATGTTTAGTATTTATTACATAGTTTTTTTAAAAAAGTAAACCATATGAAATTCATGGTTTTATAGTGAAATCTTTTTATGTTATGTCATGTACATGGAAGTTTTTTTATGTTTTTGTATTTAAGTTCAAAATGAATAAACATAAAAAAATTAAACAACTATGTATATGTGTATATTTATGTGTTTGTATATATGTGTATATGTGTGCATGTGTATATATATGTATATGTGTGTATATGTATACAATATATTGTATATATGTAACTATATAACATATATATATATATATATATATATATATATATATATATATATATATATATATATATTTGCTGAATGAATGAAAAGAAAAAACCACGACCACATCATTATCACCAGACTTCCTTGTAAAAGAGGTTTGTTCTCAGAGGATTTCTTTAGCTATCACAGTATTTCACAATTTTGCATGAGGCCAGTAATGCCTGTGTGGAGCTACTTCCGAACTGTTATAAAAATGATTCTTCTGTGTAATCATTGGGTATAATAACCCAAGCAGCACTTTATTCTTCAGTGATTATTTCCTTAAAAAATCAACAGTGCTGCTATAAACCAGAAGTGCAGTCATATGTTCTAAGTCAGCAGGGCTCCAGGCAACCTGACTATAGAAGCAGACAAGACAAGGTGTCAGACTATGAGAGAGTGGGCAAGGTCAAAAGTAGTTAAGATAGGCAGGTCGGTACACTGGGGACAAAAGAGCCAAGTAGTCAGAAAGGCCCAGGGGAAGGGTCGGGACTCTGGACAGCTC
Source organism: Phascolarctos cinereus (assembly GCF_003287225.1). Taxonomy (NCBI): domain Eukaryota; kingdom Metazoa; phylum Chordata; class Mammalia; order Diprotodontia; family Phascolarctidae; genus Phascolarctos; species Phascolarctos cinereus. The sequence continues at coordinate 210,364,015 of NW_027556098.1, read as the reverse complement.
CAGAGCACTCCAGGTTATTTCTCCTGGAGGGTGTTGCAGGAAGTAGTAAGGGGTGATCTTGACTTGCTGGCATCAAGGTTAGAGTGAACCTATTCAGTTTTCAGATTTGAAGTTCTCCATTTATCCTTGATTTCTCTTTGGACCAGGTCTGAATCGCAACCTTACAAGAAATGCAGCAAATAAGCTTCTTAAATAATTCCACTTACAACAGCTATTGCATCAGTGTCATTTTTCCTACCTCACATTCATCATAGAAGAGTAGGTGCTTTTGCTAACAAGGAGAATTCTTGCCTTACTAACTCCAGGTACTGACTCTGTGATCTGTTCTTGTATTGCAATGATAGTGTGGGGTAAGGTGGGATGTAGCATTCATTTCTGGATAAATGTTCTGGATATGTAGTCCTTCTAGAAAAATTTAATATTTTTAACCCTCCCCCCACCCAAAGAGAGAGAGGGAGAGAGGGAGTGAGAGAGAGAGAGAGAGAGAGAGAGAGAGAGAGAGAGAGAGAGACAGACAGACAGACAGACAGACATCACGAAAGACAATGACAGAGAACAAAATGCTTGGATGCGACAGTAAGCAATTGTGTTATCTGCAGTAACCACTTTATGTCTACAATCAGATTTCTTGCAGAGACAGTGTACTGACAGTCTGTTCAGCATTTAATTGGCCAGAACACTTTGCTTGGACAGCTACCGCAACCAATTTAAATTGTATTATAATCTTAGTAATAACTGTGTGACTTCCACTAAAGTTCTATTTCAGTGCTGAATTTCAATCCAAATTAATTCAACAAACATTTTAAAAGCACCTGTACTATGTGTGAGACACTGTAGTGTGTGTTGAGGATGTGAAGACAGATATGAAATAGCCTCTGTCCTCCAGAAGTTTACATTCTATCATGGGGATACAATATGTACAGAGATAACTAATTACAAAGAGGAAGAAAGCAACTGGGTGGATAGACAGGGCTGAATCAGGAAACACCTGGTATAGGAAGTGGCACCCAAGTTTGTTTTGAAGGAACTTAGAGATTCTATGAGATGGAAGTGAGGAAGGAGTGCCTTCCAGACGTGGAAAACCATCTGTGCAAAGACACAATGGCAGTAAATATAACGACATATATGCAGAATGGTGACTAGGCCAGTTTGACTGGAACACAGAGTGTGTAAAGGGGGATAATATTAAGTAAGATTTAAAAGGTGGGTTGGAGCCATATTGTGCAGGGCCTTAAATGCTGGGCTGAGTGTTTTATATTCCATCCTTCCTGGAAGTTCCCTTCAATGAAACCAGAAGTTTGGTTAAAACAAATCCCAGAGGCAAGAGGGGCCCAATTTCGATCTCTGAATAGGGGGTGATGTAATTAAATCAGTGTAGGAATATCAACTTGAAGGTAGTTATCAGACTCAAATAGAAATGGGACCACTAAATAGTATATAAGTATTCCTATGGGCTATGTATGGACTTAGTTTTAAAATGTAATATTATTTGTTTTATTCTATTTTAAATCTATTTCTAATCACATGTGTACACACACACATACATATACAAACACATATATTTGCATGCACATAATGAGAGTGATGTGTCTCTCTTTGTGGAGAACTTTGGAGTGACAGCAAAGATTCTTACAATTCAGAATTCTTCAGGAAAAAGGAAGCTTCAATCTACTAGAAGGATGGTTTCAATCTACTCATTTCTAATCACATTTTAATCTGGTTTGAATCTTGGTCAAATGCTTGACACCTCTGGTGTAGAGGATGGATTGGTGAAGTGAGAGACCAGAAAAAGAGAGAATGATAAGGAGGCCATGGCAGTAATCCAGACAAGTGCTCATGAATACATGAATACTACAGTAGAGTCTCTATGAAAGGAGAACACAGGTGGATGTGGGAGAGATCATTGAGGCAGAAGTTATAATACTTGGTAACTTCTAGGACATGGGAGCGTGGAAAGTGGTAGCACAGAGGATTACACCAAGGTTTTGAGGCACAGTGACTCTTAGCATGAGGTCAACCTTTCCCTGAAGTACAGAAATTTGGAGGAGGACTGGGTATGGGGGAAAATGAGTTCAGTGTTGATACACATTGAGATTAGGTTACCAAGAGGATAGCCAAATGGAGATGTCCAGCATGTCATTGTGTGATGGAGTACACTCTGGGTTCTTGAAGGCTATGCTAACTCTGACAAGATGTGAAACACCTGAAACGTTTTGAGTACAGTCACACAGTGACTAAGGACTAAGTGATGTATTCTTTTCTCTAAGGCATTGGAGGAGTTCTGTTTTTATGTCAATTTAGGGAGTCCCCATTTTGATTAAATCACAAATCTTTTAAAATGTTGAATTCACAACCATTAAATGGAGCACTAATTATCCTAAGATTCCAAGGTCATGATAGCCAAGTTATCTGAAAAGTAAAAATACACCATTATTATATATGGTAGTTCACTCGTGTCTTTTCCTCCCTTCTGCCTACCAAAAAATATAGGCTACTTGGAGCAGCTAGGTGGCCCAGTGGATAGAGCTCATCTTCCTGAGTTCAATCCAGCCTCAGACACTTACTAGTTGTGTGACCCTGGGCAAATCATTTAACCCTGTTTGCCTCAGTTTCCTCATCTGTAAAATGAGCTGGAGAAGGAAATGGCAAACCACTCCAGTATCCTTGCCAAGAAAACTCCCTAAACCCACAAAGAGTTGGACATGACTGAAAAATTACTAAATAATTCCCCTGAGGAAATAATTTACTCCTTGACCTCTGATATTAAGTGTGTGTGTGTAGGTGTACACACACACATACATATACAAACACATATATTTGCATGCACATAATGAGAGTGATGTGTCTCTCTTTGTGGAGAACTTTGGAGTGATAGCAAGGATTCTTACAATTCAGAATTCTTCAGGAAAAAGGAAGCTTCAATCTACTAGAAGGATGGTTTCAATCTACTCATTTCTAAAATATAGACTTGCCTTTGGAGAATAATCTGAAGCAAATACACCGCATGCAAATGAGATGCCAAGGGGGTTGATGATGTTATTGTGGTGTGAGGACAAAGGGCTTTGTGTGCACACATCTCCAAACAGCTCTAAGGCCCTTAATACTAAGATAGGCTAATTATCAGAAAGAGGAGTTGCTAAACAGCAAACATCAGTTCCCAAATAATCTGGCTATGTCTTACTAGTCCTTTAGTGCAATCTCATTTGCTCCATTCAGATGTGGAAACCTAAGAAAACAATGGCCTAATTGGCAAAGTCTAAACAAATAGGATCAGCACAGTAGTATCCTTTTATTAATGAGCACGTCTCATAGAGTGTCTCGTGTCATCCTGTTTGTGGAGCTTTCAAAACTGACTGGGTGGGCACTAATCCATCATTTTGGTTAGACAGACAACTTCTGATTTGGAAGTAATGTTTACTGACCCAGAAGCCACAGCCTTTGATGAATGGGACGCCATACAAGTATTGGTTGTCTGAAATTTTGTTTAGTGGAACCGAAATGCTAACCTCTTACCAAGATCCTGCTCTCCATACCTAATTCTCCATAACCCTAACTTTCTTTGTTAGTACTGGGCTGGTTTTAGTGGTTCAGCACCATGTTGTTGGTTCTTTAAACATGCAAGTTTAATTCTTGCATGATTCCCTTTAGTTAAAAATGGGTAAAATGGGACACAGTTCACATCTTGATTTAAATCACGATCAGATTTAGTTTATGACAATTAAACCAAGGACTATTTTACAATACTCTTTTATGACTTCATGAGTAAAAAGGCCTTCCTTGGGCAGTTTGGGAGTAAGAGGCTATGTGATAATGATGGTAAAACTGGTAGGTTTTTCCTTTGTAATTATACCAATACAGTCATAGAATCACCTGAAAGGGCCTTAAAGACATTCTGACTTGTTCTCTTGTGTGGCAATTCCTTATTTATAGTACCCATTATTATGCCTAAATGCCTTTGGGGTGACTTTGCTTAGCTAGATGTCTTGACAAGTTTTCTTTAGACTGATTTTACCCTTTACCGCTTTATAAGATATTGCTCACAATTGTCAATCATCCCTAAGATATTTTAAAGATTTATATTCTTATCCACCTGACAAAAAGAGAACCAAAAGAAAAACAATGGAAAAGATTTGTAAAAATTATTATAGCAAACTGTTTTCTCTATAAAGGACAGTGGACTCACCACAAGAGACCCTTAATATCCCAGTGATCGATAGGGGAAGTAGAAATAGTACTAAAGAGAACAAAATTGGGAAAAGCAATCAAGTTGCATTTTCTTGTTCAGTTGTTTTTCAGTTGTGTCTGACTCGATATGACCCCATTTGGGGTTTTCTTGGCAAAGATCCTGGAGTGGTTTGCCATTTCCTTCTCCAGCTCATTTTACAGATGAGGAAACTGAGGCAAACAGGGTTAAGTGACTTGCCCAAGGTCACACAGCTAGTAAGTGTCTAAGGCTGAATTGGAAACCAGATATTCCTGACTCCAGGCCCAGTACTCTATCCACTGGGCCACCTAGCTGCTCCCCCCCCCCATCCCGGAACTTATAGTCTAGCAGTTATAACAACATCCTCAAAAACAGGCCTTAAATGAGTCAGGATCTCAGACTGGTAAACTTTTAAGGGACAGAAAAGAGGTCACTGATTGGGTGAAGTGGGAGGGGAGGAAGGTTATCTGTAGGGGTATGCCAAATGATTTTTACAGGTTATTCCCTCCCTTGTTTCCCAGTTCATTTTCCCTAAAAGTCTGATTTCTTTTGTTACATATTATAAAGCGAGGAGGGGAATGCCCAGTCTCTCCCCCTTGTCTCCCATGGCCAGACTTCTAAGAACAAATAGAGTTTATGTAACTGCAGATCTTTAATGGAAGAAACAACTAAGGGTGTGGCCTTACTTTCATCTGGAACAGTGAACAAAATTCCAGTTCTAAGATTCTAGGATTACATGATGCCAGACATAAAACATCTATGCAATTCTTAACAAGAAAAAGAGTCTATAAGCAACACTGTGCTTGCCATCAGAGCAAGGGCCGCACCTAAACCAGGACTGGGAAGTTCATTAATACTCTTCTGACTCTTTGGTTGTTTTGAGGGGTAGATGCTGCAACATGTTTTTTGTTAACATTTATTAAATTTTTAAATTTTTATTAAAATATTTATTAAATTTATTTAGTCATTAAATATTTATTAAAAATAAAAGCATAAAAACTAATGTACTTTAAGAAGCAAAGTATGGCTTAATGATACTTAAATATTTAAATGGATCTGTGATCTAATCTATTTGGATGCAATAATGCAGATCAGAACCCATCCAGACCTGTCCATCCTGGGCAACTCTTGTCCATGTCCCACCATAAGCTTATCACATGGGGCCCACCCAACATGCTTAGAGGCCTTCCTTGTTTTCTCCTGACATCTCAAGGGTGCAAATGGAGCCCTCCAGCTATCTACCTGTAATCCTTTGACCTCATCACATCAGCATCCCGCATTCTTTTCCTATGATTCACTTTCTTAACAATGTCTTTTACTCCTTTTCTTCTTTGAAGTTCCTCATTGGCTATATATTTTCAAGAAGTCAATCCACCGTCAAGTATTTATTAAGTGCTGAGGAGAGGCAAAGAATTAAACAATCTCTGATTGCAAAGGACTTAGAGTACAACTTGGAGTAGCTAGGTGGCACAGCAGATAGAGCACTGGGTCTGGAGTCAGGAAGGCTCATCTTCCTGAGTTCAAATCTGGCTTCATAGTATCTGTGTGACCCTGGGCAAGTCACTTAGCCCTGTTTGCCTCAGTTTCCTCATCTGGAAAATGAACTGAAGAAGGAAATGGCAAACCACTCCAGTATCTTTGCCAAGAAACCCCAAAAGGGGTCATGAAGGGTTGGATATGACTGAAAGACAACTGAACAACAACAAAAGCTCCTCCAGGGAAATGTGTCATAGCTTTGTTTTTCTCTTAGAACCTAACAGTGTATTGCAAATATGAGGTTCTTGATACGTGATTGTTGAATTAATGAATGAAATCTTTCGTAGGATCATGAATACTTATCAAAGGTTTCTTAGAGCTGACATTCTAAAAGCTTTTTTTTTGCACCGCAGTATTGGAAATTTCTTTCGTTTTTGAAACATAATGAGGGAGCAAAGAGAAAAATCAAATATAGAAATTAGCTATAAGCTAAATTTTCCATCTTCAAAAATGCTGGGTAATTTTATATCTAACTTTTGAACATTCAACTTTTACCTCCCTTTAACAAGCAAAGGACATCTCTGCTGAAAATCATAGATCAAAGAATATTAAATCTGGAAGGGATATCTTAGTCCATCCCATTTCACTTTACAAATGAGCAAACTGAGGTCAGAGATAGTAACACAAACTATGGAAGGGAAGGCATGTTGTTACAGAAAGTCAATGGAAAAAGGTCCCTTTACTAATGTGTTTGAGTTGCTAGGTGATAAGTCACCCGGTTGAAGGCTACCAGGAGGAAAAAGGAAGTCATAGTTATATTTAATAAATCCTGATGATTTTTCTGCTAGTGTACATTATAGTCCTGGTATAGCTCATGCTTATACATCACATCTCATTATATAGACATATATGTATATCTCTCTCTGTATGCATGTATGTATGTATATGTATATATAAGTACATGTAAATATAAAACGTGAGCTGACTGCCTCATTTCTAGTCAACATTTCCAGTAAATAGTGATCAATACCCTTCGCCTGGCCATTAAATAGATTTTGAAAACTCCTTAATCTGTATCAGTCTCATATCCTTATTTAGTTCCTCAAATTTACCGTCAGCTGGGAATTCTGCAGGCAACTGTGATTCTGTTGTGTTCAACATTTCTTTGAAGTGTTCCATCCATCATCATTTCTAGTCCTTTTCTGATGCAATGTAGCTTGTTCTCTGTCTTTCTTAAAAACTGAATGGCTGTTAAATTATCCATTTATCTTCTTGGGGCTGGGTTGTAGAGCTCCTCTGTTCCTCCCAGGGCTATCTTTTCTACCTTATTTGCTGACTTTTCATTCTATTTTCCTTGTTCTTGGTAGTATCTTGTTTCAGCCCACAATCCTAAGCACCTACTTTACTAATTCTGTTTTCTGCTTGTTTAGAAACAGTAATACCTTACCAGAAGATGTATATGTATATATGAAATTATATATACATATACACACACGTACATATATGAAATTATATATACAGACATATGTATATATACATAAACACACATATAACCATATATACACATATATGCACATATAATTTTGTATGTGTATAATATGCAAAATCACACACATATATGTAACCTACATCATTACCTGCTTTAAATGCACTACCGTGGGGGTGTGACAAAGGTACTGACTCAGGAGTCAGCAGACCTGTTTCTAGTCCTGCCTCTGCCTTGGCATATAATTTTGAACCCAACACTTGGCTTCTCTAGGTCTCAGTTTCTTCATCTGTAAAATTAGGAAGTAGTACTAAGCAACATCAAAGGCCTCTGGCCTCCTAGCATTCATGAATGGGACTTTATAAAAGTGTGTTCTTTCCAGATTTAACATTTTATGATTCTCATATTACAAAGCACATGCTTGCATAGTAAAAAGACCTAGAGATAATCTTAGGTTGGAAGGTGGTAGCAATTCAGTTCATGTCAGTAAATGTTTATTGGGAGCACCTAGGTGTCACAATGGATGGAGTGCCTGGCCTGGAGCCAGGAAGGTCTGAATTCGAATCTGGCCTCAGAGATACTTGTTAGTTGTGTGACCCTGGGTAAGTCACTTAACCCTGTTTGTCTCAATTCCTCATTTGTAAAATGAGCTGGAAAAGGAAATGGCAAACCACTCCGGTATCTTTGCCAAGGGGTCACAAAGAGACTGAACAACAAAAACCCCTACAGCATTTATTTTTTGCTTACCATGCTGGGTCAAGAGGTAGATACAAATGATCCAAAGACAAGAGATTAAGAGCTGGAAGAGACCTTAGATATCTATTAGAATTCTCCCATTTCACAAAGGAAGAAACTGAGGCCCAGTGAGGTTATATAATTTGTCCAAGGTTGCACAGTCCGTTAATAAGGATTTATTAAGAACCTACTATATGCCAGGCATTATGCTAAGTGCTGAGAATACAAAGAAAGGCAAAAAACAATGCCTGCTCTCAGAAAGCTCACAGTCTAATGGGGGAGATAATGGGAGACAAACTACTGTGTATAAACAGGATATTCACAAGGGACATTGGGGGTAATCTCAGAGGGAAGGAGGACTTGCAGAAGGTGGGACTAGCTGAGATTCAGAAGAATCCCCAGACTCTAACAGATGGAAAGGAGAAGGGACAGAATTTCAGACACGAGAGGCAGCCATCCTATGCAAGGAAGGGCAAAGAATGCCTGAGGGTGGGGAGGAGGGGGGCAAGGTGGAACAAGATTGGAAAGGTAGGAAGGAGCTAGCCAGTGAAGGGTTTTAAAAGGTAAGCAGGATTTTATATTTCATCCTGAAGGCAATAGGGAGTTTATGGAATAGGGGGCAATATAGTCACACTTGAGCTTTAGAAAAATCACTTTAATGATGAATGGAGGATGGATTGCAGTGGGAAGAGATGAGTCAGGGAAACCAGCCAGTAGTCTATTGTAACAGTCCAGACATGAGGGGATGAGGGCCTGCACCAGGATGGTTATGGTGTCAGAGGAAAGAAGGGGAATATAGGAGAGATGTTACAAAGGTAAAAATGACAGGATTTGACAACTGATTGGAGTTGGGGGGAAGGTGAGAGGGAGTGAGGAGTGCAGGGTTGCCCAGGTTGTGACCTGGGGTGACTGGGAGGATGGTGGTGCCCTCCAAAGTAACTGGAGAGTGAGGCAGAGGGGAGGGATTTGTGGGGAAAGACAATGAATTCGGTTTAATTTAAATTTAATGTTAGATTTAAAATATCTGTGGGACATCCATTTTGAGATAGCTAATAGCCAGATGAAAATGTGGGACTTTGAAGGGACTATGACTGGCTGAATTTCAGCATGAATTCTTGCCTGGTTGAATTGTGCACGCCTCCAATATGAGTCTTGAAGTATTCCCAGTCTGCACCAGGTGTTTGAAATGTGGACCATGAAGCATCGGGACAAGGGCCATTTAATTCAATTCAATTCACCTCAATTCAATTCAACAAACATTTATTGGATTTTGGCTACAGGCAAAGACAAAAAGAAAAGAATCCCTACCCAGCATCAAAGCCATGTTCCCTACAGCCCTGCTGTGCTAAGTGCCCACATGGGGCTTATGGATGTGAACAACAGACAAAACTTGTTGTGGTATGGAAAGCTGAAGTGGGATTCATTTACCAACTGGGTCAACAGAAGAAATGCTCTGAGGACTGCTGAAGCATCACTTCAAATGAAGTGACAGAGCTGGCCATCAGCAGTATTAGATCAATCTGGCTTGAAGCAATCAGGAACGAAGCAGATGTGGCTGGATGCACCAAGATAGTGGAGCAGGCATGCTCTTGCCCCACTTTTTCAGGGCCAGCTGCTACTCTGCCCCCTCCTTGGGGTGTCGCTCTTCTCTGACAACATTAGTTCAAGCTGCTCCCAATTGTGTCCCCTCTGTTTGTTAGGGGGCCTGCCCCAAGTCTCTCCCCACTCCAATCCATCCTCCACTTTGCCACTAAAGTGATTTTCCTAAAGTGCAGGTCTGTCCATGTCAATAAACTCCAGTGGTTCCCTACTACCTCCAGAATCCAACATAAAATGCTCTGTTTGGCATTCAATGCCCTTTATAACCTAGCCTCCTCCTATGTTTCCAGTCTTCTTACACCTTACTCCTTGACATGTACTCTTCAGTCCAGTGACACTGGCCTTCTAGCTGTTCCATGAACAAGATACTCCATCTCTTGGCTCCTGGCTTTCTGTCTATCTGTCCTCCCTCCACCCTCCATCTCCCCCCATGCTTGTCCCTGCTTGGAATACTCTTCCTCCTCTACTCAGACTATTGACTACTCTGGCTTTCTTTAAGGCCCAACTAAAATGTCCATATTCTATAGAAAGTTTTCCCCAACCCCTTTTCATCAGGGTACCTTCCCTCTCTTAATTATTTCCTATTTATTCTGTATGTAGCTTGCTTTGTATATTTTTGTATTTTGGTCCCCCCCCCCATCAGATTGTAAGCTCCTTTCTGGCAGGGACTGAATTGTGCTTCTTTTTGAATCCCTAGTACTTAGAACAGTGCCTGGCATGCAGTAGGCATTAAATAAATGTTGATTGACTTATAGTAACTCCTTTCATTTAACCATTTAATATCTGATTAGCTTTTACAAAGGGATATTTACTTTAAAGATACCACAAGAACAAATATACGTTTATTCTCTTCTAGCTGCTCAAGGACATTGCTCTCCTCCGGTTCAAAATAGACTGGAAATTCAATTCATTTCTTACATAGCATTAGACCCACCCATCAAATTCACAAACAAATGTGGCATGACAGCTATATCTTAGCTACCACTTGGCTGGGGCCCTGAAGGTTGCTCCTGGCTTGTCAGAGCATCAGGCAGTGCTGGCCACAGAGATAAACTCTGGAATGAGGGAGCACATAGGAAAACTCTTGACCTTCTGAATTCACAAGGTCATAGTCTCCATTCATATTGCTGATGGCTGAACTTGCCCAAGAATGCTGACGCAAACAGAGGGTAGTTGAAGGTTACAAGCCTGTTTGAATGTCTACACAACCAAAGAGTCCCCTCTTTAACACATCAGCCAAAAAGAACCATTTATGGAATGTCTACTGGTGCTTTATTGTGTGTCTCTCTGAGACACTCCTTTGAGACATTTCCTTGAAAGATCCCAACTCTCCTGCAAGAAGGCTTCCCAGCTTTTTCACATGGAGATATGCTATCTTAGACATATCTGTTGACAAGTGTTGTTACTAAGTCATTTCATTTGTATCCAACTCTTCATGACTCCATTTGGGGTTTTCTTGGCAAAGATACTAGAGTGGTTTGCCATTTTCTTTGCCAGCTCATTTTACAAATGAGGAAACTGAGGCAAACAGGGTTACATGACTTGCTTAGGATCACAAAGTGTCTGAAGCCAGATTTGAAGTCAGGAAGATGAGTCTTCCTGATTCTAGGCCCAGACTCTATCCACTGCACCAAATAGCTGCCCCTCTGACAAGCACTTGTCTGGGAATACAAAGAATGGCAAAAATACAATCTCAGTTCTCAAGAAGCTCACTATTTAATTGAGTAGACAACATATAAATAGCTATGTACATACAAAAATCTATACAGTGTAGGATAATGTAGAAATATGTTTTGCATGACTATTGATAATGGGTATCATATTTCTTGCCTTCTCAGTGGATGGGGGACAGGGTGAAGGGAGGGAGAAAGTGTGGAACTGAAAATAAATATAAAATTTAAATAAGAAAAAAACTGTATAGTGTAAATGGGAGGTAATCCCACAGAGAAGTTACTAACATGAGAGGAGTACTGGGAAAGGTCTTTTGCTTTGAGCTGAGTCTTTAAGGAAACCAGAGAAGCTCGAACCCTATTTGTGCCTTTTGCTATATCCCCAGTAATTATTTAGCACAGTGCCTGGCACTAAGTAAGAACTTAATTAATGCTTGTGGGCTAACAAAAAAAAAAAAGGAAAAAAGCTTCTAAAGTTAGTCTTGTTAGAGAAATGTGCCTCTCTAGATTCCTCACATGTTAACTTTCCTTTCCTCCAAAGTAAGACCTTTGGTTTTTACATTTTGGAAATCTAATTTTCATTTTAAGATTTTGAAAAAAAATCCATTCTTTAAGTTAGCTGGGATTCCAGCAGCTTTCAGGTCCCCTTGTTCTCAGAAACTGTGAGTGCTAATGCTAAAACCATCCTTAATTCACTATTGGACTCTGGGAAAGGAACATAACCTCTCCCGTTCCTAATCTGTATAATAAGGCAGACATACTAACATGTGCCACAGGGCAGTGGGGCAGAAGGAATGGAAGGAAACCTAGTCCAGTGTAGTCTGGAAATAGAGGTACTGTAGAAGTGCCAAGTACGAAGAGAAATAATGATGATAATCCCCTTCTTCCCATTACTGCCATCTGAGTGACTCAGCCTGGCCCTCAGGCAGTTTCAAGTTGTCTTGTGGCCATTGGATAACATCTGATACCTTCCTGCAGGACCTTCCCCCTCCTCCCCCCATGGAAGGACTTTGATTCTCCTGCCTTCTCTCCCCAAGATTCTTCAGGCTTAGCAGGAAATGCAACAGTCAGTTAAGAGGAGGTTGCACGTTGCTTCAGTCTACAGAACATTATTCACATTCACCTTGATGAGAGAAGGGAGGCTGAGCTATCATTGCTCATGGCAATCAGACTTTTCCAGAAACACACAGGAAAATAATGTCTCAGTGGCAAGGATATACATACATGTCAGAAATACAGGCAGGTCTCCCTGTGGTATTCTCTAGCATCTGTCCAAACCACACCAGCAAGCTATCCCTCTGGGTCTATTCCCAGAAAATCAGGCGCTTCTATTTTGTACGTCTTACTTAAAACCTTCCTTTCACCTTCCCTTTCCTCCCTCTTCCCACCTATGAGGGGAAAGGAGGGGTTTGGAGTGCAGCTACGATAGACTCTAATAGTAATAGCACTTAAGGAAAATCAGTTTCTTTCGCTCCCAGGAAGTCAAGACTGAGGAAGTTTAATTAGAGAATGTTAGATATTATACATTTCCATACCATACCTGGAGCTGTATTTTTCTACTTCTATCCTATAATGTTCCAATTTACATGTTATAACCTTTATTTTTAAAAAAAATGCTAAACTTTCTGTTTAAATTTAATTTGAAAAGAGACATTTAGAGCCTTTCAGAAAATGGTTTTTGTCATAAAGTGAGATTATTTTAATTCTAAGTTCTGTAATCGATGATGAGTAATAATAACAGTAGCTGGCATTTATATAGGACTTTAAAATGTGCAAAATCCTTTACATGGGATAACTCATTTGAACCTCACAACAACCCTGCAAAGTAGCTGCAGCTGTTATATTTGGCAGGTGAAGAAATGGAACCACAGAGAGGTTAAGTCACTAGCCCTGGGTCACACAGCTAGCACATTTCTGAGGCAGGATTCAAACTCAGGCCCTCCTGACTCCAACTCCTGTGCTCCCTACACTGTGCTACCTAGCTGCCCAGAATACATCAAATCTTGTATTGTAATGGTTGCTAAGAAGACTCAATGTGTCTGTAATCTCCTGGAGGGGCAGAATTCCATTCCATCCATTTAGGCCTACCCATCCCGTGGGACTCTTGTCCATCTGCATCCATAAGTTCACCACAGGGTAGGCACCTGTTCTGGAGGCCTTCTTTGCTTTATCCTGACATTGAGAAGACTTGAATGAAGCACTTTGGCTATGTCTGCTCTTGCTACACTCCTGGCCCATCTTCTTTTTGCTCATACATTTCTCTGGTGATACCCTTAATTCAAATTCTTTGAAATTTCTTAATTGTAATATGTTGCAACTGCTCACACCCAACACTTCCTTCCTCATGGAAAACAATATGTTGTTTGTTTTTAATTCCTTAAAAACTGTAGTGTTTCATGAGTCACAGTCATATAACAACACTGGTAGAATGTTGGCATGAAAAGATGTCAGCTCTCCCTATGTTTTTGTTTGTTTGTTTTTACTAGGCAATGGAGTTAAGTGACTTGCCCAGGTCACATAGCTAATAAATGTTATGTGTCTGAGGCCGGCTTTGAACTCAGGTCCTCCTGACTCCAGGGCTGGTGCTCTATCCACTACACCCCCTAGCTGCCCTTCTCCCTTTGTTTTTCAAAGAAGTTTGAAGTCCTTCAATTTCCTAAGGATTAGGGGCCCACTGCTACCTCTTTTTTCATATGACCCTGCCTTTGACCTAGCCAGCTGGCGGTACCTAGCAGATTCTTCACTGTCTGCTCTCCCTAAGTTCCTAGAGTTCTCTAACTTCAGACCCCTTAGAATAAAGATCACCAGGGTTTTCTTTGTTGACCCTGCTTCCCCTATTCCCTGATTCCTATACTGCCAGCCTCTTTTTTTTTTTTAAGGCAATTGGGGTTGAGTGACTTGCCTAGGGTCACACAGCTAGTAAGTGTGAAGTGTTCGGTCTGAGGCCAGATTTGAACTCACGTCCTCCTGACTTCAGGGCCGGTGCTCTATCCACTGTGTCCCTTAGCTGCCCCATACTGGCAGCCTCTTAAGTGTTTTTAAGAGTATGGTGACAAAGCACTGTAGTGTAACACAAGAGGAAAGGGGACAGAAATAGATAGCAAGAAACAGTGATCCTACTGCAATGGATTCAAAAGATTCCTGGAGTTTAATCCTGGTTCTTGGTACTTACCCAAGCCTGAATTTAACATTAACTTAATTCTAGTTGCCTTGCTGTGTCTAGTACTAGACTGAGCTACCATGTTTCAGTCCTCTGGAATCTGCCTCACCAGCTCTCAATTATGGGGTATGAGATTCAGAGTTTACAAGTTTGGGCCCTTTCTTCCACAGTTGCTCTTGGAATCCCTTTCCCTGACTCACCATCCATAGCCTCCTACCCGACCCCACCTCCAGCTTCCAAAAGGAAAGACTTATTCCCTATTTGGGCCCCCCAAATGACTCCATTCTACACTCAATCTTGGTCTTCCTCTGGGGGTTCATCTAATTCTTTCTCCTTTGGAAGCTCTCTTCTTTTTCTCTTTGCTCTGATTTGTTGTTTAGCCATTTTTAAGTTACGTCTGGCTCTTTGTGACCCCATTTGGGGGTTTTCTTGGCAAAGATATTGGAGTAGTTTGCCATTTCCTTTTCCTGGTCATTTCACAGATGAGGAAACCGAGACAAACAGGGTTAAGTGACTTGCCCAGAGTCTATTAAGTGTCTGAGGCCAGATTTGAACTCATGAAGAGGAGTCTTCCTGACTGTAGGCCCTGTGCTCCATCCACTGCACCACCTGGCTGCTCTATCTTTCCAGGATCTTTATTAGTGGATCTTTTGGTTCAGTCCTCAAAGACATAATCATTGCTTCTACTTGTGTTATTCAGGTCATGTGTACTGGATCTGAGTTTTTGCATGTTATTCTGTGGCGGGTATAAAAAAGGAAAAGAGATAAAAAGCTAGGAGGCCCTGCTGCTAGTTTTGCCTCTGCTACTGATTTGGTGTGTAACTGTGACACAAGCAATAGCCTAACTCCTACTCCCAAGGGCAATAACCTAATTCCTCTCCTTACCCCACCCTGCAAGTTAAGCTAGTTTTTCCTTAAAAGGGACTGAGACTTTTCTCAAGACTCAGTTGGTTCAGGGGTCGAAAAGTGCAGATTGCTGATATAACTTCCTCATCATCTGAAGGCAAAGCAGCTGTTATGAGCTCTAGGAGGCTATAACACTTGATGGGTGAGATGGGTAACTCAGGGAAAGGAGCTTCATTTCGTAGAATCAACTCAAGGAATCCTCAACGCTCATCCTCATTTGTATATCCTTCTCCTGTTGTGGCTAAGCAAATCTCTCATTGTTAATTATTGAATGACTCATGAATGTCTCATTTTGTTTTAATATAAAACCTCAACCACCAGGGGAGTAGCCTGAGTCAGATCCAGCCCAGAACTGTAA
Organism: Phascolarctos cinereus; assembly: GCF_003287225.1. Taxonomy (NCBI): domain Eukaryota; kingdom Metazoa; phylum Chordata; class Mammalia; order Diprotodontia; family Phascolarctidae; genus Phascolarctos; species Phascolarctos cinereus. The sequence goes on along the minus strand of NW_027556098.1, from coordinate 210,348,421 downwards.
CTTCGAACCAATCACTTAACCTCACTGGGTCTGTTTTCTCTTTTGTAAAACAAGGTAATTGGACTGAATGATTTCTAATGGCCCCAACAAGTCAACCATTCTTCTCTGTATCTGGATTACCATACCCTTCATGGCTTCTCAACCCAGACTAACTGGATCTCTAGTTCAGAACTTCCACTCCCAGAAGTGCCTACCCTAATAATAATAGCTAAAATATACACACTGTTCCAAGGTTTGCAAAGCACCTTGCACACATGATTTCATTTGATCCTCACAACAGCCCTGATGAGGTAGATATTGCAAGTATTATGATACCCATTTTACAAGTTAGGAAACTGACCATCAGAAAGGGTTTCTTGAGCATGATCATGTAGCTAATAAGTGTCAGAGGAGGGGCTTAAGTCCAAATCTTTCAGTCCAGGCCTTTTTACCTTCTATTACATTGCCTGGGTCTCCTCCTTTGACCATACGAAGCTAGAAGACATATTTGCAAACCAATAGAGATGGGACACCATTTTTTATGCTGTTTCAGGTACATAACCATTTTTGCTAACTCCGAAGAATATCTCCAGCCCTATTTTCAGCCCTTTTGCTATTATCTGGGCATAGGGAACTGATTGGACACAGAATCCCATAGGTTATCTTTTCCACAATCCACAAATCAGAACTGATCGGGAGTATAGCAATAGCATCATCTTCTTTCATCTCACCTCCTTTCTCATACACATGGGAGAATGCCTTTAAAATGACATGAAAATAAAAATATTATAATTTATACTTATTATAATATCATAATTATAATAGCATATTATAATGCTGGCCTCTGTGTATGAAGATGATGTTTCTGACTTTTTTAAAAAATCAGTGATTTTGAAATTCCACAGATTCTTCCATTCTTTCTCATCCGGTTGGAGTAATTAAGATGGTGTATAGTTTGTGGCTAAGGAACAAAGAAAAGTTAACAGGCCCACAAGGGAACTGAACAAGCTAGCTACAGATTATCGGGAAGGCAGCCCAGGTGAAGATGACTCCCTCAAAGCCATTAAAAAAAGCAACCAAATACAGAACAATAACATGTTCTCCAGGTGACAGAACCCATGTGTGGCCCAGCAAAGGGATTCTCAGCCCTCATTATCTTTCTTCTCCCTTTTTCTGTGCCTCAGAGGGGCTCCCAGATAATCGGCTAGAGGATCTGTATTAATGAGAGAGGATTCAATCGAGAAAGATCAAGAAACGGCAATGTAGGCATAAAAGTTTTAACTGTAAAATTATCTGAGAACAGACTTCAGCATTTCTGCAAGCAAACAATATCTCCATGCAAATGACCTGTGGCCCTCCTATTTCATATATCTAGGTGTTGTCCTCTGAATACTTAAGCTTAAATTCTTTAGCCACATAATGAGAAGACAGGATTTATTAGAAAAGCCCCTGATGTTGGAAAAGATCGAAGACAAAAGGAAAAGGGGACAGTAGAGGATGAGATGGATAGATAGTGTCATGGAAACAACGAATATGACCTTGGACAGTGGAGGATAGAAGGGCTTGGCATACCATGGCCAACGAGGTCACAAAGAGTCACAAACAACTGAATGACTGAATAACAACAAGGTATTGTCCTCAGATGGAAATATTTTAAAGTGTTGCTTTACTGTCAGAAAACCGACATTGAAACCAATATTGTGGAGTTTGATAATTTCTTTCTGCAAGATGACTCTTCTCTGTCTTCATCTTCTTGTTGTTCAGTTGTTTCAGAGGTGTCCAGCTCTTCATGACCCCATTTGGGGTTTTCTTGGGAAAGATACAGGAGTGGTTTGCCAGTTCCTTCTCCAACTCATTTTACAAATGAGGAAACTGAGTCAAACAGGGTTAAATGACTTGCCCAGGGTCACACAGCTAGTAAGTATCTGAGGCTGGATTTGAACTCAGAAGATGAGTCCTCCTGACTCCAGGTCCAGCACTCTATCCACTCCACCACTTAGCTGCCTTCATCTTTATCTTGGTCATCTTTAAATCCTCCCAGTTTCTAAGTTAAAAGCTGATTTTTTTCCCTAAGCATCAGTGCCATGAACTATTCTGGGGATCTGAAAATCCATCTGTGTCCTGCCCTTCCTGTCCTCAGCTGGGATTCAGATGCCACAAGGTGAAGTTCATTGATCACACATGATGCAGACTCTTTCACAGATATAGTTGTCCTGAGGAACCAGAGTTTGACTGCCAATATTATAAAATAGGATACGAAACTATTCTGGGAGCTGATTGCCCTTGGAAATAGATTTATTTCCCTGTGACTGTACTTTTAAGCAAAACTAGCAATTAGAAAAGATAAAGTTAAAAATGAAATACAAGGATGAACATTTTGCCAAATATACATTTCCATTAGAAAAGAAATCTATAATGTAGTGACTCCACAGTCAGCCTGTTCTCTCCCTGAAAGTCGTTAATGAGCTCATTCAAGTGTTTAGAATATAGCACCAAGTGGGGCTCAACCTTGCACAGAACAATGATCATTGCAGATGCAAGCTTAAAGCTCATCGAGACTATAATGAAACCATAATGTTTCTTCCATTTCCAACACAAAGCATTTTGTGAGCATTATTCTCATAAATTCTCATTATTCTCATAAACTTACTGGGCAGCTAGGTTGGGTAGTGCCAGGGATAGAGTGCCAGGGCTGGAGTCAGGAAGACTCATCTCCTCGAGGTCAAATATGGCCTCAGACACTTACTAGCTATGTGACCCTGGGCAAGTCAGTGAACTGTGTTTGCCTCCGTTTTCTCATCTGTCAAATGACTTGGAGAAGGAAATGGTAAGCCACTCCAGTTTCTTTGCCAAGAAAACCCCAAAAGGGGTTATGAAGAGTTGGGCACGACTGAAAAATGACTGAACACACACACACATTTTCATAAAGGGCCTGCATGAATACATAATTCAATTCAACCAATATTTGTTAAATACCTCCTATGCCAGTTATTTCAGTATGGGAATATACTATCAAAATAACTCACTAGCTGACTGATTTTGGGCAAGTCACCTGACCTCTCTTAGTCTTAGTTTCCTCATCCATAAAATGGGGTAATAACAGCATCTCACAAAGTGGTTGTCAGAATCAAACGAGATAGCATATGTGAAATGATTTACAAACCTTAAAGAACTATAAAAATACTATTTATTATTATTAAATAAGTTAATTCTTGGAAGGAGAGTGAGAATTGGTGTATACATACTGATTTCTTTAGCTAAATTAGGAGATTTAGGAGACTCTAGGACAGTGGTATCAAACTAGAAAAGAAAAAGACACCTGCAGGCTGCATACTGATTTATAAAACCACAAATGAACATTATCTCTCTTTTTTGTGCTTTTATTTATTTTGTTAAACATTTCCTAATTATATTTTAATCTTTAATCTGGTTCTGGCTTGCCCATCAACTGTGAATTCGACACCTCTCCTCTAGGTTAGCAAAGAGCACAGCCAGTGGCCCAAGGAAGTTAATGTGCCAGCCCAAGGTTCAGCAAATTTGAAAGTCTGTTGCTTCACCTCGTCTCCATATGGCATGAACTCAAGGTCCTTTGACCTCTTGGATGTCCCCTTTGATGCACTCCTCAACTTATTAGCATTCTTCCTAAAATGTGGTGTGTAGAACTTAACATACTGGTTCATTAAACATGGATTCGTTCAACAAACATTTATTAAATTTCAGGCACTCTTCTAGGCCATGATGAAATAATGGCCATGCAAGATGGTGACTTCTCTCAAGGAGCTTACATTCTATCACAAGGAAACACCAGGTATGCAGAAAAGTAGCTATAAAATATATACAAGTAATTTTTTTTTGGGGGGTTAGGACATTAGTAACAAGGGGACATGACTCCTATAGTGAAACTCGAGATGAGTTTTGAAGGAAGACATTGCTTTTCTGAGGAGAAGATAGGGAAGGGCTACATTCCAGGAATGGGAGACAGCCATCAAAGTAGGGTCTTGTCCTGCAGGGTTTAAGGATTTCGAGGTCGTGGTGAGGAAGAGAGACTTTGGAAGAGTTAGAATCAAGGTGAGATGGAAGGGATAGGAGGTTATGAGCAGATAAAGGAATTTCACAGTTTTTAACCATGGAAGTAGAACCCCTGTGAGTGATGGTAGAATTGAGGTATGACCATCCTTGTGTGTGAATGAACTCCCATGAAGATGAAGGTTATGAGAGTGAAGGAAGTTGATGAACTTAAGAGGCTAGGAATTCGGGTGGAAAGGAAGACTATAAGCTAAGTACTGACCTCTTTGAAAAAGAAGGAATGGATTAAAGAGGGCACAACACAGTGGTACCATCACCTCCCTAGATGCTCTGTGAGCAAAGTAGAATTGCAGCAGCACAAAAGAAATGTGAGATGCATAAATTTAGACATCTCTACTCCAAATGTTCATAGGGACTATCTGTGCTCACCCTATGGTAGAGCCTTCTGAGCTCTTATCGGTCTGATCAGTTACAGACACAGACACATTGTACCTGGACCCCGATATACTGATGTCATTTTGGTCCTCTTCGAGCATGGATAACAACTAGCCAACTAAACACTATGCCTATCTTAATGTAGCCCAATATTGTATTAGACTTTTTTTGCTGCTGTGTCATTCATTTTAAGCTTGTAGTCCATTACAACTCCCGGGCCTTTTTCAGATGAGCTAGTGTCTAACTGTGTCTCTTGACTTTCTTTTGCCCACCCCAAGCCTAGCCTATACCTTATACTTTTATGGTTGAATTTTTTAACCCAAAGGTAAAATTTTACATTTATCCCTATACTATTTCATCTAGTTGAAATGAATCAATGTTGTAGACTGTCAAAATCCTTTTAAATCATGATCTTGTCATCCCGCATATTAATAATTCCTCCCAGCTTTCTGTCACTTGCAAATCTGATAAGCACACATTTCTACGCTTTTATTCAAGTCACTGATAAAAATGTTAGATGGCTTAGTGAACACTATTTACCTACTTACTCTTGAGGTTTGATGGAAGAAAACTCCTTTATTCTGGTTTGTTATGAATAAATATTTAGTTGCCCAAAAGTATACTCATCCAAGATTCTAGGCAATTTATTGTTTTCATTTCTTTTTAATGTCATTTTGGAACAGGGCTACCTTAATCTTACGGTCCTATTCCTTTCAATCAGTTGATATTGTTTTGATCTTTTTATTATCCTTTCTTGTCTTTTGTCTTATCCTGTCTTCATGTGTTCCTCTTACCCTTCTTTCTCCCTTTGAGTTGGCAGTCAAATTTGACTTATGTCTTGCCACTGGACTCTGATGATTCTGGAGGAGAGAGTGAGGCCGATGACTTTTCACGGCCTTGCCTCACTTAAATCCAATTCATTTGCAAGTCATCACCCTCCTGATTTCATTGGTCCTCTTCAAGAACAAAGGACAAACAACTCAACTGGTTGATATTTTGCATTTGCATTTCTTGATTTATTCTATAAGGATGTTCATATAAAGTTAGTTGTTGTCCAGCCCCTAGCCGGCCCAATAGTGACCTTTGACTTCTTCTCTTACTATCTTGTTCCTATCTTTCCTAGATTTTCCACTGCCTTCCTGTTAATCTACCATTGTTGAGATTTTACTTCCCTAAGGGACATCCCTACAAGTAGCTTAGTTTTCCCTACTCACTTTTCAGAAGAGGGATAGTACAAAGTTTCTTACCATGGAACTTGGAACACAGATTGCATCAGCCTTGCAAAGCAATACAGTATAAAGTATTTAAAGGTCTATTTTTCTAACCCAGTTCCCATATTTAGAACCAAAGGAATGAAGACAACCCTTTTTGTATCTTGCCTAACTTAAACTATTACTCTCAATGTGCAAGGCGAAGGTTTTCTAAGGATGGGATTAGAGTGCTTTTGATCCATTTGAAAAAAGAGAAATCTTTGGGACAAATAGGGTATAAAAGTTTGACTGAAAATATCTCTGAGTCAGTTTTTTACTTAATACTAAATCCATCAGCTCATCCAGCCTTCAGGAGAGGAGTGGTTCAGGGGAAAGAGCACTGCGTATGAAGTCAGAAGTCCTGGGTTCAAATCTTATCTCTGACTCATGCTACCTGTGTGAGCTTGGGAAAATCCTTTAATCTCCCTGGGCCTCAGTCTTATCATCTGTTAAATGAGGGCACTGCATTCGTTGACTCTGAGACTAATCTAGGACCCTAGAGTAAGGGCAGTAACCTTATATCCTACAGGCTGTTGGAAGAAGGATGAAACTCCCTGAAAACTCCCAACTCCTTCTAGGACTAAGACTTCGCTTCATGGCCTGGCCCATTCCTTTGTATAGCATGAAGAAATCTGGTGCCTGGATGTGTATGAGATTACTGCACAAAGACAGAAAAGAATGGGCTATCAGATTAGGGTAGCCTCATATTGGAAAGGTGTACAAGAAAAATAAGAAAAAGGAAAAACCCAGAATTATGCTCTTGGATCAGAATGCTATCTGTTCCCTTAAGCAGATATTAATAACAAATGAGAGTAAAGGAGTTTTGTTTGGTCAATCTTCTCTTCTCCTATATATAAGAATATCCAGAGCAGTGTTAGGAAATTAATCCTTTCTTCTCTTTTAGAGAATCAGGCTGATGGAGCCTTTACTATCATTATAGGCTTATTGTAATTGCTATCTGGCAATATCCTTAAATACAACAAATTTAACTCTGATACAAAGTTAAAATTATTTGAATGGCGAAATAAGTTGCATTTTTTTTCTTTCAAGAATAATCACAACAGCTCATAATTGTGTGGTGTTTTGTGGTTTAGACAGAACTTCTTCACAACAATCCCATGAGGAAGATTGTACAAATATAATTTCTACTTTTATAGACGTGGAACAGAGACTCACAGAGGTTAAATGATTTATGCACAGTTAGTAACTACTGAAGTAGAGACTGGAACCCAAGACTGCTGACACCAATTCCTGTGGTACTCTCTGACTACATCTCATTAAACAATACAATGGAGTGAATTGTTTCATTAAATAAGTGAAGACTTTTAATAAGGTCATAGAGTCATAGATCTAGAACTGCAAAGGAAGCCAGAGGTTACCTAGTCTGACACCTTCATTTTACTGATAAGGAAAGTGACACCCAGGTAAATTAAGAGATGAGCTAGTTTGTGCAAGAATTAAGCCCTTTTTTCAGAAGTTCAGAAATTTACCCAAATAAAAGGACATTAAAACAAATTGTTCAGTCCTATAAATATAGTTATGATATTGAAAACTTGTTCATTGGAATTCTGTGAAAAAAGGATTCATTCTGTAACACAGAAATACACTCATCATGATAACTTCAGGCACTGTTAAGAGTATGAGAAGCCTTCTGATTAAAAAAAATTATGTTCATGGAATAGTTTTATTTTATTTTGTTATAGTCTAATTCTTTGACAACTGGTATCTGACAACGGTAACTTCACATCAGTGTGTGTGTGTGTGTGTGTGGTGGGGGAAGCTTCACCTGGAAAAGTTCTAGCATTGAAAAGCACATAGACATAAATTTATTCAACATAATAGAAATAATGGCTAATTCAACCTTATTAAGAATTAAATTTTTTTTAAAAACGTAGTCTTTTTGCTCAGCCATTTCAGTCGTGTCTGACTCTTTGTGACCCAATTTGAGGTTTTCTTGGCAAAGATACTAAAGTGTTTTGCCATTTCCTTCTCCAGCTCATTTTATAGATGAGGAAACTGAGGCAAACAGGCTTAAGTGACTTGCCTTGGGGCACACAGCTAGTAAGTGGCTGAGGCCAGATTTGATCTCAGGAAGATGAGTCTTCTTGACTTCAGGCCAGGCAAGGCACTCTGTCCACCATGTTCTAACTCCTCTCCTGCTCCCCCAAATGCAATAGGCCATATAAAACCAATTATGTATAGGGTTGAAATAACTTGTTATTCCATGATACATATTCCAGGGACAGCTTTTATACAGTGTCAGACTTTCATCTCTGTCATATACATAACATATATGCATGTGCATTAATTTGTATATACGTGAAATGGAATTTAATAATTATAATTATTTGTCATTGTACAAAAATCCTAACAACCTAAGTGTCCAATAATTGAAGAATGGTTGAACAAACTAGAATGTCAATGTAATGAAATGTCATAATGCAATAAAGATGGATAAATAGAAAGAAATGTAATGGAATATAATGGAATATGAAGAAATTTAATTTAAATAATACATAATATAAAGGAATCTGAAGCTAATTTGGAAGACAAAGAAGTAGCTATAGAGCTGGGATTGATCTCTGGGAGATCTGGGTTGAATCCCACTGCTGTTGTATTCTGGGCATATGGCCCTGGCCAAGTAATTTAACCTCTCCTCAGCATCCCAGGCAATTCCCTAAGACTATAAATTGCAGAAAAGGGGATAATCTGCATTGGTAGAGGAAGTTCCACACTGAGAATTCCTTATTTACACTGGTGAAATTACAAATCCTGCCTGCCCCCCAAAAGAAATAATTCATTATGAGGAAATCAGAAACAGTAGAACAGTATTCATACTAAGAGTGTATCTATACATAAGAATATATGCAGAAATATAACGATGGATATAGAAAAATTGCTCACTGATAAGCTTTATTTTTTTTTCAAACTTTAAAAACATTGATTGAAAGTCATTCCTCTGTATTCTCTTCCATACATTCTGCACCTTTTAGATTATGAGGCTCTTTGCGGTGGAGAGAACGTATTTTAAATTCTTGTTATAGACACTCATTCTGCAGTTCATTTTTATTTATTTGATTTTAAAATCTATACTGGAGAAACACACCATCCTGGGGGCATTATGCTTTCACTGTTGTTGCTAAAGGACCTTTTCTGTGTATCCTGAGAAATCCTTTGTAGGGACAACTGGTCTCCTTGCACTTAATTGTTTTCAAATCCAAGGGGTTTTTTGTTTTTGTTTTTTACGCAAACTTTGCTTTTCACCCTTCTACACTCTTCTGTACAAAGTGTTTATTACCATTTATAACGATGATGCATATATTCCTTAAATGGTTGTCCCACCTGGAAGTTGAAAGAAAATCAAAGGTCATTCTGTCCTTAAAATCGAGAGGCCACTCTGCTGTAGGGATCCCATGGCATTTTTAATGAGACAAAATCCTAAGCTAAAACTTTTTTCTTTTCTTAATATAGAAGGAGCATTATGCTGGCCAGCCTTTGCCTGGTGACATCCTTAAGCATCCTCTATAAGGAAAAGCACTCCAGAAATGAAAACATTTTTGTGAACAGCTGAAATGAGTTTCCATATTTTAAATTAAGTTTTTCAAACCTTTGTAAAATAGATTTACAGTGCCTCTGCGCATTGTTGAAGCTCTGAGTGCACTGAGGTTTGATTAACTTTGGAAGGGAAATACAACAGCAACAACAAAGTTGGATATTCCAAAGAGGAGCTCAGTATGATACTGTGACATCAGGTTTTCTGTTTATCCCTAAGGCTGGTATTGCAATGACTTCAAGGTTTGATGGTACTTTTTTTCTTTTCTTTTCTTTCTTTGCTTTTTTTTTTTTTTAAAGATGCTGAGCAGCAGGCTAATGGATGCACAGCAGGGTGTAAAGACAGCAGAAAGCTGGGGAATCAGATGTGAGCCTATTCCTCGGAGATATCCTGCTAGGACAGAGCTAACTAACCAGGGCTTCAGCCGGCTTCTCATGGGGAACATGCTCTGATGCTTCCCTGCCCACTCCAGCTTCTTGTACTCGTTTGGATTAAAACGCTCCCACAGATAAATCATTACTTTTACATGATATAACCCCTTTCTTTCTTGAGGGGGAAAAAAAAACTTTGAAGCAGTAGGATGGGAAAAGCTCAGCTATTTTCATACAGCATAATGCAATATATGTGAGTATCACACCCCCTGAGTGAGCTTCAGGGGGCTGAATCTTTGTAGGTGCCCCCTATTTTGTTGAGGGGGCTCAGGCACTTTCTGCTCCATGTAGCTCTATTGTTATTATGAATAATGTCAAAATGTGCCTACAAGTCCTTTAAAAAACTTTTGTTTTACATTTTTCCCAAGAAACATACAAGTCAGCCACCAAGATTACCAGATGGCTCATTCCTTCAAGTAATCTCTTGCAAAACTAATTTATTTTGATTTGATTCTCTGTTAGAATTACAGGTTAATGGAGAACCGCTGTTACAGATTGAATTTGTATTATAGTAATGGGGCTAGATGACTTAGACGGTTCAATGGATAGTGCTGGGCCTGGAGTCATGAAGTTTTACTCTTTACAGCCTTGTCTGACTCTTCATGACCCCACTGAGGTTTTCCTTGGCAAAGATACAGGAGTGGTTTGCCATTTCCTTCTCCAGCTCATTTTATAGATGAAGAAACTGAGGCAAACAGGGTTAAGTGACTGGCCCAGATCACCCAGCTAGTATCTGTTTGACGTCAATTTGAACTCAGGGATATGAGTCAATATAGGAGGCCATATTTGAACTCAGGTTGATGAGTCTTCCTGACTCCAGGCTCCATGTTCGATCCACTGAGCCACCCATCTGCTCTAGATTCAAGTAGCTGACATCCATATAGCTCTCTAAGGTGTATGAAGCATTTTGCACCCTCTCAACAATCCTCTGAGTTACTAGAGAGATCATTACCCTTGCTTTAGAGATAAGGAAATTAAAGCTCAGATGAGGTAAAAATGAGTTTCCCAAGGTCACACAGTTAAGTGATGGAGGTAGGATATGGCAAAGGTCTCTTGTGACTCTAGCTCCAAAACTCTTTCCACTGAATGATACTGTTCAACCAAAAAAGTTCATTCCCAAAAGACTTATTTTAAAATTAATGACAATAAGTGGCTAAGCCCATCTTTTGACAACAACACTCTAATAATGGAAAAATATGGAATCTAGAAGATTTTGCAAATGATAAAATAGTAGTCTTTGAAGAATTAAAGGCTATTATCACTCAGAAGGTAATGGAGAGGCATAGTGGGCCATATCAGGCAGTAACATACTACCAGGTGCTCACGATATGCGATGTAAAGGAAGCCATTGGAGAAATGTAGAACCAGTGGGGTAAAAGGGATGTGGTGAGAGGGAGGCATAACTGGTGAACAGTCCATGTATTCCACTGGAAGGGCCCCAGCAGGTTGGATAGCCTTCCCCATGGAGGGTTTATGGAGGACATTACAAGACTTGCATGGGATGGGATGACAATGACAGGTTGGGACCCATAGGATATTCCTATATTGCTAACAGAGCCAGGAGAGAGTCTAGCTACTACTTCCAACATCACTCAGGTCCCTTCATCACAACCTTCTTGTTTTTGTTGATCCCAAATTAGAACAGCAACCACCTATCCCTCTAAGTATCAAAATCATTGAGAAACCAATTATAAGAGGGTTAACATTTTCATCCAATGTTAATGTGTATTGACAGGTAAAAACATGAGACCTTTCCCAACAAACATTACACATCGCTCACTAAACAGCAACAAGAACAAAGAAACTCCACCCTTGCTCTTAGTGTTTTAAACAGAAGGAGCAAATGAGAAGGAAAATTTCAGCAGAGAGTGACTTATGGAGGGCCATTGATTGAAGACTGAAGCTATGAGCCTGCTATCCAGTCAACCAGGTGGACAGTTGATCTTTTATTTTGTATCTCTTGTATTTTTAATCTCTTGCATTTTTCTTTGTCCAATAATAAAACAAAAGTCATAACAGCTGCCCTACGTGGAAATGAAAACATACATGCAGAGAAGTAACAGAATTATTTTTTAAGCGCAAGAACCTGGTTATTAGAGATGTAGATTCCAGAATTTTAGATAGGTAGAATCTCATCTCCTTGAGTTCAAGTCTGGCCTCAGACACTTACTAGCTGTGTGACCCTGGGCAAGTCACTTAACTCACTTAGCCCTGTTTGCCTCAGTTCCTCATCTGCAAAATGAGCCGGAAAAGGAAATTGCAAACCACTTCAGTATCTTTGCCAAGAAAACCCCAGATGGGGTCAGGAAGAGTCAGACACATCTGAAATGACTTAACAACAACAAAAATACTTTTTACCAGAAGCTCTATATTTAAAAGGAAATAAAGAATGAGCAAAGAGATCTGTGACACTCTGTTGAAAAGGGTCAGATGATTTGATAGTGACAATCACCTGAAGACCATTTTCAACACTTATTATAATTTAAGTCAAAAGAATGTGCTTATACTTATGCATATAGCAAGTCGGAGTGCCAGGTTAATGCTCTTAGAACCTTCCAAACCTAACCTAGGGAGATAGATCAAATAGTCAAGATTCAGTGTGTATCAGTCAATCAGTAAACATGCATTTATTAAGTAATTATTTTGTGTAGGAGCTCATGCCTATGTTGGTCCTCATGAACTCCCATCTTAATTGAATATAAGTTCCTTCAGGGCAAGGAGTTGTATCATTTTTGCTTTATAGTCCCGACACCCGACACATGACAGACAATAATAGTTGGTTCATGAGAATTGTATTGTCTGTCTTGAGGATGTTATATGGCTTACTGCATCTGAATCTGAGCATTCCTGGGATAAGAAGGAGGCAGCTCTTAACAGAAAATCTCATTAGACTGACAAATCAATAGGGACTAGATATGTGATGTCATTGAGATATGAAATTTCTAAGCAAAAAAAAACCCCCAAACCCAAAAAACCAAGCTCCTTCCACTTACACGGATGGGTAGTTGGTCTATGACTGATACTCTCTTAGAGCTGCTTGAAACCTGGAGAGCCTAAGTGACTTTGCTGAGGTCTCATAACTACAATATGTCATAGACAAGACTTGAAGCCAGGTCTTTCTGGCTTTCTGAAGCCGGCTCACCTCTTCTACACCATGCTACCTCTCATCATTATTGACTCATGTCAAGGACTTAGCTGAAGTTGAATAAGTAAATATGACTAAGGACAATAAAGTGATCTTGACCAAATGGAGTTATGGAGTAAGAACTTTATTTTTTATAAATAGAATACCAGAAATAAAAGTAGATGTTACTAGTGTGTGGTGTTTTTAATTCCAGAACTTTTTCCACTCAATGCTTCAATTTTTAAAAAAGAACAAGAATACTTCACACTCTTTATATTTAGACTATATCTATTTTTAGGTTCCCTTTCAACTTTGCACTTCAGATTTCATTTTATTACCGATTCAATGGATAATTTAAGACTCAAAGAATGAATATGCATCAGTTATTTATAGCCATTAGAGAAATGAAATTTCCATCTTCATGACAGCTCTTTTTCCAGGTTAATGTGAAAAAGCCAAGCATATCTCAGAAGTACTAAAAATGAAGTAGGAGATAAGACTTAGGCATAATGGCTGCAAAGTCTTTTCAAAAAATACAATGTTTTTTAATGGAAGTTACATAGAGCGAGAAACTAAATAGATTTTGCTCTCTCTACATGGGCTTTTCACTCTGAAATGAAAATGAGGCCCGATCTGATTTGCACTAAGTAGGGGGTAAAGAACAAACCAGGTTTTCCTTTTCCAAACAAATAAATAGAAATAAAACTAAATAGTCAGTATACACTGAGCTGTCACTGCTAATATAAGAGAGTCTTTCTTTCTCCCAAATAAGCTAGATCCCCAAAGTGGTGCTTGAATGGAAGAGTTCACTGTTGTCTTTACTTCTGAAGTGAAGACATAGGGGGATGGCTTTGATTCAGCCAAACTATTTATTATATTATTATAATATATTATATTTATATAAATATATAATATTATACTGATATATTAAAATGGAATTGTCAAACACAGCTTGGTTACACTAGTAATAATGATAAGAACAATAATATTAAATAGTATTTATTAAAGAACTCAGAGCGCTTTTCAAAGCACTTTACAAATATCTCATTTGAGTCTCACAATAACTTCATGAGATATACTAGGTGCTATATGTGTTAAACCCATTTTACAGGAAACTGAGGCTCAGAGAGTTTGAATGACTTACTCAAAGAAACATGGCTAATAATAATAATGGCAAACCACTCCCAATATCTTTGCCAAGAAAACCTCAGATGAGGCCATGAAGGGTCAGATACAACTGAAAACGACTGAACAACAAAAAAAAGTCTTCCTGAGGGGCAGCTAGGTGGCGCAGTGGATAGAGCACCAGCCCTGAAATCAGGAGGACCTGAGTTCAAATCCAGCCTCAGAACAAACACTTGACACTTACTAGCTATGTGACCCTAGGCAAGTCACTTAACCCCAATTGCCTAAAAAGAAAAAAATAGTCTTCCTCCTGAAAATCAATGAAGTGAAGAAATGCCATACTAGAACCATCCTTGTCTTCAACAAGTATTTCTTCAGAGGTAGAGATTTGAATTCAGATCTTCCTGACTCCAAATCTAGCCCAGTTGTTTCAGGCACTCATAAAATCATAGACCATGAAGCTAGAAAGGACTACAAGATATTATCTTACTAGTCCTTCTCTCTTAAAATCTATTTTGTAGATGAGACAATCTAGGCTTTGAGAGAGACAGTTAATGACCTGCCCAAGGTCATATAGCTTGTAAACAGCAGAAAGGGAATGGGAATCAGTTCTAATGATTCCTTATCCCATTGGATGTTCAGTATTCTGAGAAAAGATAGCAAATCAAATTTCAAGCACTACAAAAAGTCCCTGAAAGGTTTTGATAATACCCAGGCTTCCAAGGCTGTTATATCTTGCTTTCCTGGGTGAGATAGGGCTTTCAGACACTCACAAGCAAAAGTTACCTGATACAGAGGCATGCAGATGCTATCAATCCATTCCAATTGTAACCGAGGCAGTTCATCTTTTCGGTTTCGATCAAAAATAGCCTACAATGAAGGGGGAAAAGAAACCACACACACATTTTATTACAGGTAGGTATTTCACACATGCTTCATCTAATACTTTGTAGCCAGGATCCAATTGTTACAAACTGAACATTTCACAGATCACAACCAATCTTCACATCATATACACACACATCTTATTCCTTTATCTAGGATGAAAAATAAATGATTTTACCTGTTTTTTATGAGATTTGTAAGCCAAATTTGAGTTTTATAGCATGTAATTACTTGGGGCCAGCAATATTTACAAATATGGGAACTCCTCCTAAAATCAAGTCAATAGGAAGTGGGTGCCCAGTTTAAGGGGAGGACATGGATTTTAGTGCCATGAAAATACAGTAGGTTTTCATTCTCAGTATGAGGTGAAATAGAGTAGAATGGGATACGTTGGCAAAGAGCCCCAAAGAGATGCTTCGTTTGAAATAAAGAAAATTTACATTTACCTACTTCATGGGAGGTTGTTAATTTGTCAGTTTTTATTATTATCAATACCTTATTTTATATGTTTATTAGAGGGTTTCCTTCCTTCATAGTATTTCTGAATTTCCATCTTTGGATTCAGGACCTTAAGCTAGCCTTTTTCAGCTCCATGTCTAGAAAGCTCCACATAAATCAAAAGGTCTTTGGACAGACTAGGTGTTACTAATTTGAAGAAATTAAAGTAAACTTTTCTGCCTCTAGGTAGAACAATGAAAAGCCTGTACTTACTCAGTTGCGTAATTTCCATTACTGACAACACTGATGATGTCTGATAATATTTTACCCTTCTCCAAATACTCTGGTGACTCCTCCTGAACTTGCTAAGCCTCACTGGTCCACCTTCGAACATAATCAATTTATTATTTGAGTAGTTTTAGTAACACCCTATCCTGCCAGTATGCACCTCTCATTTCCCTCTACCATGCCACCTGTCTTTGAATTCTGTTTGCATAAAGTTTTAAAAAAATATATCTTGCTTTGCTCAACCTGAGAGATTCTTTCTGTTCAGATCAGACTTGGCCATATGGTAATCAATAATGTTTGACTGCCTTTCTCTTTTCCCCGACTTTGTTGGGTTTGAAGTCAGGAAGATGAGTCTTCCTGAGTTCAAATCTGGCCTCAGAACTTGCAAGCTGTGTGACCCTGAGCAAATCATTTAACCCTGTTTCCCTCAGTTTCCTCATCTGTAAAGTGAGCTAGAGAAGGAAATGGCAAACTCCAGTAGCATTACCAGGAAAACTCCAAATGGGGTCACGAAGAGTCAGACGTGACTGAAAAACAAAGTAAAGAAAACTCCACATTTATATTGGTGCTCCCTTAAATAGGCTAATCTCAGTCTCCTCACATCCCATGGTTTACTTCTCCACTCCACCTCGGGCAAACATAGGAATGACCCTATCCTGGATTTCACTATTACTCACAAGTGTTCCACTTCCATTTCTCTGACCGTAACTTCCTATCATTCCATGTCTCTCTGTGCCTCATTCCTTCCAAACCCCTTCTTTGCCCTCACTGAGAACTAAAATTCATCCACATCTTGACACTTTCTCAAGCTTTGCCATCACCCCTTTCCCCTGTTCCCACACACTCTTTCCTCTCAACTCTCCCCTTTTTGCAGATCCCCTATTTCTATCAATGCCATCACTTTTCTTTCAGTCTCTCATTTTCATTACCTCAATGCTTATTCTCATCTCCTCATTCTTCCTGGTCTGCCCAGGACCAACCTTGCTTGGTTAAGAAATTGGTCACCAGGGCAGCTGGGTGGCACAATGTAGAGAGCCCTGGGCCTGGGGTCAGGAAGACCTGATTTCAAATCCAGACCCAGATACTTACTGTTGATCTTAGACAAGTCATTTACCCTCTGTTTGCCTCAGTTACCCCATGTGTAAAATGGAGATAATAATAGCACTTACCTCCCAGGGTTGTTGTGAGGATCAAATGAGATAATAATTGTAAAGCACTTAGCATGGTACCTGGTACATAGTACTTACTATTTAAATGCTAGCTATTATTATGAATTTATTCTGCTACTGCCACTTGCGAAGACCTTCTGACCTATGTCAGGGGAGGCCTATCTACACTGGTGGAACCCTGGCTCTTTTGAGTTATCCTAAGAGGGGTGGGGAACCTGAGGTCTTGAGGCCATCTGTGGCCCTCTAGGTCCTCGGGGGGCGGCCTTTTGACTGAGTCCAAGTTTTACAGAACAAATCCTTGTATTAAAGGGATTTGTTCTGTGAAGTTTGGATTCAGTCAAAGGGCTCACTTGAGGACCTAGAGGGCCACATGTGGCCTTGAGGCCGTGGGTTCCCCACCCTTGTCTAACCTGGCAAGAAAAAATGAAGATGAAATTTGGTAATTGTTTGCATGCCTTCCTAGCGCTGTCATGGAAGACCTCAGCCAATCATCCTCATTGTAAGGGTCAGTTTCTCTTCCTGTGACACTTTGTGAAGAAAGAGTCTCATTTAGACTTGGGTCAAATGAATTACATTCATGCCTTTCAGATAATCCCTTTACCTGAGCCTACAGACAAAGGCTCCTTAGCCCTGCTTCATTGAGGCATCCAGCCCTCCAACGCTGGCAATTTACTCATATTTTTCTCATTTAATTAAATGACCTGTGGTATTGCTGCATTGTAAACCCTTCAGCTGCTGCCTGGGAAGCAGTTTTTAAAAGGGAAAAAAAAAACCTTCTGAAAGTGTGTGCAGCTGAAAGCCACTTGGGTTACGCATAGCCTTCAGACATAAATGCTGAGCACTCCAGTCCAAGAGCTTTATTTCTGTAATCAAAATCAGTCACACTGCCTGAGGCCTCTCACAGCACACTCCCCTATCCCACTCCCCTCCTTTTTTTACTTCTCTTATGAACTTGTCACATTCTGCCTCTTATAATAATATTGAATCTCTCTCCTTCACCCGATTAGACTCTAAGTACCTAGAGAACAAAGGCTTGATTTCACTTATTTTTTGTATCCTTCCCCCCTACCCCAAAAAGAGAGGGATCTAACATTGTTTTGCCCATAACAGAGGCTATTTATTGGTTATTGGATTTGAATTCTCTCTTAAGGTTACTAGCTCTATGGTTCCTGCAAAGAAGTAGAATTTTTATTTTTTAAACCGATGTGAAAATAATAAAATGAGTGACTGCTTTGAAAACTAAAAAAATTCTGGTCCATATGTAGAAATCTATTTGTATGTAGATGGACTTTTAGAGTCAATTAATATACTACTAAGCATTTCTTAAGCACTTACTGGGGCAGATAGGTGGCACAGTGGATAGAGCACTGAGCATGAAGTCAGGAAGACTCATGTTCCTGAGTTCAAATCTGGCCTCAGACATTTACTAGCTGTGTGACCCTGGGCGGGTCACTTAATTCTGTTTGCCTCAGTCTCCTCATCTGTAACATGAGCTGTGAGAAGAAAATAGCAAACCATTCTAGTATCTTTGCCAAGAAAACCCCAAAATGGAGTCATGAGGAAAAAAACTCAACAACAAAGCACCTACTGTGTTGCAGGTACTATATTAAGCATGGGGGCTACAAATAGAAGAATGAAAGTCATTGCCTTTAAAGGGCTTCTATTCCATCAGGGAAGATAATACTTATACTTATGACGTGTATGACTTTAACTTACTTAGGCCTTAGTCTCCCTTCTGTGTAAAATGAGGGGTTGGACGAGATGGGCATTGAGGTCCCTTTCAGCTCTAGATCTATAATCTATGTCATGTGAATAAATGAAAGAACAGACAGGCCAAAAACAAAGTACGTCTGGAGGTCAGGCATTAGTAGCCAAGGCCAAGAGAAGACTGATTAAGCAGGCAGTGCTTGAGCTGAGCTTTGAAGGGAGCTGGTGAGTCTCAGAGGGACAGGTGAAGAGCCCTTCTAGGCAGGAGAAGTCCCAACCCATTTGGAGTAAAGAGTTCTGACTCAACATAAGCTTAGTATAGTGCCTGGCATATACTAGGTGCTTCATAAATGTTTATTGATTGATTGATCATGATTGATAAGCAGAACCAACAAATCTCCATCCTCTGGGAATTCATTCTGTTGAATTGTCTCTAACTTGTGATGTCATCAAAACCAAGACTCCCTATGTCCAGATTCCCCGCAAATCATAAGCACCCCCCAACAGCCAAATCGCTGCATTTACTTTGCTTCACAGAGATAACTGGACCTGAGTGATGCCAGTGTGTCTTTTTCACCAAGTTTGCATATGATTTTGACTTGTAGGTTAGGATCTAGCAAGAGTAAGGTTCAGAGGGAAGAGTGCTTTCTGTATTGATGTTGTGACAAGAGGATTCTTTCTGAATGCTCTGCACAAAATGTGTATAAAGACACTGTTCTTTCTCCAGGATTATTCATCTTTGGGCTTCCACGTGTCACTCAGACTTTAATAAATATATCTAATGCCCCTTTAAGACAGGAAGGGGGTGGGTACAGCTAGGTGGAACAGTGGATGGGTCACCGGCCCTGAAGCCAGGAGGACTTGAGTTCAAATCCTGCCTCAGACCAAACACTTGACACATATTAGCTGTGTGACCTTGGGCAAGTCACTTAACCTCAATTGAAAAAAAAAAGACAGGAAAGGGATGTGTGTGTGTGGTGAGGTATGTATTCTACGTTTTTAAAACTGAGAAATGAAAGAGATATGAAAGGACTTACTTATGATAGTAGGAATTCAGTTTCACAAAAATAAGAATAAACTTACTGAAGGGGTGAGTTTGAGTTCAGCCCTCTCTCTGTCTCCTTGTTCAAAGAACTCATTGGTTACTAGTTCAGCCACCTGAAAAACACCAGTATTTTAATTCTTTTCTTTTTTTGTGGACATCTTCAGTGAGCAATATAAATTATTTCAACCTTGGCATAGCTCAAACTTATAACATCTACCTTCCCAAATCAGGAAAGCATGGCGACCTCTTATGTTTAGGGACATTACACAATACACCAATGGCAATGCCTTTATTATCTTAAGCAATGAGAACATTTAAAAAATGCTTCCTGTAGAGAGACTTTATCTCCATAGTCTTGCTTCCATACTGGAGTTGAAATGTTAGGCCCACAAGTCATGGTGTAGAACTGGGGGGTGGCGGGGGGAAGGGAACCTGCATCTTCAAGGCCACGTGTGGCCCTCATGGTCCTCAAGCATGGCCAATCAGTTTGGATTCAGTCAAAGGACTATGTTTGTTGCAGGTAGGTAAGCCATTATTATTTTCATATAAGTTATTTTACCAATGGGTCATCCATAGCATATTTACATCTCTGATTGGTTTCCTTCTGCTACAGAGAACCCCTCCAGGTGACTTTTCCCAGACTTATTTTAAGCATACTGAGACAATAACTACAGAACACACTCTTATAACAGGAGGTTATAAAGAACTAACACCTACATTGTAGGTTAGTGATATTACATAGGAGTCTTTTATAACACACCATTGTCATTTTTGTGGGAACATAATTTGAGATGTAGTCTATCCAAATTCACAGAATGACACATTTTAATACCAGACTGACCAAAATGTTACCCACAAGTTAAATTTGCTACAGAAACACATTCCAAAGTTGAATACTCGACTTCTTTGGATTATCTGCTCTTTGGAATTCTGTATGACATGGGTTCCCTTCCATGAGTATGGATGATTGAGAGCTGATTAGTTGATCAGAATGAGACATTTCTTCTTCAAGCCATAGGGATAGTTTCTGGGAAATTTTGGCGTTATTTTAGTCTGGTAAGTGAGGTAGCATGTCCTTTCAATAATGTGCTTGAAGACTTGTGATTAAAAATTCTGAAATGAGTGAACAATAAGAACAAGAAACATCACTAAGCATAGGGAGAAGCAGAAAAAGATCTCAAGTTTGGCAGGCTGAGCCAAGAAAGATCCCGGACTTCAAGGGAAGCAGGAAAACAACCCTGAAGTCCACATTCCTTTAGTTCTGCCTTGCTCACTTGAGCCTATAGTTTTGAGACTTTTTAAAAGATATACTGCGTAGGTCTAGTGAAGTGAAAGGATCAGTAAATCCTGAGAATCAAGACAATCAATATGCCTTTTACTTAAGAGACTTTTCTCAATCCTAAAATACTACTATAATTAAAAAAAAAACCCAAATGCTGCAAACCAGAAAGGTTTGGCCAGGTAGGTCAGATATAATATTTCTAACAAGGAATGTTTTGAGCCAAACTATGGCATAAAACCATTTGGACTTTACGTGTAAGATACGTAGACTATTTTTTTTTCTCTGCCTTTGAATTCTCTGAATTTGTAAGCTACCATATCTTTTTTTCTGATTATTTTTCTCAATCAACAAGTATTTATTTTCTGTCCCTTCTACCTCCTACCCACCTCCCTAGGGGGAAAAAGAAAAGAAAAATCCTTGAGATGTATATATATCTATATCTATATCTATATATATATATCTATATATCTATATATCTATATATATATCTATATATATATATCTATATATATATCTATATATCTATATATCTATATATCTATATATATATATATACACACACATATACACACACACACATACATACATATATATTATATATATAGTATATATATATGTACACACACATAAAAATGTGTATGTATTTATATCTATATATCAAGGGTTTCATATATATGTGTATGTGTATGTACGTGGGTGTATATATGTATTTGTGTGTATGTGCTTATATATCTATATATCTACATACTTATCTATCTCAAGCAAATCAAATTTCTACATTGGCCAAATCTAAAATGTGTGTCATACTTTATATCTGTTTCCTCCCCATGATCATTTATGCCACTACTTCCCATTTGTATCCTGGGGCTCACTTCTTTCTGCCCAGCAGGAATAAGGTTTCCAGGCAAAGATTAGACCCTCAGGTGCTTTGTTCTCAAACTCAACAAGGTTCCTCTCGTTGCTCTTTGACTGAGTTTCTCAACACAACATAAATTAGATGTGTTCATCGGGGCCCACAGAGGTAGGAATCCCGTGTAGATTTGTAACCCTGGAAATCAGTGGAACAAAAAATACCTGTTCTTCTTCTTTAGAGGGCCCCTGAGGATCTCCTCAGTACTTCTCCTACAGTTCAACTGGCACCACTACTTTGTTTTGTACTTAAAAACCCAATCAGGGACATTAAGTGACTCCTGATTGAATTTTTTATTAAAGAAGGAAATTTAGATGCTAATCAGGCCTCAGGGGATCACTGGGAAAACCCACATGCTGTAGTTATACTTGTGTAGGAAGAAGGGTGGAAAGGACCCAAGAAAATTCTTTTGGAAAGGGAAAGAAAGAAGCATAATGGTATTAAAAATTCTACAGGAATTCACTCTCAAAAAGTAGGTTCTATTCGTTTATGAAAAATATTGCCTAAGCTATTTAAAATAAGCAATGTTTAAAATATCTGTGATCATGCAATTCAGAAGGAAAACACGTACAGACACAAAAGTACTGGGTTTGGAGGCGTAGTAACAGTTTAGAGATAAATACTGATTTGTTGAAAATTTTGCCAGAGAGAGCCTGATCTTCTGTTTGCTAAAACTTGACGTAATTTACACATTTATCAGTGAAAACATAGGGTTATTGTGAGGATCAAATTGTAAAGTGCTTAGCATACCGTCTGGAATGCTCTATGTTGCTGCTGTTCAGTCACGTCCAACTCTTCATGACCTCATGGACCATTGTATGCCAGGTCTTTCCACCCTCTATTATCTCCCTAAGTCTGGCCACGCTCATGTTCATTGCTTCCATGACACTATCTATCCATCTTATCCTCTGCCCTGCCTTTCTTCTTTTGCCTTCAATCTTTCCCAACATCAGGTTTTTTCCAATGAATCCTGTCTTCTCATTATGGGTTCACAATATTTAAGCATCCACTTTAGCATTCGTCCTTCCAAAGAATAGTCTGAATTAACTTATTTAAGTATTGACTGATTCGATCTCCTTGCTGTCCAAGGGACTCTCAAGAGCCTTCTCCAGCACCACAATTCGAAAGTATTGATTCTGTGGTGCTCAGCTTTCCTTATGATCCAACTCTTGTAGTCATACGTTATTCCTGGAAAAACCTTAGCTTTGCCTATATGGACTTCTGTCAGCAAGGTGATCTCTCTATTTTTTTTTTACATGTTGTTACTATTATTATTATCATTATTGTTATACTAGCTGTGTGATATTGGGCCAGTCATTAAATCTGTTCGCCTAATTTTCCATGAATTGAGATAATAGGGTACCTGCCTTCCAGGGTTGATGTGAGGATCAAATTTAAATAGTATTTGTAAAATGCTTTGTACAGTGCCTGGCACGTGGCAGGTACCATATAAATGCTAGCTATTGTTTTCCTTATTATTATCATTCTTGTGGTTGCTGTTGCTTGGTCTCTATTTTGAAATCTTTTCATTCCACATGGCTTGGAAATTATGAAAATTTTGTATGACAACATCTATTAAAACATTACTCTCAAAGTTTTATGGATCGATATTATATCTGGGCGATTTTAGGCAATAGTTCCATCTGTGACGATATTCTACTGATAGTAGGGTTTGGTTGTTGGGTTCTCCAGCAAACTTTAAAGTCTATATTTGTAGAATGGAGATTTTCCATCTGTTAGCTTATGTAAGACAGTGAGTTTCTGATGTATAATTATAGCCAGCAGGTCATGTTGTACTATGTATTCAGTAAGTGATAAATTTTTTTGCATCTTGCTATAATGTCCCAACAAGTTCTACTATTCCGTTTCATTATCTGCATTGATCAGTAAGATCAGATTTCTTAAGTCTAGTTCTTCTGTAATTTCTGGTGAAGATGGCCTGATCCTGAATTGTCATAAATGACCCCTCTTTTCCTATAAACAAATTTGCATGACTCAGACATTTCTTTGACATTTCTTTGTCACGTGGTTAGCTGAGTTCATAGCTACTGATAAAGGGCCTTGTGATTCCATTCTTGGGTCTTAGTTGCTTCATAGGCTCCATCCAGAGTTAAACCATTATCATATCCATTTGAAAAATCCAGTGACATGTACTTATTTTCAACCTTTACTATTACTCAGTGATAGCTACTTGTTCTAAAAGAATTACTATGTTTCTAACCTATTTCTCAAGTGCTCTGAAAACATTTATCATTTCTCTTCTTTCTTTCTGAGGAAGAAGTGTTAATTTTCTATAATTGGCATAGCACGATAGGTCTTGTATTTTGTAAATATTGTATAGGTATTTGCAAGGATCCTTTTCAAATCTCTCATAGTCTATCTTGTAGTTCCAAAAGTGTCTGTTACGAAGGTTCTAATTACTTCAAACATTAGTAAGTCTCAATATTCTTAGCCACAACTTTCTCCTTGAGCTTAATTCTTGATATGTCTTGCCTATGGGAGACTAAAATTTGGTTTTACCTATTCGTTCAATCTAAGCTCTGCATTCAAGTTTGAAGCCATTAGTGTTTATCTTTCCTTACTGTACATTAAAAATTTTACACTTATTGAGTTCAAATAACATTTTGATATCTTCAGAGAAAGAGCTGAGTTCACAAGATGAAGAAACTGCACAATATTTTTTGGTGTAACCATATAACTTGATGTGATCTTTGTACATCAAGTGATTAATAAGATGTTTTGGTTCAACTACTTTTAACTTAGAAGTGATAACTTCTATTTAGTTGAGATAGCTAGTTTAAAGCTAAGCAGAACCACAATGAAATTAAATCCCCCCCCATGCCATCTTTTACACGAATTATTTTTTACCTTATTATGTTGATAGCATATTGTAATCGGAGAATAGTCTTCTACTTGGATATAAATGTTCTAGGGCTATCATTATACTTGTATCTATTTTTATATATTTTCAATAAATGAACAATTTATGAGGATGGAACTGAGTCAAAGGCTTGATGATAATCAATCAAAGCAATATAAATGTTATGGCTATGTTTGGCAGCTGGTTCAATAATTGTTGTTCAGTTGTTTTTCAGTGATGTCCAACTCTTCTTGGCAAAGACGTTAGAGTGGTTTGCCATTTCCTTCTCCAGCTCATTTCACAGATGAAGAAACTTAGGCAAACAGAGGTTAAGTGACTTGCCCAGGGTCACTCAGCTAGCAAATGTCTGAGGCTGTAATTGAACTTAGGTTTTCCTGACCCTAGGCAGTACTCTATCCACTGCACCACCTTGTTGCCAAATTGACAAGTTGCTCCTTCTACTCCTGGGACTTTTGGGCAAACCTTGGCAAATATATTATTTTCTTCTATTTTTAGATTTGTTTAGTGATAACAAGCCATGAATGCTTTGTGTTAAGAACATAAACACATAATTAGCCTATATTTGTAGGTGTCATTGGTGTTCTCACATATTTTGGTAGCAATAATGAGACATTTGTTATTCAGAAAAGTGGCATCAAATTTGCCTCTGTGAAGACGCTGACAGTGTTTTGCTAGTAATTCATGTGATATTGTGAAATCTTTGAGGCAATTATTATGGATATTATCTAGTTCTATCACATTCCAGTTTTGCTGAAAAAACTAGAGTTTCAGTTACTTTCCTTGATGTAGCTGTTTCAGTAAGTAAATAAACATTTAGTAAGTGCCTACTGTGTGCCAGACATAGGCAGCATGATAAGCACTGGGAATATAAATGCAAAAAAGAAAGACAGTTCTGGTCCACAGGGATCTTATAATCTAATGGAGGAAGACAACAAAGGAATCTGAAAAGGGTAGGGGTGGGAAGGAGGGAAGAGTAGGGATGGATGGAAACAGAGGAAGGTGCCCAGCACTGGAAACAGGATGAAGTCTAAAAGCAGCGTAGCTGGTGGACAATGGGGAGAAGACTGTGTTGAGCCCCCTCCTGCAATGAGACTCATGACTGTAATCAAGTCAGAGGATCCAATCAGGGGTACTGATGTGATGTGATTACCAAAGCTGATTCAAAGTTTCATTTCTGATCCAACTTGCATTTTTGTTATTAGTATTAGATTTCTTATAGCCCTTTGGTAACCATTTTATATAGTGCTGAAGGACGAATGACAAACAAAACAAGACATTGCAAATTTCCTGCTTATAAGCTTGGTTTTCAGTTTTTTTCTTCTTGATTTTTTTGCTCCTTGTGTTTGTAGTAAAATTTTTTTAAATTATGTTTACTTGTTTATGTTGTTCTTTGCACTGCTTTGATTCCTTGTATCTCCTTAACTTTTTGACTTTTGCTTTCAATGGCTAATTAAGAGAACCTAGAATGTCTGATATACTTTTGTTTTCCAGAGCCCATTCTACATGTTCCTCTTTAATTGGGTGGCACATAATTAAAATTATTTTACTGTGCACAAAAGTTAGCTATCAATGTAATCTTAAAATGTCTTTCCATAAAATGTCTTTCTTAAGCCTCTTCGGTCAAGTTGTTTCTTTCATGGTGATGTTTGTCTTTTTGATATTCCAGTCTAAGTATATCCATCTACTCTTCAAAATCATTTGAGACTTCAATGCCATTTGTTTTGTTATTAGGTAGATTTCTAGAATTTGCATTACATGAAGATTTTCCAACTCATTTCATATTCTTCAATTTTCCCCTCTTCAGATTTAAAAAACTCTTCAATCTCAGCTCTTATTTTATCCATTCTAGGTTTAAGAAAGAGATTATTTCTTTCTTATGACTGCCTCACATCAGTTCTGTAGTATATAGTGCTGAAGATACCATTGACAAAAAGATCATTTTCCAGTTTTGTTATGAAACCTTTCATATTTGTTAGTCCGTTTCATATGCACTTGTGTGTTTGTCTACTTTAGTGGCAAACATCATCTGCACTGAAGCACTTCCAGCTTCAGGCAGGATGTTGTTATGTCTGATTGGTTCCAGTCTCTTGCTTTGTTGTAGTAGAGAAAGAAGAACCACTCCCTCACTCCATGGTTTATCATCAAAGACTCTTTCGAGGAGGGCCAGCCTGTATCCCTCTACCTCTATCTTTGATGCTTATGAACATATGAAATACATTGGCCAATGACGTAATAGACCCCTGATTACAGTACAACTCAGCAGTGTTTCAGGTTTCCTAAAAATTGTTATTATTACTGTTGTCTCCTATTTGTTATTATTGTTCTCATTCTTATCATCTTAGACTCAATGGAGTTAAGGTAAAAATGGTCGATGGACATGGACACCATCCTACTATTATTCCTTAATATTTGATGTTTGGCAGACTATTTCATGGGTAGATAAAATAATTGCCTTTTGTAACTAAATAATAGCATTGTGACATAAGCTCATCTTTTGTATACTCAATGAAAGCATCTTTGCAGAGAGAACAAAAGGAATCATGTATACTCTATTCTCTTTCCATATGGTTTTGATTCATTCTGCTAGTTCTCTATGTTTTAGGAACTTTTCATTACATATAGTCTGGAGATTATTATTATTCAATATAATAACATTCATTAAAATGTTATTCTTAAATTTTTGAGGTCCAGTGTAATATCTGGGTGATTGAGGGCAAAAGTTTGTCTATGGTAATCCTCTACTTCCAGTGCTTACTAATCTGTTGAATTCTCAGGAATATTTTTGGGTTTGCATTTGTAGCATGCAAATTTTCTACCATTTCTTCGAAACATCTGTTTTGGTCTTTATGTCTGGCCTCCTTAAAAATGAACTTTTTGCAATTTCTGGTAACAATGACCTGATCTTGTGCTACTATCATAAATTCCTCTATTTATGTAAACAAATCTATATTAATCAACCATTTGTTCAATGCTTCTTTGTTGATTCGGTTATGTGAATATTGCTAATATTGACTATGACCAATAGATTCCACTCTTGGATCTCAGACTTTTCATAAGCTCCATCCAGAGGGAAACCAAGACAAGTTACTTTTGATAAATCCAGTATTCTATACATATTCTCAACCTCTACTATCCCCCATAAAGTAGTATCTTTCAGAAGTATTTCTATAAGTTTTCAACCAGTTTATTATGTTACCTGAGATCATTTATCAATTCCTTTCTTTCTTCTTGTGATGAGGAAATGTAGTTTTCTATAGCTGCCTTAGAATGATGAGTCCTGTGTTTCATTAATTCTGTATGGGTTTGTGTTTAGATATTTTCTAAATTCATCATTCATTTTATTGTTCCAAAAGTATACTTTAAGATTGGCATTGCCAAAGTGTGAACTACTCTCTGTTTTCTCATTGTTACTATTCTTCAGCACCAGATTCCCTCTTGTACTGCTGTTAGACTGCCTTGCCTCTGCTATACCCTTCATTTCACCCTCCTCTCCTACCTTTTCTCTTTGTTTATTCAAGGAAAGTTACTCTCTGTCCCTTTTGCCAGACCGAAGCTGAATCCCAGGAGCTGAATCATTTCCAATGCTATCATGTGCCAGGAATAGCTTTCTCCCTCTGCACTACCAATCTATATACCTCTCTGCTTCAAACAAGAATCCTTAGCTACCTGGGAAAGGGTAAAAGGAAGATGGAAACAAGAATTTCAATTCCTTGAGATCTTTGCATATCAATGGCCTTTTTTTCTTTTTTTTGGTCAGACCTAATTCTCAGCCTATTTCATCACCTGGGGACAGGAAAATCTACCTTGCTCACAGGGTTGTAATGAGGATTAAATGACGCTGCAAATACATATATATCACACATGTGTATGTATAACTCCGATGGGCTGGCTATATTGTTGGAATGCCAAACTTACGTTTGCCTCAAAGACTATTTTATGGAGAACTCACACAAGGCAAGTCACAGGGAGGTCAGAAGAAGTGATACAAGGACACTTTCAAGGTCTCCCTGAAGAAATGTGGAACTGATTGTGAGACATGGAAACACTGGCACAAGACTGCCCAGCATGGTGTGCCTGCATCAAAGAAAGCACCATGTCCTCTATGCGCGAGGCAGAATTGCAGTAGCTCCAAATAAGTGAGATGCACAAATTTAGAGATATCTCCACTCCAAATGTTCATATGGACTATTTGTGCCTGACCTGTGGCAGAGCCTTCCGAGCTCATATTATTTGGCTTAGCCACATTTAGACACTCTGTACATTGACCCTGATGTTGTGATGTCATTTTGGTCCTCTTTGAGCATGAAGGACAATAACCAATTTGTATATAGTGCTTTGCAAACCTTTGCTTTGGTATATAAAATTTAGCTATTATTATGAGTAGTAGACTCTCAGTTTGGAAACTCCTCTCACTAATACAATCAATAATTCTCTCTAGTATATAGTCTTGAGCTGCCTAAGGGTCCTGGGTCCTATAGCAAGTATTTCAGAGACAAGACTTGAAATCAGTCCTTCTGGAATCCAAGGATAGCCATCTCTCCACCATGCCAGGTTACACCCTACTTAATCCACCTCAAATACGTCAGTCAAAAATTAAGGGAGAAACACAAAAATGTTAAGATAAGCATAAGTTGTTCAAAAAGCCATATTAGCATTTTAAAAAATTTCTTTTAAAATAGATCATACCTTAAAGTGTCTTACTGCCTTTGAATGTACGAGAGGATACTGGACCAAGGATTATTTTTGAATGACATTCAGCCCATAGGAGTTATTGAATATTAAAGAACTATTAGTTGCTACAGAAGATGAACTAGTCAAGACTCTTAAGATTAAGATATAACTAAATCTCTAAACAAAAATTTTTAAAAATAATGTTTTTTACTATAAATCTAACATGTGCCTGGCACATGATAGGGTAATTTCTGATTTGTTTTTCTGATTAGATTAGGATACTTTACACATAAGAGCCCAGGATCTCTAAGTTTTTCTTAAGGGGAAAAAAATGACATGGCTTCCTCACTACACATTTTAGATATTAAATAAAATTGAACAATTTTAGGATCTTATGATATAATATACAATACAGTATATTATGTATATAATATATGATATGACATAAAAATATCTGTCAGTTTCAGGGTATCTGTAAAGGTCTATCAAAGTCAAAATGCAATTTTAATTCATTACATAAAAATCTCCAGTGTTGCCTAAATATTATTCAATAGTACTAAGCTAAGAAAAAGATTATGTAGCAAACTCTGCCTTGCAGAAATCTCCTGCTATTTTTTTTTACGTGCATTATATTAATACTGATGTAAATTGACTGCTGTTTTGGTGCCTTGTAAGTCGGGACTCTGGGAATATTGTCCCCCCAATGCCTCCCCTGCTCGGCTTGGCCATTAATCATGACTTGCCTGTCTGGAGATCTCCCACGGTTTGGTCACAGCTCCAAGGTCACAGGCTGTCATTAGCATTGATCTGAAAAAAAGAGTCAAACAAAACAGGCTGAATAATCTTCTGTTGCATTTCTAAACACACCCTTCCCAGATACATAAATAAGTAAAATAAAAAGGGAAAGAAAAAAGAGGCCACTTCGCTCCTTTTTTCTCAAGGAGAGGCAGCACCGTTTACTGTCTTCCATATTCTGCAGTACCTCCATCATGCCAACCCAGGCAGACAAAGCCATCGCACATCGAGTGACGGCCATTTTGTTTTGCCTGCAGCAGCTCAAGACGGGCTAAAGACTACTTACCCCACAACTGCAGAAACCAAAGTTTATTTTATTTTTTTAAAATAATTTATGAGTTTAAAAAATGTGGTGGCTTTTTGTTGTTTTACAATCAACAAAGAAGCTGGGCATGCACTACTGCATTTATAACTGATGAACTTATTTGCTGGCTTATTATGGGATGACAGGACTCTGGGAAAAAAACAAAAACAAAAACAAAAACGAACAACATACTGAAGAGGCAGCTAAAAAAAAAAGCACATAAAGAGCCTTCCCCCCCTCTTCCTCATATGCTATATAAAGCTAAGATTTACAATAAGAATCTCATTGTTTCACTATAGTTTATGGCTTGGTTATGACCATATTTTCTAAGCATTAGGAAGAGGAATAATATTCATCTATAAAAAACCTTGCTAATGGACCACTCAGAAATGCCATTCTTCATTTCAAAAACCTTCAGCGGCTCCCCATTGCCTGCTGATCAAAGCATAAACTCCTGACGCAGGTGTCTGGATCTCCTCAACCTGGCTGCTGCGTACTTTTTCAGTCTTATACTATTCCCTCATTCACATATTCTGTGTTTTAGCCATGCTAGGTTATTCTCTGCTCCCATTTTTGTCCTGTCTAGCCTCCATTGCTCCAGTATCTAGAATAATTTACCCCCTTCATCTCAGCCTTTTGATGTCTCGCCCTTCCTTTAAGTTGGGCTCAGGTAACATACCCAGGGGTGTGCTGGTAAACGTTTAACAATTGACCCTTCCAAAAAAAGTATAGGGACCCTCTATAGTTTAACATGCATTATTAACATTTTCTCTATTTTTAAATCTACAAAACAATAAATCAAATACTGATTTACACTTTGCTGATTTCCAAGGCTGCTTATACCAAAAATTTAAATCACAAGCCAGTTTGAGTATACCCCTGTAATTCTTCTCCTGGCCTTTAACCCTATTATCATTGAGTATGGTCCAGCGGAAAGCCAGTTGGGTCATAGGACTTTCTACTTACTATCTGTGTGACCTTGGGCAAGTCACTTATCCTCTTTTGGCCTCAGTTTCCCCATCTGTAAAGTGAGATGCTTGGATGAGATGATGGGGAAGGAATAAACCATGATATAGCACCTGGTTCCAGATACTGTGCTAAGTGCTTTATAAATATTATCTCATTTGATCAGATGACTTCTGAGGTCCTTTCTAGTGAGTCTACGATCCCAGGATCCTTAGATTTCTTACAGAACATTGCCCGAAAACTCCCTTGACCAGATTTCTCATTCTGATTAAACTATGCTACCTTGTGGACAAGAGTGCATGGTCACTAAGCCTAGCCTAATAAAAATCAATTCTATCTTCTATCATGGGTATTTGTGTACATGTTTTCTATTTCACTATTAGATTATAAGATCTTTGAAAGCTCATGTTCATAATCCTAGAATCTAGCATAGTTCTTTAATAGATGCTTATTGAATTGAATAAAAATCAATCAGGTTGAATATATCTTTGTTGTTCAGTTGTTTTTCAGTCTTGTCTGACTCTTCATAATCCATTTGGGGTTTTCTTGGCAGAGATACTGGAGTGGTTTGCCATTTCCTTCTCCAGATCATTTTACAGATGAGGAAACTGAGGCAAACAGGGTTAAGTGACTTGCCTAGGGTCATCCAGCTAGTAAGTGTTTGAGGGTAAATTTAAATTCAGGAAGATGAGTCTTCTGACTCCTGGCCTGGTGCTCTATCCACTGTGCCACTAGCTGCCAGAATACATCAGGTGAATACTTGAAGAAACATCAATTAAAGTGCTGAGATGTTGCATCACGGCAGAGAAATGACCCTCAGAGATGGACCTGGTAGGGTTGGTCAGGACTTTGCCCCAAGCACCAGGATCCAGATAGCACATAGACCTTAATGCCCTTCTCCCCATGGTGGAACACTGGCTACCCAACTAGCCTACTCCCTTGCCTCGTCCCTTTGTCTTGTGCCCAAGAATTCTGGGGCTGTCATATCTCTCTTCCAGGGACCACCATCATGCAGAATGCCTGGGATCAGCCTAGGATCAGTACGGATAATCGTGCTTTGTAGTTACATTTATAAAACAGAGATAGTCCATCCTTGTGACAGATTATCACTACTAACAGCCAATGAACCAATTTATTTGTTTAGTATCTACTAGAAGTAAGGCACTGTATTAGGCACTATAGAAGACATAAAAAGGGAACATATGGTCCCTGCCTACAGAGAGCATGCCATCTTGTTGTGAAGATAAGACATAAAAATACAAAAATATAATTAATCATGTAGGGAAGTAAATGAAAATGAAATGAGTGGAAAGACAGTGCGGTATGAGTTGTGATAATCAGAGCAGGAGTGATCACTATGGTAAAAAGGTATTAGGAAGGGAAATTGAGTTGGGTCTCAAAGAATGAATAGGTTTTAAATGGTCAGAGAAAGGGGATAAGAGGATTCAAGATAAGAGAATCTTATAAGGAAAGGAACAGAGGAAGTAATATACAAGATACCTTGGGGACAGTGAGTAGAATATTTTGAATGGGGCAGGAGAGGGTGGGGTTCACCTTGCAGGGCAATAGGAGGATATATTGGAAAGGAACTTTGGGGTTTTATTGTGTGGAACAGAGGGAACCACTGAACATTGCTGAGTAGGACTCAGATATAATGACAACAGTCCATTCCCTCCACCAAAATCGTCTTGTGTTATTCAAATTTTCTTTCCTTTGTATTTGAGGGTCAATCTTCTGGCTGTTTGTAGAATTTGTTTTTTTGTTATTAGAATTGTTAGGTTTAACCACCATATGGCTTGGACTTTCTGAAGGAGACTTCTTGTAGCCTCACTCTGGAGATGCCTCTGCCTCATGGTCTCCTCCTCTGATGACTCACATTCCTGCTCGGGACCACTGTTTAAGGAACTACCCAGGCCATCCATAATCGCTTCTCACTCTGCTCTGTTTTTGACTCTCTGGACTCTTCTGCTCTCGTACATCTCCACTCTCTTCCCTCCCCACCCTGTTCAGCTCCCTTCTATCTTCTGCTTTTCCTATTAGAATTAAGTTTCCTAAGGACAAGACTGTCTTTTAAAATTTTTTTGTTGGCTTATATTTGTGTTCTTAGTGCCTACCATATAGTAAGCACTTAATACATTGCTTTATCTATCTCAGGGAGATTGAATTTCCCAAGGTTGTATGGATAGTCAGCAGCAGCAGCAGGATTTGAACCAAGCTCCTTCAACCCCATAGCCAAGTACTCTGTCCATCATATCACATCTATAAATTAGAGTCTTAGGGAGTTGTTTGGGGGCTATGGGAGAGTAACTTGTCCTTGGTCACATAGATAGTATGTGTCAGAGTCAAAGTCATGTTGATTCCAAGGCTGGCCTTGTATCAACTATACCATGATACTTCTCTTCCTTATTTAGTCCAAGCCCCTCAGTTTACAAATGTGGCTCAAAGGGGTAAGTGACTTGCCCAAGGACACACAGATAGTAAGTAGCAGGTCCTATGACTCCAGATCCAGCTATCTTTCCATGGAGCCGTGATTAAAGACAATATCACTCTGGATAGGAAATAAGAGACGTGCACAAACATGAAAACAAATACCAGGAGTAGAATTTGTTAGGGAAAGTTTATGTCTATATATGTATGTATGTATATGTATGTATGTGTCTATATATACATATATCTATGCTTAATTGTAACCTGTGGGAAGGGAGGAAGAGGGAGAAAAAGAACAAAATAAAAAGTGCACAGCAGAGAACAAAAGAAAACTTACAAGGAAGCAAAGATGGACAGCTCTCAACACAATGCGTAATATTTATTATATAGGCTTTCTTGAAATGGAATTTTATTGCTATGTGTTTTGAATCCTCTCTTATGTTCTGCTGTGCATATGACATGCTTTTTCCCCTTCTCTCATATTTAAGTTTCAATATTTAAGTTTATGTTTCTTTTTCTTTTCTCTATTGTGTATTTAAGTTTTAGTATTTAAGTCTAAAATAAATAAAATAAATCACTCTTAGGTGATGAGACAGTCAAATGCCAGGAGAGGTGTTATATGTGTGTACAGGAGCCAACTCAAACTGACTCGTGAGGGTCAATTGTTAAATTTTTAGTGTAAGCATTATTATCTTTACTCTAATATGAATGACCAGAATCTGTGCACATTTTGAATATAAACTCTGCTTGTATAAAATTATTCTTATGCTTCTAGGTGACATTTTTAGAAAAAACAGGATATAATTCTAAATAATAATGAAACAAATGAACAATAATATTTTCTTACCGAAATATATCACGCTGAGTTTTGACATTCCAGTTGTAATCCCCTTTACTGACAAGTTCAAAGAATTCAGTTCTCCTCCTGAAAGAAAATCATATAATAAAAAAAGTCGAGAATGAATTTTTTCAGCCCTTGAGGTTACATAAACACATTTACTGGGAGAATATAAGAGCCCTGAACCTCATACACTAATATTGGAAAACATGAAGCTAATGCTCTGTCAAGATGAATAATTTTTTAAAAAAATATTGATGCTTCAAGAAAGAGCAACAAGCATTTTCTGAATATATTCATAAGAGAG